>NC_141689.1:1812844770-1814044770 GCF_964263255.1 Lissotriton vulgaris | reverse complement strand
AAGAACACATTATGTGGTTCATAAATGTCTGCGATATGGTAGGTGTGTACACCAATCACTGTAGGCCAAGTGCAAACGCAAGCCCTATCCTGTCCGTTGGCAACCAATGTTACAAATGGGGGTCTCTAGTTGGCAGGATGTTACCCTGTCCAAGTAGGGACCCTACTTCCTAATCAGGGTAAGGGGGATACACTTCTAAAATAACCCCTGCTAACCCCCTTGGTAGCTTGGCGCGAGCAGTCAGGCTTATCTTGGAGGCAGTGTGTAAAGCATTTGCACATAGCATACAATATTACATGAAAATACTACAAAAAAGACACCACTCCAGGTTTAGAGAAATATCCAATATTTAATCTGTGCAAACAAGACCAAAAATGATTTAAAAAATCTACCATACAGTTCTTAGAATTATTAACAAGCAAAATTAGATTAAAATACAGTTCCTTGAAGTCAATAGCTCCATCCGGGTCTATCACAGCATTGTGAACAATAAATCCAAACTGTTCTGGTTGACCGTGGTATCGCGGGCCTCAAAACCGTACTGTTACAAATGCAGGGTGTTAGGGACCTCGCGGTGAGCTCTGAAGAGCCAGTGTTGGCAGGCATTGGTTCAGAGGTTGGTGCAGGAGTCGTCGGGCCAGTGAAGTCACACGCATTGCAGATTGAACTCCCTGTGGTTGAAGTCAGGAGTGCCGCCGGGTGTCAGGCTGCGGTGTGAAGTACAGTGGTGTGGTGTGCAGTGCCCTCAGGTCGTGGCGCAGGCAGTGGTTCAGTGACAGTCGTCCAGCAGTGTCATTGAGACCAGGGCTGCAATGTGAAGTGGTGCGGTTCTCGACACGGTGCTGGCAGGTCACAGTGCAGGCAGCATCTTTGTCGTTGCTGAAGTGCTGTTGTTGGCTGACGAACCAGAGTTGATGGCGCAGTTGTCGGTAGGCAAAGGCTGCTGTGTGGGGCGGCGTGGTGTGTCATGTAACTTATGAGCAGTGCTCTCAAACCACGGTGCAAGCAACAGTGTCGATGTTGGCGTGGAGCGTCATCATTGGGGATACCAGGGCGGCGGTGTGAAGTGCCGTGGTGCAAAGTGCAGTGCCCACAGGTCACGGTGCAGGCAGCAGCTCAATGGCGTTGTCGTCGTCCGTGAGACCAGGGTTGCAGTGAAAGTGCGTCAGTGCCCACTGCGGTGCCTTTAGGATACGGAGCCAGCAGCAGTGTGATTGACGGTGTTGGGTCGCTTTTTTCTGTTTCAGCACAAAAAGCACAGTTTGTGGTAGCAGATGAACTTGAAGCCTTTGCTGTTCCTGACCCGTCTTGAACAGGGGGCAAGCTCTACCTCAAGCCCTTGGAGAAACTCAAACAAAGAAGTTGAAAAAGTGTCATTCCCGTCCTTTCTCCAACACAGCAAAGCACACCACAAAGTTGTAACTCCTCCTCACAGCTTCTCCAGCTCTTCTTCTTGGCAGGTTCCTTGATCCAAAAGAGTTCTAAAGTCCTGAGGTCAGGGCCCCAATATGGTGTTACTCCGAAACTGGTTCCAGGATGCTTGTTTCCGGTTCAGGGAAGACCCGGCTTGGCAGTTCAGGGTGGACTGTTCCCATGAGGCACAGGGTCAAGAATGATTTGCATATTGTTGGGTCTGAACTGAGGTGGGGAAGTAAGCTAAAGAATGATGATGGATTCAACCCAGATCTGTAACTGGGGATGAGTGTCTGAAAAGTTTCAGCGCTCCGTCCATCATCTCCTTGTTTTTGTTTTGTTCGCCCCAATATTTATACCACATTTTCGCTTGGTCCTCTTTGTGGCAAGGGTCTCTGAGCCCAGTCCAAGCCAGTGCGACCCTCTCTGGCCCAGTTTCACTACAGGAGGTGGAGACAGCATTGTGCAGAGTAGACACTGCCTATTCAGGTGCTAATGAAGACTCCTCCCATCACTCTAAATGCAGACCAGGCCTATTAAGTCCAACTACGAGTCACACAGGAAGGGAAGGACATAGCTCAACTCCCCTTGTGGTTGTCTACCGTGAATGCACTTCCCAGCCTTTGTCCCTGCAAAACCAGTCAATACACAAACCAGCAGAGGCGCACAGAATGGATAGACCAGAAGATATCCACTTTCTAAACATGGTATTTTCAAAAACATAATACAAAAATCATCTTTACTAAAAGATGTATTTTTAAATCCTGAGTTCAGGTATATTAAACTCTATATCCCTATCTTGTCCCCATGGAAATTTAGGCTTGGAAGATGTTACAAAGCAACTCTCATATTAGCCTATAGGACAGATAGCCTGTCAATAGTGAAAAACAAAATTGGCAGTTTTTTACTATCAGGACATGCTGTCAGGGCCACTTCTTTGATCTTGCGTGGGAACAGAGATGTCTTTTCCCAATACCTCCTCCGTGGAACCACCAACGCACCACGATGAAACAATGCGTTAAATGTCACCACGGGAGGGGGGCAGGGGGGGGTGGATAAAATAACACATAGAGAAAGAAGAGACTGCTGTAGGTCCTGCTTCCACTCCAATTTTCTTTCTGCTTTCTTGTTTCTAATGGAGCATGCCGGAGGCAATGTGTACTATAGCCTGTGCTACTCTTCTGTTATTTCTGTGATGGTTTTATGTAATCTTCTATCTATTCTTTTCTAAAAATATTATTTCTTGGTTAGCAAATATTTTCTCTTTAACGTTTGTTTTTCTTCTCTAATAGGTTCTGAACTCAAGTCTGGATTTTCCGTAAGTATAGTCTAATTATTATTCTACATTCATTAACGACTAATATACAGCTTGTACACTCTACAAATAACTTAGCTGTCGAGGGTCGTTAATTGAAGAATCTGCTCGTCCTGTTGAATTCTCGGAGGTTTCTCTTCTCCTATGTTCAGGTCCTTGCAAACGAAGAATTGCTGTTGATGAGTCTTCCTTCTCGGTACCGTGTAGGGAAACAAGAGCGCCCTTCTGGTCCTTCTCTCAACTGCGCATGGGCTCCTAGGAGACCTTTCTCCAGAAGGGAATAGTGTTTCTTTTCAGACAACCGAGTAGCGGTCTGGAGCCTAAACGAGCCTTTACCTAATGCGCATGTGCTCTGGCGAGATGTTGGCTCTCAGGGAAAATAACAATGTCGGAACTTACTCACAATGAACGTGAGCGTACTACAAACTCCCGCTGACTTCGGCTGACTTCTGTTATACGTTAAGGTATGGATTTGAAGACATTCATCTCTTAGGGAATTTTCCTGACAAAAACTAGCTAGGGACAATGGCAAATGCGACCGAACTGGGATGAATCCAGGTGAAGTGCGCCAACGTTCTAAGTTGATAGCTTCACATAGGATTCCAGAGTCAGCACCAAAAGACTAGAACGTTGTTTTCAGCTGGAGCGTCAGCCATCTTAGAATTCTTAATCTTCCAGGCCTCACTCCAAGTCAAGGTCTTCATGAATCTTTTAGTCACTGGAGTTCTTCTAGTATTTATGGTGCAGAGAGATGGTACAGGGTTCTTGATAGTCTTGACACATGCCCTACCTTTCACATACACTGCACTCTGCTCATGGGGATGCCTTGAGCCTTCCTGAGGGTTATCTGACATGTAAGAAAAGGGAGGGATAGGGCCTGGCAACTGGAGGCACTTGCTAGGTTGACATGGCAGCAGAAAATGCATGTAGATACTGCAGTGACAGGTCTGAGACACCTTTGAAAGGCTGCTTATGTGGATGGCACAATCAGTGTTGCAGGTCCACTGGCAACATTTGATTTACAGGCCCTGGGCACACACAGTGCACTATACTAGGGACTTAGTAGTAAATCAAATAAGCCAAACATGGACACACCAATCCATAAACACAATTTACAGTAGAAGCACGTGCACTTTAACACTGAACAGCAGTGAGAAAGTGCGCAGAGGCACTAAACCAGCAAAATGAAATCCAACATACCATTGAAAACAGGGGACCAGAAAGCAAAAAGTCACAGGTCAAAATTGTTGTAATGCTCATAAACACGTGCATGCTTTGGAAATCTACTGCCCACAAAAATGCATTAATGAGCAAAATAGTTATCTACAAACTCAAGCCACTTCCTGGAGGGGCGATTCAGAAAAACTATTTTTTAATGGTTTTTTTAGGGGACTAATTGGTTGTCTTCATTGACAGGAAGCACATTCCATAGGTGGTATCCTTCCTAATGTGCAATACGTGTCAGGAAAAGGAAGTACACCTGTTTATGGATACTTCCACACCCCATTTCCATGCTGATTTCTCAACGTATGTAAACTGCATCACATGTTTGCATTTCATTGCAGGCTGCAAAAGACCACACCATTTCAGAGTATATTTATGCTTACCTTGGCGGAAATATACAATGTTGTTTTTTTAAATGATCTCTATTATAAAAGTTGCATAAAACAAAAACCCCCACAGGAATAAATGTGAAAGAGTACACTTAATTTAAAAAGAGTACACTTAATTAAAAGACTGGAAAAATTAAAATGATGTGACCCTGAGTCAACAGAATGTTTAAATATCATAAGAAAGTAGCTACAGGACCAAATGTAATGCTTAAGCTACGAAATTGTTTAAGGTATGTTCCCTACGGAAGGGTAAGCATATGTTTTATGCTATATGCCCTCTCTGTTAAATACTTGGGGCCTCATTTATTAGGTCTTGCGTCAGTTTTGCGCTTCCGATGCGCTACTTTTTGTGACGCATCGGCAGCGTAAAACATGCCTCCTGTTGCGCACTATTTACAAAGTGACGCATCTAAGCAGATGCGTCACTTTGTAAACCCCTGCGCTACATTATACCTGCGTCAGGTATAATGTATGCAGGGGGGCGTTCCCCCGCAAAAAGCCTCATAGAAGTGACACAGTAAAATCTATGAGATTTCACGGCGTCACTTCTAGGACGCTGTTGCGTCAAAATATTGCGCCTGCCTCACAGCATAACTGCCCATGTGCCCATGTGAAAGGACGCATTGCTGGAGTTGCGTCACTTTTGTGACACACCACAGCAATGTGTCACTTTTGCGCTTACAGATACGTCAGATATACTGACCTATCTGTAACTCCGTGCGACATGATGCGTCATACATTAAATATGATGCATCAGGTATGTCGTAAGGAGTGCGCGCTAAGTGACGCATCATTGCTTTCACGCAGCGATGCGTCATTTCTCATAAATGAGGCCCTTGGTATGATGTATGCTATTGTGAGGGATTTCATGTATTGTCGAGCAGCTCTATCACCGACGTCCTCCGATTTACGTTGGCACTGAGTGGGAGACCGTAAATGACGTTTTATATCTTCTCACAGTTGCCGCACCTCACACCTGCGGACAGTTTGCTTTGGACTGCAGGAAGACAAACATTTCCGCTGCCTGCGTCACTGAACGATATTCAATCAGCCACTGTTTTGTTTAGGAAGTCTCTGCAGCTCACTCGGTAAAACATCTTGATTTGTCTGAATGATTTGTCACCCTCCGCCGGAGGATATGAGTTCCCACTTCTAACAGCTGTCCCACGCCACCTCAGGATTAAAAACATGTGACGACCCCTTTTCAATCCTTAATAAATAAAGTGAATGCAACTAATGTAGGTAATGCTAAGCACAACACACTGTATATCCCACAGCAATTTACACAGTAATGTATTTCTTACTTTGTGATATAAACTGTTTAAAATCCGATAGCAATACATGACACTATTTCATTGCTAAATAGCTCCTAGTAGTAACACAAATATCACATATGTGTGACCATTTTCCAGATACACCTGCTCCCTAAAAATCATGAATACATTCTTGTAGAAAGGCATTATTGAAATATGTTGAAAGAGGGGGCATTCCTTTTATTGTCACCTTACAGCCATGCCATGGTGCTGACGTCAATGAACTGGCAATTCCTGAGGGCCACAGGAATCCAGTGGCATGGAAGGGCCTTTGTCCGCTATTCTTCGCTCACTTCCAGAGAGTCAGCTTGTCACACACTAATCTGAACAACTGAGTCCTTAGCATTTTCTCCTTATTTCAAACATGTTATTGCATTTTCTGCCAATACAGTAGCACAAGAAAATACATAAGATGACAACTTTTCTGATGCCTTTGAGAGTTCCTTCATTTCCGTTATAAAGAAAGGGGATGTGTTATACTGCTGCTGCTCAGCCTGGGTGACTGCGTGTGAGAATGTTGGTGAGTGGAATGTTTGTGAGTGTGACTGTCAGTTGGTGGATGGGCTGAGCAGCAGTGAGGTGCTCCTGGTGGGGTTCTCCCTTGTAACATCTACCTAAATAAATCAACTTGAAAATACTACATGAATGGACTTTACTTTATTACAACACATACATTTGTGCTTCCAATGGAACATAACATATTCCACCACTTTTTGAAGGGGATCACAGAGCTTGATTTCCACTCCATTAGAACCGCTTTGGTGCCCACTGCTGGTAGTAATTCCAGCAGCAATGCGTGTTGCTCAGTAAGGTTTAGTGTGGATGAATTTGCTGTAGCACCAAGGCAACTGTCAAGAAGTCAGTCGTAAATGGTTTCCCCAAAATATAATGAATCATGGCTTGAGTTCTACCCCATAACATTTGAGCCATTATTCAGAAAGGAGCATGTGGTTAGGGTACCTATGCCGTCCTTGCATCGCCAACAAAAGTCCAACTTAGACAGAACTACCCTGTGAAGTCTGGTAGTTGTCTAATAGGGTTTACGTGTGGACCGACATCTAGTTTGGGCTAAAGCAGGAGTCATTTTTGCTATAAAAGGAGATAACCATATTTTTTTCCATATAGCATCTGAAAAGGTGTAATGTGTGAAACTTGGACGTAATCGGACCATTTCTTTTCTAAGACTCTCATCAGGTAGTTTTTGGTTGGCTCAAGCAATTTGTAGATATGTGATGCAGAGTGACCAAACTTCCTAAAATTACCAAGCAGCTCAGGAAGATCAGGTAAGTGACACTGGGCTAGTCTTCAAATTATGCACTTTAATTTCAGAAAATTATAGAATTCGATGTCAGATAGGCTGAATTTCTCATGCAGGGTAGAGATAGGAATAGGGTGAATATGTGTTCCCAGGTCTTTATGCCCGTACTTGCCCATAATTCTCAATATAATGTTTTCCCTTCCATCTTAATCTTGTGACTATACCATGAAGAGGACTGTCCCAAGCCAGCCATTTTCTTACTTAGCAGCTTGTCTATCTGTAAAAGGCAGCTATAGTGTCCAGCATAAGGGATTTTCAGCCTGATTCATCATTGTTAAATCCGGTCGCAAAGGGCCAGATTCTGAGAATCTGGCCCTTTGCGAGCGCTATTTTTGCATTTGGGATTCATCATCCCAAATGCAAAAATCGCTATTTAAGAATTCGCATATTTGCGAGGAATAGCATTTAAGGAATCTCTATTAGAGATTCCTTAAATGCTATTCTTGAAACATTTTTAAATTGCGAATTCGCAAAAATTTCCCGCTATTTACCGCGAGGTCAAACCTCGTGGTAAATAGCGGAAACTTAGAAAAATGCATTTAAGTGCATTTTTCTAAGTTTCATGTTACACACACACATGTCCTTGGGACATGTGTGTGCGCAACACCAATGTAGCATACATTTCAGGGATGCTACAGGGTGTCCTTTGGACACCCCTGCGCCCTTGAAATCGCAATTTCAATATGCGAATCGCTAATTGCGATTCGCACATTGAAATGTCTTCCCATTCATTCCTATGGGCCTTTGGGCCCATAGGAATGAATGGGGAGATATTCCTTAATTGCGATTAGCAATTTGCTAATCGCAATTAAGGAATAATTAGAAATCGCAATTTATTTAGCGATTTCTTGGTGAATAGCATTTTGCTATTCCTTAATAGCGATTCCTTAATAATCGCTATTAAGGAATAGTAAATACTCACCTTGATGATCCAGGCTGTTTGAGTGTTCCAGAGGAAGCATTGACAAATGATGGCTAGATAGTAGAGGTAAGGGGCAGTTGGTGAACTAGTCGGGCCTCAATTTGTAGCCATGTTGGGGTACAATCCTCTTGCATCCTGCACCACTAGGTGCTTTGTGATGCCAAAAATGCCTGCTGGTGTTTTGGGAAGTGAGAAAGATTAAGACCCCCTTTGGGTTGGTCAATTTTAAGGTATTAAAGGAGATTCTGTCTCTCTTGCCTTTTCATCAGAATTCAGAGAGGTATTCGTCCAGGGTTTTAAAAAAAGAGGAAGAGAGTGCGATGAGTAACATGCTGAAGAGAAAGTTAACCAATGGGGTTACCATCATTTGGACTGCGTTTGTCCGACCCCACCAAGTAATATGCTTAGAGGACCATGTATTCAGTAGATCTTTTAATTTGGACAGTATTTTGTTTTAATTAATATTAAGTGAACTTTTCAAATCTCTACCAAACCAGATACCCAGTTATTTAAGGGAGTCTGGTTGCCACTACAAGCCTGAACTTAGTAAAGGGTAGGACGTTGGCGGCATAGACAGCTGCCAGTTGCCTGCTAGAAGGGGATACCCATAATGTCATGATTATGTATAAATGTTCAGAGCAATAGTTCAATAACCAGATGCAATTTATATTTATTTATTTATGTATTTATTTATTTATGTGTCTTATAAAGCGCACTGTCACCTTGCAGGCATCCTGGCGCTAATGGCTCAAAGAGGGCAAAAGTGTCAGACAGAACAGGACAGAGCGGGCAGTTACACATCCTAAGGAAACAGACAGGTTTTAACCCTTTTTCTGAACGGGAGAAGCTCATTGATTTGCCTGATTTCGCACGGGAGCAGGTTCTACAGCTTTGCTGTGGCCACCTCAAAATATCTGCCCCCTGATCTGATCTTCCTAAACCCAGGCACTCTCACCAACCTAGCCGCTGAGGAACGAAGTAGCCTGGTTGGGGAGTACCGCGCAAATTTAGATTGCAGGGGTAGAGGGCCTATTCCGTGTAAGGCCTTAAACACGAGGCAGAGGGCCTTAAATTGAATCCTCTGTCTCAGGGGGAGCCAGTGCAGCTTCGCCAGGGCCGCCGGCGCATGTGCTCTCCTAGGAAGCCCCAGGACCAACCTAGCAGCCGCTGATTGCAGTCTTTGGAGCCTATCCAAAAGGAAACCAGGGGACTCCAATAGCAAGGCGTTACAGTAGTCCAACCTACTGAGGATTGTACACCTTGCCACCTGGGCGCGCGCCTGGGATGGTAGTAGTGGCATGATCTTCCACAAAGACCGCAGAATAGCAAAACAGCAGGAGGTCATCTTTTTGACGTGTGTCTACATAGAAAAGGGGACCCCCTCTAATTATACTTTAAGGTCAGGGAAAGAGAGGAACACAACAATACCATAGAAAAAGATTCCCTCATGACCTAAATTATTTTGTACTTGACAATTCTCATGTTTTCATCAAAAAGCCTTTAACACAAGGTGACAACATTACATTTTATTATATTTTTTAATTTTATTTCTTTTTTAAGAGATAATATTTTTCACAGTATTTCTTAATTTCATAACAGTTATTTTATCAAAAAAAGGACATATAAATCATCAGTAAGTAAAAAGATACAGATACCATACAGAGAAAAAAAATCAAATACACTCTCACAAGTCTCTCATGCATACACTCTCATACACTATACATTCATTCTTTATTCTGTGGCTGAGGGGTCACAAGTTGTTATTATCTATTACACAAGGTCGACGCATTTCGGTGGGATGGGACCACCTTCCTCAGGACCTTGAGCAGAACAGACGCTCTTTCCAATAAGTTATAAATTCTGTATGAATATCCTCCATTGACAATCGATATAGTTCCTTCAAAGTGTAGCAGGCTTCAATTCTTCTCTTCACTAGGTAATTTTGATACAAATCGATTTCTTGTATAACGAGGCATCAATTCATAAGTTATCTAATAGTGAGCTTAGGGCCACTCCTTTATCCCAACACTTTTATAGGTAGTTTCGATATAAGTCGGGTTCTTATGTGTAAAGGTAACAATTCATATGTTGTCCATTAACCAACTTTGGGTCACTTATCTTTCTCAACACTTGTTTGGCGGCATCTCTATATAATTTGCAATTAAGTAAGTAAGTAAGTAAGTAAGTAAGACTATTTAATATATTGAAAATGCTCCAAGAACTATTGGTAGCATTACAAATCACGGATGAATAGTAGTCGGCCTTAGATTTCCTAATCTGATTCTTGTATTCCAAGATTTTAAGCTTCCACTTCATCCTATAGGATTCCTCATATTTGCGCCTCCAGCATCTCTCCGCTTGTTTACAGCCACGCTTCAGATTCCTCAGCATGTCGGTAAACCAAGGGGCAGAGTTTTTTCCCTTGCAGCTTCGAACTTTAAAGGGGGCATGAGAATCCAGCACCTCTGTGATCTTGGTGCAGAGTGAGGCATCGTTCTCCTCAGTTTGCTTATCCAAAGCAAAGCACTCTTCCACTTCAAACACCCGGCCGGAGGACTTCAATCGGGCAAGAGCCTTCCAATCTCTACACAAAAACTCCTTAGTCACCCATGGAGTCCTTGTTTGAGAATCAGTCAAAGGGAATTCCCTGGGTGCACACTTGAGTATGGACTTACTCTATTACCATATCTGTCTATCTGGGATTGCAATCGTCTCAATTAGAGAACTACACAAAAAGAATTTAAATTTCCACACTAAAATTCGAACGTTCACAGTCTTTTTAATTAAAAAATGAAAAATTAAATATCAATTCGCAAATTAAAATGTCAAAGAACAATCTTTGAAAAGGTTTTCTAAAACACACAAGTAATCACAGCAGTTTACTACAGTTCATTACATATATACACAAATAAAAAAAACAAATATTAGACATCACATTCATATAAAGTAAAAGCGGTTTTTATAGGCAAGGGGATGTGTTATACTGCTGCTGCTCAGCCTGGGTGACTGCGTGTGAGAATGTTGGTGAGTGGAATGTTTGTGAGTGTGACTGTCAGTTGGTGGATGGGCTGAGCAGCAGTGAGGTGCTCCTGGTGGGGTTCTCCCTTGTAACATCTACCTAAATAAATCAACTTGAAAATACTACATGAATGGACTTTACTTTATTACAACACATACATTTGTGCTTCCAATGGAACATAACATATTCCACCACTTTTTGAAGGGGATCACAGAGCTTGATTTCCACTCCATTAGAACCGCTTTGGTGCCCACTGCTGGTAGTAATTCCAGTAGCAATGCGTGTTGCTCAGTAAGGTTTAGTGTGGATGAATTTGCTGTAGCACCAAGGCAACTGTCAAGAAGTCATTCGTAAATGGTTTCCCCAAAATATAATGAATCATGGCTTGAGTTCTACCCCATAACATTTGAGCCATTATTCAGAAAGGAGCATGTGGTTAGGGTACCTATGCCGTCCTTGCATCGCCAACAAAAGTCCAACTTAGACAGAACTACCCTGTGAAGTCTGGTAGTTGTCTAATAGGGTTTACGTGTGGACCGACATCTAGTTTGGGCTAAAACAGGAGTCATTTTTGCTATAAAAGGAGATAACCATATTTTTTTCCATATAGCATCTGAAAAGGTGTAATGTGTGAAACTTGGACGTAATCGGACCATTTCTTTTCTAAGACTCTCATCAGGTAGTTTTTGGTTGGCTCAAGCAATTTGTAGATATGTGATGCAGAGTGACCAAACTTCCTAAAATTACCAAGCAGCTCAGGAAGATCAGGTAAGTGGCACTGGGCTAGTCTTCAAATTATGCACTTTAATTTCAGAAAATTATAGAATTCGATGTCAGATAGGCTGAATTTCTCATGCAGGGTAGAGATAGGAATAGGGTGAATATGTGTTCCCAGGTCTTTATGCCCGTACTTGCCCATAATTCTCAATATAATGTTTTCCCTTCCATCTTAATCTTGTGACTATACCATGAAGAAGCCTGTCCCAAGCCAGCCATTTTCTTACTTAGCAGCTTGTCTATCTGTAAAAGGCAGCTATAGTGTCCAGCATAAGGGATTTTCAGCCTGATTCATCATTGTTAAATCCGGTCGCAAAGGGCCAGATTCTGAGAATCTGGCCCTTTGCAAGCGCTATTTTTGCATTTGGGATTCATCATCCCAAATGCAAAAATCGCTATTTAAGAATTCGCATATTTGCGAGGAATAGCATTTAAGGAATCTCTATTAGAGATTCCTTAAATGCTATTCTTGAAATATTTTTAAATTGTGAATTCGCAAAAATTCCCCGCTATTTACCGCGAGGTCAAACCTCGTGGTAAATAGCGGAAACTTAGAAAAATGCATTTAAGTGCATTTTTCTAAGTTTCATGTTACACACACACATGTCCTTGGGACATGTGTGTGCGCAACACCAATGTAGCATACATTTCAGGGATGCTACAGGGTGTCCTTTGGACACCCCTGCACCCTTGAAATCGCAATTTCAATATGCGAATCGCTAATTGCGATTCGCACATTGAAATGTCTTCCCATTCATTCCTATGGGCCTTTGGGCACATAGGAATGAATGGAGAGATATTCCTTAATTGCGATTAGCAATTTGCTAATCGCAATTAAGGAATAATTAGAAATCGCAATTTATTTAGCGATTTCTTGGTGAATAGCATTTTGCTATTCCTTAATAGCGATTCCTTAATAATCGCTATTAAGGAATAGCAAATACTCACCTTGATGAATCAGGCTGTTTGAGTGTTCCAGAGGAAGCATTGACAAATGATGGATAGATAGTAGAGGTAAGGGGCAGTTGGTGAACTAGTCGGGCCTCAATTTGTAGCCATGTTGGGGTACAATCCTCTTGCATCCTGCACCACTAGGTGCTTTGTGATGCCAAAAATGCCTGCTGGTGTTTTGGGAAGTGAGAAAGATTAAGACCCCCTTTGGGTTGGTCAATTTTAAGGTATTAAAGGAGACTCTGTCTCTCTTGCCTTTTCATCAGAATTCAGAGAGGTATTCGTCCAGGGTTTTAAAAAAAGAGGAAGAGAGTGCGATGAGTAACATGCTGAAGAGAAAGTTAACCAATGGGGTTACCATCATTTGCACTGCGTTTGTCCGACCCCACCAAGTAATATGCTTAGAGGACCATGTATTCAGTAGATCTTTTAATTTGGACAGTATTTTGTTTTAATTAATATTAAGTGAACTTTTCAAATCTCTACCAAACCAGATACCCAGTTATTTAAGGGAGTCTGGTTGCCACTACAAGCCTGAACTTAGTAAAGGGTAGGACGTTGGCGGCATAGACAGCTGCCAGTTGCCTGCTAGAAGGGGATACCCATAATGTCATGATTATGTATAAATGTTCAGAGCAATAGTTCAATAACCAGATGCAATTTATATTTATTTATTTATGTATTTATTTATTTATGTGTCTTATAAAGCGCACTGTCACCTTGCAGGCATCCTGGCGCTAATGGCTCAAAGAGGGCAAAAGTGTCAGACAGAACAGGACAGAGCGGGCAGTTACACATCCTAAGGAAACAGCCAGGTTTTAACCCTTTTTCTGAACGGGAGAAGCTCATTGATTTGCCTGATTTCGCACGGGAGCAGGTTCCACAGCTTTGCTGCGGCCACCTCAAAATATCTGCCCCCTGATCTGATCTTCCTAAACCCAGGCACTCTCACCAATCTAGCCGCTGAGGAACGAAGCAGCCTGGTTGGGGAGTACCGCGCAAATTTAGATTGCAGGGGTAGAGGGCCTATTCCGTGTAAGGCCTTAAACACGAGGCAGAGGGCCTTAAATTGAACCCTCTGTCTCAGGGGGGGCCAGTGCAGCTTCGCCAGGGCCGCCGGCGCATGTGCTCTCCTAGGAAGCCCCAGGACCAACCTAGCAGCCGCTGATTGCAGTCTTTGGAGCCTATCCAAAAGGAAACCAGGGGACTCCAATAGCAAGGCGTTACAGTAGTCCAACCTACTGAGGATTGTACACCTTGCCACCTGGGCACGCGCCTGGGATGGTAGTAGTGGCATGATCTTCCGCAAAGACCGCAGAATAGCAAAACAGCAGGAGGTCATCTTTTTGACGTGTGTCTACATAGAAAAGGGGACCCCCTCTAATTATACTTTAAGGTCAGGGAAAGAGAGGAACACAACAATACCATAGAAAAAGATTCCCTCATGACCTAAATTATTTTGTACTTGACAATTCTCATGTTTTCATCAAAAAGCCTTTAACACAAGGTGACAACATTACATTTTATTATATTTTTTAATTTTATTTCTTTTTTAAGAGATTATATTTTTCACAGTATTTCTTAATTTCATAACAGTTATTTTATCAAAAAAAGGACATATAAATCACCAGTAAGTAAAAAGATACAGATACCATACAGAGAAAAAAAATCAAATACACTCTCACAAGTCTCTCATGCATACACTCTCATACACTATACATTTATTCTTTATTCTGTGGCTGAGGGGTCTCAACACTTGTTTGGCGGCATCTCTATATAATTTGCAATTTTTCTTTTCTTTTGAAAGACGCCCAGTCAAATAATCCTCGCTCCGTAGTCCCGTGCAAAAAATTGCAAATTATATAGAGATGCCGCCAAACAAGTGTTGAGAAAGATAAGTGACCCAAAGTTGGTTAATGGACAACATATGAATTGTTACCTTTACACATAAGAAACCGACTTATATCACAAAAACTCCTTAGTCACCCATGGAGTCCTTGTTTGAGAATCAGTCAAAGGGAATTCCCTGGGTGCACACTTGAGTATGGACTTACTCTATTACCATATCTGTCTATCTGGGCTTACAATCGTCTCAATTAGAGAACTACACAAAAAGAATTTAAATTTCCACACTAAAATTCGAACGTTCACAGTCTTTTTAATTAAAAAATGAAAAATTAAATATCAATTCGCAAATTAAAATTTCAAAGAACAATCTTTGAAAAGGTTTTCTAAAACACACAAGTAATCACAGCAGTTTACTACAGTTCATTACATATATACACAAATAAAAAAAACAAATATTAGACATCACATTCATATAAAGTAAAAGCGGTTTTTATAGGCAAGAATAACATAAGATCACAGTAAAAAAAACATTGACAACCCCCTATGGTGTGGCTAACTGATATCTTTACCACTCCTAATTGTTGGATCCAAAGGTCATAAATTGATCAAAGAGTGACATCCAACAGTACCACATATGTGTGCGTATCAGTTGCTCACTAGACCCTGTTTGGATTCTACTTAAAAGAATGCGTCGACGCGTTTCGGTGCGAGGAACACAGGATACTGTAGCACCTTCCTCAGGACTGCCGTTTCTTTTGGGGTCACCGGCTTCCGTAGATATTGCTTGACACCCTATCGTCTGGGTTTAAGGCAGGTCACAACCTCGGATATGGTTTCTTATTGCAGGGCCTGATTTCTGGATTGGGTTACACTTTTTCCTTTCAAATATAAAGGAAGAAATTAGTTGGAGATCTCTGCTTTTCTAGTTTGTGGGTGGTGGCTCCTCAGATTTCCTCGAGCCCGCTAGATAGGAGTCTCTGAGTAAGTATCATACGTGTGGATAAACAACCTCTCCAATCTTTGTTTGTTGCATGGGGAAGCTTCCACTTTTCTTGGTCAGTGTAAGTATTTATCTTAAAAGGTTAAAAGCATATCTTGAACGGGCATATATCAGCACGATTTTCTCAGTGAACTCGATATGTTCGTTTTGAATCGTGGGTCGTGCTTCTGCCTCGTTCACTCGCCTTGTTTGAGAACCCTTGCTTTTAACATAAAATTTAACAAGGGAGTGGTCTGTCCAATCCATAGTTAAAATTTACCCCATAACCACCAAGTCCGGGACTCTAAACACAAAATCCAGGAGGTGCCCCGCCTTGTGGGTAGCTTCAGTGACTTGTTGATGAAGTCCGAAGCTTTCGCATGAGTGAAGCAAATTTGCTAACCCTACACCCAAGGAACCATTTAGCCAAAGGTTAAAATCCCCTAAAATGATCAGATTATGATGGGAAACATTAACCCAAACCTTAGATATCAGGTTAGAGTAAAGTGCCATACCCATACGATTAAAATCCTCTCCCCAATTGATACTTATGTAGTGTTGCATGGAGAAAAGTCCATGAGACCTTGTCAAAGGCCTTTTCCACATCCAGCACCAGTTTGACTTTCGGATGGTCTTCGCTTTATTGAATGCAAGGTAAAATAATCTGATGTTGTTGGCACCAAGTCTTCTCTTCAGGAAACTGGTCTGTGAGGGAGAGGTACGTTTTCGGATGCCTGTCTCCAGTGTGCGTGAGATAATTGTAGTGTATATTTTGCAATAAAGTATGATTAACGGAATGGGTCTATAATTTTTGACATCCGAAAGGTTTGTCTCCATCTTTCAGTATGACCACTATTGTGGCCTCAGTTGCTGAGCCTGAGATAGACCCAGAATCCACGTGTTGGTGGAAGACAGCCCTGCGGGGGTCCACTATCAGATCTGCCAAGGTTTTATAAAATTTACATGAGTAACCATCCAGACTGGGTGCTTTTCCCGCTCTAGGGTATTCAGGACCTCCCCCTCTTCGATGGGCGCATTGAGAATGAGTCGGTCTTCTTGGGATACATTTGGGAGGACTCAAAAGTTGAAATACTCAATACATATGTTTATTTGAACTGCTTTGTTGGAGTTATATAGCTTGGAGTAGAATATTTTTAAAGCATCTAGAATGCCCTGGGTAGAAGAAACAACAATCATAGAGTAATTCCTTATTGTGTTTATGAGTATATTTCAAATAGTTAGCCACTGTTTTCCCCACTCTGTTTCCGTTACGGAATTTCCCAGCTGCAGAGATCTCAACTCAATTCAATTCAGTTCAAAAGTACTTTATTCAGTTAAAAACAAAGAATAACCATAAAAGTAGCATGAAAAGGTACAATTTACATGGGTTAGGTGATCATTTAGAAGAAAAATAGAAGAAACACATGGAAAGAGACCCAAAAGAAATACATATATACAGCATAAAAATAATTAATTGATTTGGATTGATTTACGGCACTTACAATTTCAGCAAGGGATGCTACCATAAAAACAGTTTCCATTTTCTGACACCCTAAAAACGCTAAGCGGCATCTATATCCATTTAACTCTTTGAGAATGGGAATGATAAGTTTGCTTCAATGGAATAGATCAAATTTACAAAAGAATAAAATATGCATATCAGATTGTGGGGAAACATCATCACATGGGCAAGGACATAATTCTTTCGCCCAACAATTCATCACAGGAAAAGATAATAGCCTAAATAGGATGTTAAATCTGAACCGGGTTAAAAGGAAACGTTCATGATTGGAAATATATAATGATAAGTATGGCTGTAATTTCTCTCCATATATAATCACTTGGTGAGCAGAAACCGTCTTTTTTTTCACTTCCTCCGTTTGTCTTTTGACTCTGAGGTGAGCAATACACAGATTTTTCAGGCCTCTTCTTGATATATGTGCCATTGATGACGGGTCCTCAAAGTATTGGGCACAACTTAATTCTTTAAGAAAGTTTCTGACATAACATATCCATTTGAAGTTGTTAATATTGTCCAGTGCAAGAATGTCCTTTAAAATAGCCCGGTTAACCACGCATTCTTCATTTGTCCAAACCCTGTGCCAGAGTAAAATTGGCTGAATCATAATTATATCAGACACAAACATCACGCCCAGTTCAGCATGACATATATGGGTCGCAGTGCTCTCAGGTACGGACAAAATGTGGCGTAGAAACTTATTTTCCATGATTTGAATTGAACTAACATTCGAGTAGCCCCACAATCCTGAACCATAAGTAGCTACGGATATACAAGTAGCATTATAAATAGTTAAAATTTCCTTTATGGGTTTCTTTCCTAGCTTTTTCATGAAACACTGTAAAGCCATGATAGTTTTGGAAAATAGCAGGGTTCTAGCATTAATTGCAGACGTCCATGAACCACTTTCATGAAACAAAATGCCCAGGTATGGGAAAGTAGCGGTCTTCTCTAAAGGATTGGAATTTATAAAAATTGGCTTCAAATGCCTAGTTGTTCTTGTCCCACAATACATAGACAGTGTTTTGGAGCAATTAATTTTCAAGTCCAAGCTAAGCATGAAGCTATTAAAAGATGTAACCAAAGTTTGAAGTGCCATTGGGGTGCGTGCCATCAGGACTGCGTCGTCAGCGTACAGCAGGGCAGGGACGGGTCTTCCCCCCACCATAGGCATGTCCCTGCCCTCCTGCACGAGGCGACGCTCCAAACCATTTGTATATAGCAAGAACAGAAAAGGTGCTAGAACACACCCTTGGCGTACACCGCGACCAATCCGAAAGTGTCTGCTACATTCTCCCTCTTTCCCATACCGAACAGTTGCAGTAGCCCCGGAGTATAAATCCCTCAAGAAGCATATAATAGCATTGTCTACCCCCAATTCAGCCATAATTACCCACAATTATTTGTGTGACACACAGTCAAAGGCTGACGATAAGTCAACAAAAGTGAGGTATAGGCGTTGTTTTTTGACCCTTATATACTTCTGTTGCAAGATAAACAAATTTAAACCTTGCTCTATAGTCCCTAAACCCCTTTGGAACCCATATTGAAAATCACTTAGCACCCCATTTTCTTCTGCCCAGCTTTGCAACTTAACTAAAACCACTCTCCCAAGAATTTTTACGGAGGAGTCCAATAAAGAAATTGGCCTATAACATGTGCAGTTCAGCCTATCGCCTTTCTTAAATATCGGGACTATAATTGATGTAAACCAGGTAGGGATTAAACCTTTTGCCAAGGCAACATTAAAAAGCTGGACTAGCAATGGCCCCCATAGATCAGTATTGGCCTTATAAAGGTCGGCTGGTATGCCATCGGGTCCAGCCGCCTTGCCCCCCTTAGTCGCCTTCAGGCTCGCAAGAACTTCAGGTAAAGTTACAACCAGTGCTTTGGATGGATCTAGCATAGGGTCATGACCTGTATCGGGCATTGATTCAACGGCCCTATAGAGGGAGGAAAAATAAGTCACCCACTCATCTTCTGTAACGGCGATCTCCATGCGTGCTTTTCTATCGTACAGGAGCGGAGTGTTTATGACCCTCTAAAAGGCGGCCGAATCTTTTGATTGTGACGCTAAACATAATTCGTATCAAGCGTCCTTTTTAATCAGGTCCTTCCTCTCCTTCAGCACTGTGTTATAATCCCTCCTCAATTCTCTAATTAAAATTACATCCCGTGGTCTTTTGTGAATAGCGTGTCTAAGCTTTGTTAAGGCTTTAGTGCATGTTTTGTCAAACCATTTCCTATTTGACTTTAGGGAATTTTTTCTAGTAACCCACAAAACCTCCCTGACTGTAGTAGCAATGATATTAAAATGAAGTAAAATTTCATTACTCTCCGCATGTTCATTCAGACAGATCGAAAAGCTATCCAGACACTTACTCATCAATTTGGACAAAAAATCATACGGGACCACTTTACTCCATTTAAGAGTATAACCATTTTGGGAACCTAACTTCACATCCTGCGCCATATGCTTAGAAGTTACTACGTTATTGGATGGAACGAATAGGTTCTCCATTATTAGTACCTGTGGGAGGTGGTCACTCAGAGGTAAATCCATTATGCTAGAGCTAATCAATCTTCCAGCAGAGCTATTTGTACACAAACTAAAATCAATAATAGTTGAAGCCCCCCGTCCCACAAAAGTTGGTACAAATGGCATTGTGTGGTTGGCTAACTCATTTATAAATCCAAAATCAAAATTAAAAAGCATCTCATTTAGTGAATCACCAAGTAGGGTATGTTCAAAGTGCGTCAAATTAATGTCCTGTTCTAACATCAGGCCACACATACCCTTATGGCCCTTTTTACACAATGTGCAATTAAAATCACCCCCCCACATTGTCATTACTTCGCCCCTTTTTTTATCAATTTCAGACTGTATATCCACAGTTATTGCGGTGAGTACATCCTTAATCATGCTACTTATAAAATTATTATAAAAATTTAACAGGACGATCCTTGGACCCTGTCTTACATCTATCACTATTTTCTGATAGTAACTGGATCCAGGAGAGAAGAAAATCTTGTCATACACTAGTAGGTTTGATATATACGTAATCAATCCACCCTTGGGTCTACCATGAGAACCCCCCACCGCAGGAGTAAAATAGGTTTTATAACCATTTAAATGAATCGGCGCGGTGGCCCATGTTTCTTGTAAGGCTAGTATGCCTACACCAGAAATTCCGTCATCCCAAGATGGATTAAGAATTTTTTGTTTTAAACCGGCCACGTTCCAGAAAACCACCTTACAAAATTCTTCTATAGGTAACACTTCTGCAATGTCCCCAGCTTGGCCGCCCTGATTCCCTTGTGTTGTCTCGGCCACCACTCGAATTTCGTGTGTCACCTCATGCCGTGGTGGATTAATCAAGCCCAGGTTTACAGGCATAGGGGCCTTAAGAACCTCTTTTGACTCAGGGAGTCAATCCACCATTTCCAGGCAGTCAAACCGGTTATAACACAGAGTGATCGGAGGAAATTGCTGATTGCCATACCAACCCGGGTCATACCTTTGCGGGAGAAAGTGAGGGGTCCTCCCCCTATATTTCACTACATTCCACCCGTCTTCAGTTCCTCCTCCCCATTGTGTATTATATTGATTCCTATCAAAGTCCACACCATTTCTGGCTCTTTGATATCTGTTGTCCCTGGTCCAGCTCCATCGATTATCCGGATGTTCCCCATCAGGGTAAAAATAAGATAATGCCCTGGCCACAATCGAGAGACCATTGTTTCTTGGGGTCCTCATTGTGATATATTCGGCGGTGTGTGGGTTCTCAAAGGTTATTACCACACAGTCACCCTGGACCCTTTTTTTATTATACCCAATCCATGGTGCCCTTTCAACCATTAGAATATTACTTCTGATGGCTGGTGGGAGAGGGTAATTATTATTCAGCCAGTGGATGATCTTATTTACAAGTGCCCCGTTATTTTCAGTTGATTGTGGATCCAATTCAGGCACTCCAGTAAGAATCACAACATACGGGGAGGCTTTTGGGGGTAAATTTATACTTCTACGCACCTCCCTTTTAGGTAGTTGGTCTTTGTCCTGTAGTAAGTTAGGAGTTTGTAGAATTGGTGCCTCTTTATCAGTTGGAACCGGAGTTGTAGGTTTTGGAGCACTTTTTGAGGTTTGGTTATTATGGGGTTTTCCTTTTTCGGAATTGGTTGTACTTAAAGAAGCATTATTTGGGAGACTCTTTGTCAGTGTTGGTGCGGGTTTATTTAGTGTTGTGACAGTAACTTTGGACTTGGGCACACTAGGAGTAAGTACTTGTTTAGCCAAATTCTCAAGCTGGGTTTTTGTGTCTTTTTTCAAGTCCAGTATTTGTTTCTCCAGCTCCTTCAAAAGTTCTATCACTGGGGTTAATAGAGTTTTTATTGAGGTTTCCAGTAGATATAGCATAGTACTCTCTCTTGCCCTGCTAGCATTAAGGCTGTCCTCATCCGCGCTATTCCCAGAGGTATTAGAAATTAAATCGGCCATCGAGTCATCCAGGATGGTATCATCCGGGATGGGTAAACGCACAATATTAGGGGGCAGAGGATCATCTCCTTGTGTATCGTTATCATTAACAGGAAGTACATTACTTGTGTCTGATAATAGATCTTTACCAGCTGCATTAGTGTGCGTATTTTGAGTAGGCCTCTTTTTAGGTACAGCCCCTTCCTTTAACCCCTGTGTCACCACATTTTTTTCTTTAGGGGTCGCTGCTGTGTGTATCAATACACTAGTGGATGCCTCGGCCGGTGGTAAGATTGGGGGTAGGGAAGGCTGAATGGGGATAGAAGTAGATGTTACAAGGGGAGGTTGCAAAACCGCTATACTTGTCCCCTCTAAATGCAATATATCATTCTCTCCTCTATTTGGGCTCCGTACATTTGCAAAATGGCCCATAGAAGACCTCTTGGCATGTTCCAAGTCCTGCGAAACCCTTCTTTCCATCAGTGAAATCCCTTCATCAATCAATATATGGGTTCTGACAATGAAATCATCCAGGGTGCCTGTTAGTTTCTTCCCCCCTACTGCTGCCCTGCTTCTAGTTTCACGCATCTCCATGATGTCATTAAAAAAAGTTATTTATATGACCGTGGAATAAGAAACCCCAGTCAATAGATGCAGTGACCATACAATAAGGGGATGTAAAAAACGTCTTACCACGGTACATCCAAATCTAAAGTCACGTAGATAGCCCAGAATGTGGAGAGCAAAGCCCAACAGGTTATTTGGGCAGAGTAACTGGCCCTGCCCGGCCTCCTCTGGCCGATGAGGGCCGTAGAGGGCCCGCCCTTTGCCCGGGCTTCGCACTGGGCGTTACGCTCGCGTCCCGCGACGCTGGGGGCTCGCTGGATTTAAAGCCCCTCCTGGCGCGTCTAGCGTGTCAGGGAACGCGCCGCCGCAAAGGCTGCCGGGATCTGAAGTCCCGGAGCGGCAGCGCGGCTGGTGGCGGCGGTAGCTGTAGTCGTTTGGCGTGGTGCTTCTGTCTGCCCAGACCTCTTGTGCCTCAATCCTCGTTTACTCGCTGGTAAGGATTTGGTCACCCCGCTCCACCGAGGGCTCGCTGGATTTAAAGCCTCTCCTGGCGCGTCTAGCGTGTCAGGGAACGCGCCGCCGCAAAGGCTGCCGGGATCTGAAGTCCCGGAGTGGCGGCGCGGCTGGTGGCGACGGTAGCTGTAGTCGTTTGGCGTGGTGCTTCTGTCTGCCCAGACCTCTTGTGCCTCAATCCTCGTTTACTCGCTGGTAAGGATTTGGTCACCCCGCTCCACCGAGGGCTCGCTGGATTTAAAGCCTCTCCTGGCGCGTCTAGCGTGTCAGGGAACGCGCCGCCGCAAAGGCTGCCGGGATCTGAAGTCCCGGAGTGGCGGCGCGGCTGGTGGCGACGGTAGCTGTAGTCGTTTGGCGTGGTGCTTCTGTCTGCCCAGACCTCTTGTGCCTCAATCCTCGTTTACTCGCTGGTAAGGATTTGGTCCCCAACTCACTTTTGTGATCTCTTGCTCATATCTTTGTTGTATTTGCACTGCAAGTTGTGGAGTTTTGTTAGAGTTGCCAAGCCCTTATTGTGTCTGAGCTTACAATCTAGCAGTTGTATTTCCAATTCTAAGGCCTTAATTTTGATTAATATTAGATTTATCAGAAGCCCTCTAATGATGGTTTTAGTGCATCCCAACTATTGTTTGCAGAAGTGTCCTCAACATTATTAATTTTCAAGAAATGGACTGTCACTACAGCAATTTCTTCTTTATCATCATCCACGTCAAGGAGATCATCATTAATACGACATTGTCTTGGGGTATGAGAGGGATCACTGATGTCAAGGTCTAAAGATACACAGTAATAATCTGAGATTACTATTGGTTCTATTTTGGGATCCAGGGAAATAGCAAGCAATCATTTACTAACCAAAATATAATTGATACTGGGAAAGGACTGGTGTGGTGGGGAGTAAAAGTTGTAGTCACTGCCAGATGGACTTTTAATTTCCATAGTCAACCACATTGTTATTCTTCCAGTCTAACCTAATTTGTTTATGTAATCTGCTACCCAAGAATGTGTGTGTCTATATCCTGTCTAGAGTCCCATTTAAAATCCTCCCCCAGTATCAAATCCTGGTTATCCGGCAGCTCCACTATCTGTTTGTCAAGCTCTTGTCAGAATTCCACTGAGTTGTCATTTGGGGCATAAATATTTACAATAAAGAATTCCTCTTCTTGTTTCTTAGCTCTGGTGATAAGCCATCCGCCTGATGGTTGAGTAAGTGAGATAGTACCGTCATTTTCAATGTTTTTTTAATGTTATGGTAAGAACCCTATTTTTTGTCTGCATTGCTAAAGAAACCCAATCTCTACCACCCACGGAGAATAGAATTTAGCATCCCTAATGGAGTCAAGGTGTGTTTCTTGTAGTAAAATGATATCCCCTTTTAATTTATTACAGTAATCTGCTATCGTTTTAAGTTTGACCAGGTGGTTCAGGCCCTAATTGTTTAGGGAGAGAATTTTAATGGGTGGAGGCATTATGGGTCTGTATAGTGTAGTAAATGTACAAAGTAGATGGATATTGGTCAGGTGGAAGTGTGTGCCTTCCCTCCAAGGGCATGACAATGCAGTATAAGTCTAACGGTTAGTTGGAAATGCACGCAAAGCATTTACGTGCGCATGATATAACGCTGGTGCATCTGCAAGGAGCAGGGAACTGCCTGCTGGTATGATGAAGCAAAGCGGGTCTGCAAAATGCGGTGAGAAAGTGAAGAGAGGAGAAGGTAACAGCGAGGGTAGAAAGCAAACAGAAGAAGGGAAATCAACAAAACTGAACATCAAAGAAGCAAAGCCATGGGCAGGCCAACCCCAATATGCAAAATAACAAATCAACATATATGGCCTAAATATATAAATGCAGAACATATAGCAAATCATTGCCCTATAAGATCAGCCAATTCTCGATTTATCTATGTAAATATTTCCATATTTCCATAGAGAACCTCAAACTAGTTAGCAAAAACCAGCAAGATTGCGAATAGTACCACCTGCAAGTGAATGGTTATAAAATAGTGCAGGATTCAGTAAGGATCAACCATGTTCATACGGATTAATATTTGTTGAGCAACCACAAGTCAAATTTGATGTAAAGTACAAAATGAAGGGTCCTAAGTGCATGGTATGTAGACTTAAACAGTGATTACAAACATTGTGCGTTGAGCTGAAGCATCCAGTAGTTACAAATCGTAAACAACATAGTAAGCATGCCTGTCGGACCAAATTAAGTGGAAAATTGGTCATTACCAGCAGTTCAGATTACCATATTTGATGGGTTTGACACAGCTAAGAAAGATTGGAGGTCCACTTGGTCTGTGAAGATCATTGACTTTCCTGTAACGACAATGCAAACTTGGCTGGGCCACCATAAGAGAAGGGGATTGAAAGGTCCCTCAATGACTGTCGAAGCGCCAGGAAGCGCTTCCTGGTGGAAACTGTTTCTTTAGAGTAATCCTGTGCAATAGTTATCCTTGAACTGTTCCACAGTATTTGTCGGATTTTCTTCATTTGGGACAGGATCGATTAGGTGTGACAGTAACGTAGAATTCTGAAGATCATCCTTCTCAGTTTTGAAGCAGGATTGGCAGGGTAAAGCAATGGCTTGCCCAGTGTTTTTCTGTGCACCCTTTCTATTTCAAAGTATTTGTCAAATTTAATCCAGAGAAAGCGTGCTATCCAAGACTAAAAAAATTCAGCGCAGGAATTTCCATCAACTTCCGCACTCTCGGGAAGTCCAGAGATTTGTAAGTTATCCCTACAATTGCGGTCCTCAAATTCTGACATTTCTCTTATTATTGCTTTCACCCTGTGTGTTGTCACGCCAGCTCGTTTCTGATCTGATATGTGTAAATCTTCCAGGTTTCAGCTTTGGTGCTTTTGTTTGCCAGTCCTTTACAATCATTGCGTGTCATCTGTAGATCATGGTGCATAGCTCCAGTATTGGTTTATTTAGGTTTCTTGTGCCAGATCAGTAAGCATACCCAATCTCTGAAGAATAATTTGGATGTTTGTGAACTGATCAGCTTTGGGTTTCAACAGTGAGTTCGGTGAAGGGGGTTCCACATTGGCTTGTTTTAAATTGTTTCTGGGGTCCTTAACATCCTTGTGGTCTTTGAACTCCTTACACCTTTGATCAGTCATTTGGTATGTCGTGAGGACAGGCTCAGCAGAGAAATTCACAGAGTGGCAGGGAATACACCAATGATGCTGAACAGAACTGGACCCCGATAAACGATGCTTGGATGAGTAGGAGAGGGATAGAGCAGCACAAGGCCTGTTTAGAGATATTTGCGCAGGACACTAACCTTATTTAATGCCAAGTTCATCATCAGTGGATCACTGGTATGTTTTGGAGCACCCACTAATCAGGCTGTAATATTGGGCTGGTCTCCGAGCCTTCAGAGTTGATGTATGATGTGAATGTATGAAGCTAATAAAGTCAATATGTGGAGGTCTGTCAGGAACTATGGTGTTAAAGTGAAAAGTGATATCGGCCGTTTGCACAATGGTGGCATACCTAGTCTAGAAAGCAGCAAAAAAAAGTACCACAGTACCTGCGCTCATTCATCAAATCCTTCAGCTCCCCTTTGTGCGGGCGAATAGCTGAATTGATCAGTCCGTTGTATTCTTTGTAGTTGCGCCAATGACAGGTGCTATTTTGGATTCGGCAATCGGGTGAACAGAGGCAAAGGGCAATCAGTGAAATCCTCCGATCGAGGAGGGGCAGAAATGTTATGAGTGCAGTATCAGGTCGTTCAAGTTACTCCCTATCAGAAACCATTGTTGTTGAGCAAGGACAAGTAGGGCCCATGATGTCTGTGGATCAGGCGCAGAGCTTGCAGTACAGGCAGCCATCATGCTAGGATGCCAACCACATACCCCAGTCCTTAGCCTTTTCTGATAAATATGGAGGTGTTCTGTCCTCAAGTGATTTTGGACTGTGAACTCCCAGAGACCCACTGATGGGCATTGGCTCCTTGAGAATTCAGTGTTGTGTGATGTAGCCAATTAGAGTTTACTGCTGTGATGTAATGAGCAAGGTTTTGCATGTAACCAAGGCCGGTACATGTTTATGTTAGGTTAGAGTTGTAGTAAGTGAGATAAAAAATACCCAGAAGTGCAGCTATTTGGTGGAATGGTCATCTTGTGAAACATTCTGGCATTTGTTACATATTTTATCATATTATTCTGAGGTGCACATTTAGCTGCTCTAGTTCCTATGCTTCACAACTAAGTTCTGTTATTTTCACTATCCCAGTATAAAAAATGTCTTATTGCCCAACCGATTACTTTGTCATTTAATAAATAACTGAACCTTACTACTTTGCAGTTGAATTCCTTTCAGGTCCATGCCCCACCGTTCTCGTCCAACAGGTTTCCATTGAGCTGCGGTGTTCCGCAGGGGTCTGCCCTCAGCCCCACATTATTCAACGTATACGTCCGCCCTCTGGCAGTATTGGCCAGAGAACGTAAGATCAAATTAACTTCTTACGCGGACGATACGCAACTCATTTTTTCCTTTTCCAAGGACACCAAAACAGACCAAGCCAAGTTTCAAGACGATATGTTGGCCATCTCTAGTTGGATGAATGTGAACTGCTTGCAGTTAAATTCATCTAAAACGGAGGTTCTGTTGATTGGTAAGGAAACACACAAGTGGGATGAACACTGGTGGCCCTCCACCTTAGGTTCTTCCCCCACCCCTAAGTTGGAAGTAAAGAACCTGGGTGTGACTATGGACAACTCCCACACCCTAGAGTCACACGCAAAAAGAGTGGCTGGCGTGTGTTATGGTCGCCTCCGGTCGCTAAAGCCCATCTTGGACTTTTTCGACCCATCGGTACGTCAGACAATAGTCCAAGCCCTTGTTTTATCACATATAGACTATTGTAACGTCCTAATGTTAGGTTCCAATCGGACAGCTATCAACAGACTCCAAAGGGCCCAAAATGCAGCTGCCCGTATTCTGTTTGCTCTACCCAAACTCTGCCATGTGTCTCAAATTCTGCGGCGTCTACACTGGCTTCCGGTGACACAGCGCATTCAGTTCAAGGCGCTATGCCTAGTTCATAAAATCCTCCATCGCTCTGGCCCTCCGATCCTGCAGGGTTTGTGTTCCTCCTATGTTCCCACACCCGCTCTCCGCTCAGCGGACCTCCACCTCGCCTGTACCATCAAAATCAGAAGGAGTAGAGCAGGTGGCCGTTCCTTCAGGTATCTGGCTCCGAAACTGTGGAACTCAATCCCCGTGGAGATGCGTGCCACTAACAATTACCTGTCATTTAGAAAGCTAATTAAAACATGGCTGTTTCCGCCTACTTAAGGCCCACTAGTACTGCCACACGTTTTATCCACGCCTAGTTGTTTTGACTCTAACCGTCTGCAAGCGCTGGGACGCCCTGTTGCTGGGGTAGCCATGCGCTATATAAGCGTTTTTAACATAACATAACATAACAATTTACAATCCTTAATGTGCAGCTGTAGTTCAAATGGTGCACTGTGTGCTGGCAGCCACATAGGGTAAATAGGTTGGAAGGACCAGAACTGAGGGTGGATCTTAATCATGAGGAAGATGAGTCGCTCCCGATAGAGCTTCAGGCAGCTCCAGCGTCGCACTCCAGATTACACCTGCCCAGGCAGTGTGTAAACTGTTTAATTAGTGTCAATAAGGTTTGCAGTTCCTAAGGATATTGAGAGAGGGTTCAAAGGAAGATCGGTATAAATATCCAAAAGGTAGGACAGGGGTCTGCTCCTTTTGGAATTGGGGCCCCACACACCTAAGTGAGTGTCATGCTTCATCATAGGGCTGACTCCTCGTCAGGCTGGTGCTGCAGTGCCTGACGGGCACCCTTGAAGGGGCTCTTTAAATGAAGATATTTTATTCCAAGGCATAAGGCGAAGTGTGGGTGTAGGGCCTTGAGGTGTCGATGGGTGTGCAGAGTGTTATGAATGCGTTAGGATAAGTCAAATGGGTAGTACTCTAAAGCAGTTGCAATCAGTGAGTCTAATTAAAAACAAAATTAGTGGACCAACGATATAATGTTCAGTGGTTGCTAGTATTAAAGGGTCAACATGTTTCTTGCTTCATATGTCACAAAAGTGATCAAATTGCAATTCCCATGAGAAGCTGGGTCAAGACTGATTTGCATATGGCTGGATCTGAACTGGGGTGTCAAAGTTAGCTAAAGAATGATTATGGATTCATCCCAGATCTGTGACTCGGGGTGAGTGTCTGAAAACTTTCAGTGCTTCAACCATCATCTCCTTTTGTTTGCACTGTTGCTTTATCCACCTGTAGACAGTACTGTAGGTGTTGGGGAAGCGGGAGGAGGGAGAAAGCTTGCCTGTTTAAAGTATTTAGTCCAAAGGGTGAATAGAGCTCAACAGGGTTGGTTTTGTAGCAGTTTATTGTTTCCTACAACGGTTAGCCATTACACCCGTGCCCCCATTTGTGTCCCCTAGCATTGCTAGAGTGCAGCAGTTTGTCTCTGTACTCATTTGGATATACTAGCCTTGCCCTCTAGATATGTTTGGGATCAAGCTGGCTTTTCACCCTGATAAGTAGGTTATACCCCAATTCTAACCAAATTTCTTGTGGCTCACATTTACTCCACTGCTGCACCGCACTCTGCTTTCAAACTTGGTACAACCCTGTGATCACAGTCCCCCCAGTCCACCATGGTCGGCCTAATTCACTAAAACATCTTCATATTGTCTCACTCAATGGTCAATCAATCAATCAATCAAGACACTTATAAAGCGCACTACATACCTGTTAGGGTCTCAAGGCGCTGGGGGGGAGGGGTGTTGTAACTGATCGAAGAGCCAGGTCTTGTGGAGTCTTCTGAAGGCCAGTAGGTATTGGGTCTGCCGTAGGTTGGTGGGGAGGGTGTTCCAGGTCTTGGCGGCGAGGTGGGAGAAGGATCTGCCACCGGCAGTCGTTCTTCGGATGCGAGGGACTGTGGCGAGGGCGTGGTTGGCGGAGCGGAGCTGGCGGGTGGGGGTGTAGAAGCTGAGTCGTCTGTTGAGGTAAGCAGGGCCGGTGTTGTGGAGAGCTTTGTGTGCGTGGAGGAGGAGCTTGAAGGTTACCCTCTTGTTGACGGAGAGCCAGTACAGGTCTCTCAGGTGGGGGTGTTGTGGCTGCAGCGGGGGATGTCAAGGATCAGGTGTGCTGAGGTGTTGTGGATGCGTTGCAGCTGTCTCAGGAGCTTGGCCGACGTTCCTGCGTAGAGGGCGTTTCCGTAGTCCAGCCTGCTGGTGACGAGGGCCTGGGTGACTGTTTTTCTCATTTCGGTGGGGATCCACTTGAAGATCCTGCGGAGCATTTGGAGGGTGTTGAAGCAGGATGAGGAAACGGCGTTGACCTGCTTAGCCATGGAGAGGATGGCGTTGAGGATGACTCCTAGGTTGCGTGCGTGGTCGGTGGGTGCCTGTACTGTTCCCAGTGTTGTCGGGCACCAGGATTCTTCCCAGGCTGAGGGGGTGGGTCCGAGGATGAGGACCTCCGTCTTGTCAGAGTTAAGCTTCAGTCGGCTGTTCTTCATCCATTCAGCGACGTCCTTCATTCCTTCGTGGAGGTTGGTTTTGGCGGTGTGAGGGTCTTTAGTGAGGGAGATGATCAGCTGGGTGTCATCGGCATAGGAGATGATATTGAGGTCGTGCTGTCGGGCTACGTGGGCGAGGGGAGCCCTGTAGATGTTGAACAGCATCGGGCTGAGGGAAGAGCCCTGGGGTACGCCGCAGATGATCTCAGTGGCCTTGGAGCGGAAGTGGGGGAGGCGGACGCTCTCAATTCTGCCAGAGAGGAACAATGTGGTCCAGTCTAGGGCCTTCTCTTGGATTCCGGAGTCGTGTAAGCGTGTTCGTAGTGTGTTATGGCAGACCGCGCGATGGCGGCTGACATGTCCAGGAGGATGAGGGCCGCTGTTTCTCCGTTGTCAAGCAAAGTGCTGATGTTATCAGCGGCAGCGATGAGGGCGGTTTCGGTGCTGTGGTTGCTGCGGAAACCGGACTGGGATGGGTCCAGGATGTTGTTCTCCTCGAGGTAGCGGGTCAGTTGTTTGTTGACGATTTTCTCAGTGACCTTCGCCGGGAATGGAAGCAGGGAGATGGGTCGTAAGTTGTTGAGGTCTTTGGGGTCCGCCTTGGGTTTCTTGAGTAAGGCGTTGATCTCGGCTTGCTTCCAGCTCTCCGAGAAGGTTGCTGTCTTGAAGGAGATGTTGATTACTCTCCGGAGATGGGGTGCAATGGCTGTGCTGGCTTTGTTGAAGATGTGGGAGGGCATGGGTCTAATGGAGATCCGAAGTGAATGGTGTTCATGATCTTGCTGGTGTCCTCGTCATTGACGCAGGATAGCAGGCGGTTGGTGCAGGTGGTGGTGGTTGTCAAGGTGGTCATGGCGCTGAAGCTGTCATAGATGTTGGTGATCTTGCAGTGGAAGAAGGTGGCCAGTGAATCGTACAGGTCCTGCGAAGGCGGGATGTCGTTGGTGTTGGAGCTGGGGTTGGAGAGTTCCTTCACAATGTTGAAGAGCTCTTTGCTGTTGTGTGCATTGTTATCTAGGCGGTCCTTGAAGGAGGCCCTCTTGACGGCTCTGATGAGTTGATGGTGTCTGCAGGTGGCGTTCTTGTGGGCTGTGTGGCATCCAGTGATCGCAGCCAGTTCTTCTCCAATTTTTGACATGTTCGTTTGGAGGCCTGGGGGTCTTCGGTGAACCAGGTGGCTTTCTTGTTGGTGTCGCTATTGGAGGGTGACTTGAGCTGGGCGAGGGTGTTGGCGCAGTCTTCGATCCATTGTCTGAGGTTGCGGGTGACGGTATCCGGATTGGTGGGGTCGGCGGGTGGGTTCTGGGTGAGGGTGGCGGTAAGCTGGTCTTCGGTGATTTTGCTCCAGCAGCGTCGAGGCCTCTGTTGAGTGCGGTGGAGCGTGGTGGGCTTCCTGAAAGTGAAGTGGGTGCAGTGGTGGTCTGTCCAATGGGGTTCGGTGGTTTGGTTGAAGGAGACGTGGGGGCTTGCGGTGAAGATGGGTTTGAGGGTGTGGGCGGCGGCCTGGGTGGGCGTTATCACAAGCTGTCTGAGTCCCAGGTTGGCGAGGTTGGCGATCAGGGTGGTGGAGTTGGCGTCGTTGTTGCTCTCGAGGTGGAAGTTCAGGTCTATTAGGAGGATGTAGTCTGTGGGGGCGAGAGCGTGGGTGCTGATGAAGTCGGCGATGGAGTCGCTAAACTGCGGTCGGGTCCGGGGGGTTCTGTAGACAAGGTTTCCTCTGAGGGTGTTGTTGGGGTCGGTGTGGATCTGGAAGTGCAGGTGTTCTGTCGTAGTTGGCCCGTTTTGATTAGCGATTAGTTGAATCTACACGTTGTCCTCCTTAACTTGGCTATATACGACAAACGCCATTTTGAATGTTGCAGCGGCCATCTTAGACCATGAGCGGCCTCGTGGCCGATGTGCCCTTTAGTCCTCTGTCCGTTCCACTGACCACTCTCATCTGCCCAGCAACAGGCTATTTTTAGTACTGGTCAAGCCACACATGCGCAGTTCTCACTGACCCGTAAACCTTCAGGAATGTGCCGCTAACTGACCAGCGGGTTTGAAACTCTCCAATGAGCTGGCAGTATTCCAAAACATGACCATATATGTCTCTAAAACTGTGTCTTAACTTGTGCCGCCTAAACTTTTATTGCCCCAAAATTGTATATAAACGGGGTCACACCGGTGTTCGGTGTGATACCTCTAGCATTACCGAAGGGTGCTGTTTGAGTGTACCACCACCCCATGGGGTCTTAATAAACTTGTTCTTTGCCTTTTACAGTTTCCGTGCCAACAGTTCTTGCGTGTAAGTGGGTAATCTCTGGAGCGTGTAGGCCTTGGGAACCCCGAAATACTTCAATTGGCGACCACGAAGGGACTCATCGGCGACTCGGATGCCCGAAGGAGAGGTCGTGACGAAGGCTTGGAAATCCGCCATGGGCGCGCGCTGCCACGAGTGACCCGAGTCTTGGCTGCCACGGTGTTTTTTCCTTTCCTTCCGATCTGACCTTCCAGGTGGCGCCGGTCTCCGACTGAGTCTTCGAAGTGTCTGCATCGCTGAGAAAGTGCCGTTTGGCTGATTTGGCTTACAAGACCTTGGCAGTTGGAACCTGGACCTTTGGGATTTTGGTAAGCTTTGTGGTCGGTAAGGTAGTCTTTGGACGCTTACCGAAGTTCTATGACTTGTGTTCGGTAAGGTAGTCTTCGGACGCTTACTGAAAATTTGTGCTTTGTGATCGGTGAGGACGCTTGCCGAATTCTATGAACTTTGATTTGAGTTAGCTAACATTGTGAATTTGTGATCTTTGAACTTATATGTGTAGTGCACTTCACATAGGCAGGCATGTAGAGATGTTTCTCTAACTTTGTTTTTTCCTTTGAGCGGCACGATCGTGTGGAGAACTGTAAGTGCCATTTTGTCCGGTGTCACGCCTTCGTGATACTTTTTGAACATGCCTGTTTTTAGCACACTTCGGGGAATGTGTTGTTTTGGAGAAGGTACCTCAATTAGGTTAGCGGAATCACAGCCGGCTCCCCCAGAGGGAACACCAAATAGGGACATGTACATCAAATTCGGCCTTCCACCTATTATGTACAGTAAATTATGGCATAAGTACACTAAGGCCGATCCCGAATTGCAATGGCCCCTACACGGGTCATACGATTTGAGTAAAATCCAATTTGTAGAGCAATGTATGTTTCAACGCAGGTCTAGACAAAACATGTTTGATTGCGTGCGAATGTGGGAGAAAGCGGCGCATGAGCGAATGAAGCGTGAGGTTGCCTTGGCGGACAAAGAGCAGCGCAAGGCTGCTCGGGATAAGGCTTTACAGCTTGAGGAAAAGGAGACTCAGGAGAAGAAAGAAAGGGAGGAACGGGAACGTAATTTGCAAACTACTGGTCAGTTTCCTATTCGCCGACCACTTTATCCTGTCCTTAATAATGAAGTTGATGATTTTTCTTTGTTAGATCGGTCACCGCCTCCGTACGTTACACCGACGGCTCCAGCTGTGGATTCTGATGATGACGGACGGGATAAGTCGGGCAAGAAGGGTGTATCGGCTCTCAGGTTTACTGCGGAGAGGTCCGCTCATTTACGTAGTTGGGCTCGCAAAGTGAATAAGCATAGTGTCACTCAGGATCAATTGATATCAGAGAAAACAGGGTGGACGGATCTTGAAGTGATGTATTTTCTGTCTTCCTTGGCTGATGAGGTTGTAGGCGCATATCGAGATCTTTCTGATACGTTAGAACCAAAAGTGTTGTCAGTGTACCGTGAAAATTTAGCTAAAGGCGATTTTGATCTTTCAGATGTTGATGACCTATTCAAGCAATTGATCAAGCTGCGGGATGAGACAACCCACTTACGACAGGAACGAAAACGGAGGCAGAAGGAGTCCGAGCCGGACAATAGTGGGCTGACTAAGGAGTGTTCTCTCCGTGGTTCAGATAAGAGTTCTGCGTTGCATGTTATGCCTATGCGTGAAGCTGCGCCTTTGTATGTTCCACCAAAAGGGGAAGGTACGGATGATGATAAGTTGTCGAAGGATGCGAAAGGGTATTTTGTGTATAATTGGGTATATACGCCATGGAATAGAGCAGATGTGATGGCCTTGAAAAATTCTTTACCTGATCTTCGGAAGAATCCGGCGGCATTTTATGAAGGGGTGGAGGGGGCTATATCGTCTTGTGTGATGACTCTTGTAGATATAGATTTGTTTTTTGGGCTAATTTTACCACCTGATATGTGGAGGCAAATTCGTAAAACTAATGATGAAACGATCTTGGGGGGGACCTGGAAAGAAATAAATGCTGCAGATTTAGATAGGGAACCAGCATGTAAGCCTTGTCCGCTAATCTTAGATCTTCCGGCAGCTATTTTGCATAAATTGAAAACGCTTGTTCCCGCCAAAAAGATTGATTGGACTATGTTAACGTCGTGCAAGCAGAAACCCGATGAAACGGTCTCTGATTTCTTTACACGCTTCGAGGAGGCATTTCATGATTACAGTGGTCAATCTTTAACAGACGATACGGGTCGGCATCTGTTTGTAGATAAGTATGTAGCTAATCTCCTACCAGAGATTGCTAAGTGATTGAAATCGAGTGAAAGTTCCTGGGCCACGGCGACCCCTGCGTCCTTGTTAACTATGGCTCAGTATTATGAGCGGCAGGAGGTGGAAGCTAAAGAAAGTGTAGAGAAAAAGACGAAGGAATTGAAAACGAAGGTGATGTTGGCGCAGGTTCGGGGAACACAGGGTAGAGGGAATGATAGAGGTAGACGCGGTGGGGGAAATGCATCGTATGGTCGTACGGACATTGCGGAGGATCAGTGTGCTTATTGTAAGGAGTTTGGGCATTGGGCCGAAGATTGTCCGGTACTTCGCGAACAGCGTAGTCAGCGTGGTCGAGGTAGTGGAAGGTCAAGAGGAGGTTATACTGGAACGAGAGGTGGCGGAGGTGATCGTAGACAGGTTGAGGAGAGGGGCCGTGGCCAGGACGAACGAAATACGTTTGATAGACGGAATCAATATCAGATTTCGGAAGGAGAAAATGTGGAACATCAGGATTACGTGCATGCATAGGATTGCGTAGGATGGGGTAAGGAATCAGTTGAAGTGCCGGTAGATCAGCAAGGTCCATATGTAACAGCGGGTATTTTGGGTTCTACTGATCAATTTCTAGTCGACACAGGAGCTACTCGTAGCGCTCTGTCGAAAAACTTGGTTCCGAGGGCTCCCCTGTCTGGCGAAATGATTACGTGTGTAGGGTTTGATGGCACACCCTCCCCCAGCCCATTGTCCAAGCCCCTTGCACTATGCATTGACAAATACTTTAGTTTTGGCCAATGTTTGTTATCACCTCATACCCCAGACAATATCCTGGGCATTGATTTGCTTAAATATTTCCGAGCAACAATACGCTGCGCCCCAGAGGGAGTGCGGGTTATCTTGAACGACAACTACCCTGACCCTGATGATTGCATTGAACACGACAGATTTTATGCCATTTTAGATATCCCTGCTTTGGCCTCTCTGCCGCACACGCTGTGGGCGACCTCAGATACGGATGTGGGAGAGATGCGCATTCCACCAATACACATTACTGTTAAGGAAGGGGCCCCTCTACCACGAGTGCCACAGTATAAGATCTCGAAGGAAGGTGAAATTGCACTGACACATATTGTTCAGGATTTGATTTCTGCGGGGTGGTGGAGGAGGTCCCTTATAATGTCTGTAACAGCCCTATTCTACCGATTCTTAAGAGAGACTCAGATGGCAAGATCTATCGATTTATTATTGATTTGCGTGAAATAAATAAAATTGTCATTCCCCAATACCCAGTGGTGTCTGATATCACGACTTTGCTTACTTTGGTTCCACCGACAGCCACCACTTTTAGTGTTATTGACCTAAAGAATGCGTTCTTTTCTATCCCTGTTCACCCAGATAGCAGATATCTGTTTGGTTTTACGCTCAATAATAAATCGTATAGATTTTGTCGTGTTCCCCAAGGATATACCGAAAGCCCTAGCATCTACAGCCAGGCGTTGAAACGTCAACTAGATTCCTTTACATTGCAGTCTGGCGTGGCGCTCATCCAGTACGTGGATGACCTTCTGCTTGCCGCCGACTCCTATGCACAATGTGAACAGAGTACGCTTGCATTGCTTTCCTTTTTGGCACAACACAATCACAAGGTTTCCAAGAAAAAGCTTCAATACTGTAGACCCCAGGTGACCTACCTCGGTCATCTGTTGTCTAAGGAGGGGAGGGCATTAACGTCTGATCGAATTCAAGCAATTTTAGACACACCAGTCCCCCGCACGCAGAGAGATGTGCGTGCTTTCATAGGGTTGACGTCCTTTTGTAGGCAGTGGATCATGGGTTTTTCGCATATCATAAAACCCTTACTAGCATTACTGTCCAAAGCCACACCGATGCCCCTTGAGTGGACAGATGAATGTCAGAGAGCTTTTGAACAGTTGAGGCAGGCTCTCTGTTCCGCACCCGTGTTGGGAACACCAGACTACACGAAACTTTTCACATTATACGTACACGAAAATGATGGGTGTGCGTTGTCAGTGTTAGTGCAGTTACACGGGGATAAGCAGAGACCATGTGCATACTTCTCTGCCATTTTGGATCCTGTAGCACGAGGGCTGCCTGGGTGTTTTCGAGCGGTAGCGGCAACAGCAGTAGCCATACGACAGAGTGAGGGCATAGTGTTATCACACAAATTGTTGGTGTTAGTTCCTCATGCAGTAGATGCCCTGTTAAACCAAACAAAGACCCAATACCTCACGAGTGCACGACTTACAGGATACGAGCTGACACTCTTAGCACCACACATAACATTGAAGAGATGCGCTACTTTGAACCCCGCGACTTTATTGCCCTATCCGGCCGAGGAGGGTCAGGAAGAAAAACATCATGACTGTGTTTTCCTGACTGAGGAACAGACAAAGGGTCGTGTTGACTTACAGGATGTGCCACTTCCTGACGTGGATGGGGAATTGTGGGTTGATGGATCGTGTTTAAGGCTGCCAGATGGTACGACTTCCGCAGCATATGCGATCACGACTCTTAAGACGGTGGTAGAAACAGCTAGAATACCACAAAAATCGGCTCAGGCAGCGGAGCTGATAGCTTTAACAAGAGCCTGCGAATTGAGTGCTGGCCTATGTGTGAACATATACACGGACAGCCGGTATGCCTTTGGAGTGGCCCATGACTTCGGGCTCCTCTGGAGGGAACGTGGGTTTCTGACGTCACACGGGGAGCACATTATGCACGGAGAGTTAGTGCGTGATCTCCTAAACGCGTTGTTTTGCCCCAAGAAAGTAGCGATAGTGAAGTGCAGTGCCCATAAAAAGATCACGGATAAAGTGGGTCAAGGAAATGCCTTTGCAGACAGCATAGCAAGGCAGACGGCTATGTCCCGAACTAGCTCCCCTATGTATGTGGTACAATCACAGGCTGAGAGATGGAGTGATGCTAGAGCAGAGATACGGGATATTCAAAAATCAGCTACAGAATCTGAACTTGCGGCTTGGGCAACAGATGGGGTGTTAGATGACGAAGGTTGTTGGAGAAGCAAAGATATGGAGAAGTGGAAATTGCCTGCGGCTTACTTACAGGCGATGGTCCAGATGACTCATGGACTGGCCCATGTCGGGGCTCTTGCAATCACTCGGCTTTTAACACGAGTTTGGGAGCATCCCGAGATTGCGAACACTGCAAAGAGAGTAGTGCAGACCTGCCTGGTATGCTTGCAACACAATCCCGGGAAGGGGACCTATACTCCGAAAGGAGGGTTCGTTCCACCTTCTGCACCGTTTGAAGTGCTTCAAATGGATTACATCCAACTTGAGCGCTGCAACAACCTGAAGTACGTCCTAGTGGTGGTGTGTGCTTTTAGTAAATGGGTTGAGGCCTACCCCACGAAAGACAATACGGCTTTGACAACAGCTAAGGTGTTGCTTAAGGAATTCTTTCCTCGCTTTGGAGTTTGCAAATTTTTGTGGAGCGATAATGGGCCCCATTTTGTTGGAAAGATTGTGGAATATGTGCTGAAGGGGTTAGGGATTCAGCAAAAGTTCCACGCTGTATTCCACCCTCAGTCAGCAGGTTTGGTCGAGCGGTACAATGCTACCTTGAAGCTTAAGCTGGCCAAAATCGTGGCGTCTACATCATTGAAGTGGCCAGACGCATTGCCGCTAGCACTACTATCTCTCAGATCGGTACCCCACTCACGAACTGGCCTTACGCCCTATGAGGTGGTGTTCGGCCGCCCTATGAATATCTGGGGGGTGCCCAAGCCGCGATTAATACATGATGTGCCTTGTGTTATGATGAATGATTATTTGGCACGATTAACAAATGATTTGCTCTCTATTCATCAACAGGTTCGAGAAGCGCTCCCTGATAACTCCACTGGAGAAGGCCACGATCTTTGCCCTGGGGACCATGTGATGGTCCGTTCGTTTGAAAGAGCAAGCAGTTTGGAGCCCAGGTGGAAGGGCCCCGAGCAGGTCCTCCTGGCAACCCGCACCGCAGTACGAGTGACCAACAGGAAGCGGTGGGTGCATTCGACACATTGTCGCCGAGTCTCTCCGGATCTGGTGACTCCTGCTGTGCTGACTGATTACAAGGAGATCTTGGAGAAGGAAAAGAGCCCAGCTGTGACGTCGGCCGAAGTGGAGGGAGCCTTCCCGGACCAATCTGTTACCGGAAGAGAGCGCTACAATCTACGACCGCGATAAGAAGATTTTTGTTCCCTTTTTAGACTGGTTGGTTACCGCTCCAGGTTTGTGAAACGGAAACCGGGAATTCCAAGGGGGGGGGATCAGTTCTGCCAGAGTAGAGACACCCGTCTTGGCCCGGAGAAGAAAACAACGGCTACCTCGGAGTTCAGCACCGCATTTTTTTTTTTTTTTTAGGTATACACGCATGTGTATCTGAGACAATTTGTGAAAGCCCTGTGAACAATTTGTGCAACTTGAGACTTTGTATAAACTTTCTTGAACAATGGCACCAACGGCATCTCGTGATAAGAAAATATTGGGTGCCTTTCTCTTTGTCTTGACCATTGTGGTGATTGCTGTTATGGCCTGGGTAGTCGAACTTGTGGTGCCTGTACGTGAACATTTGCTGCCGACTACCCCGGCACCGTCTGAACATTTTCATTTTACATTGCCATTCCATGAAGAGCGCCATCGCCAAACGTATTTAAATAACAGCTTCATTCAGATTCTTCACCACACGCATAATATGACTAATACCTCTAACTGCTGGGTGTGTGGAATGTTGCCTGGGCACCAGAAGAGAGGGGGCACCCCACTTATTCCGCTCCCGTTTTCGCACAATGGGTCATGCAATGCCTGGTACACCCTCCTCTTTACTTTGAGATGGCCAACAAAAGGGGGGGTGCTTTTCCGTCTGAATAAAGTATGTTCCCATGACAAGGATGGGTTTCCCCGGGCTGAGGGTACACGTTTTGAATGGGAAGAGTACAGGCCTGATAATGTATCTGCTCCACGCATATATAGCAATCAGCGAAATGTGAATGTATCTAGTGCTCATGTTATAAATGTCATTGCCACAAAAGCCGATTTATGCATCAGAAACAAGGGCACGATTGCAGTGGGGAAAAGCGAATGTAATATTACTCTCACGTTTGATAGCCCGAATGGCATTTCGTTTGTTGCATCTCGAAACACCTACTTCATCTGTGGAACGAAGGGGTACCATCAGCTTCCAGTAGGGTGGTTGGGCACGTGCTATGTATCGTTTGTGCTACCTCCTGTGTTTATTGCCCCTCCAATGTACCACAACGACTACACTCTGTACCACGATTTTGTTTTGAACAGAGTTAAACGAACTGTTGCCCTAGAGGACATTGATCAAACGGACACTGCATTACAACAGTATGTGGATTTTAATCTGGGACTATTCTCCTTTGTGGGGGCTGCATTGAACAGCCGGAAAATAAGACGACTAACACGCATTGTTGAGGCTGTTGCGAATGACACTGCTGTCGCCCTGGGGAATATTACTGAGGAACTACAGATTTCCAGAATTGTCACCCTCCAAAACAGGATGGTTTTGGACGTTGTTTTGGCTGATCGTGGGGGGGCATGTAGAATTATCGGAAGCAGCTGTTGTGTTTACGTTCCTGACAATTCTCCATCTGTGTATGATGCCATTTCCAAGCTGCATAAAATAGCTGCCGAAATACACCCGGACAATGGAACTTGGACACTGTCAGGATGGTTCTGGTCCATGATTGCAACTTGGGGCTGGAAACTGTTGACAATTCTCTGTATACTTGTGGGAGCAATGTTCTTCATATGCTTGTGTATCCAATGTGGCCCTGCCTTATGTTCGATGTGTTTATCAGTTTGCTTACCATCGAGGCGAGCTCTAGCCCATGACAAAATAATGCTACACAAAGAGGTGGCACAAATTATGTTAATAGACATCGAGGACGAACATCCAGACTATGTTCATTATGAGGTAGATTCAGCTAAACGCTAAAAGGGTCGTCTGTCGTAGTTGGCCCGTTTTGATTAGCGATTAGCCGAATCTACACGTTGTCCTCCTTAACTTGGCTATATACGACAAACGCCATTTTGAATGTTGCAGCGGCCATCTTAGACCATGAGCGGCCTCGTGGCCGACGTGCCCTTTAGTCCTCTGTCCGTTCCACTGACCACTCTCATCTGCCCAGCAACAGGCTATTTTTAGTACTGGTCAAGCCACACATGCGCAGTTCTCACTGACCCGTAAACCTTCAGGAATGTGCCGCTAACTGACCAGCGGGTTTGAAACTCTCCAATGAGCTGGCAGTATTCCAAAACATGACCATATATGTCTCTAAAACTGTGTCTTAACTTGTGCCGCCTAAACTTTTATTGCCCCAAAATTGTATATAAACGGGGTCACACCGGTGTTCGGTGTGATACCTCTAGCATTACCGAAGGGTGCTGTTTGAGTGTACCACCACCCCATGGGGTCTTAATAAACTTGTTCTTTGCCTTTTACAGTTTCCGTGCCAACAGTTCTTGCGTGTAAGTGGGTAATCTCTGGAGCGTGTAGGCCTTGGGAACCCCGAAATACTTCAATTCGGCGGTGCTGAGGGTGTCGTCGGTGTTGGTCGAGACTCTGAGAGTGTTCCTGTGGACGATGGCGATTCCGCCTCCTACTCCGTTGGTACGGTCTCTGCGTGTGATCTTGTAGCCTTCCGGAATGGCTATGGCGATGTCGGGTCCTGAGGCAGGGTTCAACCAGGTAACTGTCAGGAAGGCGACGTCCGGGGTGGTGAAGTCGAGAAGGACCCAGAGTTTGAAGACGTGTTTGCGGGCGGAGCGGGTGTTGAGGAAGATGCAGTTGAGGTAGTTTTGCATCTTGGTTGGCGGTTTGGCTGGCCGGATGCTGTTGAAGCTGCATCTCCAACAGGTGAAGGGTCCTTGGGTGTGCTTCCGGGTGGCCCGTACCCGGTGTGTTCTCGGCCAGTGTTGAGTGCGTGGAGCGTGCTGGCATCGTAGCTCAGTCGGGTGTCATTGTGACCGCGGGGACCAGGTGTTCAGGAGCTGGGCGCGGTCCAGTCATGGACAGCTGCAGACGGGCTTGCCCTAAACGAGGGGCAGGGCCACAGGGGACACAGCGGCGAGTGGACAGGAGGCGGACGGGCACAGGGAGATGGCAAAACAATCAAAGGCAAAGGCAGGAAAACAGGCACTGAGACAAAATAGCAGTCACAAAACAAGAGGTAAAATGCAGATACAGAGCACAATTTGAAGCGGGCAAAAGCAAACCTAAGGCCTATCACTGGCCACCAGGGATGAGGCGCAGGTGGTAGCCTGCGGGCGGTGGCAGGCCTCGAACTCCCTCAGCAGAAGCAGCTGGGCTGAGACATGGGCGCAATTAGGTGGAGCTGTGCAGCGTGGGGAGAGACCTGCCTGGAAACAGGGTCAAGGGTTGCTCCCCATTATATTATTATGGCCCATTATATCAAGAGGAAGGGGTCCTCACTTACTTTGTCTCAAAATCCCCCAACATTGTCCTTTTACATAAAACACACAGGCATCGCTGCACAGTTAACAGGAGTGGAGCGGTGGGTCAGGGGTGAAGTAGTTGGGGAGAGTAGACAGACAGCGGGATAGGTAATAAAACCACTTACCTTGCGCTCACCGCATTGCCGGCTCAGTGATGCGGAGAGCAGGTGGTAAGTGGTTTTATTTCTTTTTTTATTTTACTTTTCCTATCCCATCATCTGTTCACTTCTCCCCCACCCGCCCCACCCCACCGCTGTTACCTGTGCCAGCCGTGCCTGGAAAAGCACCTCTCATTGTCGGAGTCAGATACGTTAAGAGGGGATTGAGAACCTCCGCCCCATTGCTGTTTCCTGTGCCTGCTGTGCCTGGAAACACACCTCTCACAGTCAGAGTCAGAGAAGGTAAGATGGGAATGAGTAGGGGGAGTCCTCAGTGCCAACTATGTTGGAGGACCTGCAAGTTACATACAGGCATGGAGTGGGTCTGCCTCTACTAAGAAGCAAGGTGTGGCCATTCGCTTTCATCAATCACTTCTGCAAACAGTGCAGAAAACTTTGGTTGACAAGAGGGGGAGATATGTCTTTACCAAACTTAGTACAATGGGTATTTCTTGGGTCCTTGAATCAGTATACGCTCCCAACACTGATAAGATCAGTTTTCTTTCTTCCCTCTCTAACATCTTATCAGAATTTGTTTGTACTAAGGTGGTAGCGAGCAGGGAATGGCATATAGCACTGGACCCTTAGATCAACATGACTGGGTCATCTGACAATTTCAGTGCCAAAGACCGTGTGGAGCTGACTGATGTCATGACAAACCATACAAACTACTGGAGATTAACACACCCAAGGGAGAGGAAATACACCTCCGCTCCTGTGTTCATGGGAAATGCTTGAGGATTGATAACTTTTTTTATCAATCACCAGGTCTTTCCAGTGCTGATGGATGAACAATTTAGGAGAGGGGCATCATGCCTCAGTACTCTTGGAGCTTCACATGGGACACGTCAGACTAGTCGCCGAGAGATGGTGCCTCAACATATTTAATCAAAATACCCAAGAGGGCAAAAGGGCACTGGCCACCCATCTGCACCAGTACCTGGTGGAGAATGAGGGATTAGTTTCATCACCTCAAATCCTGTGAGCCATGAAGTAAGGTGCCATACGGAGGGAGTTGATGCGGGATTTGGTGGCTCACAAGAGTGTGGCTATGGAGACACAGAGTCAGATGGAATGTAATATTAGGGACTTGGTGCAGTAGTACTCCACACATTCTATTCCGCAGCTCCTGCACCACCTGTGAGAGAGAAATTTGACCTGCACTCTCTTTTCACATCTCAGGTGGAATATGCCCTCTTTTACTTCTCAAATGGTGGCATTATAAGCTAAGGGAAAAGATGGGCAGATTACTGGTGGTGCAACTCAAGCATAGACAAAAAAGAGGGAGAAGGAGGTTAAACCAGACCAGGTCGGCCTCCAGTCTGTGTACAAAATACAGGAACCCTATGTCAAGGGTCCAGAGACCTGGTAGGTGTTTGTATGGTCACTGCTTACTCAGTCAGTGTGTACCAAAAATGTGTAAGAAAGAAAAATTTCTTTCTAGAGTCCCCTCACTCACCGGGGTTGCCCCACGGTGACATGCTTCATCATTGGGGCCATCCCAGTTCTCTACGAAAAGGGGCGTGCTGCGACAAGGCGACTACGCTGGAGCACTGGTTTTGTGAGATGACTATGTGTGGTGCAAGTGTGGTGGTGGTGGAGTGGGTGTGGAATTAAAAATACCGTGCTAGTGGGCCTCAACAATTTATTTCTGCTCCTAGTGTGGTATAAAAATTAAAAAGGGGTAACACTGTATTCCAACTTTTACTGAGCTAGATCAGTGTCAAGGTCAACATGTTTCAAGCTCCCCCAAGCTTTTCTTCAGGACCATACAGGGTCCAGCCCTGTATTGCCACTCCTGTTTTCTAATGAAAAAAGTGTTGCTAAAAAATACTTATTTTCAAATAACGCTGTTGTTAATAAAACATGCGTGTGGTTTTACATACGTTTTTGTATTTCACTTTGATTCCTGTAAAATAGAATAACAGTTGTTAAATGATGGACAACCCCTTCCAGGAAGGGGAACAACTCACATGCATCTCACTCGAACTAGGGCGTGAGTGTGCCCTTGGCATCATAATGATGCGTGCTGGTTTTCAAACCGGTGTAGAAAGGTAAATCACTGTGAATAAAGTGGTTTAGTGGTTTCACACACAAAACATATAGACTTAATGTGACTATTGACAAGACACACAACACATACACACGAAATAATATGGCAGATGGTTATATTTACATAAAAGAGTGTATGATTACACCCCATGGTCTTAGGCAAGGGCAGGAACGCCTCGTGGAAACATTGCTGAAAAAGGATTATTAAGGTTTTGAGTTAGAAGGCTCCTTTCCTGTTTGCCCGTTTAAATTGCCGATTTCCTTGCAATCTAGCGTAGCTCATACACTTACTTCCTATTGGCAAACCCGCTCGGTACTACCTGGTGCTTCCTCACCCGACCGCATACTGATCTGAACCCGGGCTTGCGGTGTATTTAGAACACGCGCGCTTCCGGGTTGCCGGCAAACCTCCGATAAGCTAGAGCGCTTATTTGGGGCGGCCATCTTGGTGGGATGTGATCGCGCTCGGCGCGAGTGTTAATAAAAAGTAGGGATTATTACTGAATGTTGCTGAGTTTAGGGATAAGAAGTATTTTAGAGTGATACTGTGAGCTGGGGCATTTTTATACAATAATTTAGAACACAGGTTTTTTTCATCGGGTGGATGAAGTTTTTTTGAATGTCCAGGTATATTCTCAAAAAACGGGTATCTTAGCACTTGGTAGACAGGAGGACTAGTACCTATCTTTGCTAAAAAGGTTGCGCTGGGTCTTACGATACTATGGAAAAAGATATTATTGGTGACAAGGTTTTTATTGGAGGGGGGAAAGGGGGTATTACCATGATATTTATTCAGGTGTGGTTCATACTACCCCAAGATAATTCAGTGAGAAGTGGTCTATGGCCGAAAGGCTCCCCATGGGATTTCATCATTAAGTCCTTGGGTGTCCGTATGTAGACGAAACACCCATCTCTGTTCTTTTTCATGGAGGATTCGTTCCAGATTGTCTTTGTTTTTCACTGTTTCTATGACCACCCAGGTTAAATCATTAGGTGTATGGTTCTTTTCAATGAAGTGGGTGGTCATTCTTGTTGTGGCTCGCTTGCACCTGATGTTACTTCTGTGCTCTACTATGCGAGTACTGACCTTCCTAGTGGTCATTCCTACATAGTGGAGGTTGCACGTGCAGGTTATTAGCTACACAACCCCACTAGTATTGCAATTGGAAAATCCCTTCAGTTCCCATCTCATAGTGTTGTTGAAAGTCACATTTTTGGTTGGGGAAGTCAAATGACAAACACTGCAATTGTTGCATGGAAAATGACCATCAGGTAGTGGTTGGGATCTTACTGTCTGGGTTATCTGTGTAGGGCGGGTATGTACCAAATAATCCTTCAGATTTTTACCCCTCCTATGACTGAACATTGGAGTAGGTATGTGAAGGCCGCCGCTGTTAAGAATTGGCCAATGTTTTTTGATTATTTTGGACACACTGTCAGAGACTTGATTGTATGTGGTAATACAGATCGGTTTTTTGTCCTCAGGTTGTGTTCTCTCTTTGGGTTCTAGAAGTGCTTCCCTATTGTTGTTAGCCGCCCGTTTTTTTGCCTCTTTGATCAGTTTATTTGGGTAATTTCTGTATCTCAGCTTGTTGCTTAAGTCTTCCGCTTGGGTTAGGTAGTCGGATTTTTTGCTACAGTTCCTGCGCAAATGGAGGAATTGTCCAAATGGCAGGTTTTGTTTGAGATGGCGAGGGTGAAAACTGTCAAAGGTCAAGAGACAGTTTCTTGCTGTCTCTTTAAAATGGGTTGTTGTCACCAGTCTGCCTGACTCAGCATGAATGTTTAAATCAAGGAAAACTAGATCGGTCTTGCTCATTGAGCAGGTGAATTTGAGGAAAGGATCCTGTGTGTTGAGCCAGGTGAGAAAGTTCTGTGCTTCTTCTTCTGTGCCTTGCCATATCAACAAAATATCGTCGATATAGCGTTTCCAATGTAGGATTTGATGTCTGTGTGGATTCCTCGTATTCAGTATTTTGTTTTTCTCCAGTTGATGGACATACAACCCGGCTATGCTCGGCGCAAATGTACTGCCCATACTGGTCCCATGCTGTTGTTTATATAGGGTAGATTCAAAACGGAAGAAGTTTTCACACAGTGCTAGTTGGCAGCATTCGAGTACTACATGGCGAGGAGTATGGAAATCCCACTCGTTTTCGTACGTCAGTGGGATTTCCATACTCCTCGCCATGTAGTACTCGAATGCTGCCAACTAGCACTGTGTGAAAACTTCTTCCGTTTTGAATCTACCCTATATAAACAACAGCATGGGACCAGTATGGGCAGTACATTTGCGCCGAGCATAGCCGGGTTGTATGTCCATCAACTGGAGAAAAACAAAATACTGAATACGAGGAATCCACACAGACATCAAATCCTACATTGGAAACACTATATCGACGATATTTTGTTGATATGGCAAGGCACAGAAGAAGAAGCACAGAACTTTCTCACCTGGCTCAACACACAGGATCCTTTCCTCAAATTCACCTGCTCAATGAGCAAGACCGATCTAGTTTTCCTTGATTTAAACATTCATGCTGAGTCAGGCAGACTGGTGACAACAACCCATTTTAAAGAGACAGCAAGAAACTGTCTCTTGACCTTTGACAGTTTTCACCCTCGCCATCTCAAACAAAACCTGCCATTTGGACAATTCCTCCGTTTGCGCAGGAACTGTAGCAAAAAATCCGACTACCTAACCCAAGCGGAAGACTTAAGCAACAAGCTGAGATACAGAAATTACCCAAATAAACTGATCAAAGAGGCAAAAAAATGGGCGGCTAACAACAATAGGGAAGCACTTCTAGAACCCAAAGAGAGAACACAACCTGAGGACAAAAAACCGATCTGTATTACCACATACAATCAAGTCTCTGACAGTGTGTCCAAAATAATCAAAAAACATTGGCCAATTCTTAACAGCGGCGGCCTTCACATACCTACTCCAATGTTCAGTCATAGGAGGGGTAAAAATCTGAAGGATTATTTGGTACATACCCGCCCTACACAGATAACCCAGACAGTAAGATCCCAACCACTACCTGATGGTCATTTTCCATGCAACAATTGCAGTGTTTGTCATTTGACTTCCCCAACCAAAAATGTGACTTTCAACAACACTATGAGATGGGAACTGAAGGGATTTTCCAATTGCAATACTAGTGGGGTTGTGTACCTAATAACCTGCACGTGCAACCTCCACTATGTAGGAATGACCACTAGGAAGGTCAGTACTCGCATAGTAGAGCACAGAAGTAACATCAGGTGCAAGCGAGCCACAACAAGAATGACCACCCACTTCATTGAAAAGAACCATACACCTAATGATTTAACCTGGGTGGTCATAGAAACAGTGAAAAACAAAGACAATCTGGAACGAATCCTCCATGAAAAAGAACAGAGATGGGTGTTTCGTCTACATACGGACACCCAAGGACTTAATGATGAAATCCCATGGGGAGCCTTTCGGCCATAGACCACTTCTCACTGAATTATCTTGGGGTAGTATGAACCACACCTGAATAAATATCATGGTAATACCCCCTTTCCCCCCTCCAATAAAAACCTTGTCACCAATAATATCTTTTTCCATAGTATCGTAAGACCCAGCGCAACCTTTTTAGCAAAGATAGGTACTAGTCCTCCTGTCTACCAAGTGCTAAGATACCCGTTTTTTGAGAATATACCTGGACATTCAAAAACATTCATCCACCCGATGAAAAAAACCTGTGTTCTAAATTATTGTATAAAAATGCCCCAGCTCACAGTATCACTCTAAAATACTTCTTATCCCTAAACTCAGCAACATTCAGTAATAATCCCTACTTTTTATTAACACTCGCGCCGAGCGCGATCACATCCCACCAAGATGGCCGCCCCAAATAAGCGCTCTAGCTTATCGGAGGTTTGCCGGCAACCCGGAAGCGCGCGTGTTCTAAATACACCGCAAGCCCGGGTTCAGATCAGTATGCGGTCGGGTGAGGAAGCACCAGGTAGTACCGAGCGGGTTTGCCAATAGGAAGTAAGTGTATGAGCTACGCTAGATTGCAAGGAAATCGGCAATTTAAACGGGCAAACAGGAAAGGAGCCTTCTAACTCAAAACCTTAATAATCCTTTTTCAGCAATGTTTCCACGAGGCGTTCCTGCCCTTGCCTAAGACCATGGGGTGTAATCATACACTCTTTTATGTAAATATAACCATCTGCCATATTATTTCGTGTGTATGTGTTGTGTGTCTTGTCAATAGTCACATTAAGTCTATATGTTTTGTGTGTGAAACCACTAAACCACTTTATTCACAGTGATTTACCTTTCTACACCGGTTTGAAAACCAGCACGCATCATTATGATGCCAAGGGCACACTCACGCCCTAGTTCGAGTGAGATGCATGTGAGTTGTTCCCCTTCCTGGAAGGGGTTGTCCATCATTTAACAACTGTTATTCTATTTTACAGGAATCAAAGTGAAATACAAAAACGTATGTAAAACCACACGCATGTTTTATTAACAACAGCGTTATTTGAAAATAAGTATTTTTTAGCAACACTTTTTTCATTAGAAAACAGGAGTGGCAATACAGGGCTGGACCCTGTATGGTCCTGAAGAAAAGCTTGGGGGAGCTTGAAACATGTTGACCTTGACACTGATCTAGCTCAGTAAAAGTTGGAATACAGTGTTACCCCTTTTTAATTTTTATACCACACTAGGAGCAGAAATAAATTGTTGAGGCCCACTAGCACGGTATTTTTAATTCCACACCCACTCCACCACCACCACACTTGCACCACACATAGTCATCTCACAAAACCAGTGCTCCAGCGTAGTCGCCTTGTCGCAGCACGCCCCTTTTCGTAGAGAACTGGGATGGCCCCAATGATGAAGCATGTCACCGTGGGGCAACCCCGGTGAGTGAGGGGACTCTAGAAAGAAATTTTTCTTTCTTACACATTTTTGGTACACACTGACTGAGTAAGCAGTGACCATACAAACACCTACCAGGTCTCTGGACCCTTGACATAGGGTTCCTGTATTTTGTACACAGACTGGAGGCCGACCTGGTCTGGTTTAACCTCCTTCTCCCTCTTTTTTGTCTATGCATTAAGCAGCCACGGGCTGCGGGAGTTTTTCTTTCTCTTAGACATAGGTCAATTGACTGGTATATACCAGGTTGATCTAAGGACTAAGACAACACACACAAAGAAACACTCACAGAAAGAATTATGGCACAGAACACAGGACTATCCTTCTCGGAGGATGAAGTTGATAGAGCCATTGCCTCCATGTTACCACATGCAGGAGCACCCACAGGAGAAAACAGTGATGCGAGCCAATGTTGGGACGAATTGACTGAACTAAAGAGAACACAGATAAAAACATTGATTCATGGTGTCATGATGGCGGAATATTTACAAGCGAACGCAGCACCAAGGGGCCTCATAGTCAGGAATGAACCATTTATATTCCAGCACGACAAACAATTCAAGCTGGACTGGTCACAAATATCCTGGCACTGTACCAGAGACTGGCTGGTCTTGATCATTAAAACCGCGACCAGATTAGTAGATTCCCTGAAGGAAGAGATAAATTCCATGGAGATACGCCTCAAGTCTTTTCAAACTCCAGCAGAACTAACAAAAAGACTGAATGAGCTGAATAAAACGATGTCTGAATTCGAAATCAGCCTGAAGGATTCGAAATACATCAAATTATCTAAGGATAAAAAAGCATTTGCTCACGACAAAGTGTATCCTTACATTAGGGACGATTACAGAACAAACAATAAGAACCCTGGATACAACACTGATAGTGATGGCTCTGACACAGGATCAAATAGCTCTGGGGGATCAAGCAATTACAGCACTACCCCCAACAGAAGACCTAGAAGAGGAAGAGGCAATACAAGGGGTTTTAGAGGCAATCAAGCGCCGATGTGGCCCATGTACCAAGACCCATATAATTATTGCCCCCCGCCCCCGCCTTTCTTCTATGGCCCACCCATGTACAATCAACCCAACTATCAGTACTGGGGGAATGATCAAGGAAACCAAGGTAACCAAAGGAAACCTTTTTTAGGGAGAGGCCGCCAGGCACAAAGAGCAAAAAACAAACCCAGCCAGGGAGTACAATGGGCAGAACCAGTGGCGACAACCACACGTCACACACGGAGCAAAGGCCCGCCGGAACCAACCACGAGCACCAGCTCGATTTAGTAGTAAATCTATCATCACTATGCCTCACAGCTATACAGATCCAAGTGCTTAACAAAGGCTTAGGATTTGTACCCACCCCAACCACAGACAAGTTCAAACTATGCTGTGAATTAAAAGAATTCCTGAGAAAAATCAAATTGCAGGTATTCTTTCAAGACAAAGACCCCACAGAGCGAACAAAGAGTGACACAGGACTACATAAAAAATCAAACTTTGTCCCTCCATCACACAGCCTACCTGTGGAAGTATTAACTTTTGAAAAAGCGGTCATGAGAGAGGTTCAGGAGTTAGATCCACGAACCATCAAAGTATTTCATAACACCAGCAAAGCTGAACAATCCGCGTTACAAGAACTGTCAAAAAACAACCAAATTACCATAAAACCAGCCGACAAAGGCGGGGCAATTGTATTACAAAACACCACGGATTACAGGAATGAATGTCTCCGTCTACTAGGGGACACAAGAAACTACGCCAAACTGGATGAAGACCCGACAGAACGTCTAAGAATCTCAATTGCATATCTGACAGAGGAATGCCAAGCCAACGATTGGCTTAGTAAAAAAGAAATTGAGTTCTTAACAAACAAAAAACCAACAATTCCATACTTCTACACTATCCCCAAAATACACAAGAGACTGGAGAACCCACCAGGGAGGCCCATAGTCTCGGGGATAGGCTCAATTCTAGAGCCCCTTTCGCAATTCGCAGATGCCTTTCTCAGACCCCTTGTGCAAAAAACAGACACCTATCTGAGGGACACCAAGGACGTACTGTGCCTGTTACAAGACCTAACCTTTGATGCGACATCCAGCCTTCTGATAAGTCTGGATGTCGAAAGTCTGTATACCAGCTTGCCACACAGAGAGACTTTACAGATTCTAGAGAAAGTACTGTACGAAAACGAGTGGGATTTCCATACTCCTCGCCATGTAGTACTCGAATGCTGCCAACTAGCACTGTGTGAAAACTTCTTCCGTTTTGAATCTACCCTATATAAACAACAGCATGGGACCAGTATGGGCAGTACATTTGCGCCGAGCATAGCCGGGTTGTATGTCCATCAACTGGAGAAAAACAAAATACTGAATACGAGGAATCCACACAGACATCAAATCCTACATTGGAAACGCTATATCGACGATATTTTGTTGATATGGCAAGGCACAGAAGAAGAAGCACAGAACTTTCTCACCTGGCTCAACACACAGGATCCTTTCCTCAAATTCACCTGCTCAATGAGCAAGACCGATCTAGTTTTCCTTGATTTAAACATTCATGCTGAGTCAGGCAGACTGGTGACAACAACCCATTTTAAAGAGACAGCAAGAAACTGTCTCTTGACCTTTGACAGTTTTCACCCTCGCCATCTCAAACAAAACCTGCCATTTGGACAATTCCTCCGTTTGCGCAGGAACTGTAGCAAAAAATCCGACTACCTAACCCAAGCGGAAGACTTAAGCAACAAGCTGAGATACAGAAATTACCCAAATAAACTGATCAAAGAGGCAAAAAAACGGGCGGCTAACAACAATAGGGAAGCACTTCTAGAACCCAAAGAGAGAACACAACCTGAGGACAAAAAAACGATCTGTATTACCACATACAATCAAGTCTCTGACAGTGTGTCCAAAATAATCAAAAAACATTGGCCAATTCTTAACAGCGGCGGCCTTCACATACCTACTCCAATGTTCAGTCATAGGAGGGGTAAAAATCTGAAGGATTATTTGGTACATACCCGCCCTACACAGATAACCCAGACAGTAAGATCCCAACCACTACCTGATGGTCATTTTCCATGCAACAATTGCAGTGTTTGTCATTTGACTTCCCCAACCAAAAATGTGACTTTCAACAACACTATGAGATGGGAACTGAAGGGATTTTCCAATTGCAATACTAGTGGGGTTGTGTACCTAATAACCTGCACGTGCAACCTCCACTATGTAGGAATGACCACTAGGAAGGTCAGTACTCGCATAGTAGAGCACAGAAGTAACATCAGGTGCAAGCGAGCCACAACAAGAATGACCACCCACTTCATTGAAAAGAACCATACACCTAATGATTTAACCTGGGTGGTCATAGAAACAGTGAAAAACAAAGACAATCTGGAACGAATCCTCCATGAAAAAGAACAGAGATGGGTGTTTCGTCTACATACGGACACCCAAGGACTTAATGATGAAATCCCATGGGGAGCCTTTCGGCCATAGACCACTTCTCACTGAATTATCTTGGGGTAGTATGAACCACACCTGAATAAATATCATGGTAATACCCCCTTTCCCCCCTTCAATAAAAACCTTGTCACCAATAATATCTTTTTCCATAGTATCGTAAGACCCAGCGCAACCTTTTTAGCAAAGATAGGTACTAGTCCTCCTGTCTACCAAGTGCTAAGATACCCGTTTTTTGAGAATATACCTGGACATTCAAAAAAACTTCATCCACCCGATGAAAAAAACCTGTGTTCTAAATTATTGTATAAAAATGCCCCAGCTCACAGTATCACTCGAAAATACTTCTTATCCCTAAACTCAGCAACATTCAGTAATAATCCCTACTTTTTATTAACACTCGCGCCGAGCGCGATCACATCCCACCAAGATGGCCGCCCCAAATAAGCGCTCTAGCTTATCGGAGGTTTGCCGGCAACCCGGAAGCGCGCGTGTTCTAAATACACCGCAAGCCCGGGTTCAGATCAGTATGCGGTCGGGTGAGGAAGCACCAGGTAGTACCGAGCGGGTTTGCCAATAGGAAGTAAGTGTATGAGCTACGCTAGATTGCAAGGAAATCGGCAATTTAAACGGGCAAACAGGAAAGGAGCCTTCTAACTCAAAACCTTAATAATCCTTTTTCAGCAATGTTTCCACGAGGCGTTCCTGCCCTTGCCTAAGACCATGGGGTGTAATCATACACTCTTTTATGTAAATATAACCATCTGCCATATTATTTCGTGTGTATGTGTTGTGTGTCTTGTCAATAGTCACATTAAGTCTATATGTTTTGTGTGTGAAACCACTAAACCACTTTATTCACAGTGATTTACCTTTCTACACCGGTTTGAAAACCAGCACGCATCATTATGATGCCAAGGGCACACTCACGCCCTAGTTCGAGTGAGATGCATGTGAGTTGTTCCCCTTCCTGGAAGGGGTTGTCCATCATTTAACAACTGTTATTCTATTTTACAGGAATCAAAGTGAAATACAAAAACGTATGTAAAACCACACGCATGTTTTATTAACAACAGCGTTATTTGAAAATAAGTATTTTTTAGCAACACTTTTTTCATTAGAAAACAGGAGTGGCAATACAGGGCTGGACCCTGTATGGTCCTGAAGAAAAGCTTGGGGGAGCTTGAAACATGTTGACCTTGACACTGATCTAGCTCAGTAAAAGTTGGAATACAGTGTTACCCCTTTTTAATTTTTATACCACACTAGGAGCAGAAATAAATTGTTGAGGCCCACTAGCACGGTATTTTTAATTCCACACCCACTCCACCACCACCACACTTGCACCACACATAGTCATCTCACAAAACCAGTGCTCCAGCGTAGTCGCCTTGTCGCAGCACGCCCCTTTTCGTAGAGAACTGGGATGGCCCCAATGATGAAGCATGTCACCGTGGGGCAACCCCGGTGAGTGAGGGGACTCTAGAAAGAAATTTTTCTTTCTTACACATTTTTGGTACACACTGACTGAGTAAGCAGTGACCATACAAACACCTACCAGGTCTCTGGACCCTTGACATAGGGTTCCTGTATTTTGGTGCAACTCAAGCAACAGAAATCTGACCATGCCATATTAGGAACCCCCCTGGGTCTCCTGACCATGTACTCGATTGAGATAGCACACTCTTTCCCTACTTATCTGGGAGATCTTTATAGTTGGAACATGCCAATGTCTTTCAGGCTTAATCACAGTTTATGGACAGTGTACGTTTAACAACCTCTCTCAGAGGATGGCAGACAACCAATAGAGGGGGAAATAATGGGGAAAGAAATCATGGAGGCTATCTCAAAATATGTCTTACAACAAGTCCCCAGGGGATGATGGATTCCCAATGGAATTCTATAAGATCAATAAGCAGTCAGTGGCACCTTTACTGTATAAAGTCTTAAAGAAGTGGAAGACTGGAGCTTCCTGGGTGCAGAATATAATGGGGTGATCATCAGTCTCATCCTGAAGGGGGGCAAAGACCCCTTGCTCTGTGCCAGTACAGACCAATGTCATTATTGAATTCTGATATGAAACTGCTGGCTAAAGTGTTGGCTGTCCAGTCCTGGTGAAAAGGAGAGATCTTTTTTGCACCCTGAACTAGGCAGGGCTCAGCCTGGATTTCCTGCAGAACATCTGATGGCTTTATACCAACCCCACTGCTCAGATAGACTGTGGGGGTTACATATCGATGGGTCTTTGATATTCAATGCCCACTTTCACCATTTGTGATCCTACTAGTGCTTGAGCGGTGGCTGCAGCCATCAGGCAGAATGTCCACACATGCAGAATGGACACCCCTGGAGGCCAGGGAAAGGACTGTTGTATGCAAAAGGCGTGCTCTGACATGGAGGGGTTTATTCACATAGGGCCTCCACACTCGTGGTCAGGGCCCCAACTCATGAAGGGACCTCCACAATGGGTAGCTACAGTACGGAGGTTCCACCGTGAGTATGGGACTCCATGAGTGCAGAGGCCCTTTGTTAATCAGGCCCTTCATTACCTCAATGGCTCTATACCAGCCTTTATGTCGCTTACTGATGTCTTCTCTGACAGGATAAACTAGAATAAACTAGGGCAAGAGAGACAACACCCCGAGCTTTGGGGACTATGCTCCGTCAATGCTATTATTGTGGCAAACTTGGACAGAAAACCAAAAATATTGGATATGAATGGAAAATATGCACTAAGGGGCAGCATTGAGGTCACATGTAGGTTTTAGAATAGGGCAGAAAATGATTCAATGGCCAATATGACTGCCGGTTTCCGGACTTTAAGGAATCTGTTTAAGGCAACAGCTTTTTGGTCCACTGAGAAACTTTGTTCCATGTATTTTTTACCCTCCTCCAAGCTATGGCATTATCGACAATTACACATTGTCGGGAAGCAAAGTTGGACTCAACACAACACCATTGATTGATTGCCAAATTCAGAAATACCTAAAGACATGGGGGGGATAAATGTAGAGGCATTATTATTAATATATATCAAATAACTATAGACACTTTGGGCTGATTTCGGCCGTTACCGACCGGTAAATGGTCATTTGCGATGTAGGGGCCCTATCTTACCGATTCGGTAAATTTACCGAATCGGTACATTTACTGGATCGGTAAAATACCGAATCGGTATATTTACCGATTCGGTAACTTGCAGATGTAGGTGGGACTCTTCTGAGTCCCACAGGCCTTACAGAATCGGTATTTTACCACCCAATCCAATTGGGTGGTAAACTACCGAATCCAGGTGAGCATGCACATGTGTGCATGCACGCCAGTGCCATGTGACAGACAGACATGCCCTTAGGGCATGTCTGTGTGCCACATGTCACACGTGCCTGAATTCGGGGTGCTAGAGGGTGTCAAAGTGACACCCCCTGCACCCTTGCAACATTCGGTATTTACCGAATCGGTAAATACCGATTCGGTAATGCCCATTGATTCCTATGGGCTTCAATGCCCATAGGAATCAATGGGCATTACCGAATCGGTATTTACAGAATCGGCAAATACCGAATCTCAACGATTCGGTATTTACCGATTCTGAAATACCTACATCCCCCCCCTCCATTTTAGCACTTCTTAAATAGCGAATCGGTATGATTCGGTATTTAAGAAGTGGTAAAATGAATTTACCTACATCGGTCCCTTTGTATTGTAATTCCACAAGAATGGAATTCAAAAAAGACTAGCAGACAAGACTTGTGGTGCAGTACACTGATGAGTATGGACCACTGTCCTAGAACATCATTAACGGTTCATAGGGGCTGAATTTATTCCTATTTCTTTCTGTAATCACCACATATGAATCATAGTGAACTACGCATCAATTCTGTGCAGAGTATATATATTCTTCAGGGTTTTCTATGACGAGGGACAAAACAACACCAGGTTCTTGTTTCTGTCCTGCATACTGAGCCACTCTCATGAGATCTCTAGCTAGAACCTATTTTCCTTTCTGGAACATTTCACTTTTTGAGCTGTATTAGACATTCATTCATAGGGACGTGGCTTTGGCGCCAAGAGGAATGGACGCCGCTCTCGGAGGCTCTGGAGAAGCTTAGGAAGACGAGTCTCCCCCGGGCGCTCGCAGTTCTCCTCAAGGTCACAGAGCTGCTTTTCCCGACGGCAGAACACATTCTCCATGACTTGGCATAGTCGCGGAGACGCGGGGTGAGCTTGACGACTATTTTTCTTCATAGACGTTTCTGACCGCGGCTTGCTCCTGAGGCGCGGCTGCCATTTTGCATGCTTGCAGCTCCCAATGCGCCCCGCTATGCAGACGCCAAGCTTTTCTCGACCTGCACTCTTTCCTCATGTACTTTAAAGGGACTTAGGTAGCATACCTTTCCCATTTCTGCATCGTGTGATGTTTCTCCTGGCTTTTGTGTCCTTTTCAGGCGAATGGACACGATTTGCTTTTCTTCTCAGCAATAATAGTTGTTTACCTGAAGCCATTTTGAGCTTGATAACATATAATTTTTACTCAGATTTTTGAAGTAAATGTGCTGTACTGCCTCATCCTTCCTGCTGAAGACCTCTGTGGCTGCTCAGGTGGATGGAGCTTTGTTTTAGCTAAAGTTTGGATTTCCACTTTTTCTTCTATCTGACACATTGCTGTAACTCACACTATTCTGCATGATATTTGATTATTTTTTGACGGCTAAAACCAAGTGGAGATTATTATTTCCCAAGACGTCTTTTTGAGTTTTTATTTTCACCCCAGTCCAAAGATCTGGGCCCAAATCTATCTTATCGATTTACAAAAGGGGGTGGTGATGAACAGAGTGTCTGAATTGAGCAGACCACTCTTACCCAGTCCAAAGATCAGGGCTTGATCCATCACCGTTATTTATCTCACTGCCCCATCCCAGCTCAGAACCTGGCAATATGCAAATCAGTCTGTCCCTGGCCCAGTGCATCATGGGAACAGGGCAGACTAAACTACCAAGCCAATTCTTTACCGGAAAGGAGACAAGCTACCGGGGACCGGTTTCTGGCATTTCAGCCGTCATCGGCCCGGCTTGCTTGAATCCTGATGGAGCAGTGAGAAAGGGACTCATGTCTGAGTATACCCTGCCACACCTATAGTGGCCAAAATCGATTTACAAAAGGGGGTGGTGATGAACAGAGTGTCTGAATTGAGCAGACCACTCTTACCCAGTCCAAAGATCAGGGCTTGATCCATCACCGTTATTTATCTCACTGCCCCATCCCAGATCAGAACCTGGCTATATGCAAATCAGTCTGTCCCTGGCCCAGTGCATCATGGGAACAGGGCAGACTAAACTACCAAGCCAATTCTTTACCGGAAAGGAGACAAGCTACCGGGGACCGGTTTCTGGCATTTCAGCCGTCTTCGGCCCGGCTTGCTTGAATCCTGATGGAGCAGTGAGAAAGGGACTCATGTCTGAGTATACCCTGCCACACCTATAGTGGCCAAAATCGATTTACAAAAGGGGGTGGTGATGAACAGAGTGTCTGAATTGAGCAGACCACTCTTACCCAGTCCAAAGATCAGGGCTTGATCCATCACCGTTATTTATCTCACTGCCCCATCCCAGCTCAGAACCTGGCTATATGCAAATCAGTCTGTCCCTGGCCCAGTGCATCATGGGAACAGGGCAGACTAAACTACCAAGCCAATTCTTTACCGGAAAGGAGACAAGCTACCGGGGACCGGTTTCTGGCATTTCAGCCGTCTTCGGCCCGGCTTGCTTGAATCCTGATGGAGCAGTGAGAAAGGGACTCATGTCTGAGTATACCCTGCCACACCTATAGTGGCCAAAATCGATTTGCAAAAGGGGGTGGTGATGAACAGAGTGTCTGAATTGAGCAGACCACTCTTACCCAGTCCAAAGATCAGGGCTTGATCCATCACCGTTATTTATCTCACTGCCCCATCCCAGCTCAGAACCTGGCTATATGCAAATCAGTCTGTCCCTGGCCCAGTGCATCATGGGAACAGGGCAGACTAAACTACCAAGCCTTGGGACAGGAACAGACTAATTTGCATACAGCCAGGTTCTGAAACTGGGATGGTGCAGTGAGCTAAAAAACGGTGTTGGATCTAGCCCTGATCTCTTGACTGGGTGAGAGCTTTCTGCTTAATTCAGAGACTCTGTCCCTCACCACCCCTTGTTGTAAATACAAATCTATCTTATAGTCTCCTGACTTGAAAAAATATCATCATGCCTTCTCAGTAAAACAATCTTCCTCTTATCCTTCTTTTTCCTAGTTAGATCGACAGCCCATTTGGCATAATTCTTTACTCCGCATTAAAAACAGTACCTTTTACTGGAAATCTTGGAGAAATAAGGGATTGCTTTGGATTTCTCAATTATTATCCAATAATATTCCTTTATCGTTTCGGGCACTTCAAGCACAATTTGCCCTACCTTCTTCCTTTAAACATCAATATGATCTTCTGTATCCTTCTCTTTGTCAATATCTTTGCTCCCTAACGCCATTGTCTTCCCTTTCATCTAATTATTCCACTCTCTTTTCCTTAATATCGAGCTTTTACTCCGCTTCATCATTATATAAGTGTCTATCTCTATCCTCTAGTAGAAGCAAAAGACGAAAATTGAATTGGCTTGGGAAAATGATCTCCTGGAATGTTGGACTACTTCCTTTTGGGATACATTGTGGCTTAACATTCATAAAACTTCCAGAGCTGCTAATACCTCTCAAACACTCTATTTTGTTTATCAATGTCTTTTATTCACCCCTGCAAAATTAGCCTCCTTCTCTGCAAATCTTACCCCTAATTGTTGGTCTTGTCCATGCACAAAGCCAGATTTATATCATATGCTTTTTAGTTGCCCCCCTATACACTACTTTTGGCAATTAGTTTGGTCTCAAATTAACAACATTTTTAAAACAAAAGTTCCCTTTTCTCCCTCCAATGTTTTTCTAGGTTCACTATCACCTTGTTGGCCTCTATTACCCTCTAGTTCCAAATCATAGATTTGCTATTGGCAATAGCCTTTCTCTTAATCACTTCTAATTGTAAACAAGCTGACAAAATCACCTTTAGAGCCTGGTGGAATTCAGTCTGTTTTCATCATAGACTTCACACTAACTACGTTTCCCCTGTTTCTTTATCCATCAAGAGAGATCTTTTATGGCTCCCTACATCCACATATTTAACTTACATTGCCTCACATAGTAATCCTTCAGTTCAATCCTCTGATGAAGTTTGAAAACCTCTGTGATTTACTAGTTGTTATTCTTTATTTAAACACATGATGTTTACTATTCCCTTAGATATTTACCCTTAATGTAATTTGATATTTACATTTCTTACTATTGTTTTTTTATGCATATGGAATTGTTGTTTATGTGCAACTCTTTTTACTTCATGTTATTTTAGAGTTCAGTTTATAATGGTATAGAGATTCTTTCTTCCACCCCCCTTCCCCTCCCCCCATTTTTTGTAGGTTTTCTTTACTTCCTCTTTCCTCACTTTTCCCTTTTTTATATTTCTCATATATATCTGATTGCTTGTATATAACGTTCCTTTAATGTAACGACTACTTCGTTTTTATGTTTTGTATTATTTTGAAGTTGCTAAATAAACTCAGATATTAAACTTAGACATTCATTCATATAGCTATCCAGCTATATCCACTGCAAAAGTTCAAGGAGCTAGATGGTGAAAGAGTGACTAAAGGAGAGAAAACAGTAATGGATAGTTTTAAGGCTGCCATCTTATCTCCCTACCTTTCCTTCCTACTTTCACAAATCGTCTGTCATGTGGTCTGCTACTTCTCTGACAAAGACAAGTAAAGTCCGGTTTGGGTTCTACAGAGCATACAAATTCGAAATCTCCCAAACGCCAGCTGAAGGCAACCAGGAGAAGAGGAGAAGCAACTATGTTACCAATGGCCGTTGCCACTGTGAGGAACTAGTGATTCATGCTGGAACCCTCTCCAACTGGGGAAAGCCAATACGCTTCTCCAAAACGATGATAAGTGTTATGTACTATGGAACAGATTTGTAGACTGGTTAGTTAGAGCCTACTAGACAGCGCATGCGCTGTCTGTTATGAAGCATATTGTGGCTTATCAAGAACTTAGGGAGACTTAGAGCCCACCTATTGCTTGCCATTGGTCTGCTTTTTTGTCTCTCTCATTTGCCTGGTACTTATTTGCGTCCCAGCTTGTCAATCTTGTGTTTGTCCGTCCCATGGAGCATTGCCTCTTGGGAATCTCTTTGATTGGCTAGCATTGCTGCTTCCGCTGCTTGCTTTTTAGGCACTACTTTTTTTCTTTTGTGTGAAGCACTCCACTTGAGTGCATATGTTTTTGAGCCGTCTCCCTTGTGTAAGTAAGTCTCTCCAGCCGCGGTCGGTAGTGGGAGTACCTGCCTGGCGGTGACATGTGGAGGGGGAGGGGCAGGGTGGGGGTAGTAAACAATGGATTACGGAGGTACAGAGGTAAGTAAACATTTAAATAAATAAAACAAATTTCGTTGCGTGCACTGCATCCCCAAATGCAATGCAGTGCGTGCAACGAAATTCGTTTTATTTATTTATATGTTTACTTACCTGTAAACCTCTGTAATTCGTAGTTTACTACCCCCCCACCCTGCCCCTCCCCCTCCCCATGTCACCGCCCGGCAGGTAATCCCACTACCGACCGCGGCTGAGTCTCTCCCCCTGCAATTTGTGTTATTCTCTGTTGCCTAAGTACTTCTCCTCACCATCCCACCTCTTGCACTTGCTTGGGTGCTTCTCCCCATTGCTTCCCCCACCCACACACTCTGTGTTGCCTTTCCCACTTCATCCACGTTGCTGTAGTTTCCACCTCCCCTTACTTTTGCATAACCTCCAACTCTCCATCCCGTTGATTTCATGTTGCCTCCTGTGTTGTTTCGGCATTTCCCACCTACTCTCCCCGTATTGCTTTATCATTCACTCACTATTTCCATGCTGCCTCTGCTTACCTCCTTTAAAAAAAGAAGCAAAATTATTTTTCATGTTTTATTTTCTTTTTAGCTATTGATTCAAGTCGGATCAGTAGCCGAAAAGACAAAAAAAAGTGCCTGGGCCATTATGTAGCCAAACAAAACAGGTGATGGACCGAATGTGGATCAATGTCACACATTCACCCCAGTCCAAAGATCTGGGCCCAAATCCATCGTTTTTTTGCACTCCATACCACCCTGGGTTAGACAATGGCAATATGCAAATCAGCTCTGACCCTGTGCCCCATGGGAACAGTCCAGTCCGAACTACAAAAGCCATGTCCTTCCCAGAACGGAATCAAGCATCCGAGGACCGGACTGGTTTCGAGGTAACACCTCTCATCAGCCCGGCTAGCTTGACTCCAAGTGGTGTGGAGTGCCTGGGACCCACGTCTGAGCATCCCCAGCGCACTTATGGCAGCAATTGCAAACAAAACAGGTGATGGACCGAATGTGGATCAATGTCACACATTCACCCCAGTCCGAAGATCTGGGCCCAAATCCATCGTTTTTTTGCACTCCACACCACCCTGGGTTAGACAATGGCGATATGCAAATCAGCTCTGACCCTGTGCCCCATGGGAACAGTCCAGTCCGAACTACAAAAGCCATGTCCTTCCCAGAACGGAATCAAGCATCCGAGGACCGGACCGGTTTCGAGGTAACACCTCTCATCAGCCCGGCTAGCTTGACTCCAAGTGGTGTGGAGTGCCTGGGACCCACGTCTGAGCATCCCCAGCGCACTTATGGCGGCAATTGCAAACAAAACAGGTGATGGACCGAATGTGGATCAATGTCACACATTCACCCCAGTCCAAAGATCTGGGCCCAAATCCATCGTTTTTTTGCACTCCACACCACCCTGGGTTAGACAATGGCGATATGCAAATCAGCTCTGACCCTGTGCCCCATGGGAACAGTCCAGTCCGAACTACAAAAGCCATGTCCTTCCCAGAACGGAATCAAGCATCCGAGGACCGGACCGGTTTCGAGGTAACACCTCTCATCAGCCCGGCTAGCTTGACTCCAAGTGGTGTGGAGTGCCTGCGACCCACGTCTGAGCATCCCCAGCGCACTTATGGCGGCAATTGCAAATAAAACAGGTGATGGACTGAATGTGGATCAATGTCACACATTCACCCCAGTCCAAAGATCTGGGCCCAAATCCATCGTTTTTTTGCACTCCACAGCACCCTGGGTTAGACAATGGCGATATGCAAATCAGCTCTGACCCTGTGCCCCATGGGAACAGTCCAGTCCGAACTACAAAAGCCATGTCCTTCCCAGAACGGAATCAAGCATCCGAGGACCGGACCGGTTTCGAGGTAACACCTCTCATCAGCCCGGCTAGCTTGACTCCAAGTGGTGCGGAGTGCCTGGGACCCACGTCTGAACATCCCCAGCGCACTTATGGCGGCAATTGCAAACAAAACAGGTGATGGACCGAATGTGGATCAATGTCACACATTCACCCCAGTCCAAAGATCTGGGCCCAAATCCATCGTTTTTTTGCACTCCACACCACCCTGGGTTAGACAATGGCGATATGCAAATCAGCTCTGACCCTGTGCCCCATGGGGCACAGGGTCCAGTCGAGTGTGACATTGATCCACATTCGGTCCATCACCTGTTTTGTTTGCAATTGCCGCCATAAGTGCGCTGGGGATGCTCAGGCGTGGGTCCCAGGCACTCCACACCACTTGGAGTCAAGCTAGCCGGGCTGATGAGAGGTGTTACCTCGAAACCGGTCCGGTCCTCGGATGCTTGATTCTGTTCTGGGAAGGACATGGCTTTTGTAGTTCGGACTGGACTGTTCCCATGGGGCACAGGGTCAGAGCTGATTTGCATATCGCCATTGTCTAACCCAGGGTGGTGTGGAGTGCAAAAAAAACGATGGATTTGGGCCCAGATCTTTGGACTGGGGTGAATTTGTGACATTGATCCACATTCGGTCCATCACCTGTTTTGTTTGCAATTGCCGCCATAAGTGCGCTGGGGATGCTCAGACGTGGGTCCCAGGCACTCCACACCACTTGGAGTCAAGCTAGCCGGGCTGATGAGAGGTGTTACCTCGAAACCGGTCCGGTCCTCGGATGCTTGATTCCGTTCTGGGAAGGACAAGGCTTTTGTAGTTCAGACTGGACTGTTCCCATGGGGCACAGGGTCAGAGCTGATTTGCATATCGCCATTGTCTAACCCAGGGTGGTGTGGAGTGCAAAAAAATGATGGATTTGGGCCCAGATCTTTGGACTGGGGTGAATGTGTGACATTGATCCACATTCGGTCCATCACCTGTTTTGTTTGCAATTGCCGCCATAAGTGCGCTGGGGATGCTCAGACGTGGGTCCCAGGCACTCCACACCACTTGGAGTCAAGCTAGCCGGGCTGATGAGAGGTGTTACCTCGAAACCGGTCCGGTCCTCGAATGCTTGATTCCGTTCTGGGAAGGACATGGCTTTTGTAGTTCAGACTGGACTGTTTCCATGGGGCACAGGGTCAGAGCTGATTTGCATATTGCCATTGTCTAACCCAGGGTGGTGTGGAGTGCAAAAAAACGATGGATTTGGGCCCAGATCTTTGGACTGGGGTGAATGTGTGACATTGATCCACATTCGGTCCATAACCTGTTTTGTTTGCAATTGCCGCCATAAGTGCGCTGGGGATGCTCAGACGTGGGTCCCAGGCACTCCACACCACTTGGAGTCAAGCTAGCCGGGCTGATGAGAGGTGTTACCTCGAAACCGGTCTGGTCCTCGGATGCTTGATTCCGTTCTGGGAAGGACATGGCTTTTGTAGTTCGGACTGGACTGTTCCCATGGGGCACAGGGTCAGAGCTGATTTGCATATCGCCATTGTCTAACCCAGGGTGGTGTGGAGTGCAAAAAAACGATGGATTTGGGCCCAGATCTTTGGACTGGGGTGAATGTGTGACATTGATCCACATTCGGTCCATCACCTGTTTTGTTTGCAATTGCCGCCATAAGTGCGCTGGGGATGCTCAGACGTGGGTCCCAGGCACTCCACACCATTTGGAGTCAAGCTAGCCGGGCTGATGAGAGGTGTTACCTCGAAACCGGTCCGGTCCTCGGATGCTTGATTCCGTTCTGGGAAGGACATGGCTTTTGTAGTTCGGACTGGACTGTTCCCATGGGGCACAGGGTCAGAGCTGATTTGCATATCGCCATTGTCTAACCCAGGGTGGTGTGGAGTGCAAAAAAACGATGGATTTGGGCCCAGATCTTTGGACTGGGGTCAATGTGTGACATTGATCCACATTCGGTCCATCACCTGTTTTGTTTGCAATTGCCGCCATAAGTGCGCTGGGGATGCTCAGACGTGGGTCCCATGCACTCCACACCATTTGGAGTCAAGCTAGCCGGGCTGATGAGAGGTGTTACCTCGAAACCGGTCCGGTCCTCGGATGCTTGATTCCGTTCTGGGAAGGACATGGATTTTGTAGTTCGGACTGGACTGTTCCCGTGGGGCACAGGGTCAGAGCCGATTTGCATATCGCCATTGTCTAACCCAGGGTGGTGTGGAGTGCAAAAAAACGATGGATTTGGGCCCAGATCTTTGGACTGGGGTGAATGTGTGACATTGATCCACATTCGGTCCATAACCTGTTTTGTTTGCAATTGCCGCCATAAGTGCGCTGGGGATGCTCAGACGTGGGTCCCAGGCACTCCACACCACTTGGAGTCAAGCTAGCCGGGCTGATGAGAGGTGTTACCTCGAAACCTGTCCGGTCCTCGGATGCTTGATTCCGTTCTGGGAAGGACATGGCTTTTGTAGTTCGGACTGGACTGTTCCCATGGGGCACAGGGTCAGAGCTGATTTGCATATCGCCATTGTCTAACCCAGGGTGGTGTGGAGTGCAAAAAAACGATGGATTTGGGCCCAGATCTTTGGACTGGGGTGAATGTGTGACATTGATCCACATTCGGTCCATCACCTGTTTTGTTTGCAATGGGCCATTATGTAGGCGCACACATATATGTTGTGCGCAACTACACAATGGCCAGTCGGCTGTGTCAAAGGCTTTATTTTTTTTTGTTACTTTAGCAACGCAGATGCTGTGCAGCCTGGCCAAAAACTATTAGGAAAGTCAATGGGTCACAAAGGCGAGACTATTGGCTTTGCCATTGCTTGTTTCATTGTAGACTCCAATGTTTCCTTGGTATTGAGATCTACATATATCACTTTTCCACAAGGGACTTTCAGCCTGATTCATCATACTCCCGTTTTGCGAGCCCCTAATAGCGATTCGTAGCGAATATGCAAAAAAAATGCGATTCCTACTAATTCCTTATTTGCGATTAGCAAATTGCTAATCGCAAATAAGGAATAACTCCCCATTCATTCCTATGGGCCAAAAGGCCCATAGGAATGAATGGGGAGTATTCCTTATTTGCGATTAGCAATTAGCTAATCGCAAATAAGATAGCGATTGAAAGGGTGCCAGGGGTGACCAAAGGACACCCTGTAGCACCCCTTAAATGCTAATATGAACAGGGGTTGCGCACACACATGTCCAAAGGACATGTGTGTGTGCAACATGCAACTCAGAAAAATGCTTTTAAAAGCATTTTTCTGAGTTATCGCTATTTACCACGAGGGTTGACCTCGCGGTAAATAGCGGCCCGAAATTGCGAATTCGCAATTTTTAAATGGATGATGAATTGCATTTAAGGAATCTCAAATAGAGATTCCTTAAATGTAATCCATCGCAAATTTGCGAAAAAGCTATTACCGATTTTTGCATTTGGGATGATGAATCCCAAATGCAAAAATCTTACTCGCAAAGGGCCAGATTCTCAGAATCTGGCCCTTTGCGAGCCGAATTCAGCTTCATGAATTAGGCTGTTTGTGGTTTGCTTCCACAGCCTAGCTGTGCCTCATCTTCATTGCAAGACTTCGCTCTTCCCTAAACAGAAGACATAGATTAGCCTACATTTCCTGATTGAACTTATTGCTGGTCACATATGTGAAGCATCTGGACTTGTCAGACACTCAGACATAACCTGTGAACAGTGGGAAATAGTGTGAGTAAATATAAACCGATTATCACAGCACACCCACGCAGAGACTAATGGCCAAAAACCGTTCAGTATCTTCGATATAAGATAACGTTTTCCAAAAACAAAAATCAAAGATTGAAGGGATCTCTATTGCTAACATTAAAAGTGACTTCATATATAAATAATGTAACAAAATATAACTATGTAAATTAAACAGAAAGAAATATAATCATAAAACGTTTTCACAAACAATTTCCTAAAATAAGGGAAAAATCCCTGTTCACCCCCAATCGCCCCATCCCTTACTCCACTGCACCCGTGTCCTATTTCATCCCTAGGGCCCGAAATTTCCATGTGACCTTTATTGAGGGTAAGGCTTCCTTTGTTTCCTATTACCTAGTCGCCCTAGGCCCATGTATTCATTGTTTACACCCTTTTGTCACAAACTTAAACTAACTGGCCCCCATGCCTTATTTGCATTCCTCCCTTGGCCAGAATGGTTTACTTGATGGGAGGACAATGCGGACAAAAAAAGCAGTAGTAAGTGTCTGTTCTTTTAAAGAAACATTTTACAAAATAAAATTGCTGACTTTGCAAGGTGTTCTTTTTACACATGTGCTCGAAGTTTAGGTACCTTTTGTTTATTTGTGAGGTTAGAAATATTTTAATTTTAGGCTGGTTCAAATTGATAGATATTAGCATTTGTATGAGCTCTGTGTGCACATAACCGTCTCTAGATGCTGGTCTTCACTACAACTCGTTCTTGTGGGTACAATGAAGAAAGTACTAGAAATGGCTGAAAGGGAAGAGCTCCGTGCATTGTCAAAAAAAACCATGGGCCTTATTTATGAAGGCCTTGCGCCACCAGTGCGTCACTTTTTCCCATTTTAAAAGTGACGCACCGGCGGCGCAAGTCCTTCATAAATAAGGCCCCATGTTGGGTGTAAAGATTAAGAGTTCAATGACTGATATCAGCTATTCAAAGGGATACAAATATGATTTTTAATCTTGTGCCTTAGGTATGTTGTGACTTCTGTGGAAGCCAGGCTGCTTAATATTTAACAACAAATGTTCCTTCGGAGACATGCATTACAATAATTCAATATTTTAACATTTCGCTGGGCATCATAAATATATTCCCAAAACAACACCTATTCAAAAGGACGTATTGGGACAACTCACAGTCAAGTATTCTAATGTTCTTATTGTAGAAAATAATCTATGAGGCATAGAAAAGGTGCATCAAAGTGAAAAAACGGTGCAATGCATGTGTGATAAAAAAAGGAGTGACTGGAGATGAAACAGGACAACGCTCAATAAAACAAAATTTGCTGGGGTATTCAATGTTATTCGGACAAGTTTATAATTACCCATCCCACAGTAAGTATCCGAATTTGAGGACGTTTCGACCCCACTAACACTTTAAAAGGGTCTTTGTCAGAACATAACGATTGCACCCTTAAAAGGAAATTAGAGTCACTAACAGGTAGTTTTGTAGAGCTGGAAGGTAATGAGGCCCCAGTACCACTCTCATCTTTATTCATATGGATTGCATGCTAGCAGGACTACAAATGAGAGAAGAAAAGATGGTTCGTAACAGTCGTAAATGACTGCCTTATATCCGCTAAAGATTCACAATGAATGCACTCAGAAATGTGTTCTTATGAAAAGGAGTAGAATCTGGGTACTTTCACTTCTGTAGAAAAATATTAATACATTGGAATCAATCTCCAAATCTCTGAAGTAAGTGATCAAAACATGCAAGTGGTTAAATTCACTTACAGCGATGTCAATGAGTTCATGGTTAATGAATTCCATTGGCTTTGTAAAGAAATGAATAACAATCATATTTGGGCCTGGGAGGAGTTCGCAGAGTTCCGATTAGTGCCACTGCAGTCCGCAGAGTTCTGCAAGCAGCAGAGTCTGTTAAGTCGGGCTGCTCGCACTGATTTTTAGCGCCAGATGATTGTCCCGCACTGTAAAATCAGCACGAATAGCACCACGCACAGCGCAAGAGGGCGCAGCTTCTTTCTGCCACTGAAGTAGAATTTCTACTCGAGTGGCAACTTCCTCAACATGAACGGATGGTTTCTCAACTAGAGTGGTCGTGACCTGCCGCGACTGCCCACATTGAGAAATCTCTCTGGGAGGTGGTCTAGCATGTGACTTTCCTTGCTAACGCTCGCCAATATATTGTTGGTGAGCCGCGAGAGAGGAAAACTCCACTCTGCGCCGCTACGTGCGGTTTTTGGGAAATGAGTGGAGCTGAATTTTACACCCAGGCCCAATTTTATTTTGACCTCAGATAGATATTCTAAACAAAATTGAAACAATGCCCTTGTGAGTTCAAATTATTAATTTACAGAACGCTTATACTTTAATGTGCTGTTTTCCGACAGCGGACGGCATAGACTCATGTAAAATGGTTTACTAACCCAAAGCTGCTGCCTTGTGCATTTGCACAACGCTTCTAAAAACAGAATTGGGCAAAATAGCTGCGGTAAATTAGCATTATTAAAGAACTGCAATTATGGAGGTTATTGAATAGAAAATCTATTCTCGGTCTTTTAAGCCCTTTCCAATAAGCACAAACCCAGGCCATGATATGCTATTGAGCACTTATAGAAAATACTAGAAAGACGTGGAATGCGCACTAGGATTCTAAACAACTGGCAAAAGTTGTGCCTTCAGAGAAACTAGTTTGATTTTGCTAAAAGGCAAATGTAAATGTAAATGTAAATGTACAGGAATTTATATAGCGCAAATCACCAACTGGTCTCTAAGCGCTTGCTTAGGGAACCCGTCCTGGTATTCCCCTGTGAGATAACCCCGGCAGGGTATCCGCAAGGTGAAAGCCAGGCATCCCGCCGCGAGGGGCCGTTGTGGAGATTAAGCAAGCTATTGCCCAGAGTCGCAGAGTGTGAACCCATGAATCGAGTAGGCACCGGAGCGAGAATTGTCGAGTCCAAGGACATTTTAGGACTCAAGGCCCCGCCGAGCCGGGAACTGAACCCTGGTCCCGGGCTGACCTCTGCTTCCAGGTCTGCCTCCTCTAACCAGTGAACCACACTTCTCCACCAGGCAAGCAATGTCAGCCCTCCATTATGCAAATTGACATATCAGTCAGATAAAAACCTTTTCTCGAAAGAGAAGCAAAAAGCCTTACATTCACATGTAACCAGCAGCTAAGATTCACATTCCATGTGAACTAGAGCGTATATCCAGTCTTCCTCATTAACCAGCTTTTAGGGAGGATCTCTGCTTTCTCGCCTAAAAATGATCTGTGGGGCATATTATCAAGAAGGGCGTTAAAATTATCGCTGCTTTAGCGGCAGGAAACTGCCGCTAAAGCAGCGCTAATGGGCTTGATAATATGCCCTTGAGAATTCCAATAGAAGCCTATGTTCACACCAGAACATGGGCTTCTATGGGAATTCTCTACCCCATATTATCAAGCCCATTATCGCCGCTTTAGCAGCAGTTTCGTGCCTCTAAAGCAGCGATAATTTTAACGCCGTTTCTTGATAATATGCCCCTCAGTGTGGTTGTCTAATACTGCTTTATTGCGCACCTTGACTACTGCAAAACTCAGCTTTCCAACTCGGTCGAGGGCTCCTGCGCTGTCACTGCATCATTCACAGGCTAAAACTGCCAGATAGTTTGCTAGTAAATGATTTAAGGTCCTTTCATTGGCATGTAAATCCTTTCAGCGCTCGTCACAGTCTACGTGAAGGATGAGCATAACTCACGGTTTTATGGTATTTATAATTTTAACATTTCCATCTGTCTTTTTCCATATATATTTTTAGGCTATTTTATTGGTATCTATCCATATTTATTTAATGTTTTGAGAAAAAGTAGGTCATAAAATGGTATATTCCCACTTTATTTAACTGATAAACATACACTCATACTTTGATTCCTGTTGAGTTTTAGCAAAGTAAGCAACTACATTTAACAAAGCACTACACCAGGAAGTAAGTATTAGAGATATATGCAAATATATGTTAACATATGTCTATAGTTAAGAAAATCTCATCCTGTTTTTAATCCCCATGGTGTCTATCTGCCTTAGCAGCTTGTCTGGAACTAATGAAGGCCAACAAAGAGAGTCACTCATAGGAAGCACAATTTTCTGTATTATTCCATTTTTAAAAACAAATACAGACAGGAAATAGATTGTTTTCTGTCTATATTTATCTGTAAAAATCAGTAGAAATGGAAACCTGGAAACCTTATGAATGATCCTCACGTGCTCATGTATCAGATGTCTTTGCTCCAGCATCAAACTCTTGCTATCTATCTTTCTCCAGCTTCACTTTGTGAATGCTCATCTTCATGAATAAAGACCCCCACCGCTCCAGTGGCCCTCCCACTGGTTTACCCTCCAAGGCCAAGGCTCATCTTCACGAGTAAAGACCCCCATCGCTCCAGTGTCCCTCCCACTGGTTTACCCTCCACTGCCAAGGCTCATCTTCACGAGTAAAGACCCCCACTCTCCAGTGCCGCTCTCACTGGTTTACCCTCCACTGCAAGGCTCATCTTCACGAGTAAAGACCCCCACCGCTCCAGTGCCCCTCCCACTGGTTTACCCTCCACTGCCAAGGCTCATCTTCCTGAGTAAAGACCCCCACTGCTCCAGTGCCCCTCCCACTGGTTTACCCTCCACTGCCAAGGCTCATCTTCACGAGTAAAGACCCCCACTCTCCAGTGCCGCTCTCACTGGTTTACCCTCCACTGCCAAGGCTCATCTTCACGAGTAAAGACCCCCCACCGCTCCAGTGCCCTTCCCACTGGTTTACCCTCCACTGCCAAGGCTCATCTTCACGAGTAAAGACCCCCACCTCTCCAGTGCCCCTCCCACTGGTTTACCCTCCACTGCCAAGGCTCATCTTCATGAGTAAAGACTCCCACCGCTCCAGTGCCCCTCCCACTGGTTTACCCTCCACTACCAAGGCTCATCTTCACGAGTAAAGACCCCCACTCTCCAGTGCCCCTCCCACTGGTTTAGCCTCCACTGACAAGGCTCATCTTCACAGGTAAAGATCCCCACCTCTCATGTGACCCTCCCACAGGTTTACCCTCCACTGCCAACCAGTAATCCTTCCGTAAGAACTTGGAGAGCTGCATATTCACCTCCTTTAGGTATTTATACCAGTTTTAGGCAAAAAAACAACATTTCTGCTCATGACCAGGTGTGTTTATGCAGCTTATTAAGCCCCTCATTTCAGACATGATTGTGTAATTTTATGGAAAGATAAATGTCCAAATAGGTTACCAGAAATTATTTTCTTCCTAACTCATTTTAATTTTAAAAGTGCATGATAGTTACTAGGCACTGATGCGGTAATAACATGAAAAGTCATGGTAATACTGCAGAACCCCTTTTAAATTCCAGGCAAGATTCCATTGTCCTGTGAAAATGCAAACAGAAACAATGCCTCCTGCTCTCACTCGGAACACTCGGGGAAAAGTTCAAAAAATTCCACTAAGTGGCTCTCAGGGGTGTTGTATTTGCACTCGTAACAGAACAAGCGCTAAAATGGGCGCCACACCAGTTTCACCCGGTTTTTAGCATTTGCACCCAGATCTAAATGGCTATTAATAGTCTGTCCTCAGTCCAGTCGTTTCGGTGGCGCTGGGAATGGTTTGTGTTTCCTCTGCATGTGGGCGTAGAGAGGGGTGTCTAGCAGAAGGCAATGTTTTGTTTTTCAAAATTGCTTGGTGACTGTTGTGTAGAGATCATTTGTAACGATTTACGAGGGAGCTGACATAAGGAAAAGGAAATCACTTCACTAGGATACGAATTCTAGAAGAGGTGCGTGAGAGGCGAGAGGTTATTTTTAGTGTTCAGCGCACTTTGCTATACCTTTTCCTGTATAGACTATTCATAGAACAGAAATGACTGTCTCCTTTTTCCTTCTCTATGGTTGACCCTTTACACGGGGACCATAGAGACCTGAAGAGGCCACAAGCTGCCTCCCTTTGGCAGCTGTGGATTCCATCTCTCCTCAGTGACCTGACTGCCATCCAGCAGGCCGAGGGGAGAGTGCTGCCCCCACCACGGAGTCCACTCTGGAGCCATTTCTACCAGCTATGGTTGGGACTCAGGAAACTGGCCACTGTACTGGAGGAGGATGCTGTCACTGCTGGACCACCCTATTCCGCTCCATGGAGAGAGGAGGCGAGTATGAATGCTCAGTGGGTAAGCCACTAGTCTAGTAAAAGTCCTGCCTCAGACTGGACCTAGAGCCTGCTAGGACTTTCCTGGTTCTCACCGTGGACAGAGAAAAAAGGACTAGCTGCTTGCACTGGATTGGCATGCGGTAGCAGGTGGTCTGAAGCCTTCACGGAACTCCTCTGGATGAAAGACAGGCAGCCCAGAATTGTGGCTGATGATCTCATTGTAATGTCCTGGAAAGAAGGAGCACAGAGGCATGCATGCTTAAAACCACCAATCTTCTATAAAGTCTGCATTTCCATGGTACTGGATGTTCCTGTTGAAAGTTGTCTCCGGTGGAAAGAAGGTATAATGTGGACTGCGTTGCCAATGGTTCTTGGTTCTTTCACTTCTCCTGATGACGCTCTTGTAGTGGAGACCCATAGACAGCTGCTGTTACTGCTGTAAGGCTTGGCTACATCTATCCAAATGCACCATCCAAAATCACCTTAGGGGGAGTGAAAGAAACCCTCAAAGCTGCCCATTTATTGTTGTAAATGGGGCAAGAGGCTGAGCGCTCGTTGTAAAATGTTGAGGGCTGCATGGCCGGGATTGACTCACGAATGTGGCATAAATGGCTGACATATAACGGTTACATGACAGGCGATTTATGAACCTTTGTGGTGCTCTATGATTGGTCACGGAAGCATGAAGTGGAAAGCTGCACAGAGAAGCTTGGCTCCACAGGTACAACTGGAGGAGCCCGCCACAGGGGCTATAACTAGTGTAAGCAATCACATGTGGTGAGGGAGTTGGGGAGATTTACCCCATCGTCAAAGAAGATTCTGGGAATCTGCAGACTAAGATGTAGTAGGGTGACTAAACTCCTCTCTCTCTTGACATTCAAGGATAGTTGGTGACCGGACTATGTTAATCACCTTTTTCTTTGTATTGTTCTCTCCCCCTCCGATGCACTGTTTATTTCTTTTTCATGCTGTATTTTTTTATCTCTGGTTTGCTTCCTTACTGCCGGCCTACTATGTAATGTAATTTCCTTCATTTTTACAGTGTGTATGTAAAGCGCTCAGATACCTATAGGTCAAGCTAGCGCTATATAACACTTAAAAAAATATATATATATATCAGAGAGCAAACGTGGGAAGTGTGTCAAAGACTGCCCATGACCTCACCCCATTAGAGAGACAATTGGACCATAGGCCTGCATAAGACAGGATGCTGTCACGCATTAAGAATTTTAATAGACCCTACCACAGACCTGTAAGTTCGCCCAGACCCCAACTGGAACACTGACCGGGACCCAGTGGTATCACACCTACAATATAGCCCCCTGCTATGAAGGAGGAAAGCATAGCACTCCAGAGGGGGCCCAAAAAGCGAAGAGAACTTCAAGCTAATGAAGCACCCATGCCTGCATGACAAGTCCACTGGGGACGTTTAGTGGGTAGAATGTACTAGATGAAGTATCAAAGAGAGTTTATTATGAGTCTACAACAACACCCACAATGTTTAGCGACCAGCCAGCTCAGACCACCGCATCAACTAACTGTTGAAGCAGGAATCCTCACCTGGCCGTTCTCAACTGCAACTACGAGGTGCAATTAAACATCAACACACCTACATCATAAAGGCAATAAATACAATGTAATGTATGACAGGAAGTCAACTGGTTGGGGACAACTGGGAAACCTCTGGTCCTATGACTCACACTGGTATTCAGATCTTGGCATCTAGGTGATGGAGGCATGGTCCGAGGTAGGAACCTGAAAGACTATTTGGTAGCCGAAATGTGGGCTTGCTCAACCTTAAAAAAGATGTAGCAGAATCTAGAACGCTATGTCCTATCAAACCCCTATAAAAAGAATCATCAGGACTGTCCCATTAACTAAGTCTCTCTAGTACTTTTCCTGAAAGACATTTGCATCATGGTGTTATTGATTAGAACCAACCTGAAGACCTGCATTTATGAGATGAGGAGCAAATACATTAAAGTGGGGGAGTTGATGATCTGAAAAGAGCAGTAAGTGACCGGTTTAAGGAGCAGGCCCAACTCTGTGATAGGATCCTGGCCCTCAAGGAGTAAAATATCAAACTCCAAGAACAAGAAGATCTAGAAAATTATGCATGGTGCAACAACATTAGAATCAGGCGAGTCTATAGGAGTCCCGTGGGTTGCAACATCCATACATTAGTGCAAGACCTCTTATATGTCATCAGGGACCTAAAAAACACTTCTCTGATCAAGCTGTGTCAGACAAATCATGTATGTACACAATAGGACTGCAAAGAATCCCCCCTGACATCCTGATATGAGTGTATTTTTTAAAAGAGGAGAAATTAAATAAGGGAGAAATACTCCATAATCTTCAGAGACACCAAACTATAGTTGTTCCAGAGACTCTTAACCATAATCATTGCCCTGAGAAAATGCATGCCCAGTAACAGACTTTCACAGATATGAAGACATCCCCTACCAAAGGGGGCTACCCGTACAGCCTCCAGGTCAACTAGAAAGGCCAGCAGAAGATAGTGTTATCGTTAAAAGAGGCAAAAGAACTCCTGGTCTCCAGGTTGATGTGGGCAACAATGTCAGGCTCAATACCCCCTGGGGGATGATCTGCAACCAATATGGCAGATAACCTAGCAAAGAACAAGCCCAATGAAGTAATCTCTCTAAAATGGTGATGGTGAAGGAAGATGTGTCCCAATATGTGAAGAGGCTAGGCGCAGTACAAGATGACCGCCAGTATATTAATGATAGTCCAGAATCACACAATCAGCCAGATTAAGCAGCTATAGAATCATGAACAGTCAGTGACAAATGCACCATAATAATTATAAAAGACTGGGTGAGGTGCCAGTGGGACTGTGGGACTGGGTAAGGGAGGACAGGTAACTGGGAACACTGACACACCTTCAGAATCTCACTTCTCTTCACCTGATGCACATCTTCTGCTTGCACACTCCACAATTTTAGACCTCTACCACAGGTATTCCTGTTGGGCCCGGTTGGCCAGCTCCACCTTGTTACTTTTCACACAAGCACAGACAGAGGAGGGACCCAAGGAAGGGCACTGGAAGTCAAGAGCAGGCAGAGGCTTCTAGCACGGTGAAAGAAGGCACACCATGTTACATCCCGCATAATCATTAAAGTTACTTTCAATTAATGTAAAAAACTGAACTATTGAAGAAAGGCTAGGCAAGTGTGCAGGTACAGAGTAAGGCACAACCCAGATGTGATCTTTCTACAGAAAATCACCTAATGCATCGTATTAAATTCCAAAAGAATCATAGACACTACCCCAACCAATTTTGAGCCTTAGCATCCACAAAACTGCTGATTTAGCCCTTCGCTACATAAACCATGTAGGGAGTGGAAATATTGTAGTCACAGGGGATGGGGAGGGAAGCTACAGCAAAGTTCAATTGGTATTACACAATAAAACCAACACCTTCCTTAGTTGCTACGCCCCAAACTCAGTCCAGGAATAATTCCTCCAGAAACTCTTCCATGTCCAGCTGGGGGACTCAAATGGAGAATTGCTGGTGGAAATTTCAATTAGCCTGGGATCCTGAGCTGGATATGGACAGAAGCCATGCAGGTGAACTAAGAAAATGAAATAGCATTCATGTGCCTAGAGGACACCTTTAGATACCTGCACCCTGGAGAAAAGGACTACTGCTACACCAACCCAACATTCTGATGTATAGATTATCAACTGATTTCACACTAAATCCTGTAAATTCTGATGTTTCTTTCCAAGAAAAACATGCTTTATGAGCACTTTGTGAATCTCTAGCCTATCATTTTGAAAACAAAATTTTCAAAAAATTATCAGAATTTTTATAGTTCACCTGATCTGGTATGTGAAGAGTTAGATTTTAGTGCGCACCCCCCCCACCCCCCCCCCCCCCCCCCCACACACACACCATTCTACTAGCAGCTTGGGTAAATTTGAATGCTCCTCATCTGAGGCAATTCAGAAAATCCTTGCTTTAACCAAGTCAGGCTCTCCTCTAGAAGTTTGCTGTTAGACCTGACACCCTTGGCGTGGTTTTCCCCTATCTTTTTGCCTCTGCCTCCTGTATTTTTTGATGCTGTGCTGGATTTCGTTTTTGCTGGTTTAGATGCTTTGGACACTCTGCCACTGTTGATCAGTGCCATAGTGTAAGTGCTCCCTATGGAAATTATCATATTGATTGGATGTACCTGATTGGCATATTTGTATCACCACGAAGTCCCTAGTAAAGTGCACTGGGTGTGCCAGGGCTGGTGATGACAGATGCTACTAGTGGGCCTGCAGCGCTGATTGTGCCACCCAGATGAGTAGCCCTAAAAAGGTGTCTCAGGCCTGCCACTGCAGTGCCTGTGTGCAGTCAGTGAACTGCCATGTCCGCCTGGTCAGTGTCCCCAGTGGCTAGGCCTAACCCTTCCCTTTTTGTGCACATTAGTCACCCCTATGGAAGGCTCAAGGTACCCCCTTGGGCAGGGTGCAGTGTATATGAAAAGTAGAGCATGTACTAGTGCAGGTAACATGCTCTGGTAGTGAACAGCAGCCATTTTGTGTGATCATTGCTGCAAGGTTATCTTGCTCCATAGACTAACATGGGGCAGGCTGGTCCCAATGACTACCAGCCTATCTTCCTATAGGAACAAGATAGGACATAAGTGATTGATATCCCTGAACTTAGAATTTAATAACACATCTTTTAGGAAAGGTTGTTTTTAAATTCTGTGTTTGAGAGCAGTACTTTTAGAAAGTGGCTGTTCTCTTGTCTGACCTTTCTGTGTGCCTGGACCTGCTTGTGGATTGACTGCCTGGTTTGAGGGTGACAGGGGCTGGGGAGCCCCCAGGCGGTTGTCTGAGTCAGCCTTAGGCTGAATGACTGCATCTGCAACTAGAGTGGTGGGAGGGGATAGCACCTGGGATTGAATAGGGCTTTGCCTGCCTGCCACAATGTTGGCTCCACCTCCTGCTGGGCGGCTGACGACTCTGCCCCTCACTCTGAAAAGAAGGAAGAAGCCTGGAAAACAAAGTACTCCATCAACACCCAGAACTGGTTTAGACTGGGCTCAGACCGACTGAGCAGGTGACGTCCAAGGAGGGAATCCCCAGCCTGTCTCCCCTATAGTCAAACCAGGTAGCTCCATCGGGCATCAGACAAAATAGCTAGATCTCAATTGACGAGGGAAAATTCACAGATAAACAGGGTGGGGACTAAGGGTCAGGACAGGTGAGGGCAAAGATCAGTAGCAGGAAAGTGGAGAAGAGTAGAGCGGAGAGGGGTAGGGGGAGGAGGGAGATAAGTTCAGGAGAGACACAGGAGGGTTTGTTGTGGCCGTCATTTTAGGCCGGTACAGGCAGTATTTACATGAGGATCAGAGTTACAGGTTACAAGTTACATTTGTTCAAGAGCAAAATAAATATAGGAAAAAAGAAAGCAAAGTTAGGGAAATTCGTCATGGGAGGGGTGTGAGAAAACAAAACAGGGAGACGGGGAGAAACTGTGCCCAATTTCCGGCTGGGTAGGTGACGGCCAAGGGGATGAACCCGGGCCAGACTCCTCTATAGCTGAACTGAGCAGCTCCACCGGGCATCGGACATAGTGCTCGGACTCCGCTATCAGGATAATGATCAGGTGCAATCAGAGAATGTCTACAGTGGAAAAACTCCCTCGTGACCTATTGATTTTTCAGGGTAAGTACTCCGATTATACAGGCATAATCATTTTAAAACAACACTTTTATTTTATTTTTTCATTATTTTTATTCTTTAAATTACTTATTCAATAAGTATTTTCCTTTTTTCATGATTTTTTGAAAAAAAGATTCACCCTCTCAAAAGTATCAAACATTATTCAGAATTTACAATTCATTATTCCGGACCTCCTATACATATAACACCAGGTAGAGAACAATACCAGACACACCACTCTCACTCTTTCACATTGACAACTTCACATATCTGGGTTTTGTAAACATGTCTTATTAGATGTTATCTCTGTTGTTCAATATATAACCACTTTGGTTGATGGAAAAGAAAAAAAAAAGGGGACTTGGTCAACGTGTTTCGGTGGGATTTGAGCAACGATGGGCACCACCTTCATCAGGACCCGCCAGATACGATAAATGTTCTCTAAAACCTGGGAATATTCTCAATATTTCTTCAGACCAGAATATCACTGGTACTTCAAGATTCCTTTAAATGGCGCAGTATCCACGATTAAACTTAAGTCAGCTCTTGTGATGAGACTACAGTGGGAAATTCTGTTAGAGTTGTAGCACTATAGCTATGTTGAAATTATCTTCCTCTATTAAATAGCCCACCAACTAGGTCCCCTCTGGGATTCCATAGGATGCAGTTGTTGACTGGAAAGAACTTGCTTCAGAGTTGTTTTGTTGACCGAAGAGACACCTTAAAATTCTTTTCTTTCCAACTCAATTAAATGTTTCCTTGTTCGTTTCTTTTCTGTCTTTTGCCCACAATGTCAGACAATCTCAGTCACCAATTCCTGCGCAGTACGTCACGTCCCGCTTAAGTTCTGCGTCTTTCCTCCGTCAACGTCCGTCTCTCTACGTAGTGCTTCCGCGAACGAGAATGTCAAAATATATGTGCATTGTGGCATTTGGCAGCAGAGTCCATTCCCGTAATATTCCATGGCAAAACTTTTAGTGGAAACCTTTCCATGGGCAAGTTAATGATGGTAGAACCACATGTAGCAAATAGCTGAAAAGGCTAATGTTTTGGGCTTGTTGTAAAAGAGGTTAGTGAGAATCAGGTGAACAAAAGGATACAAAATGCACCACTTCTGCTTAACCGAGTGAGGACAACACTTCAAGCAGAAACCACATGCAGTGGAGAAGTGTGGCTCAACGGTCAGAGGCGGCAGACCCAGAGGCAGAGGTCGGCCCGGGACCAGGGTTTAATTTCCGACACGGCCGGGTGCAGGACCAATGTCAGCGGGCCCGATAAATCTCGCCTCGGTGCCACTCTAACCATGGGGTCCCACGCTGCAACTCGGGGCAATAGCTTGCTTAGTCTCCACTCCGGCCCCATCACCTCTGGGGATGCCTGGCTGCACCTTGGGGATGCCCAGTAAAGGGACCATCTCACAGGGAAAAGCCAGGACAGGTTCCCCAGTGGTACAGCGCTGGGACGCTCCAGGATAACCACGCGCTCTATAAATCCAACATTCATTCATTCATTCATTCATTCATTCATATGGGAAAACATCAGTGAAGAAAATGGTGACAATATAATTACTTAGGCAATATTTGAAAACAGCACAGTTAAGTCTTAGAAACTGACTTGGCTGAACCGCATTGTGAAATGTGATGACTCAGCATCAGGTTTCAGCAAGAGAGTTAGAGAAAGTCAAGAGGGTTACAATGTGAGTACTTGATTGCTGAACTGAACTTAACTATATTACTGATCTGTCAAAAATAAGGATATATCACCAAATCTCCGGCCGAGAAGCCCAACTATGGGAAGAAATAACACTTGAGAGTCCAATGGCAAAGTGACTATGTGACTACTACCACTGAGGCAATATTTTGTCACTCGGCCACCCACCCACATAACCTACTCTGGACTGTGAAGTTTAGGGTGAAAAAAATATATGGTACTTCACTAATGCGTAGCTCATGCAAACGCATATCAGAAATCTCAACTTTTATATATTTTCTTGATGGTCGCCATGGCTAAGAGAGAGCTTATTAACAGCAAAGGGCCCCTAGAAGTGGTGGTCTCAATAGGACCTTGGCGTCTGCCAATAGGTCCAGCTAAGTTGGAGGTCGTCGAAGAGGCCAATTTGATAGATACCTGACTCTACCAGGAGGCTACCAATGCCAAACCAACATCTACATTGTTAGCCCCCTGTGACTTGACTGTGACTGTGGAGCAGCTGCCTTACAGGTATAGCACTCTGTCCAGCCAGCATCTGCCCTTTTCAACTATCAGATGAATGACAGGGAGTAATTTCCCTGTACAACCTTAAAAGGGGAAGCATCTGCAAGCAATGATGATTCAGCTACAGAGCAGTAACAGACCATAACGCTGAGAATATATGTATGACATCACCCCAGCTACTCTGACCATCTACCCTAATTAATGGAGCACATTCCAATGTGTCATTCAGCTATACCAAGGAGAAGGCATCTGAAGAGAATTCAGCACACACAAGAGGTGGTGTAATGCCCCTCTCTGCTGATACTACTGCTATTGAAGATGGCATCTAGAAGTCTCACCCATCGGTTCCCTCATCCGTAACCTGGGCTACAACTGATGAAGTCATAGGCATGGCTCCTACCCAGGGACGAAGACAGGGAGCAGGAATCAGTTACACAAAAGAACTATGAAAGGTCTTACCGATGGTGGAGTTCAAGGTTTTTGGAAATAGGGGAGGCAGAAGGTGAAGGGCTCAAAACGTATGGTCTAAGGTTTGGTGACATATCGCTACATACCTATGGTGAATTAGGAGCAAATGTGTTTTGTAAACACTTACACCCATTAGCTGGACCCAAGCTGTACATAATAAGGTAGAGAATGGTACTTACCTGATACCGGATGATGTCATCAGAGATGTCATCAATGATATAATTTACGATTCCATTGGTGATGTCATAAATTATGCCATAGACCATGTCATGAGTGATGTCATATGTGAGGTTATATGCAATACATAGCAGGGGCTAAAGTTATAGTTAGTGCTGCTAACTGTAACTGCTAAATTTAGTTCAAAACAGTAATGTTGTCACTAAGAAATTCACCTAACTATAACGTTCCTTTAACCTTTGGCTTCTTCAGTGCATTTCTAACTTCTTTTTAATCGAAATCTCATATTTTTATTACATCTAACTATAATGTTACTTTAACCTTTGGTTTTTCAGTGAATTTCTGTTTTTATTAAATGTAAATTAAATATTTATATGTCTCTATGTTTGGTAGAATGATATTGTACTATATATAGTGCTTAGACTTTTTTTGTAATAACAATTTTTGTTGTAATATAACATGTATTGTATGGTTTATAGTTTTCAAACTTTTTTGTAAAATGAGTGTATTAACCAGATAAGTATTCAATATTTAAGAAGTTAATGTGTATTTGCTGAGTTCTTGTAACTCTCATATGGATACATGATACCAGCAGTTTGTTTTTAAGGTGTTATTACTCTCGGAAGAGCCTCTAAACAGTTAGCTTAACATGGTCTTTTGAGAGCTTCTCTCTACCTTTATCATGTATGTTGTTTTTGTTCTGATTCCCTTTTTGTTTGGTTCTTAAAATCATTTGCAGGACTCTCACTAGAGCCAGAGAAGCCCATCATAACCGGTTGCTCCTGCAATCCTCTCACCAGAGTTTGCAAACACTCAAAAGAGGCAGGGAGGCAATCCTCGCATGCAGTTCAAAGGGGCAGTGCTTCCTGGTTTGCCCTTGCGAGCTTCTCACAAGATCATACTTTTTATCATGGAATGTGCCTTTACACTGAACAAATCCTGATATAGTATGTAAAATGTATATACACCAGAATACTACCTGTGTGTTTAGTTTAATGTAATGCAATCCATTATATAACTATGGGGAATAATAAACCACTGAGATTTTTTAAAACCCCCCACATGTTTTCTGTTCATGAGACCAACACTGGTACATAGCACATATTGATGATACTAATTTATTTGTTTTAAGTCCATTTAATATTATTTGAATAGGTTCTATCACTATATAGTCATTATCCTTGTTAGGTCACATAACAACATTGAAAATGAACTTTAAAATGTTTTTGTACCAATTTGTATCTACATACATGTTTCTACATATTGTTTCTTCTAGAACTTTGCCTGTAGAAATTTCAGATAGGAATTTAGAAGTTTTCTGGGTAAACGCTGCTATACTGTAAGAGAAGCCTCATTGCAGTCAGTCCAACCAGATTAAGTTTTTAAGGTAGACTGTGTAGTGACCAGAGTTGATTGAGTGTCCATGATGAAAAACAATAGTCACAGTGATGTATATTTTCTTATGAACTGATAACTGACCAGCCTTAAAGTTGCATTGATTAACATGGGAAAGAGTTATTTTGAACTGTGTCTTAAAAGCAATAAAGACAAAAGTTGTGATATGCAGTCTGGACAGGAGTTGTTTTGTACAGCTTTCTAAAATAGTTGAAAAAAATAACACTGACTTGAAATCTGATATTATAAGGTACACACATCACTCTGATTGAATGTATGTTCTGTCTGAATAGTGGCAATTTACATTCATCCCTCTCCCCCTTCCCACCTGTCCACCTCCCCCTCCTCCCTATTTAAATTTTTCTCCCCTTCTCCCTTACCCTTTTTCCCCCTCCCCCTCACACTTCCCCTCCGTTCACATCAAACCTGCTCCTTATATACACACTGACCATGCAGGTAATCCTCTTGGTGTTGTAAGTAATGTGTATACTCATTATATCTTTTCCTTCAATCAATCCCCTCCGTTTCCTATCTACTAACGCAAATCTTATGTTTATTATGTTGCCTATACTGATCTCATCTAATTATCGCACTTTTCTACTGTATTGTTACCTTACGATGTGCATTTCTTTTGATACTTTCGACTGTACTATCTTCATAGTTACGTGAAGCGCTCTGATACCTATGGGTGTAGCCAGCGCTATATAAAACCTTTCTAACTAAATAAAAAGTACATAAATAAATATTCATGGTTCCATGAATAGTTTGTTGTAAATGTATTGCAATTCCCTCATTTTCTAACACATTTAGCCCTACCATTAAAAAATCCTGTCCATCTTGCTACATTTACTGCAATTCACACATTTTCTAACACATTTGGCACAACCATTAAAATACTCTTGTGCATCTTGCTGCATTTATGGCAATTATCTCATTTTTAACACATTTAGCACTACCATTAAAACCTTGCATCTTGTTGAACGTTCACAGTGAACTGGGTACCACCATTACAGTAGTCAACCATATCATGTAGCAATGCACTAGAATTAGACGTTTGTTGTCAGTATGTACTAAATGGAAAAGAGTTGTTAAAGCTTGATATAAAAGTTTCTCTTTGTGTTGAACAATATTTTCATCCACTGGCTGTAGGCGGAATAGAACATTAACTACTAAACTACAGTAACATGAGACTCCAAAAGTGTTGAATGGAATTCCTATCACATTACTGACTTAATTAGAGTTTAGCTTTTTGGGAGTATTTGTAGATTCTTTACTTCGTTTTGAAAATTCCGAAAAATCTACAATCTCAGAACTTTTTTGCTTTTTGTAAATTGGATGCTCCTCAAAAATGGAATATAAGCACAGATGCGGAACATAAATCCCTTGCAAGTGATTATTCTCTATCAAACATGATGAATCCCCATTTACTTTGCTCTCATCAAAATCAAGAAGGTACAAGCCTGACAATGTCTTCACCCGTAGTAAAGTAACATAAGACATTCCTTCTTAAAAGACCTATATTTACCATAGCTGCATCCAAACTTAATCTTTGAGATTTGGGAATGGTGACAGTATAGGCCAAACAGAGAGGGAGCTGTTGTCTTTCCACACACAGATCTTCTACCAGGAGAAATCTGGGAGTGCACCTTCTTATTTTGTTTCTTTCCTGAATGTGCTGACATTTAATCAGAATATATTCATAATCTGTTCTGTTGGAATATATAATGAAGTCTATCGCATTTCCCATTCCACCATTTACAAATCCCACCTCGATGTTTGGATTTAGTCGCAAAATTATTGTGTACATTTTACAGAGGTTTAGAGTCTTCTCTAAACTAGAACTATGTGAAACTGTTTTCTCTAGAGCATGAGTACTCACACACTTTCTGTCGGGGGGCCAAAATTACAGTGTGGTTTGTGGCAGAGGGCTGCACGTAGGGGTGGAGTCAGTGGGGGTCGGGGTCAGTGGGGGGGATGGGGCCAGAGTAAAAAAAATCAAACCAGTTTCAAATTATTAGACAATTTGACAATGCTGTATTTCAAAAGCAGATGTAACTACAAAGAGCACATTTTGATAATACATTTTTATTAGCAGACAATAGCAATCTTAAGAAGCATTGCATAGCTTCATACACACTTTGACCCCATTTCCATCACAGTCTCTCTCTCTCTCTCTCTCTGTCAGTCATTCAGTCTCTCTCTGTCAGTCAGTTTCTCTCTTTCTGTCAGTCTCTCTCAGTCAGTCAGTCCATTTCTTAGTCAGTCTCTCTCTCTGTCAGTCTCTCTCTCAGTCAGTCTCTCTCTGTCAGTCTCTCTCTCAGTCAGTCTCCATCAGTCAGCCTCTCTCTGTCAGTCTCTCTCTCTGTCACTCAGTCTCTCTCTCAGTCAGTCTCAGTCAGTTAGTCTCTCAGTCAGTCAGTCTCTCTCTTTCTGTCAGTCAGTCTCTCTCTTTCTGTCAGTCAATCTCTCTCTCTCTCAGTCAGTCAGTCTCTCTGTCAGTCAATCTCTCTCTTAGTCAGTCAGTCTTTCAGTCAGTCAGGCTCTTAGTCAGTCTCTCTCTCTCATCGGCAACCCCAGAACACTGCCTATCCCTGCTGACGAGGGGCGATACCCCGAAACACGTGTCCAGGGATGGCGAAGACAGCGAAGATAGCAGAAGATCGAAAGATGATGCATCGCGAACACGTTCCTACATTGACCAGAGTCCTTAGGGGCGACACCGCCGGTGTGTGAGTAGTGTGCGACCCCACCTCCATTTGTAACTTTAAAGCTCCCTTTGAGCCGCGGGCTGACGAGCCTGGGATCCCGCACCTACGCGCCTGTGTGGTACTATACCTGGCAGATATTGGCAGCCATCGGCAACCCCAGAACACTGCCTATCCCTGCTGACGAGGGGCGATACCCCGAAACACGTGTCCAGGGATGGCGAAGACAGCGAAGATAGCAGAAGATCGAAAGATGATGCATCGCGAACACGTTCCTACATTGACCAGAGTCCTTAGGGGCGACACCGCCGGTGTGTGAGTAGTGTGCGACCCCACCTCCATTTGTAACTTTAAAGCTCCCTTGAGCAGCGGGCTGACGAGCCTGGGATCCCGCACCTGCGCGCCTGTGTGGTACTATACCTGGCAGATATTGGCAGCCATCGGCAACCCCAGAACACTGCCTATCCCTGCTGACGAGGGGCGATACCCCGAAACACGTGTCCAGGGATGGCGAAGACAGCGAAGATAGCAGAAGATCGAAAGATGATGCATCGCGAACACGTTCCTACATTGACCAGAGTCCTTAGGGGCGACACCGCCGGTGTGTGAGTAGTGTGCGACCCCACCTCCATTTGTAACTTTAAAGCTCCCTTGAGCAACGGGCTGACGAGCCTGGGATCCCGCACCTACGCACCTGTGTGGTACTATACCTGGCAGATATTGGCAGCCATCGGCAACCCCAGAACACTGCCTATCCCTGCTGACGAGGGGCGATACCCCGAAACACGTGTCCAGGGATGGCGAAGACAGCGAAGATAGCAGAAGTTCGAAAGATGATGCATCGCGAACACGTTCCTACATTGACCAGAGTCCTTAGGGGCGACACCGCCGGTGTGTGAGTATTGTGCGACCCCACCTCCATTTGTAACTTTTTTTTTGTAAAATTTTTATTTTGTAGTTTGCAAGTGAAACAGAAAGAGGGGACGGGCATAGAGCAAGAGGACCAAAGAAGAAAGAGAAAGGAGAACAAGCGACAGGTCGCTACAAATCCCCACACAGGGGGAGCAATAAGTGGAGAGGAAAAAATCCGCAAAGGAAGGGGTAGCGGAACTCCAAAGTCCACACTTTAGCGCCAGGGGTCGGCAAGGCAACAGAGGTGCGGGCAGGAAGGCCAGCCCAGCATAGCGTCCAACGTATGCCAGAGGTCCAACAGTAGAGGCAGTGTCCCTGTGCAGGGGGGGCAGTCCCAGCCCCAATCATAATGCTATCGTCTATCCCCAAAAGCCAAGGCAGTCGCAAAGACGAAAACAAGAAGTAACTTCCCCAACTACCCCCCCCTCCCCCTTGTCGCTCCCCAACATTCACCACCCCCCCCAGTGGTGGCGACATCAAGCACGCTATCCATCTCAGTCATTCTCGCAATCAAATCTGGAAAAGATGAAGGGTCCGCAGTGCAGATGGACACACTGCTGAAGGGAGGCCTCGGGACAGAAATCTCACAAGCGGGCCCCAATTATGCATGAAGTTCTTGAAATTACCCAAGAAAATGTCAGAGAGACGTTCCATGCACAATCGGGAATGCCACAAGGAGACAGCAGGAGCAGACTGGGTCTTCCAGGCAGCCGCCAAAGTCATCTTAGCCGCACCGAGACACAGCCACATGATACGCTTATCCGCTCTAGTCTGGTGTTCGAGCAGTGGGTCCCTAAGGCCTAGTAGAACGAAAGCCATGGAATCAGGGAGAGGATAACCCAACATATCCTTTATGTGGGAGAGGATCTCGGCCCAAAACGGCTTAATGGAGGGGCATTCCCACCATATATGGCTAAAGTCTCCCAGCATCCCACAGCCTCGCCAGCACCTATCTGAAGCCGTCGGGAATATGCGGCGCAATTTAGAAGGATAGAGGTACCAATCAAAGAGGAGTTTCATATGGGCCTCCCTAAGGTCATTGGAGTGGTTATGCGCTGTCACGTCCCGCCACAGGCCCCGCCATTCAGAATCCGAGATGTCCCTTCCTAACGTAGATTCCCAATGGTCCTGATATCGCGGTCTCGGAGACACAGTAGTAGCTAGTAACAACTTACATAGGAAAGAGATCGCTTCTTTCATGGTGGAGGTGCGCAGGAGGAAGGATTCAAATGTCGTCAGGGGCCTGGTGGCGGCATCGACCACGGAGGGCGACGTCGCCCAGTGCAGGAGCTGGAGATGCCTGAATCGCTCTGTTGGCAGAACTCCGTAGTCCCTCATACAGTTGTGAAAAGTGAGGGGTTCGGTGCCATGGAACAGGTGGGTGAGGGCCCTACAGCCACCGGTCCTCCAAGCTTCAAAGGGACCCTCCGTCAAAGCCGGGGGGAAGGCCGGGTTAAAATGAATCGGAGTGAATGGGGACGGGAATGTGGTCCAGCGGTCGTCGCCACTCACCGTATCCCAGACCTTCAATACCGTGCTCGTGGGAGTGCTAATATATGCGTTTCTGGGCCGGTCCGCCTTAGGCTTCCAGGCCAGATCCCAGACAGAGCGGCCCGCGACACTCCGATCCATGTGGAGCCAGTGCTTCTCCGAAAGTTGTTGGGACCACTCCACCAGAACTCTCAATTGGGCAGCCTTGTAATACAATTGCATGTCCGGGAAACCCACCCCCCCCTCCAAGCGGGGACGCCGTAGGACCGTAAAGGGAAGTCGCTCACGGCCACCCTGCCAGACATACCTCAACATCACGGTCTTCAGCCGGCGAAAGTAGTCCAGCCCTACCGGGATAGGCAGAGCCTGAAAAAGGTACAAAAGCCTGGGAAGAAGAACCATCTTGAGTGCATTGATCCTGCCGAGCCAGGAGATGAATTTGGGCCTCCACCGCTCCAGTTCAGCCCGGATCGATGCCAACATCGGGGGGAAGTTGGCCCGGAACAGGACACCTATGGTGGAAGTCAGGCGCACCCCCAGGTAAAGCAAGGACGAGGACGCCCAAGCAAGCGAAGTAAGCATCCGGGTCTGATGCACCTCCCCCGGGGACAAGGTCAGATTCAAGATATAGGACTTATCAAAGTTAACCTTGAAGCCCGCCACTGCCTCGTAAGTGGAGAGCACTGAGTGGACATGGGGTAGCGACTGCGCTGGGTCACGAATGGACAAGAGGACGTCGTCGGCGAAGAGCGAGATCTTATGCTGTTCGCCCGTAAAGGGGAGCCCCAGGATGCGCTCATTCTCCCGTATTGCCATCGCCAATGGTTCTATGCTGAGGGCGAAGAGGAGGGGCGAGAGGGGACATCCCTGGCGCGTCCCCCGGGAATGGCAAAAACTCCCGGATCTGTGGCCATTGACCAACACACGAGAGGTAGGGCTACGGTAATTCGCCTCAATCATGCGAATAAAGCGGGGCGAGAACCCAAAGGCCAACAAAGTCTGATGTAGGAACCCCCAGTCCACGCGGTCGAAGGCCTTCTCCGCATCAAGCCCTACCAGCACCGCCGGGATGTGGAACCGTTCCGCCTTTTCAATGAGGTGTACCACGCGGCGCAGATTATCATGAGTCTGCCGACCCTTGATAAAACCAGATTGGTCGGGATGAATCAAGGCAGGCAGGAGATCTTGAAGTCTGCCCGCCAAGATGGAGGAATACAATTTAGCGTCCAGATTGAGGAGCGCTATCGGGCGGTAGGACGTACAGGAAGTAGGGTCCTTCCCCGGCTTGGGGATTATAGTAATCAGCGCTTCGGCCATGGAATCCGTGGTCCTACCATCAGTCGCCATCGCATTGAAGAGGGAGACTAAGTAATCACAAATGTCAGAGGCGAACGTCTTGTAGAAAAGGGCCGTGTAGCCGTCAGGCCCAGGGGCCTTGTGCAACTTCAGGGCCTTGATGGCGTCCAGGACTTCCTCTCGAGTGATGGGGGAGGACAGTAGGTCATTCCATGCACTGGAGACTTTTGGGAGAGGGAGCCCTTCCAGGAATGCGGATTGAGCCTCCTGGTTCAGAGCGTCACTTGAGTAAAGCGCTGCATAAAAGCGACCAAAGATGGCCGCCTTGTCCGCGTCCCTGTGTTGAACAGAGCCCGCGTGATCACGCACTCCTCCTATGTAATCCCGTTCGCGCTTGTCCCGAAGCTGCCGGGCAAGATGGTGCCCAACTTTATTGCCCTGGGAGTAGGAAGTACGCCGGAGACGTAGAAGAGTAAATTCCGCCCTATTGTTATAATGGGCCATCAATTTGCCGCGCACCGCCGTCAGGGGCCGTAAAGTCACCCTGGAGGGGTTCGCCTTGTGGGCCTGTTCTAAAGTGGCAAGTTCCGATTCAAGAGCCTCCCTTTCCGCGTGCCACAGTTTGTTCAGATGTGCGTTGAGAGCGAGGCAAGTGCCCCTTAATGACGCCTTACACGCATCCCACGTGGTATATACCGAGGTGTCCGAAGGAGGATTGAGGTGAAAGAAGTCACCGATAGCTTTGCGCAAGGCCGTACAGGACTGGTCGTCCCTCACGAGGGCCGCTGGGAAATACCACTTGCGCCAACCGTCCCCCCCGGGAGCCCAGTGCAAGCCCAGAACGACCAGGCTGTGATCGTACAGGGAGAGTGGAAAAATATTAGACAATTGTATATCCCCCCGGAGAGCCTGGCCAACCAGGACATAGTCAATGCGGGAGTACGAGCGATGAATGTTAGAGAAAAAAGTATAGTCCCTAGTCTGCGGATGGACAAAGCGCCAACTGTCTACCAGCCCCATCTCACCCAACTGCCGTTTGGTTTCTGCGGAGAAGACACCAGTGTCCGCCCTTCGCGTTCCAGAAGTATCCAAGTCCCTGTCCCAGACCATGTTAAAGTCACCCAGCAAAAACAAGTGTCCCTCTACAAAGTCTCCCAACTTGTCCAGCAAGCCCTGCAGAAAACCATTCTGACCCGCATTCGGGGCATACACCACAACAAAGGTACAGAGGCGGCCGTGCAACATCCCCTTCACCATCAGCCAGCGGCCCTCCCTGTCAACATTCACTCCTAGGGGCTGAAAATGGAGGAAAGCTCGGAAGAGAAGGGCCACCCCCTTATGCTTCGTGGCCGCAGACGCCCTGTAGATAAGAGGGAACTGTCTATGGCGGAGCCTCAGCTCATCCTTCCTAGCCAGGTGGGTCTCCTGGAGGGCGACCACATCCAAGTGATGGTCCACAACGTACTTCCAGAGCTTCTGCCTCTTCTGTGGGGAGTTAAGGCCCTTCACATTCCAAGTTCCAATGCTAATAGCCATAACGGGGAACTAAAACTCCACGCCATGCATACGTCCGGGCAGCCACACAGTTCAGTCCGAACCCCGATACACACTGGGCCCCAACCCGTTTACAACATGCAGTCAAAAAGACCCAGAGGGAAGGGTAGAGCCACAGACACAACCAGGGGGTCACCCCGCCACTCTCCGAGAGTTTCAGAATAGCTACCTTTCCAAAAAACACCAGGGCCCAAGGGCCCCCTTCACAGAGAAAAACACAAAACGCATGAGTAGACGTCAACGGAGTCATACACACCATACAGTCAGCACACAAAGTCGCCACCACTACTCCCCCAAACCCCAACCCCAACCAAAACTGTACTGCCAGCACAAGTGCCTGTAAGGCATAGACTGACCCACCCCCCCCACAACAACCAAAAAATCAAAGAAACAGAGCACAAGGCCCGCAACCTGGAGTGTACAAGCAGCAGTTCCAATGGGCCACAGGTCACACGGTCCACGTCAGACTAGTAGTGGGGTGGGTACACCAAATCAGGGCCCCCAGGGCCGATGCCCGGGGTGTCTTCTCCAAAAGTACCATAGTACCCCAGGGCCGTCGGAACAGAGGCGCCCCGGCGCCCAACCATCAAGGAAGGCCGGGGTCATGCCGCTCCAGAGGAATGCTGAGAATCTGCAAGGGTGGCCGAGGCCACCGACGCCACTGCTGATCCCCTCTCCTGCAGGCTGATAGAGTGGTCCGGTCGCAGCCGCTCCGGGGAAGCCCCAACCCGATGCCACGATGAGGAGCGACGCCGTCGCCGCGAAGGCGAGGACCGCGCTGCTTGCGAAGGTGGGTCTTCCTCCAGGCCCAACAGCTCCCTCGCGGATTTCAAGGAGCGGATTTGCACCAATCTGTTCTGCCACCGGAATATAATCCGGAAGGGGTGACCCCAGGAGTAGGAGATGCCCTGTTCCCTCAGATTGGTAGTTACACGCCAGAATTCCCTCAGTTTCTGAAGCGTGGATGCTGCCAGATCTTGGAACAGCTGAGGTCGATGGTCTCGGAAGCTCAAGGAGGGAAGGGCCCTGGCTTTCCGGAGGATGCGTTCCTTAATCTGAAAATCACGGACACATGCTAGGATGTCCGGAGGAGGGCCTCCCTGCCTGGGCAGGCCAACTCTATGCACTCTGTCCAATTTGATCTCCAGAACGTCCTCCTCGTCAAGCACCTGGAGAAAGAGGGCCCGCACATATCCCCTCAAGTCGCCAGCCTCACCGTCCCAGGGGACCGCTCTGATACGGATGTTGTTTCTCCTGGAGCGGTTCTCCAGGTCCTCGGCATACGCGTGTAGATTCAGGTTCTGGTCGGTGAGGCGAAGGACATCTTGTTGAAGCTAGTGGACATCATTCGCCATACTCAGGTCATGGTCCTCCAACACAGCCACCCGTTCTCCAATACCGTCCACATCTCTCCGTACCTCGCGTAGGTCCGACGCCAGCTGGGCCCGTAGTTCGGAAATGTCCTCCTTGATCGAGGCGAATAGTTCCAACATGAAGGCCTTGGTGGCCGGCGCCTCCTCGTCCGATTGTCTCGCCGAGCCACTCGCTCCTGGGGAGTTTGGTGGTTGCGATGCTTTGGAGGCTGTCTCTTTCACTGTCCTCCCTTTGCGGGGCAAGGTCGACATGGTGGCAAAGCTGGTGAGAAGGGGAGAGCACCCGTGTCACAAGTAATGGCCGCTCGAGGAATGGCGACGTGAGGCCCCCCAGCAGTGGGGCCGAGGAGCGGCTATCCAAGTTCCACGAGGCAGCCGGCCGTTGAATCCTCCGGTCGTCCAAAGCCAATGGTGCACCACTAGACCGACGTCTCGCTATAGGGAGGGAGCCGGAGTGCTGGGAAAGCAGAGGGAGCCTGCCGCTCCGGGAAGCCACGCCCAGTCGGGCCGAGCCACTGTGCTCCGAGGCGGCCTCGGTCTCACGCAAGGCCGGGGCTTAGCAGGCCCGATGTTGAGGAGCTCCTAATGGCGCCGTACGACCACTCCGGGATTCGCTAAGGGCTCCGGACCACCCCGCTCAGCACCACCGGTTGCTGCGGTCGTCTGGGAGCGGACTGGGGTCCCGTAGGCAATGCTGTACAATGCTTAGCAGGTCGGGCGCCGGAGCGACTCGAAAGCACGTCTTACTCCGACGCCATCTTGGCCACGCCCCCATTTGTAACTTTAAAGCTCCCTTGAGCAGCGGGCTGACGAGCCTGGGATCCCGCACCTACGCACCTGTGTGGTACTATACCTGGCAGATATTGGCAGCCATCGGCAACCCCAGAACACTGCCTATCCCTGCTGACGAGGGGCGATACCCCAAAACACGTGTCCAGGGATGGCGAAGACAGCGAAGATAGAAGAAGATCGAAAGATGATGCATCGCGAATACGTTCCTACATTGACCAGAGTCCTTAGGGGCGACACCGCCGGTGTGTGAGTAGTGTGCGACCCCACCTCCATTTGTAACTCTTTCTCAGTCAGTCTCTCTCTCAGTTGGCCAGTCAGTCTCTCTCTCTGTCAGTCTCTCTCTCAGTCAGTCTCTTTCTCTCTCTTTCAGTCTCTCTCTCAGTCAGTCAGTCTCTCTCTCTGTCAGCCTCAGTCAGTCAGTCTCCCTCTCTTAGTCAGTCAGTCAGTCTCTTTCTGTCAGACAATCTCTCTCTCTCAGTCAGTCTCTCTCTGTCAGTCATTCTCTCTCTCTCTCAGTCAGTCAGTCTCTCTCTCAGTCAGTCAGTCTCTCTCTCTCTCTCAGTCAGTCAGTTTCTCAGTCAGTCAGGCTCTTATTCAGTTAGTCTCTCTCGCTCTGTTAGTCAGTCTCTCTCTCTCTATGGGTCAACCAGTCCCACTCTCTGTCAGTCAGTCTCTCTCAAAGTAAGTCTCTCTCTCTCTCTGCCGGTCAGTCTTTCTCTCTCTGCCAGTCAGTCTCTCTCTCTATCAGTCAGTCTCTCTCTCGATGTCAATCAGTCTCTCGATGTCAATCAGTCTTTCTCAGTCAATCAGTCTCTTTCTCTCTGTCAGACTCTCTCTCACAGTCAGTCAGTTTGTTTCTCAGTCTCTAAGATAGGATAGGATAGGATAGGATGTATGTTTATAGAGCACTCAATTGCAATGGCGTCGTGGCGCTGGTGTATGTCAGAGGAAAGACCTATGTTACCAGAGGCACTGGTGGAAGTAAAGAGCCATGTTTTCAAATCCTTCCTAAAAAGCTGCCAATTTGCTTGAAATCTCATGGCCATTGGCATTTTGTTCCATAGTTTTGTCGCGCCGTTCGATAATATCCTTCCACCCCATCTTGCCTGCCTAATCTTAGCAGTCTGGTGCAAGCCTAGGTTGGCAGATCTAAGAGCACGCGAAGGGCTGTAAGGTAGGACATTTTCTTTTAATTTCCTCTGCACCGCCGCCGTAAAGTGCTTTGTGCACCAGGCATAAGGCCATGAATTCCACCCGCTGCTGGATGGGAAGCCAGTGCAGTGATTTGATTCCTGCTGAAGTTGTTTGTCCTTTGGGGATATTTAAGAGTAGTCTTGCGACCGCATTCTGTAAAGACTGAAGTTTTCTCATCCGAGTCTTATCAATGCCCAAAAGGAGGTCATTGCAATAATCAAGTCTAGATAGAAAGAGACCCACCACCACCATCTTTTGTAGTTCCTGTGAAATAAACAGAAACATTTTTCTCAGAGTTTTTAGTAAAAAGAAGCAAGAGGAAGTGAGACTGTTCACTTGGGCAGAAAAATTCAGCTAGTCATCGAAAAGGACCCCAAGATTCCTGACCTTATGGACAGGGCACAGGCAGTTCCCGGCCTCAATCGGCCACCAGGAGTCATTCCACAGGGACCGGCCATGGCCAAACTCTATCACCTCCATTTTGTCAGTGTTAATTTTCAGGAAGCTATGGTTCATCCAGGTCATGATCTCAGTGAGATAAGCATGAAACCTAGCTGCTGTGACCTCCGGTTGCTTGAGAATAGAAATAACAAGCTGCAAATTATTGGCATATGAGACCAAATCAAAACCATGCCTCCTGATAAGTCTGGCCAGTCAGTCAGTCTCTCACTGAGTCAGGGTTGTCTCAGTCGGTCAATCAGTCTCTCTCTCTCCCTCAGTTAGTCCGTCTCTCTCTCTCTTCCTCAGTCAGTCAGTCTCTCTCAGTCTTCTGTCAGTCAGTCTCTCTCTCAGTTGGTCAGTCAGTCTCTCTCTCTCTCTCTCTCTCTCTCTCTGTCAGTCAGTCAGTCAGTCTTTCTCTCTCTCTCTGTCAGTCAGTAAGTCTCTCGCTCAGTCAGTCAGTTAGTCTCTCTCTCAGTCAGTAAGTCTCTTGATGAGTCAGCCAGTCTCTCTCTCTGGCCGTCTCTCAGTCAGTCAGTCAGTATGTCTCTCTCCACTCTCTCTTCACTCTGCCTCTCTCCACCCTCTCTCTCTTTCTCTCTCTCTCTCTCTCTCCCTCTCCACTTTCACTCTCTCTCTCTCCACTCTCACTATCTCTCCTCTCTCTCTCCACTTTTTCTCTCCCCACTCTCTCTCTCTCTACTTTCTCTCCAATCTGTCTGGCCATGGGTACATTATCTGCAAGGTCCACGGGCTACCAAGGAAGGCCTGCCGGGCCTCTGTCTGCCCGGGGGCCGTACTATGAGAGCCATAGCTATAGAGAGTCCAATTTCTTTCCCACTTATTGACGTAGTAGAAAGTTTAAACTTTGATGTTCCATTTTGTCTTTACTATTACGAGTCACTATTTCCTTTTTTTCTCCAAATGAAGCATTTCTAAGTTAACTTATACATACTTGTTCAATGTTGGCATTAGGCACACAATCTGTTTTAGTATGCTGCATTGTAGAAGCTGGTGACTTCTTGTTTGGGAATAGAGATGTAACCATGGAAGAAGCAATAGCTTTTTTTAGCTCCTTTGCTAATTAGACCTATTTTTATGTATTTTAATATTTTCCCGTATTCTAAATCTGCTGCCTGTCTCAAATCATCTGTTAACTCAGTGTACTGAAAATATAACTAGATGTTAGCTTTTCCAATACTGCTCTATGACTTTTTGGTTTCTTCATTGTCAAGTTTTTTTTTTAAACTGGTTCACATTTGACTGGAGTCAACTATAAAATGTCACCAAAAAGTATGACGTGTTTACCTCCAAACAAAACATCATAGTCAGTTCTGAGGACTTTCTACATTCTCAGATGATTAAAAGCTGGAATAAGATTTGATAACATGCTAACTTCATTAATGATCAGAACTTTCAATTTCCTGAGCACTCTAGACACCTCATGACAAGTATCACCAGATAACTTTAGGTATTCTAGTTTGTTGTCATGTTCCACATGGAGCATAAGTAGTCTTTGCAATGTGATTCCTTTAATGTTGTGAGCAGCTAGTCCAGTAGGAGCAGTCACAGCACATGAAAGATCAGACCTAGTTTTTCCCTGAACAAATGCAGTGAGCAATTTAATCTGAAAACCTTTTTCTGTAACTGCTTGACCACTAACATAGAGAAGTGTAGGCTTGAATGTTTTTCAAGTACATTCAGACTCATCATGCAGCAGTCCATGTCCTACAAGTTTTGTTATTTGCTGAAACATCTTCAACTGTTCTTCAGTTAGTTATAAGATCAAACTTTCTAAATCAATGCTCACTCCTCAGTTGGCCCATTGCATTTTTCACTTCATTCCTAGCTATGGACGCCTCATTTTCAATGTTAGGTAGATGAAGGGGATCTTGACTATCACACCCTGAGCTCTGGTTGTCTTGTGATGTATTCTTTGCAACTTCTTTACAATTGTATCCTCCTGTTGGATTTTCTCATTTAACATTTTCTGATATGTGAGAAACACTTCACATTGGAAACTCTCTTTGACTGCATTGAAGGCATCTTCGGAGATGTCATATCTCCTAGCAGTTCAGTCTCTGAACACCAAGGTTGAAAAAGTTGCAAGAGAGCCAAGTTTAATAATTTACTTTTCTCTGCTGTTTGACAGCTCAGTTTACAATGGCTAATGAGACTTAGTTTGATATGTCTCACTAAACATCCATTACAGCTAGTCACTCCAAACTTTCCTTGCTCAATGTTCTCATCTACATTTTTTCTGGATATATATAGTATTGTAGTACTTCATGCAAACACATGTTTTCTAGATGGACACTTCGGTTCGGGTAATGTGTCCTTCATATTTGTTTTAAGAAGCTCAGCTCTTTCTGGGATAAACTGAGCAAGATACTCAATTTCAGGAAAATGTCTCAAAATATGTTTTTGTGTTTTGTGTGCCATGCCTAAACTAGCCCAAATTATTGCTTTGGACTTCCCATATAAGCTGGAAGAACTAAGTCTCTCACAACTTTCATAGGATCCAATTTCACTGTGTTAGAGCATTTTTAACCAAAACTGTGAAGCTTTTTAGTTAAAGATTTCTCTGCTGCTATCTCTTCTCATAATTCTTTCATTTTCTGACTTTGCTATTTGTAAAGTAGCGTATTGAGCTACAGCAATAGAATTGTCTGTAATAAACTGAATATCCATGTTTGGCATTCCACATGGACAGGATTACTTGAATGTAACCTTTGATAAGTTTTGAAGCATCACTTATTTTCAAATTGTATGTATTTTTAGGAGACTTCCAAGTAACACTGTTTCAGACTGTAGACATAAAAGTGTTTACTCTTCCTTTTGATGTTACAGGCCTAGATAATCCAAAGCAGCACTATGGGGTCTATTATGATGGCAGAGCACGGGACCGACCGCCGAAGTTGCAGCGGTCCCACCAGGCAAATTAGGATGCGCCCGCCACACTGGCAGGCGCATCCTCGACTTTAACATTGCAGCGGGTGGTGCTTTAAGCAGCACCCGCAGCAATGTTAAAGCACATGTTGTGCATTGCCATGCACAACGTGACAGGCATCGTGTGGTGCCTACCACCTTAGCATTGGCAATGACAGAGGGTACCCTGGGTACCTCTCAGTGCAGCCACCCACCCCGACTCACCCGGGGCCCTCAAAGGGCCCCCATGGTGACTACCTGCATGCCTATCCATGGTGGAGTCTCCGCAATGGAAAGGCATGCATGCTGATATGGATTGCAGTGCCTACAAGGCACCACCACCATTAGCTGTGCCTTTTTCGCCCGGCCGGCAATCCAAAAGGCGGAAAAGCGGCGGACGGTCTTTCCGTCTGCTGCGGTGCCCCTCTCCTGATCATACTGGGCCCCATAGTGTAGTATTTCCCTTTTGCTCTGTATCTTCTAAACAATATTTATCACTGGAATCACAAGACTTGTTGCCTAAGAGTTCTGTTCTGAAACTCTTCTGGAAACTCACAAGTTACATATTGCTAAAAGAATTTACAACACTGTATCTTGACCACATTTTTGTGCATCTTTCACCCACAAAAACATATGTATATGAGGTGCTCCTATAGCTTGGTAATCTTTTCTCCAGAAGATGTCCACAACCTCACCTAGTGGTGGACTCTTTTTTTTCAGATAAAGTGAAGCATGGCTCCAAATCTGTGCTTGAAATATCTATAAACATTTGCAGGATCAATGGAACACAATTTACCCGCAGACTTGAAATCAATCCCTTGAATGTTTGCCTTAGCTTGCCTGAGGAAGTCATGAAGATCATCCCAAGCCTACTCTGCACAACTCAAAGTAATAAACCAGGTGTGAGCACTTAGATTGCTTGACACGCATGTCAGTTCACCATGAGGACGGAACGCATATCCATCGATACCACATTGGCAAGCCATAACATTCAGCAAATTACTTTCTAGTGCCTCATCTTTACCATGTACTTTTCCCACAAAATCTCTAGTACTCAATTTATTAAACCATGCCCCTGTTCTCATACATGACTCACAGCATAAGACAACACTGAGAGATCACTTTCAAACAAAAGTGGAAAATGTATTGTATATTTTGCCTTAAGCGCGGAGCTTCAGAATATAATCGACTCCTTCTATATATTGATGCAGGAACTTGTAGATGACTGTCATCATAATGATTCCCCTGCTTTTCTGCCTAATGTTAGCTCCTTCAGGTGGCCCCTTTGATTATTGGTGTGTCATCATAATGACCACCTTGCCCTGTAGGAAACAGTATTGGAAAAAATTGGGCTTCTAATCTCTTTTCCCACATACTTACTGGTTTTCCTGTTGCTTGCTTCATTTGGCACAACTCTAAAGCATTACCCGTTATATCTCTGGAATGTAGGGGGTGACTGCTGCAATGTTCATATATTTCTTCTGCTTAAATCAACCTTTTCTAACTGAGCAGAAGAAGCTGATGTGGAACTTTCTATTCGAAGTCAGGTAACGTTCCTCTACATCAATATCTTTGCAAAATACAATTTCTGTTTAAAGGTATTGTAAAGCTCACTTGACCTTATGAATTTTGACAAGTTCCTGCCAATTTTATTTCTCTTTGGTTGGAACTCAATTTACTTATAAGATAGGTTTCGTGCTATACTCGCCGTATAAGACTACCCCCACTTCCAGCGCAGTCCAACGCAGTCCTGCATAGCCATTCCGAGAATGTATTTTGAGCTTACCGTATTAGTGATTCTAATCCTCCTCCCTGTGGGTGAGCAGTAAGGCTTTATCAGTGGACAGTTTTAAGCGTTTATTGTACAAACTCAAAGACTGAACTCGAACAAATTGGTTGTATAAACAAAATTGCTTTAGTCGCAATATTTTTATTTAGAACTATATGAAAAACTGTCACTTGTGAACATACCTGTTTGTCATCAAACATGTACGGTACGGTAAACATAAATTAGTGCATGAAACAGTGCAAGTGGATTAAACTTTTCAGAACTTTTCATAAGTCCAAGCGATTTCTACAGGATTTACAACGTTCCCTTTAAAAGCCTTCAAAATCCTCCTCTTCGTCATCTGATCTCATAAGTAAATCAATGAGATCTTGTGGTACATCTGTAAGGCAGTCATCGTATGGATCTGGTACCAATTCCATATCAGATGATGTGGTCTCTGCTTCGGCATCCTCTTCATCTTGCCACAAGTAGTCGTCCTCCATACCATCTAATGAATTTGATATGCCACACTTCTTGAAAGACTTTATGACAGTTTCTGCATCGATGTCGTTCCAGGCCTTTATGACAAAGTTGCACAAAACATCCAACTGTGGAGCACGCATGTTTCCTCCTTTTGTGAATGTTTTTTCACCGCTAACCATCCACTCATTCCACTGTTCTAGGATGCGATCTTTAAATGGCTTGTTTAGGCACACATCCAGTGGCTGCACCAACGATGTCAATCCTCCAGGTATAACTGCAGCATCTGTTTTTAGTCTTGCCAGCCTTTGCTTGGTGCTTGGAGTTAAATGAGCCCTGAACATATCCCACACCAGTAGACTACGTCTTTTTAGAAGTCCACCTGGTCGCCTGCTCCATACATTATCAAGCCATAGCTTTACCCCTTCTTCATCCATCCATCCTTTCTCATTCACATGCACAAAACAACCAACAGGAAACTTGAGTTTCGGCATTGTTTTTCTTTTGAAAATAACCATTGGTCTCAGTTTTGCGCCATCAGCTGTGCATGCTAGTACCACTGTGAAACTGGACTTCTCATGTCCTGTTGTTTTTATTAAAATTGTCTTTTCACCTTTTTGATGGACAGTTTTGTTTGCAATCATATCGAAATTCATTGGAGTTTCATCCATATTTCCGATACTACTTAGCGCATAGCCATGTTCATTGCGCAGCCTAATAACGTAGCGATGGAAGCTATGCATTTTGGCATCAAGATCCGCAGGTAATTTTTGGGCAATTTTTGTCTTTTGCCGCAATACCAGATTATGCCTTCCCAAGAATCTGGTACACCAGGATACAGTGGCCTTAAATCTGTTGCTGAGATCTGGGTTAGATTTGGCCCACTGAAGTGCAACCAATCGGATTTTATTTCGGGTCACTACATAACCGCTTTGGCGATGCTCAGTCACCATGTCTGCTACATGCTTTTCGAGTTCTGGCCAATGTGTGGTGCCTCTTCTTAATGCACACATACCCCTTGGCATACTCCTTAATGCTTTCTCATTTGCTCTCCAGGCCCGAACCATCTTTTCTGTTACTCCATATTGTCTTGCAGCAGCACAGTTATTATGTTCCGTGGCAAAATCCACAACTTTAAGTTTGTAACTGGCTTCATATTTCCTTCTTCTTGCCACTGCTGGAGCCTTGCTGGGTTCATGACTGCCAGCCATTTGCACTGGATGTACTGCTGGAGCCTTGCCGGGTTCTTCACTGTCAGCCATTTGCACTGGATGTACTGCTGGAGCCTTGCCTGGTTCTTGACTGTCAGCCATTTGCACTGGATGTACTGGTGCTGTACAGTATGAACAGGTGCAGAGACTGGTGCTGTACTGTCTTCACCACCACATGTACGGCAAATATCTGCTCACCAGACTGCCTTTCCTCTTCGCAACAACCAGCCAATCACGGCAAGTGCTCAACTGCCTTCGGGAACATTCTACAGTCCCCTTTCTATGCCCATGCCCATGTCATGGAGAGAGGAGCGCGTGCCAAACGTGCAACACAGCGGGGGCTGCCATCTTCGGCGCTGGCTGCCCGTTATATATTTCGGACGTCCTGCTGCCTCGTCTGCCTGGGGATGTGCAAGCGGTTGGAGGCGCGTGTGCAGCGGCAGCGGCAGTCGAGGTAAGACTCATGGCGCCATTTGCTCGCTTGTGAAGCGGTCTGACACCTTCGAGTGAAGTCCTCGCCATGAAAAAAAACGCTCGCTTTCGATACTTGCACAGTTCATGGCGCGGGGCCTGGGTGTGGACGTTGCCAGTGCCGGTGGCTGTATTTTTTTAACATAAGGTGTGTTGTTTCTTGTTATTTCCTATTGTGAAGCGGTCTGACACCTTCGAGTGAAGTCCTCGCTATGAAACAGCGCATGAAAACATACCATAAAATTTGGCACCCGGCGTATAAGACGACCCCCGACTTTCCAGAACATTTTACGGGGTTAAAAAGTCGTCTTATACGCCGGAAAATACGGTAGTTTCCATTCTAACAAGGGATTGGAAGAAATGTACTGTCTCTATGAGAATTGTCTCATTCACATTGAGGTTTTGAAGTTGAGGAGGATTTGGAAAAACTTCCAATTTGTTTTGAATTCCTCTAGCAGACAATTTATTATCATGCATTTTGTCAAAACAGTATTTACAGACATACTGACTTACATACAAGTTATATCTATTTTCAGCGATCAAATAAAGAACAAGTATAAACCACTGTACTAGATCGCTCTCTTCTGTTTTTTCACAAATATCAATGTTGTTTACTTGTGATTTGTAGCGAGTTTGCCTGCAAGAAACACACACCTTGTCTGGAATTTCTGAAGTTGTTGTTCCAAATGTATCAATTGCCCTTGCAAAATGATCTATCACTGTGGTAGTATTAGACTTTTCAGTTTTGTTTCAACAACCACCTCACTCTCTTCACTTGGTCTTTCAGGTCCAACGTATTGCATCTGAATGTCATCTGTTATAGAACTGACTTGAGAATGAGTACCTGTTAATAGCATATCATTTAGTTTCAGAAGCTGCAGAGATGACTTTTGTTTAAATTCAGTCTTCCTACTAGATTGCACATCTTAGTTTGATGCACAGACAGCATATGTACTCATGTGAACCTTCTGACAAACGTTTTTCATCTGTGAATTAATCAGTTTATCTAAACAGCTCATTCTCTTCAAATTAAGAATAACTTTCTTTCTAATACAAAAGCCTTGTCAACTAGAAATTCAACATATTTCTGGTTTTGCCCAGCATTTTTGCTATGTAATGCTATTATGCCTCTCATAATATTACATACTACTATTCTACGAAAGAACTTCTGATGAATAAATGTTTCCTAAATCTGTCTGGTTGGCCTTTTTTTGTGGCAATATCCTTTTTCGAAGAATAATAACAAAAATTGTTTGCTGTAGTTGCATTCTACTCACACCTGTAAAAGAAAGTTTCTAGATGTTTTTTATTTTTTTAATTTTTTTAAAGTCTGGGGGCCCGATGTAGGTAAATCCCATTTACCGATTTTGAAATACCGAATTTTACCGATTCGGTATTTCAAAATCGGTAAATGGGATGTAGGTCCCAACATCTGGAATCGTTACCGATTCCTTACAAATTCGGTATTTACCGATTTGGTAAATACCGAATCGGTATTTGCTATTGAATCCTATGGGCCTTTGAAGCCCATAGGATTAAAGTCAAATACCGAATCGGTATTTACCGAATCTGTAAATACCGATTTTGGCAAGGGTGCAGTGGGTGTCACTTTGACACCCTCTAGCACCCCCAAAACGGGCATGTGTGCAATGTGGCACACAGACATGCCCTAAGGGCACGTCTGTCTGTCACATGGCACATGTGTACATGCACAGATGTGCATGTACACAGGAATCGGTATTTTACCATGGATTTGTATTCCATGGTAAAATACCGATTCTGTAAGCCATGTGCTGATGGAACATTGGCTACCTACATTGCATTTTCGGTAATTTTACCGAATCGTTATCATTACCGAATCGGTAAATATTATCGATTCGGTAAATTTACCGATTCGGTAATGATAACGATTCGGTAATATTACCGAAAATGTGCCCCTACATCTCGATAGCCCTTTACCGATCGGAAACGGCCAAAAATCGGTATTTTCGGCCGATTCCGATCGGTAAAGGGCTACCTACATCGGGCCCTGGGTTCCTTTACTTGAGTTCTATTTCCTTTTACCCTTATTCTCTTTGTCTAGCTATGTTTGATATTTTGAGACTTCTTAGTAGTACTGTTGGTTTATCTTCTTTTTCTTCTGTTGTTGTGTTGGCATCTTCAAATATCTAGGAGCTCTACAGACAAAATAAAACACACATAATATTTTTTTCTGCTTGTTATGGACTTATTAATGATACAACAATATGGGCCTGATTACGAGTTTGGCGGTGCGGGAGCGGACTGCCATGCCAGCGGCCCGCTCCAGCACCACCAAACCTGTGGTTGGGCCAGATTACAAGTGTTTCGCATGTCTGGTGGGCTTTTTTTGGCTGTCCCACGGCGGTGCCACTGGAAATGGGCATGGGAATGGAAATGCGAAACAAGTTCCTGCATGGCATGGACTGAAAAGTCAATGCTGTGCAGGAACTGTGGTGCATGCACATGGGGGGCACATGTTGTGCCACCCTGCATGTACCCCAGGGCCAGAGGCACAAGGAGGCCCTGTAGACCCCCCTTTGTTTCCTCTCTGCCACAGTTTTCATGGAGGAGGAACCACCATGAAAACCGTGGCGGAGAGGAAACTCGTAATATGCTTGGCAGGACCAACGTAGTCCCGCCAAGCATATCGCTGCCTCTACACCACCACCCAAACACCAGGGAACAGTGGTTCCCTGGCAGCATCCTCGCATTAATAGCGGTCCGACAACTCTAGTTGTAATAGGGCGGTCAGAGAGCTGGTGCAGCGGTGGCTGAACTGCCACTGTCGCAATCTTTGGATCTCCAGGCACGTAATCTGGCCCTATGTGTAGAAGAATAATGAGAAAACCTAGATTCTGTGTTACTGCATACTGTACATTCTGCATGCTGCAGTTTACCACAGGAAAAATGAGGGGTAATTACGTTTGATTTGAAATGAGAGGTTAGTAATACAGTTGTATACAGAATGATTGGCTCACTCCTATAAGAACATTCCCTCTCTACTAATAGGTGTGTTAGAAGGTATAGGTTGGGTGTAAAGGGTTTAGTCTGAGATAACATGGTGTATGAATGAGTTTACAGACATCAAGTTCTCTTCTGAAGAGAGTAAAATGGCTTGAGTAGATGTTTTAGAGAAAGTCTATGCCCTCTCCAACCAGATTTAAACAAGGGTTACGTGGAAGTATTGAGAGAATAAGTAGGCCCTGTGCTACTACATTTCAGCATGCTATATGGTCTATATGGTAGAGTTTGATCAAACAGTGATATAATGTTATCCTACCCTGTTACAGCAGTATCTCTCTCAGTGACAGTTCAAGAGGGAGCTAATTCTTTGTGTATAAAACCTTAGAGAGCTAGTACCTCCTGTGTTACATAGCTGTATAAACAGCAAAGTTTCTACTGGTATCTGTGAACAGAGTAAAGGGTATATGTAGAAGGCCTCAGACAAACACTAGCCCCTCTGCTTCTACATTTCATCAAATGAGGAGATGGGGGATATAAAAGTTGTAAGTAAAACTTGAAGGCAGGTAAGCCCACTAAAACCAGGGATCTTTTTTTAAAAAAATGGAAGCGACCCCTTGGGGAAGGGTCGCTTCCAGGGGCATCATTTTTTTTAAATGTGTATTCTGCCACCCCCTGGGGACAGATCGGCCCATGTATTTGGCCTTTCTGAATACCCCACTAGACACCAGGGAGTCCTTTTAATCTGTAAAGGAAGCAACCCCTTGGGCAAGGGTTGCTTCTTTAGGGGGGCACATTTTTAAAAAACTTTTCTCCCCCCCGGGGGACTATTTGCCTTGGTTTTTTGGGCATTTCTGGTCCCAGGGGAGGCAGAAAAGCCCACTAGAGCCAGGGAACTTTAAAAAAAGATCAGCCCTTGTTTTGGCAGAAAACCCCACTAGATACCAGGGGCTTATTTGAAATTAAAATGAAAGCGACCCCTTGGGTCAGGGTTGCTTCCAGGGGGCAGATTTTTTAAATACATTTGGTTAATGTTTTTTCTGCCTCTCCTGGGGACAGATCTGACCATTTTTTTGGCCTTTTGCACTAGGCGGCAGGGGAAGCTAGAAAACCCTACTAGGCACCAGGGATTTTTCTTTTGCAAGGGGGCACATTTCTGTCTGCTGTTTTGTGCCCCACCCTCGGACAAGCTCACCCGATCCCTTGGGCAAGTTCACCCCCCATTTTTGCACAGCCCTATTTAAAGGTCCATCTGGCAGATTGACCATTTGGGTAGTGACATAGTGTGTTATAATGTTAATTCTTTTATTCCTTGTGAACTGCAATTGTCATGCTTTTGCTCTGTAGACGGTTCCAGGTTGCGGTTTTGTTACTTTTGGTTCTGCTGTTTGTGTAGTTGCTTGTGTTTGGTAAGAGACTTTTTTTTCGTACAATGTCAATGTTTTTCATTTCTCTGCATGAATGTGTTTTTTGCAAATGGTGTCATAATTGCAGTATGTTTAGCTTCTGTTTTTTGAGTGTCAAAAACTTTTTGCATTTGTGCTCGATTGTGTATTTTGTTGTTTTGTGAGTAATTGGTTTCGTTTTTTTTCTTTCTAGTGGGATATCGTTTTTGCTGTCTCTCTGCAGAGTAGGTGCTGGTGAGTGTAGCGGTCTCTTGCAAGTGAATCATATAGTTTTTGAGTATATAGATCTTTGAGATAAAGGCACACTTTTTTTAACTTATTTTGTACAGTGTTGGTTGTTGTTGACTTGTTTGTGCAGTCTCCTTTCTTAGTAAGGATAATGGCTAGCCACATGATTACTGCTCAGCAGGTTGTTGGTATGCTTTTTGAGTCTTCCTCTGATCATGGTTCAGAGACTGACTCTGCATCTGAGGCAGAGGAGGGCGGGGAAGATTCAGGCAGTGAGTTTTCTCTCCACATGACATCATCGGATGATGAAGCTACTCTCAGTGCAGATGAAGCTACTCTTAGTGCAGATGAAGTGCCTGTGTTAGAGGAGACCATTGATGTGCCGATAGTGCGCCAAGAGGTAACTGGGCTGCAGCCTGGGGCTGCAAGGCTTCCCGTTGGTATAGTGCGGCAAGAGGCATCTGGGTTGCAGCCTGGGGTTGCAAGGCTTCCAGTTGGAAGTGATGACCTCTGGGTTGCCCCAGGCATGGTGCAGCTGGCATTGCCAAACTTTACTGGTGTTCCAGGTTGTAGAGTGAATACAGAAAACTTTTTGCCGTTAAATTTATTTCAGTTGTATTTTTGGCAGAGATTGTTGAGCAGACTAATTTGTATGCCAAACAGTTTTTGAGGGACAACAGTGCTAGCCTTAACCCCCATTCTAGAGCTACCCAGTGGACTCCCACAATTCTGGAAGAGATGAAGAAGTTCTTGGGTTTAACTTTTTTGTTGGGCTCGCTAAGGAAGCCATCAATGTCTTCATATTGGTCTACTAGTCCCTTGATGTCAACGGCTATATTTCCGGCAGTCATGAGCCGTGATATGTATTTGCTTCTGCTTCAGATGCTGCCTTTTTTCGATAATGGTTAGCATTGCCATAAGATCACCCTGAGTGTGACCGTCTTTTTAATATACGTCCTGTCATTGATCACTTTGTACATCGATTTTCTGAAATCTATGCTCCAGGGAAAGAAATAGCAATGGATAAGTCTTTGGTCTTGTTCAAGGGCCACTTGGTTTTTAGGCAATACATTCCAAGTAAGAGGGCACGCTATGGAATTAAGCTGTATATGCTGTGTGACAGTAGTACTAGATATGTCTCTAATTTCATTGTGTACACTGATAAGGAAACCGGGATTAGCCCCCCTGGTCGTCTGTCCACTTTTGTTGAGAGTGAGAACATCGTGTGGGAACTTGGTAGAGGACTTTTTAACAAAGGTCACCATTTATATGTAGATGACTTCTACACTGGTGTGTGTTTGTTCAGGGAATTGGCCAAAGTGGACACTGTTGCTTATGGCACAATCCGCTCTAACCGTAAAGGTTTCCCAAAGAACTTGTTCCTCAAAAGCTTGTGCGGGGACAGAGCAGTGCATTGCGTTGCGAGGAACTTGTAGCTGTAAAGTTTTCAGACGGGAGAGATGTCTACATGCTGACTACCATCCATGATGAAAGCACTTCACCTGTGACAGTTTGGGGTCAGGTTGCTGAAGCGCGTAAACCTGTGTGCATTTTAGACTATAATAGGCACATGGGTGGTGTTGACAGAGTAGATCCGAGATTGGAACCTTACTCTGCTCTTCGTAAGGCTTACATTTGGTATAAGAAGTTGGCTATCCATCTTTTCCACTTGTCAACATTTAATGCTTCTGTTGGTTTCAAGGATTCTTGTCCTGAGTCAAAGATGACTTTTGCTAAGTTTCAGGAGTCTGTAATAGGCAGCCTTCTTTAAGTGGAACAGGTAAATGTTCCTAGAGTTGGAATGGTGGAGTATGTGGCTAGATTGAAAGAACACCACTTTCCTGATCACATTCCTCCCACACCCTCAAAAGACTTTCCCAATAGGAGATGTAGAGTCTGTTGGCGAAGAGGTACATGGAAGGAGACTCGTATGTACTACCCAGAGTGTCCTTCTAACCCTGAGCTGTGTATGCCTGCTTGTTTTAGAATGTACCTCATGCAAAATAATTTTTGGGAGCATCCATGAGTGGTAAAGTGAACTGGCTGATCTCTATTTTTTATTATTTTTTTGTTCAGTTTCAAGGTTGGCATTTGTGTAGGGTATTTCATTTCAGATTTTGGGTTAGTAGATTTGTATCTATTTGCAATTTGTTTGTATTTTCTTATTTGTATAAAAAAATCCTAAATGTGATGGTGGTGTGCGTGGAGTGGTGCTTGGCTGGCGGTGTGCATGGGTTGGCGCTTGGCTGGCGGAGTGTTTGGACTGGCGCTTGGCTGGCGGTGTGCTTGGACAGGCGCTTGGCTGACTGTGTGCGTGGACTGGCTCTTGGCTGGTGGTGTATGTGGACTGGCACCTGACTGGCTGTGTGTGTGGACTGGGCTTGGCTGGCGGTGTACGTGGACTGGTGCTTGGCTGGCGGTGTGTGTGGACTGGAGCTTGGCTGGTGGTGTGTTTGGATTGGCGCTTGGCTGACAGTATGCATGGACTGGCGCTTGGCAGGAGGTGTGTTTGGACTGGCGCTTGGCTGGTGGTGTGTTTGGACTGGCGCTTGACTGGTGGTGTGCATGGACTGGCGCTTGGCTTTCAGTGTGCGTGGACTGGCGCTTGGCTGGCGGTGTACGTGGACTTGTGCTTGGCTAGCGGTGTGTTATTAGTAACTAGCTGCTGGTCACTACACAAACTGGTAGCCAAACGCCACTCCACGTTTGCAGGGGATTCTGGGTAGGAGAATGTTGAGGGATCCATGCAAGCTATACCTCGCTAGACTCCCATGGGTGTCTAGTTTCTAGAAATTTTTGGTTTCGGTAGGTTTCCCTAGATGGCCGTCAAGCCTCGGGCCAAAAACTCATGGGACCCTCCTTGCAAAACCAGGTTGGTTTGTGATAGTTTTTTTATGTTGCCTCAATAGATTTAGGGCCCTTGTCTGTCGCGGGTACTTGACGCACCCACGCAAGTGAGGTACCATTTTTCTCAGAAGACTTTGGGGAACATGGGGTGGGTGATAATTTGTGGATCCATGCAGATTCCAGAACTTTCCACCACAGAAATGTGAGGAAAATTTGTTTTTTTTATATTTGCTTAGGTTTGCAAGGGATTCTGGGTATAAGAAGCTGGTGAGAGCCAGTCAAGTCACCCCATCCTGGATTCCCCTGGGTGTCTAGTTTTCAAAAATGTATAGGTTTGCTAGGTTTACCCAGGTGCTGGCAGATCTAGGTTCAAAAACTACAGCTAGGCACTTTGCCAAAAAAGGGTCATTTGTCACTGTGAAATTGTGGTGTGTCCACGTTGTTTTTTGCGCCTTTTCCTGTCGGGGGCACTAGGTCTACCCATGCAAGTGAGGTCCCATTTTTCTCGGACGACTTTGAGGAACGGGAGATGGTTGGAAATTTGTGGATCCACGCAGATTCCAGAACTTTCCATCACAGAAATGTGTTTTTTTTTTACAATTCTTTAGGTTTGCAAGATAATCTGAGTAACAGACCTGGTGAGAGCCGGACAAGTCACCCCATCCGGGATTTCCCTGGGTGTCTTGTTTTCAAAAATGTATAGGTTTGCTAGGTTTCCCTAGGTGCCAGCAGAGCTAGGGTTCAAAAAGTACAGCTGGGCACTTTGCCAAAAAAGGATAATTTTTTACTGTGAAATTGAGGTGTCTCCACGTTGCGTTGTGCGCCGTTTTCTGTCATGGGCACTAGGCCTACCCACACAAGTGAGGTACCATTTTTCTTGGAAGACTTTGGGGAATAGGGGGTGGGTAGACATTTGTGGATCTATGCAGATTGCAGAACTTTCCACCACAGAAATGTGGGGAAAATGTGTTTTTTTGGACAATTTGTTAGGTTTCCAAGGGATTCTGGGGAACAGAACCTGGTGGGAGCCAGTCATTTCACCCCATCCTGGATTCCCCTGGGAGTCTATTTGTCAAAAATGTATAGGTTTGTTAGGTTTCCCTAGGTGCTGGCAGAGCTAGGGTTCAAAAACTACAGATAGGTACTTTACCATCAAAGGAACATCTTTCACTGTGAAATTGTGGTGTGTCCACATTGCGTGTTGCGCTATTTCATGCTGCTGCCACTAGGCCTACCCATGCAAGTGAGGTACCATTTTTCTTGGAAGCCTTTGGGAAATGCGGGGTGAGTGGAAATGTGTGCATCCATGCAGATTCCAGACCTTTCTCCCACAGAAATGTGAGGAAAATGTGTTTTTTCTGGACAATTTCTTAGGTTAGCAAGGGATTCTGGGTAACAGAACCTGGTGGGAGCCAGTCAAGTCACCCCATCTTGGATTTGCCTGGGTGTCTAGTTTTTAGAAATGTATAGGTTTGCTAGGTTTGCCTAGGTGCTGGCAGAGCTAGGGTTTAAAAACTAAAGCTAGGCAGTTTGCCAAAAAAGGGTCATTTTTTGCTGAGAAATTGTGGTGTGTCCACGTTGCGTTTTGCGCCATTTCCTGTCGCGTGCACTAGGTCTACCCATGCAGGTGAGGTACCATTTTTCTCGAATGACTTTTGGGGAATGCGGGGTTGGTGGAAATTTGTGGATCCACCAGATTCCAGAACTTTCCACCACAGAAATGTTAGGAAAATGTGTTTTTTTGTGACAATTGTTTAGGTTTGCAAGGGATTCTGGGAGACAGAACCTGGTGGGAGCCAGCAAGTCACCCCATCGGGGATTCCTCTGGGTGTCTAGTTTTAAAAAATGTATGGGTTTGCTAGGTTTGCCTAGGTGCCGGCAGAGCTAGGGTTAAAAAACTACAGCTAGGCACTTTGCCAAAAAGGGTCAATTTTCACTGTGAAATTGTGGTGTTTCCACGTTGCGCTTTGCGCCTTTTTATGTCATGGGCATTAGGCCTACCCATGCAAGTGAGGTACCATTCTTCTTGTAAGACTTTAAAAAATGCAGGGTGGGTGGAAATTTGTGGATCCACGCAGATTCCAGAACTTTCCACCACAGAAATTTGAGGAAAATGTGTTTTTTATTGACAATTGTTTAGGTTTGCAAGGGGTTCTGGGTAACAGAACCCGGTGGGAAGCAGTCAAGTCACCCTATCCTGGATTTTCCTTGGTGTCTAGTTTTCAAAAATGTATAGGTTTGCTAGGTTTGCAACCTAGCAAACCTAGCTAGATGCCGGCAGAGCTAGGGTTCAAAAACTACAGCTAGGCACTTTGCTAAAAAAGGGTCATTTTCCACTGTGAAATTGTGGTGTGTCCATGTTGCGTTATGCGCCATTTCCTGTCGCGGGCGCTAGGCCTTTCCACGCAAGTGAGGTACCATTTTTCTCGAATGACTTTGGGGAATGCGGGGTGGGTGGAAATTTGTGGATCCACGCAGATTCCAGAACTTTCCACCACAGAAATGTTAGGAAAATGTGTTTTTTGTGACAATTTTTGTAGGTTTGCAAGGGATTCTGGGTAACCTATCAAAAAAGGGTCAATTTCTACTGTGAAATTGTGGTGTTCCATGTTGCATTTTGCTCCTTTTTATGTCATGGGCACTAGGCCTACCCATACAAGTGAGGTACCATTTTTATCGGAAGGGAATGCAAGGTGGGTGGAAATTTGTGGATCCACGCAGATTCCAGAACTTTCCACCACAGAAATATGAGGACAATTTGTTTTTTGGACAATTTTTTAGGTTTGTGAGGGATTCTGGGTAACAGAAACTACTGGGAGCCAGTCAAGTCATACCATATTGGATTTGCCTGGGTGTCTAGTTTAAAAAAAAGTATAGGTTTGCTAGGTTTGCCTAGGTGCTGGCAGAGCTAGGGTTCAAAAACTACAGCTAGGCAGTTTACCAAAAAAGGGTCATTTTTTGCTGTGAAATTGTGGTGTGTCCACGTTGCGTTTTGCGCCGTTTCCTGTTGGGGGCACTAGGCCTACCCATGTTAGCGAGGTCTCATTTTTCTCAAATGACTTTGGGGAATTCGGGATGGGTGGAAATTTGTGGATCCACGCAGATTCCAGAACTTTCCACCACAGAAATTTTAGGAAAATGTGTTTTTTGTGACAATGTTTTAGGTTTGCAAGGGATTCTGGGTAACAGACCCTGGTGGGAGCCAGTCAAGTCACCCCATCCTGGATTCCTCTGGGTGTCTAGTTTTTAAAAATGTTTGGGTTTGCTAGGTTTGCCTAGGTGCCGGCAGAGCTAGGGATAAAAAACTACAGCTAGGCACTTTGCCAAAACAGGGTACATTTTCACTCTGAAAATGAGGCGTTTCCACGTTGTGTTTTGCGCCTTTTTATGTCACGGGCACTAGACCTACCCATGCAAGTGAGGTATCATTCTCCTTGGAAGGCTTTGGGAAATGCAGGGTAGGTGGAAAATTGTGGATCCATGCAGATTCCAGACCTTTCCATCACATATAAATGTGAAGAAAATGTGTTTTTTGGACAATTCTTTAGGTTTGCAAGGGGTTCTGGGCAACATAACCCGGTGGGAGCCAGTCAAGTCACCCCATCCTGGATTTTCCTCGTTGTCTAGTTTTAAAAAATGTATAGGTTTGCTATGTTTGCCTAGGTGCCGGCAGAGCTAGGGCTCAAAAACTACAGCTAGGCACTTTGCTAAAAAAGGGTAATTTTTCACTGTGAAATTGTGGTGTCTCCACGTTGCGTTTTGCACCGTTTCCTGTCATGGGAACTAGGCCTACCCACACAAGTGTGGTACAATTTTTATCAGAAGACTTTGGGGAATACGGGGTGGGTAGAATTGTGTGGATCTATGCAGATTCCAGAACTTTCCACCACAGAAATGTGAGGAAAATGTGTTTTTTGGACAATTTGTTAGGTTTGCAAGGGATTTTGGGTAACAGAACTTGGTGGGAGCCAGTCAAGTCACCCATCCTGGATTCCCGTGGGCGTCTATTTGTCAAAAATGTATAGGTTTGCTAGGTTTCCCTAAGAGCTGGCAGAGCTAGGGTTCAAAAACTACAGCTGGGCACTTTGCCATCAAAGGAACATCTTTCACTGTGAAATTGTGGTGTGTCCACATTGCGTGTTGCGCTATTTCATGTCGCTGACACTAGGCCTACCCACGCACGTGAGGTACCATTTTTCTTGGAAGCCTTTGGGGAACGCGGGGTGGGTGGAAATCTGTGGATCCATGCATATTCTAGACCTTTCCACCTCAGAAATGTGAGGAAAATGTGTTTTTGTGGACAATTGTTTAGGTTTGCAAGAGATTCAGGGTAACAGAACCTGGTGGGAGCCAGTCAAGACACCCCATCTTGGATTCCCATGGGTGTCTAGTTTTTTTTAAATGTATGGGTTTGCTAAGTTTGCCTAGGTGCCGGCAGAGCTAGGGTTAAAAACTACAGCCAGGCACTTTGCCAAAAAAGGGTCAATTTTCACTGCGAGATTGTGGTGTTTCCACGTTGCGTTTTGCACCTTTTATGTGACGGGCACCAGGCCTACCCATGCAAGTCAGGTACCATTCTTCTTGGAAGACTTTTGGGAATGCAGGGTGGGAGGAAATTTGTGGATCCACGCAGATTCCAGAACTTTCCACCACAGAAATGTGAGGAAAATGTGTTTTTTATGACAACTTTTTTGGTTTGCAAGGGGTTCTGGGTAACAGAACCCAGTGGGAGCCAGTCATGTCACCCCATCCTAGATTTCTATCGGTGTCTAGTTTAAATAAATGTGTAGGTTTTCTAGGTTTGCCTAGATGCTGGCAGAGCTAGGGTTCAAAAACTACAGCTAGGCACTTTGCTAAAAAAGGGTAATTTTTCACTGTGAAATTGTGGTGTGTCCATGTTGTGTTTTGCGCCGTTTCCTGTCGTGGGCACTAGGCCTTCCCACGCAAGTGAGGTACCATTTTTCTCGAATGACTTTGGGGAATGCGGGGTGGGTGGAAATTTGTGGATCCATGCAGATTCCAGAACTTTCCACCACAGAAATGTGAGGAAAATGTGTGTTTTCGACAATTTTCTAGGTTTGCAAGGGATTCGGGGTAACAGAACCTGGTGGGAGCCAGTCAAGTCACCCCATCCTGGATTTTTCTGGGTGTCTAGTGTTTAAAAATGTATAGGTTTGCTAGATGTTACTATGTGCTGGTAGAGGTAGGGTTCAAAAACTAAAGCTAAGCTCTTTGCCAAAAAATTGTCAATTTTCACTATGAAATTGTGGTGTGTCAACATTGCGTTTTGAGCAATTTTATGTCACGGGCACTAGGCCTACCCATGCAAGTGAGGTACCATTTTCTTTAAAGACTTTGGGGAATGCAGGGTGGGTAGAAATTTGTGGATCCACACAGATTCCAGAACTTTCCACCACAGAAATGTGAGGAAAATGTGTTTTTGTGACAATGTTTTAGGTTTGCAAGGGGTTCTGGGTAACAGAAACCAGTGGGAGCCAGTGAAGTCACACCATCCTAAATTTCTCTGGGTGTCTAGTTTTAAAAAATGTATAGGTTTGCTAGGTTTTCCTCGGTGCTGGCAGAGCTAGGCTTTAAAAACTACTGCTAGGCACTGTGCCAAAAAAATGTAATTTTCACTGTGAAATTGTGGTGTGTCCACTTTGCGTTTTGCGCCGTTTCCTTTTGCGGGCACTAGGCCTACCCACGTAAGTGAGGTACCATTTTTATTGGACGACTTAGCGTAATTCAGATTTGTAAAGCAACTATTATTACCTATTGACTCTCAATGCATTTCTGCCTTCCAATTGAAAGACCATGTGTAAAAAAGAAGTCATTTTGAAAAATGACAGATAGCTCTTATGCTAGCATGAGTGTTCCCAATTTCGGAAATGTGCAAATATCTACTGTTTCTAAACTCTATATTTTGTTCCCATTTCAGAAATACATAGGTGTCTTTCGATTTTTCCATATATACATTTTTCCAGAATAATTGCTATATACCCGGTACATAATAAAAAAACCATTCCAAGTCGCTGCTCCGTTTTTGGCTCTGCGTTCGTCGGGTTCTAGGTGAACCTACTAGTCCTATATATCCCCACAACCAATAAGGTCCCACAAATGTAATGGTATATTGCTTTCAAAGAGCTGTCATAATTAGAAGAAGTTACATGTGAAAACGTTGACACAAAAGGCTGTTTTTTTTCAACAAATTTTCAATTTTTCCTATATTTAAGTGTTAGTTTCTATAAAGAAACCTTAAAGGATCTACACAAATGATCCCTTGCTGAATTCAGAATTTTATGTACTTTACTAAAATGTACAGTTTTCCAGGATCCATTGTTTATTTCATACCCATTTCTACCCTTAACTGGAAGCTGGTTGAAAACACAAAAAATTGCAAAAATAGGCTATGTCCCGGAGAAATGCCAAACTGTGTAAAAATGTTTGATTTTCTGACAAAAGTCTGTCATTCCCTAAAAGCTGGGAAAATGGTGATTTCGGGCCCACAAACCCTTGTTTGATAGCATTTGCAGGGAAAACCCCAGACGCTTTTATTTGCAGCATTTTTTCCCATTTGTTCTGGGTCCCCTCCAGGGGAATCCACAAATCCTGGGTACCTTTAGAATCCCCATGATTTTGGAAGAAAAGGACGCAAATTTAGCAAGGATATCTTCTGTGGTCAAAAAGTTACAGGGGCCTAAGTGTGAACTACCCCAAATAGCCCAAAAAAAAGGCTTAGCACAAGGGGGGGGGGGGAGGCTAGCAGCGAAGGGGTTAACTACATGTAAACTGATTTTAAAAATTGATATTTGACCCTGCACTTTTAAAAATGTATATTTGATCCTGGAATTTTAGAAAAAACGAAAACCAATTTGAAGTAGCAGGTGACTGAATTTGATTACTTCTGTGCACTTGCCACTTTAGAGGAGCCAATCTTCTGCTACTCTTTCGAGTGGGCCTGGGGTAGACAACAGATACCGCCATCTTAGGCAGGCAGTGCTCTAGTCGTTCCCGGGGAATGTTGACAAATAGGCGCGCTGCGCGGACGCCAGTGCCATTAGGAGCTGTTTGGAACGGGAGAGTGTACCGAGTCTAAACACCTGTTTACTACAGCGGTTCCTGATTTTAGCATTTGTGTGTTGTGTACCTCATCTTGCGCTTTCTTAAATCTCTGATTTTAATTACATGTAAAACTGATTTAAGAAATTGATATTTGACCCTGCACTTTTAAAAATTGAAATTTGATCCTGCACTTTTAGAAAAAATGTAAACCGATTCGAATTAGCAGGCGACTCAATTTGATTACTTCTATGCACTCTTCCTGGTGGGCCTGGTATAGACAACAGAGGCCGCCATAGTAGGTAGGCAGCGTTCTAGTTGTTCCCGGGGAGTGCTGACAAATAGGCGCACTGCACGGAGGTGCAGCGGACGCGCCGCTGGCACGCCAAAACCACACTTAAGGCAAGCCCATCTGCACCCGTCCATGTTGTCGGAGCGGCCAGTGCCAATCATGCTGTCCATTTCTCTGCTGAGGCCCATGGCTCATGTCTTTCCTATAGCTGTGCTGAGCTGTGTGCGCTCTGCCATAATGGCGGTAAGTGTGAGGGTGGGTGGGCAATCGAAGATAATTCTCGCATGACCTGTGAGAACTGCAATTTTAGTTTGCATACTAAAAGGGGTTCATTTTACACTACCGGGTTCTCGAAGACCTAGCACCACTAGAGGACCCACCATCCAGGCTGCACTGGTCAATGCCCGCTCCCTGGTCAAACATGCCCAATAAATTTACGATCTCCTTTCTGATGAACAATTTGATTTATTTTTCATAACAGAAACATGGCTTAATGAGTTTGCAAATCCTGCCATTGAACTCTCCGTCCTAAGGGAGTACAAGATCAACAGGGCTGATCGGAAAGTAGGAAGAGGTGGAGGTATAGAAGTGGTATATATAGATAAATGGACCTAGTGAGATCACTGAAATCGGAGCAGGATAGGCTCTCGTCTCTATTATTATCTCGCCTCACTTCACATTGAGTGGCACTGTTGTTTACAGGCCCCCAGGCCCCACAGGAGCTTTCTAGAAGACCCTTGATGAAATTATTGTCCCTCGAGCACTACAATTTTCTAACTTTATAGTTCTTGGGGATTTTATCATCTATATGGATTGTGTTGAGGCGAGTGATATTAGGGAGCTATGTGACTCTCTGACCCTTGCCTAACTTACTCAATGGGTTAACTCCTCTACGCATCAGAGAGGGCATAACTGCTCTGCTGCAATTTTCCCCTATACGTAAATGAGCCCCTCCAAGTAATTTGGTCTGATCATTTCTTGATCAAATTCTCATGGACCATTCAGATGCCTCATGACCCAGGCAGGCATGTTCAAGGGAGGCCTACATATAGAATTAATCCCTCAATCCCTCGGCCCTAAACTTTATTCTGTCAGAATCTCGACTAATTTAGACAGAGCAGTGCGGAACTTCAAGAGCTTGATTTCACAGTCAGTGGCACACCTAGTCCCGCTGGCTCCTCGAAACGGGTCAGAATTTTGCCTTCCTAGCCTTGGTTTTCAAGTGAGCTTAAAGAGCAAAAAAGATTTTGTAAAAAACTGGAACGTAATTGGAGAGTCGCCTAATGCTCCCTTGCCAAAATTGCACTCAGTAAGGCCCAGAAAGCATATTAGGCTTCCATAAGTTTCGCTAAAAGTCGGCACCATGCAGAGTGCATAGCCCAGTCCCGAAATAATGCTAAGGAGATTTTCTCCATCGTTCAAAGTTTTGTAACCCCTTACGCAGAGGACATTTCCCTACCTTCTTCGGTTATATGGTGTGAGAAACTTCCGAGTTTCTTCATCGATAAAATTCAGCTGATACAAGCTAGTTTTGGGTCATCTAATTCTGACCAGGAACAGTCTTTCCCTCAGACTATTTTTTGTTCTAGCCTTGATGCCCCCAGCTCGTCCTTCTCCCTGTCTGAATTCTCTGTTGTTGCTCATCAAGACACATTGATTATTTTGAAATCATTGAAATCGGGCTACCCAGCCAATCCCTGCCTTGCTGGGTTGCTGGCAGCAGTGGCAGAAGTGGTTAACCCAGAGGTTAATTCCTTTATTAGTATGTCCCTCCAATCCACCATGGTTCCGCCTGAGAGGGAGCAAGCCAAACTCCTTCCTCTGCTTAAAAAGCCTTCTCTAGACCCTGCCAGCCCTGCCAATTATCTCCCAATTTAAGTTCTTCCGGCGGTGGCTAAGGTGTGTGAAAAGTCGATTTTTAAGCGGCTGGCCAATTTTGAGGAAACTTCTGGATCACTTCATCCTGCTCAATCAGGGTTCAGAGCTACTTATAGTACGGAGACGGTGCTTGTAGAAATATAAGAAGCTATCAGAGAGTGTTTGGATGGGGCGGGAGAGCGGCACAGTTTTATTGGACCTCTCTGCTGCCTTCAACACAGTTTTGTATAAAAACACAGGAGTGGTAACCCGTCAACCTTGTTGGGATTGGGGTATAGAACTGTATATGTAGAACAATATCCCAACTGGTATGATTTGTAGACAATTAGTAAGGATATGAATACAACATTATCAAGCAAGAAACAAGGAGACTCTATATGATTGTCATGTGTGCTGAAGGCATCATTTTACTCGATATTTATCTCAAAAGATCGGGCAAGTACAATTACAGTTAATATCAGCACTGCAATTTACAATTCAAGCATAACAAACCAAAGTTGTACAAGGTGCACAAGTGAAGAAGTGAATAACACTACGGCGACGCAAGTGACAGAGTGATCAGCGTGGGCGGCGCAAGGTGTTTGTGCATAAATATATACAGTGAATAAAGAACAGAGTGGTTTCTAAATGATTTAAAATAGTTAGTTTCCGTTTGTCAATCTTTGCGAGAACCACTGTGTGAGGGGCGCCTAGGGTCTTGCTGATGAGTCGACGGTGTTTCGATCCGTAACAATTGGATCATCTTCAGGACTGAGTGGGTTGGTGGCAGTGCTGTAGGGGGAAGAAAGGGCATGTGTCAGGGAGGGGGGTGTTTAAAGACAACACCAATTTGGTGTGGGTGGCGCGGATAAAGGTGCGTAACTCACCGTATATATAGCGACTGGTCGGCCGTGTAAGGGGAGCTGATCTGCGGAGTTACTCCGCTTTGTCTGGAGAAATTGCGTGGCTCATCCCGTGTTGTTAACGCAAAGGAGTCGAAAGTATCTGTGTAGGTATTCCGTGAGCCAAGGATCTGGGAATAGGAAAATTAGACCCTGTTGGAGAAGGGGTATGAAGGTACGCTAACAAGACAGGTATCAAGGACTGAAATTGCCTACTCATCCAACAGAGCGTAGTTCTGGTGTTGGGAAATAGCAGGGGGAAACTCCCGGTGCCCCGGGGTCCAGCTCAAGCGTGATCGGCGGGGTGAGGAGATTCAATCAGAGGACACGGGAGAAGGGTCAGCAAGGGACGCTGTTGTAAGTGGCGGGAGGTTTAAAAAGGGCAGTCCGGGACCCGGACTGGCGTGGAACGTACCTTTCCTTGAGGGCTAGACGGCACAAGTGAATCGCTTTCCAGGCATTGCTAGGGCAACCGAGTGCTTGGTACAGAGCGGCACTACAGAAATTGTAATGCGCTCAGAACTAGGAGCAGTGTGGCTAGTGGACCAAAGGGGGAGATGTCTGTGGCAGTATACTTAGTTCTGGTGGAAATAAAATATAACTGCAACTCGAGATACAAAACATAGCCAGATATTACTTCATCAAAAAAATGTCAACATAAGCATTAATAACTGCATGGTCAATTAACAAGCATAATGGTTACAATATGTCAGATTGGACAAGCACTTACAGAAGTGGTACACACAGAATTAATTAGGACAATATTAATTTGTGTAGGGGGGCAGGTCAGAACATAAAGGGAACCAGGGTGGTGCGAGAAGTGGGTCAGAAGAAGGCAGTTCATTGAGGGAACCACAGGGGCCAGTACAAGGGTTGTAGATGGTAATGGTCCCGTTCCACTCATCAATAGTGTTGAGTCCACTGTTGACAGAGTCACATAATGTCATCCACTTACATTCACTTCTGTTTAAGAGGGATCTATTGTCTCCCCCTCTGGTTGGAAGTGTCATTTGTTCGATAACTTGCCATTTGATGTCTATATCCTTATGGTTTTTGTCCAGATAATGAGACACTAAGGGTGCTGTGATTACTTTGCAATTAATCCGGCTTTTGTGTTGGACAATTCTGTTCTTGACACTCTGGGTGGTCTGGCCAATGTAGATTAATTCGTAGTCAAGGTCTTTGATAGTATTGATAAGATCTGTAGTGTCTCTAATGAAGGTGTCAGTTTATGTTTTACCCAAAATCCACAAGGACTGCCACAATCCACCTGGACGCCCCATTGTGTCTGGCTGCGGATCTATTCTAGAACCCATCGGAAAAGTATATTGATGCCATCCTAAAGGAATTTGTCCCCTTCACTGACACCTTCATTAGAGACACTACAGATCTTATCAATACTATCGAAGACCTTGACTACGACATTGAACAGAATCTCATGACAGGACTAGACATTGAGTCCTTATATACGAACATCCCCCACACAGAAGGACTACAAGTGATCAAGGCTCTCCTTGAGACCAGACCCCGACCCAACAGAATCCCGACCCACTTTATCATGGATCTTCTACGCATCGCCCTCCAGAATAATTACTTTCTTTACAGAGACACTTTCTATCTACAGATCAAGGGAGTCTCCATGGGAGCTTGTTTTGCCCCTAACTTTGCGATATTATATGTGCATCACATGGAAAAGACCCTCATCCTACAATCTACCAATCCCTTCCAGGACATCATAAACCTATGGCGTCGATATATAGACGATATCCTGCTACTTTGGAATGGAACGAAAGAAGCTCTCATGTCTTTTATTGACTGGCTAAATCAATCCCAGGAGCATCTTCGCTTTACATGTGAATGCACACATAACGACTTACCCTTCTTAGATGTCACTATCCATGCTGAGGAAGGCAAACTTGGCCCTCGCCTGTTCCGTAAACCAACAGAAAGAAATCGATTGCTCCAATATACCAGCTACCATCCTAGAGGACTCACTCAGAGATGGTTTGCCCTTCGGGCAATTTCTCCGTATCAGGAGAAACTGCAAGTGGCGGCATGACTACTTTCGAGAGGCTGATATCCTTACTAAAAAACTTATCGCCAGAGGATACCCTAAACGACTTGTGTTCAGAGCCCGTAAGAGATCATGGTATTGCCACAGGGAACCCCTGCTCACCGGTCAACCAAAAAAATCCCTCAAAAGAATCCCGTTTGTCTCTAAATTCAGCCCCAGCAGCAATAAAGTGGCCAAAATAATAAAGAAGAATTGGTCGATCCTCCGTCCTTTTGCTCCCTTCAAAGAGGAACCTCTCTTCTCATATCAACGCGGGGATAATCTGTGTTCCCATCTGGTGCATGCCATTACTTGGCCTGAAAAAGCAACAGACCGCCACACCATCACTGCAGCTTGGGGTCTACCTCCAGTCCCGTGCCATGACAAATGCCAGAATTGTTCGGTATGTGACCTTACCACCAATACCAAAGTGTTTAAATACAAAGACAGAACCTACACCTTGAAAAACCACACGAACTGCAGATCTACTAATGTGATCTATGCCATTGAATGCCCATGCGAATTAATCTACATTGGCCAGACCACCCAGAGTGTCAAGAACAGAATTGTCCAACACAAAAGCCGGATCAATTGCAAAGTAATCACAGCACCCTTGGTGTCTCATTATCTGGACAAAAACCATAAGGATATAGACATCAAATGGCAGGTTATTGAACAAATGACACTTCCAACCAGAGGTGGAGACATTAGATCCCTCTTAAACAGAAGTGAATGTAAGTCTATCACATTATGTGACTCTGTCAACAGTGGGCTCAACACTATTGATGAGTGGAACGGGATCATTACCATCTAAAACCCTTGTACTGGCCCCTGTGGTTCCCCCAATGAACTTTCTTCCTCTGACCCACTTCTCGCACCACCCTGGTTCCCTTTATGTTCTGACCTGCCCCCTTACACAAATTAATATTGTCCTAATTTATTCAGTGTGTACCACTTCGGTAAGGGCTTGTCCAATCTGACATATTGTAACCATTATGCTTGTTAATTGACCATGCAGTTATTAATGCTTATGTTGACATTTTTTTGATGAAGTAATATCTGGCTATGTTTTGTATCTCGAGTTGCAGTTATATTTTATTTCCACCAGAACTAAGTATACTGCCACAGACTTCTCCCCCTTTGGTCCACTAGCCACACTGCTCCTAGTTCTCAGCGCATTACAATTTCTGTAGTGCCGTCTTGTTCCTTTTTCCCACCCCGCCTCCCAAACCAGCCGCTTCCTCTTTCTCCTATCACCACGGGGCTTACGAGCGCACTCTGACGTCACCGAGCGCTATCCAACACCCAATCCCTACATAGCTCTGTTCCAAGCACTCGGTTGCCCTAGCAACGCCTGGAAAGCGATTCACTAGTGCCGTCTAGCCCTCTAGGAAAGGTACGTTCCACGCCAGTCCAGGTCCTGGACTGCCCTTTTTAAACCGCCTGCTACTTATACAGCGTCCCTTGCTGACCCTTCTCCCTTGTCCTCAGATTGAATCTCTCACCCCGCCGATCACGCTTGATTCGGATCAGACTGCACCCCGGACCACGCAGCACCGGGAGTGGAATTTTACCGATTCGGTATTTTACAAAAGGGAAATGAGATGTAGGAAAAAAATCTGTAAAAAATACAGATGCGGTAAAAATTGGAATCCCCGAGTCTGTATTTTCCGAATTGGTATTTACCGAATCGGCAAATTCCGAATTGGCAAATCCCATTCATTCCTATGGGCCTGGATGCCCATAGGAATGAATGGGGTTTACCGAATCAGTATTTACCGATTCGGAATTTACCGAATCGGTAAATACCGACTCTGGGATACAAAAAAGCAAGCAGTTGAACTACCAACCAATCAGGTGCCTCCACCCCTCCCCTCAGCCAACCAACAGAGCAAGCAACCAATCCTGTGCATCCACCCCACTCCACAACCAGGAAGTGGCCACACCCATGCAGGTGCAGAGTAACTGATCACCCAGGAGAGCAGTTACACACTGACAGGCTGTTTTGAAGCTGAGCTGTGCAGGACTTACAAATGGAATCTCAGGACTCTCAGAGGGAAGGTGCAGAGAGGAAGAGGAAGATGAAGTTCAGCACAGGTGAACTCCAGGTGCTGGTGGAGGAGGTTGTAAAGCACTACTCCAAGATTTTTGGAAAGCAGTCTCTGCAGGTAGCAGAGGCTGTGAAGAGGAACACCTGGCTGGGGATCCAGTCCAAAGTGAACGCAATTGGAGTGACAACCAGGGAAGTGGACGATCTGAAGAAGAGATGGTACGATCTGAGGATCATTACCAAAAAGAAATTGGCGGCAAGAAGGAAAGAGGCCAATGCTACAGGTGGAGGAAAGACCAGGGCACCTGCTCTCATGGATCTTGAAGCGCTTGTGGAGTCCACACTGGAGTCATAGTGCGTTGTAGGAATTGGTGATGCAGACAGCTCAGCCCTAAGTGCATCAAAGAAAGGTAAGGGACATGTCTATCATTCCTCACCCCCTGCCTGTCTCCCTCCCCCGATGTGGCTGTGTGTTGAGGTACTCCAGTACAGGCTTCTGTATCCACCTGCAATGAATGATGGTAGTTATAGTTTTAAGAATTCACATCAGAGGAGGCAACATGAAAGAATATCAGGCATGCCACACAATACAGTAAGTAATTTTTTTTATTGTATATAGTTAATTAAAACCTTTACAATTTTTTGCATAAATGAAAATTATTAAAAATTAAAAAAGAGAGTGTTCAGACTGGCAAGTAGATAAAAGAAAAAGAAAACCTTCTGTGATGTCTATGTGAGTAATATTTTTAAAAGCGGGGATTCATTGTCTCTGTTCATTGCGCTTCACTCCTTCGATTTTGTACCGTTGATCTCCTTTTTCTCAGTGTTCAGTATTAAGTGCGACGCCTTTTGAAAAAATCTAGCGGCCCTGCAAGCTGTCTGCAGCTGGAAACTGTTCAATGCTAACATGACTGCCGGGTGGCATGTTGTAATTTGAAATAAACGAAATTTGAGGAGTAAATAGTAACGTCTCTGGTTTGTCAAAGATGGACAGATACACAATATATGAATCAGTGTTTCTTCCGATTGGCCGCATAGTCTGCAGTCAGAAGTCGGCCGAGTTTGCTTCCATGCGGCAGTCTGGTCTTTTAAAGTATAGGTTCCCATCCGTAATCTTAGTAGTATTTTTTGGATGGTTGGTGTTATATGATTGACTAAGTAGGGTTGTGGCGCCCTTTTCTCATACGTGGCCAGCACCATCCAACCGTGTTTTTTTTCGCTATTACGACTTTGTCTATTAGTCAGGATTTTTTCTTTGCAGCACCGTTGGCTATTTAATAAAAACCGCGAAAGTTTGGTTGGTGTTCCATGCCTTTTCCATGTTAAGGTTTAAAGTGCATCTTCCAGTACTGTTTTCCAGGCGTTTTTCGCCTATGTCTGATTGTTCATTTCAATCCAACAGAGACCCATCAGCGTGTCCTCTTGTGCTGCTCCAAATTTCCAACATGTTTTTAATATGGCCTCTTGTCTGACTTGGTGCTGATTTAGCAGTCCGAATTCCAGGCGAACTTGAGCTTGTGATGCAAACCTCGGAATCTGAAAGATGTATTTAAACAGCTCTTATTGTTGTAAATTCAAGAAGTTTGCGTCTTTTCCCCTGTATAACTCTGACCCGTATGTAAGGAATGGTAAAATCTTCGCCGCGATCACCTTCAACCGGTGTGAATTGGATGGACATTTTAGTTTCGTTTTTAATAAATTTACGGCGAACCGAAGTTTGTTAGCCTGAGCCTTTCTATATGATTGGTGATCTTTTAGAGTCCACCTCGAGTCGACCACTACTCCCAGGTATTGGTTTTCATGTAGTTAATTTGCAACCCTTGTGCACTGATGTAGTCATGCAACTTCATGATGGAACGTCGTAGGCCCAAAGGGGTCTGGTTGCAAAGTACGATGTCGTCTGCGTACTGTATGCTCCTGATTTTGTGGTGGGCTAACTTCGGGGGGTCGCTTTGTATCTCCGAGATGTACTTGTCCAGGTCCGCGGTGAAGATGTTAAAGAGGGTGGGTGCCAATACACATCCCTGCTTGAGGCCACTATGGATAGGGATTTTTTCTGTTGTACTGTTGCCGTCGCCTAATTTTATCATAACCCAGGTAGATGAATATAGATTAATGATGGCCCGCAGCAGCTTCGATGGTATTCCCCAATTGGCCATCTTTTGCCATAGAGCCTCTCTCGGAACTGTGTCGAACGCCACTTTGAGGTCTACAAAGCAGGTGTACAGCTTAGTAGACTTTTCCCTTGCTTTATCTACTAAAAGGTTTAACGCCAGCAGGTTGCATGATGTATTGGTACTGGGTGATCGGAAGAATCTTGTTCGCACTGACCCAGTCTTCCAGAGCCCTCAAAAGATTTGAGGCATATATTTTGGCCTCGACGTCTATGAGCGTAATCAGTCTATAATTTGCTGGATCGGACCTTGTGCCAGCCTTAAAGATTGGATGTAAAATGCTGCCTCTCCATGATGGAGTATTGCTTCCAGTTTGAAATGCATTGTTGTATGGTGGGGTAAGATATTCTGCCCAGAAATGTTGGTCTTTTTTAAAAAGTCTGTTTGGTAAACCATTTGGGCCTGGTGCCCCTTTTGACCTCAGTTTTTTAAGTACCATTAGTACTTGGGATGGCGTTATCCAGCTTTCATCGAATTGTTGATCTGCTGCTTGATTTTCGATTTGATGATGAGTCTGATGGTCTGGCTTCCATGCTGGGGAGTTATTCTTTTGAGATTGCTCTAAGTGCTGGATCCAATCTTCCTGTAGAATGTTTGCGTTGAAAACCTGGGCAGCTCCGTTTGCTACTTTATTGATTTCTGCCCAAAATGTCCTGTTGTTATTAGATTTACTAGCTTCTAGTAATAATTGCCAAGTTTCTGTTTGGTGTTTTGATTGTTCCACCCAAACATCTTTTTTTAGTTTTGTCTTAGTTTATAGATTTGTCGCGCTGATCTTCACCCTTAGTCTTGGCTATTGCTTGTAGCTTTCTAATTTCTTGATTTAAAATCCTTTTCTTGCACACTATTGAACCCAGATGCGCCTGGGGTACTTTGCATGATTTTCTTTTGTAACTGCAAGTTTGATGGCCAAATCTATCTGTTAGGCTAATAATCAATTTTTCCCTATTATCCTGGTGTGCTGATGGATCTTCACCGGCGACTTCTGTGTGGACTCTTTTCACATGTATCATTATCTCTTTCCATGCTAGTCGCTTAAGATTGTAGAGACTTGGAGATTCGGTCAAAGCTTTACATGCTGGGGCCCTTGTGTGTTGGATGCTAAATTTGAATGATTGAAGACTGTGATCGCTCTCCAATTTGTGGATTATTTTATAGATAGCGATAGTTTGTAAAACTTCTAGGTCCACTATGGTATAATCTAGGACAGCTTGAGCCTGTTTGGCTATTCTAGTTGAGGATGCTGGCTGATCTTGTGAAAAACGGCCATTCAAGGCAATCACTCCGACCTCTGCAAACATTAGGGCACACTGTTGACCGATCTTGTCCTTTTTTCGATGATTTGTTATCATTGGAGGGATGGGTTTACCATTCCATTTGTTTTGTTTCATGTTTTGTGCATGGTCCTTTTGTAGTAAGAACATGTTCAGGTCGCCTGACACAACCAGCCCCGCCTATGGGTAGATGGATTGCATTGATTTAATGAGGGCTTTCAAGGTCAGGATTTTCTCTGATTTGTTCTTAGAATCAGGGTGTATATAAATATTGCAGATTATCATTGACCAAGCCTCACGGGCCCTCTGCGGTCCTTTGCCGGAGTCTTGCATCAGCTCGATTTTGATACACTGGATCCAAGGTTGTCCTGTGTCGATGGTAACATAGGTCCAAGGGATACCGGTGTTTAAGTAAATCGATAGGCCTCCAGCTGCCCTTACTGAAGGGCCTCTTTTGATGGCATGTAGTTGGATTTCTTTGAAACCATCTATATGCTTGGATGCAGTTAGCCAGGTTTCTTGAAATAGAATGATGTCGAATTGTTTCAAAAATGCCATTAATTCAGCGTCGTTTGTTTTACCCCCCAATCCATTTATGTTCCACGAGCATGCTTTCAAAGTCGGTGTTCATACTTCCACCCTCCCTTTTTCCGGTGGATTTAGCATTGGGGGTAGGATTTTCCGGCACTCTTTGGATCCTCCTGACGGGCCATGATCGATGATACGTAAATTGGACCATCCTCCCTTACTGCTGTCCATACCACCAACGGCCCCCCTAAGTATTCCGCCATCTGGTTTGAATCTTTCTTCCGCCAACATGAAGAGTGGACCCGGGTATCTTTCTAGTGGCACTGGTCTGATTTCGATTCCCCATTTGGCGAATTCTTCTCTGTGCAGCCAAACTTCTTTGGCTATTTCGGGGTCCTTCCATGTCGCCACTGTCATTTCTCTCCCGTTTATGTTAGGGATTGGTTTGAATTCAATGCTTTCTATGTGGTTTGTGTTCACATGTTTTAAAGTTTCAAACAGATTAGAGAGTTTTAAAATGGCACTCTGGTTAAGAATGTCATGCTTCCCCCTGGAACTATAATGCGGAATTATTTTGTGTGTTAATGAGCCGGCTGGGTAGGTTGAATCTAGCTCCTCTTTCTGATCCACTGGCCTGATTATTTTTGATGTCCTGGCTGGTCTGCCCTGGTTTGGGACATTCGACTGAGTTACTGGCTTGATGTCAAAAGCGGGCTGCTCGGGTCTTGGGCACTCTGGGCCTTGAGTGGCGAATCTGTGCTGCTGCTCAGTTGCTGGGGATTTTTCTTTTTGTACCGTTCCCATTTTCAAAAAGTAGTGTGAGATACTTTTCTGTTCTGCGTGCAGCTTCTGCGCCGGTGGGCCGACCGCCAGTTGCGTTGTTGTATGATATTGTATTAGATTCGAGGCTCTTTGGTTACTGACGTTTTCTGTTGATGTAACTTCCAGGAGCAGAATCACAGGCAGGGGAATCTGCCCGCAGTCCCCTTGCTCTTCCTGGTCCATATTGAGCAGCTCTTTACGATTCGGTCCTTGCGATGTTGTATCTATGGTCATATTTGGATTAATGATTTTTTTAAAGATCTTGATCCCGGCGCCTATTATATGGGGCAATTTCTTTTTTACCCTGGTGCTTATTGTGTCTGACTTTCCTCAGTCTCTTACGTTCATGCTTTGTTAAGGGGTTGGTATGTTTTTGTGGCCCGTTGGATGGTATCCCAGGGTCTTCTCTCCCCATATTTTCCAGATCTTCCGTACCTCTGTTGAATTGTTTCCCGTTTTTTTGTGATGGCCCGAAATCTTCTCTCCCTGTGTTGGCTGGATGCTCATAGCCATTACTATGAGCTGTTGTGGTTTTGGTAATTTCTAGCTGGGCGATTGAGGGATGGTGTATTGGACTGCCTTCGGTTTGGTCAGCCCTTGTGTCCTCACTATATGATGTAGCGCTGCTGGTTGCACTTATCGAGCATTCGGGAGGGGTTCCTATACCCGGGATTTCGGAAGAATTGTGGACTTCATTTGTTTTGTGTTGTACTTCTGACAGAATGTCAGTTAAAATGGCCGGTAAAAGTTTGAGCTGGTTCATTGTTTTGGAGCACTGACATTCATGATACGTTGTGTGTGGGTCTTTCTGTACCCGTTCAATTAAGGAATTTAGCTCAAGTATCTTTTTGTCTATACCCACAACGTAAGATGCTAAGATTTGCAGAATGTCTATCTGTGACTTCAACTTTTCTGAGTGTTGGAGAAGGGCTGAAGAGATGGTTTCCATGATGCCTATGAATGGCGGCCATAATCGTGCCTGAGCAGGTAAACTATTATCTATAAGATATCTGGATTCATGGGGACTACTCCGAGCTGTGTCCCTTAGTTTGGGCCTTGCCAAGCCTGGACCTCGTGGGTCTCGGGAATCTCGTGGATCTCATGGAGTTCCACCCGGACCCGTGTCTGGTGTAAGTGTTTGGATTTCCGTTCTGTTCCTGGGCACAGGGCCCTTTGGCGAAGCTGTTTTGATCGGTGAAGAAATGGTGAAGTGGAGAGGAAATAGCCCAGACGGGCCATTTGATTTTTTACTGTTAGCCATTTGGCTGGTTATTGGAATGCCAGCACCGGAGTAGTTGGATACGTCCTTCGTTTCTGGACGTGCCGTGTGTTTTGGTGTAATGTTATACTTTTTTGTTTCCTCTGTGCCTGGCGGGCATTCCTTTGGATGTGTTTGGCCATTGGGTTTCATCTGTTCACCTATTAGCTGATCCATATTTTCATTGTCTATTGTGACCTTGTCCAATGAGTCCTTATTATCCGTTCTTGGGGCTGATCGAGTGTCAGCCCCATAGTCAGGAGCCACTGAACCAAAGTATGAGCCAGACTTAATGAGCGCTGCATCTCTGGTGCGTTTGGTGCATTTAATAATTCCATTGTGCCCTCTGAGTGCTCTGCGCATAAATCAATGTGGGTATTGCTCTCGTTATCTTCCTCCCTTGTATTTATTTGCGCTCTCACTGTGTATTGGTTCATCCTTTTGATAGAATTTTTGCAGAGATTTTCCCAAGGACTTTGTGTGGTCTCTTGTAGATTATTACTCTGGGTATATGTTTCTGGAGCTGCAGGGTTTTTGTTAACGAAGTCACCGACTGAGACATTCTCTTGATGCTGATGACACTCTTTAAATTCTGTGCCTGCAGTGCCGGAGGAGCTGATGATGTGGATGGGATTAAAAAGTCTGTGATCTTAGCGTTTCTAAGGCCTGCAATTTTCTGTGGCGTCTTAGCGGTGAGGCGCTAACAGTGGTGTCTGGCTCCTCTAGTGTATCCTCGTCAGATGAGTGGGTTATTTCTTCACTCATTTTCCTGCGATGTGGTTGTTTTCTTTTGTTTGGTTTGGCTGTGGGTCTGTTCTAACTCTCCCTGACCTCATAATAAGGAGAGAATATGGATATTTGCAAAGCCTGCACCCCTTCTCCTTTCGGCCGCGAAAAGCCACACACCGGTGTCAGTGACCGTAGCGTTAGGGTATCAGCTAGGGTCACAAATTGAGATGGTGGAAGGATCTTTAGTGGGATAGTAGGGGGTCTGTTGTCAGCTTGTGTAGATTTTGAATGTCGACTTGCAGAGGGCAGTGATCAGAGAAACGTTGGACTGCACTCTCTTGTAACCTAGTTAATATCAGACCTTTCACCCTACTGCTGCTGCTCCGGTTCTCGGCTCCCGCGATGATTTACTCTATATTCTCCGCGCTATGTTCTCCGCACTGTTCTGTTTTCTAATCAGCTCGGCTCGGCATTGGCAGTGCTCTGTCCTTCTCCCTGAGTCCCAGCAAGAACCACAAGGGAGCCGCCCAAATGCCTGCCTTCTGCCTACTGCCCGTTTAGGCACAAAATTGCCTCCTCTTCTGAGCCCGTTCACTCGTGCACTCGCCTCAGCGTAAGTCTGCACTGGGAGTCCAAATGTCTCTCTCCTGGTGTATCAACCCTCTTTCCTCCTCTTCCCCCCACCTCCGCACTCTGCTTCTTATGGTTCTTGTGCGGGCGGTCGGGGGTGTGCTGTACGCTATGTGCTGTGAGCCACGGGACGTTGGGAGGAGCGCAAATAGCCAGAGAGTCGGGAGCAGCCGCAAGGGGGGTACAAGAGGAGCACGGGATCACACCAACCTGCACAATATGGTCAGGTCCCGCGATGGCCCCACAGCCCCCGACCCCCGGCACTGACTTCAGACTTCCAGATGAGTCCGCCCTGCTCCGCTCTGCTCTGTTCTCGACCCTCAGCTCTGCTCTCAGTTCTGCTCCGCTCTGCTCGAAACGCTGACTGCAGCTGCAGCTGACGGGGCTCCACTTTCTCCGGAAGTGAAAACAAGTTCTATCCCAGGTTTTGAAATCCGTTTTTTGCAGGTTTGCTGGTATAGGGGGCGAGCGGAGAGCAAGCGGTAGCGGAACCACGAAACTGTGATCAGTTACAGCGGTCCAAGCCCCGCAGCACCCGCAGCACCCGCAACATCCACCGCACCTGCAGGAATTCAGGTAACTCTGCCACGAAACTGGCCGCTAGCGCTGAAAAGCCGCCAAAGCCGCCAAGGCAGCAGTGGGAGCCAGCCGCAATTTGGGAAATCTGGGAAATCGAGCTGGAAACTGCCGCTACCACTCCTCTCCTCACTGCTCTTCTCTCTGCTCAGACCATGCAAATCGGAACCGGAAGCCACACAATACAATTAGAGACAGGGGTGGACCAATAAATAGTGCAAATGATATGTGATTTATTATAGGAATACACGGTGAAAGCACCACTAAGCCACTGTCTATATCTGTCCACAGGAGAGGCTTCGCGCATGACAATGCAGGAGAGGGAAAAGAGGCCACCCCAAAGGGAGAGGAGTGAGGAAGAAGCCAGGGATGCAGTGCCCAGCACAGCAACACCTCCAGCACCCTGCACACAAGCATCTCCCAAAGCAGAGGCAGCCACCATGCAACTGCCATCATCTCCTCTGCTCCTTGACTCACCACAACATGAGCCACAACAACTTGCCACACCAGCAGACTCAGAGGTGTCAGAAATCTTCAGGCCCAGGAGGCATGACGTTCCCCCGCTGAGAATATTACAAACATCCTCTGATGAGGAAAGGGAGGGTGAGATACCAACAGAGTCAATGGCAGTAAATACTGCTGGTCTTCCATCCACTCCTGTCACTGTTTCCGGAGGCACAAGACGCCGTCGGGTCAGGGAGGCAAACATCACTGGCCATGATGACTGTGTCTTCCGTGGCCTCGAGACAACAATGGTCAAGGTGCAGCGCCTGCAGGCGAAAGCAATTAGTGCAGTGCACAGACAAATGCGCCATATGAACAAAAACTTTGACACTATGAACCAGGGATAACATCAATGGCGGACAGCATGAGGGACATGGCCAATGGGGTCAGGGACATGTCACAGTGTGTGATGTCACTTTGTGATGAACTCCATGTGGACCGCGCACAAAGGCGCAGGGAGAGGCAGTGCATGCAACAGCAGACAAGAGGCATGCACCGTCTTGTAACAGCGACTTCACTGCTGTGTCGCCGTTCTGTTGCTATGCAGGAAGGGCTGGTGCACTGCTGCACAGACCTCACAAGGGGGATGGGGCGAGTCACTACAGCAATGGAAGTGCTGCTGACTAACCAGTCACCCACCACAGGAGGTGAAGGTTTAGGGGACACAGACAACACCAGTAGCAGAAGCAGCACCCCTATCCCGGAAATCCGGAGGAGCAGCAGATGCCTGACTACAGGCGCTGGCACAGCAGACAATGATCATGCCCAACCACAGGCATCACGCAGTGCAGTGCATGGGCGTGGGCAGTAAGGCTGCCAAATTTGAGTGGACATGTGAGGGTGAGGTAACCCTTGTCCGCCCAGTTGTGCTAGGCACACTTAGAATGTAACAAATATGTCTTCAGACATTTACCGTAGTGCCAAATAAACTACGTTTATTGCATTTAAACCCTTGCTGTGTCTCTCTACTTACTCAAAAGTAGTTGTGTGTGATCTCTGCCCGTGTCTGTCTGCCGTCTGTCGGTGTTGGTACTCCTACTGTGTTTGCTGAAGGTATTTATTTATTTATTTATAATTACACTTGTTAAGCGCGCAGCTACCCGGAGGTTTCCCGGCGCTAAGGCAAACTGAATGGTGTAAAGGGTGGGAGGAACGTCAGACCAAATATTAGGTATTGAAGAGCCAAGTTTTTATTCCCTTACGGAATTTCAGAAAGCACAATTCAGAACGCAGAAATTGGGGAAGGGAGTTCCATAAGGAGGGGGCCAGCAGGGAAAACGAACGTCCTCCCATTTTGGCTCTGTTGATGCGCGGAATCTTGAATTTATTCTGCGTGGAGGACCTAAGTGTACGGGGGGAATATATTGCTGCACCAGAGCAGAGAGATAGTGAGGGGCTCTACCAGTCATGATCTTGTGCATGTAGCAAAGTGCTTTGAAATTAACTCTGTTCTCAATTCGCAACCAGTGCAAGTTCCGCATATGGTGAGTGACCGAGGATCTGGCAGGCAGGTGACAGATAAGGCGAACAGCCATATTCTGTACAACCTGGTACTTCCTGGTTACCTCCTTGGCGGCACCTAAGAGAAGGATGTTCCCATAGTCCAGGCGTGAGATGACAAGAGCCTGGACTACGGTCCTCAGGGTGTCCGCCGGCAGCATCCATGTGATTTTTCTCAGCCACCTGATGATGGTGGTACAGGTGGCGGAGACTTTCACAGCGTGTTGTTTGAAAGTAAGTTGGTTGTCGAAGAGAACCCCCAGATTGCGAGCAGACACTGATGGAAGGGGGAGAGGACCCATCTCCGGTGGCCAATGGTGTGGGCCCCAGAGAGAGGTGTCTGGGCCAAACAGGAGCAGTTCTGTTTTGTCCCCGTTTAATTTTAGTTTATGCATCAACATCCAATCCAATAGTGCCTGGTCATCGTCATGGTCTTCATAGTCGCTCAATTCCACCTCGGTGCCTTTCTTAGTAGCGAGGTTGTGCAACATAGCACAAGTTGCAATGATCGTACAGCATATGACTGGTGAGTGCTGCCGTGCCCCTCCACTTTTGTGGAGGCAGCGGAACCTGCTCTTCAGAAGGCCAAAGGTGCGCTCCACGATGTTCCGGGTTGATTTATGTGCCACATTGTATCGTCTCTGGCTGGGGGTCGTGGGGTTGAGGTAGGGTGTCAGGACGAAGGAACGGAGGGCATATGCACTATCCCCTAATGTGAAATGAGAAAACAATTACTCACAGGCACACATATACATACGTCTGCATTATATATCAAGGGAGTGTCACACAGTAATTTACCTAGCAGGCATCCTTCGCCAAATTCCCCTGCTGTCAGGCGGGTGTGGATCCCACTGTTTTGAAAGATGTAGTAGTTGTGGGTACTTTCCGGGTACCTGGCCACTATGTCTGTGATCATGTACTTGGCATCACAGATTACTTGTACATTTATTGTGTGAGATGACTTCCGGTTCCTGTAAATGTGCTCAGTGGCAGCAGGTGGGCATATTGGGATGTGGGTTCCATCAATGCAGCCAATCACGTGTGGAAAATGTGCCATTAGGTAAAAGTCAGTCTTGGTCCTGAGCAGGTCCACATCAGTGTCCGGGAAGTGGATGTAATGCTCCATTCTTTGCATCATGGCATCCAGGAACTTCCTGAAGAAACGGGACAGTCAGCTCTGGGACACCCCACCTACTGCACCAACAACACTCTGGTAACTCCCAGATGCAAGCAGGTGTATGCTACAGAGCACCTGCACATGGGGTGGAATGGCATGTGCCCTTGGTGTTGGGTGCTCCAGGAGTGGGTGCAGGTCCCTAATCAGGTCCAGGATGGTTTGGGGGTGTAGCCTATACCTTTGCAGCATCTCTGGCTCAGTCAGTTGGAAGAGTGTGATCCTTTGCCTGTAGACCTGCTCCTCCCTTCTCCATTCCCTCTCTCCTGCTGCCTGTAGCCGTAGCCGCCTTGCTATGATGTATAATGCCGCCATTCTGGTTACACTGTTGCATTTTGGGGCCCTATTTTATAGCCGGCACCTGGTTACCACCTGCTTTCAATCCATGGTAAATACCGACTCTTAAATACCGAATTTGAAGCAAATTCGGTATTTTAGGGGTCACCTACAACCCAAAAGTCTTATTTTTCCATTTCTTATTTTCCGAATCTGTAAATTTACCGATTCGGAATATTTACAGATTCGGAAAATTTACAGATTTGGAATATTTACCGATTCGGTATTTTTACCGACTCTGTAATTCTACCGATTCGGTAATTCTACAGATTCGGAGAATTTACTGATTCAGTAGTTTTTGTGTGCCCTACATCTCAATGTCCAAATACCGGTCGGTAACGGACGAAATTACTGATTTTCGGCCATTACCGACCAGTATTTGGCTACCTACATCTGGCCCTTAGTTTCTATGCCCCCCGAAGACATCTGTATTCTGCCTCACAGTGTCTGGCATCGATTCCCCTGCTTTCGGCTTGTTACAATTGGAGGATTCTCTTTATCTTTCAAAGCGGCCGAAGCTTGGAACTCACTTACTCTGGAATTGCGGAGCATTCATGACCTCCGTATGTTCAAGAAGAGACTACAAAGGTTAATATTTATCTAACTGGTAGTGTCAGACAGTTCCCCACAGTTTTCTATTTTGGCTCTGGTGACGGGCCACTCATGAGTAGCCGTGCGCGTTACAAATTACCGTAACATAGCATAACATAACAAATTCTTCTTGTTTATGTAAATAGTGAACAGGTGGTACTTGATGTTGACTACATTTTGTTGTGTAACTGTATTTCCAAGCACATTTTACATTACATGACACAAGTGCATTAGCATTTCCTCTTTAGGACATTGCCCCGTTCTTGACATCGTCAAACACACGAGCTGGCCAGAATTGGCATTTGTTGAGTTTTTTAACCTGTGGACAACTCTTGGATTCCACGATTGCTGATTGCACCAGAAATCATTCTGATTGATTCAATTTCCTCAGAAACCTCACTAAGGGAATACTCTGCTTGTTCAGTTCACATGGCATTAAAGGATATTGATGGAATTGGCCCAATACACTGAATTTTGAGGTGATTTTTGGCACTTTTAAAAAAGTTTTACTTCTTTCCAAATTGGTTGTTAATGTGCACTTTTATTTGATCTAAGATCAATATCGGATTTGGAAATGCAATCTATAGTGCATGATGAGATTGATTTAGGAATATATTATAGGCTTTTGTCTTTTCAGACACTTCCAGATCCACTTTTTAAATTAACATGCTTCTTACATTGAATTGGGTAGTTCTCAATTTAGGAACTCCTAGTGGGCAAGGGTGTAGGTGTACCAATTCCACCCATTGCAAGAACTTGTTTGAGGTTTTTCCAAAGAATGATACATTGTCTATTACTGTATAGACTAGGGGCGGGTGGTGAACTGCGCTCCACTGGCAGAGTTCACAGAGCTTTGCCACTCCACGCTCAGCTTGGAGTGCGGAGTTCGGCAAACACTCACCTAGCACCAGTGAAGCAGAGTTTACTGGCACATGCAGTTCACCCCGATGAAATACGTGAGCCACAGCTCTGCCAGCAGGCAGCACAAGGACCCAGTGAGAGGCAGCACGGAATGCTCACAGCAATGTGCAATGCTGACTCACTGTGTGATCCTTGCAGGACTGAGCCAGGAGTCCAAGTTGGGGAGCCAAGGGCAATGAGCATCTGCAGGCTGAGCCCCAGAGCCAATAACCCTGGGACAGGGAGCCAGTATTCTCCAGGACAGGGTGAACCCTGATAAGGAGAAGCAGGCAGCCTGACTTGGACACATCAGGCAGAGTAGGACTGACAAACGCCACCAACTGCTGGGCCCCGGAATATCTGATCCTCTGTCACCTCTCACCAGGGCAGCATTTTGAGAGGGAGCAGGAGAAAAGCCCAGTGTTTCTTTACCCAAGAGCCTGGATGGAGCAGAAGAGAGAGCCTGGTCTGCCAGCATGGGGAGAGTACAGATGGTTAGGGGCACTTTGGGGCTTGTTGGGCAACTTTGGGAAGTTGTGATGGCAGGTGAGGGAATGGGAGGATGGGCCACCCCAAAGTTAGCATCTCAATGTTAAATGCGTGTTTACTTTTTTAAATCTCCTGCATAAGCTATTTAATATTAGTTTACCACAACTCAGTCATAAGGAGAGCTAAATGCAGACTTGGCTGCCATGCCAAGACACTTTTTGCCCTCACTTTGCTACCTGAGGATTGAGTTGGCTCTTGCCAGCCTTCTGCTCTCTGTTGCAGGGTATTGTTTACCCAAGTGCCTGGCCTGGAGTTTAAACGCAGCTGACATTTTCTGTTCTCCCAGGCCCTTCTTTGTTCACAGTGTGTTCTTGCAGTCATGTGGCTGCAGGACTAGCCGAGTGGGTGGATACCAGATGGAGCAGAGGAGAAGACTGGCCTGCCAGCATGGTGAGAGTGTGGATGGTAAAACTTTGGGGCTCTTTGTCTTTAAGCAACTTTGGGAAGCTGTGGCGGTGGGGAGAGGAAATGGAAGGATGGGCCACATGGCCTGTAAAAGGGGTATGCTGTTGGTTTCCTTACCCCAAAATTAGCATCTCGATGTTAAACATGTGTTTACATTTATGAACCTCCTGCATAAGTTATTATTTATATTGGTAGCTCCAACTTTGCCGTGAGGAGAACTACTGCAGGCTCAGCTGCCCTGCCACGACACTTCTCGCCCTCACTTCACTGTCTATGGGCTCAGTTGGCTTCTCTCTGCTGTAGTGTGTTATTTATACAAGGATGTAACAGATTTATATGCAGACTTGAGAGCTTCATACATAGATTGATGGTCGAGCAACACCCGCCCGTTCTTGGAACTCTGCGGAATTTGGCAGAGTTTGTCAGTAACTCCATGAGCTCTGCCCACCCCTAATTTTTTTCAAACCATATGGAAGTGCCCCAGAGACTCCAACATCCTGTTCCTGTCCAGCAGGCTCTTCCCAGTGCTTTGCCTCTCTCTCCTGGTCACTTTTCATTGGGATTTGGAGATGGAAGGATCACTCTCCTTGTCTGCTGCATATATACCATTGGATTTAAGGACTTTGCTTTTGAGACATCACAAGTAAGTTAAAAAAAACTGCCTGTCATGAACCTGGGGCTGCAAGCAAGACAATTCACCTCCCTGGAGCCGACTGCGGGTCGAGAGGAGGAGACTAACCAGACCAGGAAGGAAAGGAGGTCTGAGAATTGGGGAGCTCGTTGTCAAGCAGCGTGATCAGAGGAGAGTATCCAGCTTGAATCGGGTACCAAGACTCCGAAGGACCGGAGGATCCCAAGTGGGAGGAACCTGAGTGCAGAAGGCACTTCGGAGGGAGAGAGGCTGTGCCAGTCGGACTCCACTCCTAGCCACATCCCAGGAGGAACATGGCTCAGCTAGATGAGTGAAAGGTTCCTAAGCAGAGCCTGTAAGCGGGAGGAAACGTCCCAAGCAGGAGATGGTCGGGAGAGAGAGAGCGGTAAACCCCTTTAAAGGCGATACTATTTGGGTAGAAGCAACACTACTTGAGGTTAGAGGTAAGGAGAATTCTGTCTTGCCTGAGTTGATGTTTTTTGTTTTTGGTATTATCTTTAGTCTATCGACTACTTTCCCTCAACTTGAGCACATACCTTTGATGTTGAGTTACCACCAAATATAAACTAACTTTGTATTATCTGCTATATACAAGATCTCAAGTGGTGGAGAATGCGGGCACACTCCCTACATTGATACCTAATGGATGCTCTAATTCAACACCTAGTACAAGGACAGCACAAACTAAAATGGGCATTGGAACTCCAAATGTCTTCAGTTAAGGCTGATAGAGAAATATTTCGAGACGCGCTGATGACTCAAGCGGAGCAACTTAATAAGTTGGCCCAGGAACAATTGCAGATGACTTCTGGATTGATGAGCAATCGGGGATCAATAGTTAGTGCCTCAATGATAACTTTGCAAAAACTTCTACCTGGAGATTATCTTGATGCCTTTTTGATGCATTTTGAATGGACTGCAAGGGCAAGGGCAAGTGCTTGGCCCATAGAGAGGTGGCCCTTTTATCTAGCCCCTCTGTTGACTGTGATGCTCAAGCCGCATACCAAACAGCTAATCCCCAAGGAGAGGCCATGTATGAAGAAGTGAAGAGAATAATATTGGACAGAGCTGGGCTAGATGAGGAAGCCTATCGCTTCAGATTCAGACAAGAAAGGGGGAAGCCGGATGATACCCCAAAAGTACTCTATTTTGAATTGAAAACAGCAGCTGAGATGTGGTTAAAACCACACGACCATACCAAGGAAAAGATAATGGATAACATATGTTTAGAGCAATTCATAGAGGCTTTACCCCATCAAACGCAAAAGTGGCTACGCCAATATTCAGGGCTTAGCAGTGAACATGCTGTTGAGATGGCTGCAACCTTTTCACAAGTCCAACCTCGTCTTTCTTCCATGGAATCTGACAAGAATACAAAGAACCCCTCCAGACCACGGAATCCTCATAATGACAGAAAACATCAGAATGTCGTTAGTGAAACCAAGAGAACATTCCTGTTGAAACCGGAACTTCAGATTCTTTCTGGACCCCAATGTTTTGAATGTGGTTAATGGGGCACATAGCCCGTTTTTGTAAGAATAAAAGATCCACAGATGATCCAATGGAAGTCAATTATGCCCGAGCTCCATTTATTTCACTAGGGAGAAAAACCCTGTTTTTTCATAAGTTTTCAAAATAATCAAAAATGGACAACTGCTTTGTTGGACTCAGGGTGTAAGTAATCGGTCGTACAAGCTGAATTAGCCCTCCCCTCACAAATTATACCTGGAAGCTTGTACAGATCAGGTGTGTACATGGGGATATTAAAGCCTATCACGTAGCAAAGCTTTTGATTTTTACGATCTTGGGTAAAAGGGTTGAGGTGGAAGTCGGCATACTTCCCAAGTTACATGAAGATGTTATTCTAGGAACTGATAAGCCACATTTTTTGGACTTGTTCTGTGAGACTACTCAACCAGGTAAAGGTGCCCAAAGAACAAGCCAAGGTCCCAACTCCTGAAAACTCTTTATTAACTCCTGAACCTTGGATGATAGACTGCAATTTCTGCTGCACACAAATGAACGATACTCTTCTCCAACTTATCTGGGGTAAGGCTTGTCGAGATAATACTAATACTTTTGCTCATTTCCAAATAAGAAATAGACTCCTATATCGAATACCAGGACCCACTGACCCACCTCCGTTTTTGGTACCTAGAGATTTTCAGGATCAAAGTATGTTTTACGCCCATTCACACTAACTAGCAGGGCATTCAGGACCCCAGAAAACAACGTAGGAAATTCTTCTGAATTTTTTGTGGCCCAGTATTTTCGCACATATAAAGAAGTAATGTCAAGAGTGTGAGGTTTGCAAAAAAAGGGAATCCGTACCATTCCCTTAAAGTGCCTCTCCAACCTTTGCCCATAATAGGCACCCCATTTAAAAGGATTGGAATGGATTTAATAGGTCCCTTACCAAATTCTCAAGAGGATGCCAATATGCTCTTGTTTTAGTAGATTATGCAACCCGCTACCCAGAGACCTTTTCTATCTGTAGTCCTGATATGAAGACTATTGCTCAGAATTTGATTGAGTTTTTTTCTCAGGTTGGGTTCCCAAGGGAAATCTTCACAGATCAGGGTACCCCCTTTGTGTCACGACCTATGACCCAGATATGCAAACAATTAAAACATCAAATGCATCAAAATGTCAGTAAATCACCCTCAAACTGATGGTTGAGAGATATAATGAATCTCTCAAACTTATCTTAAAGTAAATGCTTTCAGGGGAAGGAAAAAACAGGGACCAAATGACCTCCTTAGCCCTCTTTGTGCTAAGAAGTCAGGTACACAGTAGTTCTGGATGTTCTTCTTTCAGGCTACTCTATTGGCGAAAACCCCAAACACTGTTTGAGATAACCTGAGAGGCTTGGGGAAAAAGACATGAAGCCTGAAGCGGATAACCTTCTAGAATACATTCAACAGTTAAAAGCCTGTATAGGGAAGCTACGAGAACTGGTGACTAAAAATCTGGAGAAAAGCCAAAGAAATCAAAAACAAACTTATGATAGGGGGAAAAGGTTAAGGATATACCAACCAAGGGACTGGGTTCTAGTCTTACTACCTAATTCTACTCATAAGATGAAATCTGAATGGAAAGGTCCTTTTAAAATTTCTGAAAAAGTTGGAAACCTCTTGTATAAACTAAAGATGGGAACCCATATAGAACAAAGTTTTCACATAAATCTCTAAAAGAAATATCTGGGACCCCTACCAAAACAAATACATGTGGTGCAACCTGAAAGTAGAGCTAACCCCACCCTAGATCAGTTGCACATCAATGAGGAATTGTTCAAAGAATAAAAAGAAGTGTTAACAAAGACTTTTTGACCCTTATCTATTTTTTTCTCGGATATACTAGGAAAGACCAACCTAAAAGAGCACTCGATTCCTACTCCAGAGGGGAAAATAGTAAAATTGAAACCTTATCGAATACCCACAGCAAGACACCAAGCAGTTTATAATGAAATAGAACAGATGTTAAAAATGTATGTTATAGAACCTTCACAAAGTAACTGGTCTTCTCCCATAGTATTAGTTCCGAAACTCGATTGGAGTATATGATTCTGTATAGACTTCCAAGCAGTTAACAAGATTTCTAAATTAGATGCTTACCCTTTTCCCAGGGTTGACAAACTGATTGAGAGATTAGGACATGCCAAATACATAACCACAATAGACCTTACCAAGGGTTACTGGCAGTTTCCATCAAGAGCAGAAGATAAAGAAAAAACTGCTTTTTCTACTCTTTTTGCCCTGTTCTAAGTCACTGTACTTCCCTTTGGGCTTTACAGGCCCCTGCCACTTTTCAACAATTAATTAATCGAAATCTTAAAATCACTGTGAGTACTCCTCGGCCTGTCTTGACGATATCATTATATTCAGCCGTACTTGGGAAGACCATCTAGAGCACCTAACAAGGGTCTTAGAGGAATTAACAAAGGCTAACTTACTTATAAATGTAAAAAAATCTAAAGTGTGTTTCCACAAGGTAAAATACTTGGGATACCTCTTGGGGAATGGAGTGATAGAACCCCAAACTAAGAAGGTTAAAGCTATCACCGAGGTGCCTTTCCCCACCAATAAAAAAGCAGTGATGGCCTTATGGGACTAATTGATTATTATCAGAGATTCATTCCAGTGTACCCTGATATAGCTACACTTTTAACTGACCTATTAAAAGAGGGACTCCTAACAGGATGTTCCACTTCACATCAGATGAAGCAATGAAAACTTTCAGCACTCTAAAGAAGCTATCACCTCAACCCCAATCCTGATCTCCCCAGTCTTTGCAAAAACATTTATCTTGCAAACAGATGCCTCTGACGTGGGCAGAAGCAAGGTTGCAGAGCTGAAAACTCGGCCAGTCCATCTTCAGATTCCTTGAGTTAAGGAGCCTCCAGTTTGTGTCTCACGGTACTGCATCCCAATTTCTCACTTCTATACAGCCTGGATCTGCCCCTCCTATTGCTTCTTGCATCGCTTCTTTGCCGACAGCTCCCTCTTGTGTTGCACCCCAAAGCAGCTGCTGACTTCTGGTAGGTGATATTGCATGTCCGGGTGTGTGTCTACATGTTGCCATCAGTACTTTTGTGGGTCACCCATGTAAAAACAGGAGGTGTCGCAGAAGTGCCGATCTGCAGACGTTTCTTATCATTCAACTCCAATGCACAAACATGCAGCTAAAATCACGGCAGCCTCTTTAACTTCGTCTTTACCTTCCAAAAAAAGAAAACAAAATTGCTTCCAAGAGTTTTGAATGGGATCACCTGCCCTGAAAACCATCATTGCTCCCCAAAATTGTTTTACTCTCCATTGATTTTATTGGGCACACTTCCCAAAATCAATCTCGCACTCATTGGATACCACAAAGGTACACAGTTTCCCTGCACGCCCCCATTCAGAGATATGACTGCATTTCACTACTTTTAATTGTACCTTTATGTACTTTGCTCTTTTCCGAGGTCAAAGCTCTGGTAGTTATCTTTTTGCATTTTTTAGTTTTTTTGCGATTATCTTTGAAGTCAGTTAGACAGATCACTTATTGACTTGGAAGTTATATGAACTATAATACATTTTTACACCCTCTGGCATCCTTTTAGGTCCAGACAGATTTTTAATATAGAAGAAAGCCAATTCTGTACCATACCAAAAGCTTACTTACATACTTAAATTGTGTGTTCTTGGCTAAAACACCTTAACATTGACAAAGCCATTAACTCTTGCATAGCCGAAAACTATTGGCTTAGCCAATGCTTGTTGTATGTCTGCAGTGGGTACATTTGGGTCGCCTTGTGAAGCATTGAGTGCGACCTGTTTTTCTTCTGGGCTTGTTTTTTTCAATTTGTTGTACTTTGAGGGTTTGATGTAAGGCCTTTACATCTTCCCAGTAGATACATAGAGCTTTAGGTAGTTGATGTTGACCTTTAGCTAGTTGTTGGAATGCTTTCATAATAGTGGTAATCATTTATCCTACTTTTGTCATAATTTGTCACAAAGTTGACACACCAGCGTTATGTTGTAGAAAGGTTGTTTTTTATTTTTTTATTTTCCCTTTATTCTTCTCATTGGAAACAACCTACCCAATCAATAATAGTATGCCTTTGAACCTTAAATGCCATTTCAAGTTCCTTAGTCTCTGGGCTCCCTAATTCTCTCTTATGTGAGTTACTTTTAGTAGTTCCTGGGTTTCCATTTCTTGTCATAGTCTTTATTAAATGATATCAGAGTCTCTAGGCTTTCTAAGTAGTTATTACCTGTCCATTAATTTACCTTCGATATAATTCCAACGTCCTCCTATCAGCAATGTCTTCATGGGCCCTAGAAAAACACAAGGGAGATACATTAGGGTTCGATTTGTGTTCCCATCATAATGGTAACCCAATTTCCCTGGAGTCTTTCCAGATAAGGTTTTGCCCCCAAGACTCGCAAGGAAGAAAAAGGCAGAGGCATCAAGGCAGGATAGTTTCAAGACTAACCAGCAGGTTACTGAGAAGTGAGCCTTAGAGTTACGCCATTCCTGAGATTGAGTTTCACTAGGTGAATGACTGGCCCAACCATTTCACTGCCTCCATCTGATTGGCTGAGGTATTTTTTGTCCTGCCCTATATAAAAGGCTTGGTGCTTCCATTTCCATCCATATCCTAGAAGCCATAGCAGACCATGGAATGGCAACTTTTACCATAATGTGACCAGAGAGAGCATGGTTACTCATATCCCAGAAAGTCCTGCTTTACTCCTTACACAGCTGATGGCATTTCATCCAATAAAGGGGTAATGTGCGCTAGAATTTGGGAACTAGGCAGTTCGACCTATTGTCCTCTGCCGACTTAGTAGAGAGCATGGGAGGTGACCCTGGGTCGCCAAAATAAGCAGATCAGTTGACCATTTATGCGTGTGACTATCTGCCAGGTTCTCTTCGGCATACTATGACTGTTCAAAGTTCACAGGGTGATTTTTAGGTTTCATTTGCAACTACTAGGGCACATCAACTGAAGCGTTTTAGGAGAATATAGGTGACTTTCAGAGTAAAGTACATTAACTTCTCTTCAACAAAGACTTGTCAGTGTTTTATTCTCTGTTTTGGACACTGCCCTAAGTCAGAAACCATTGCACATGACTTTTAGTTATGCTCAGTGGGTATTTTGCATCAAATGTACCTTCGGCCAATCCCCATGGGTCAAGGACTTGGCAGTCTGCGCCAGTGAGAATGGCACTGACAGTGGCAGTGGAGAATTCCAATAGAAGCCCATGTTCACACCAGAACATGGACTTCTATTGGAATTCTCAAGGGCACATTATCAAGCCCATTATCGCCGCTTTAGCCGCAGTTTCCTGCCACTAAACCGGCGATAATTTTTTAACTCCGTTCTTGATAATATGCCCCAACGTACTTATAGCTAGATATCTTTTATTTCGACAACCGATGCCATAAAAAGTTACATAGATAAAATCAATAGCAAAATTCATCGTGCATACCAAATGATTGCACTTAGGGAAATACAGATAAAACAATCCTAAGGGTAATAAAAAGGAAGAAATAGCGCAACTTTATTAATGTAGTTGTTCGTAATCATATCAATGCTATATGGTAATTCTATTTCCTAGTAAAATGAGAATATGTCCTATTGTGCAACAAACTATCTAAAAAGGAAAAATGTCATAGAGTTAACTGTAAAACACGTTCATGTGTCAATCTAAAAACAATTCATAAAACTATGGCTTCAATTAATATCTTCGGTATAGAAAAAAAGAGGAGGTCACTAAACAGCCTGATTAAGTTTTAATCTGGCAATTTAGCTATCATGGTTAGGAATTATTTATGTTCTTCTTTCTTTGTTTCCACGCACAGTGCAGGTATTGAGATACTACAAAAGCTGGTTGTTCACTACTATCACTCTTGAAGAGTCGCATAGCTTCCCAATAATGTGTCAAACCAATGAGTTTACATACAGCTATGAGCCATTTCTTTCTAGCATACCTATATAGAGGGCAGAAGAACATAAAATGGACCTCCGATTCTTCGATGTTAGGGCAATTAGGACAAAATTTAAAATGAGGAGGCACATTTGCCCATTTCGAGGTGTAAGTTCTTAGAGGTAGAAGCCCACATCTAAATTGAACATATAAGCATTTGGACTCGGCTGGGATAAATTCTGTCCATGTAGGGTTCAAGACCTGGGACACACTTATGGTTCAGAAACTGGTCTGTCAGGCTGCTATCCGGTGCTTCCCATGTTTGCAACAAGACTGCCTCCCAATATAGCTGTTTGATTTTTTGTGCGTCTCCCTTAACAATCAACTCAGGGGATGTCCATAATTCATCCATTCTGTGTGAAGTTTCTTTAATATTCTTCATCCATGGGGTACACAGTGACCTGTCGACACCTATTATAATAATAATAATAATACAGATTTTTATATAGCGCGAACAGCTACCTCCACAAGGAGGTGTCCCGGCGCTGTGAAAGCAAAACGGGTCAGGAGCCCTGGGGAAGATGTCTCTATGTCTATTAGGTCTCTAACACAGTTTCTATAAATTCCTAATTCTTGCGTATACCATAATCTAATCCAGCATAACAGGGGTTTTATTAGGACTGTTAGAAGTATAGGATTTAGAGCTAGGTCTAATCGCAGCAGAGTAATGGACGAGCTTGGGGGGGAGTTTTAATAACCCCTTAATTAACTTACTTTCGATCTTAGTTAGGGGCCCGAAGTGGCATGGCCCCCATATCTCTGCTCTGTGTATCGCGGCTGTTACCACTACTGCTCTATATACCGTAAGGACTGGGGACATCGCACCTTCTGAAGCGGCCCTGTATTTTCTCCCTATTGCAGAGGCTTTCTGTTGGAGTATGGCTTTGCTTTTTTCCAGCTTCGGACCCCATGTTTGGCTATCGCTTAGCCTCACTGCAAGATAGTCAAAATGAGACTCTTTTTCTAGAGGGAGTCCTTCGATGGTCACATTGCCTCTGTATTTTTTTACGGGGATTTATTGTCATGACCTTAGATTTAAGATGGATTTAATTCAAGACCTCTCTCATTAAAAAAAGCATCAAAGGCATTCAATTTAGTTTGCAGGCCAATGGGTGTACGAGAAATCAACCGTTTATCATCTGCAAACATCAGAATAGGGGTAGGCCCACCAGCTATTTTGGGGGAGTCATTCTTGCATTCCTTCAGCTTCCTCACTGCTCCATTAATATATAGACTTAAAAAGTGAAGGGGCGAGGACACACCCTTGTCTAACTCCTTGGTTTATCTTTATCATTTCCGTCAGAACACCTATATTGTTCCATCTAACCTTTGCATAAGTGGTGGCGTGGAGCTTTATCAATATTCGTAGTAGGTCTGAGGCAATGCCGTACCCTTCCAATACTTCCGACAGGGTTCTTCTTGGCACCAGGTCGAATGCCGCTCTCAGGTCAATAAAAGTGACGTATAGATGGTCACGCTTCAAGGTGACATATTTCCAAGTTATCACCTTGAAGCGGAGGACCCGGTACAATGTGCTGGTCTTTGTTCTAAACCCTGCTTGCACCACATCAAGAATGTTATTCTGTTCTTCACATTCATTTAATTTAAACAGGACCTATCTACAGAATATTTTTTGTGTATTATTTAGCAAGCTTATAGGTCTGTAGTTGGAGGGGTTTGTTCTTTCAGGACTTGACAATTTTCAAAGTCACGAGTTCCACACTCGAATCTGTGTGTTAAAACAAGTTGGTCAGTAAAAATGGAAAAGAAAACATACTTATACATACAACATTGCTCTCGGGTAATGTCTGAAAATAAAAATAAGCAGCAGTTCCCAAAAAAGAGTTTTTATGCCCACCGACAACCACCAGCTCAAATGAAGCACTGATTATTGGCATGTGCATTTAATTTCAGGTGACCCACTTGTGGGACACCCCCGCGCCGCACGGCCACCTGCTGCTGCGTGTGCCCCTCAGCCTTGTCCCTGCCGCGCTGCCTGCCTCGCCGCCGGCTGACTCCGTTGCCGTTTGTTTTGTTTTTGTTTTGTCCGACATTTGTGCTTGCCCAACTGTATTATTGCCCGTGTTAGCGTTTTTTCTTTGTTTTGTTTCCCATTAGTGCCTGTTTGTTTATTTCTTAGCTTGCGTCCTTCCTGTTTACCCGCCTACCTCGCAGCCCTCCGTCTTCCCTCCCCGCTCCCCGCTTCCCGCCACCACCGCAGACCCCGCCCCTTTTTTCCTTCTGTTTCCTCCCCGCTCCCGCCTCCCAGCTGCTCCGCCCACCCGCGCACTTGGCCTTTATATGGCGACCGTGCGACACAGGTAAGTGTGACCCACTTGTGGGACACCCCCGCGCCGCACGGCCACCAGCTGCTGCGTGTGCCCCTCAGCCTTGTCCCTGCCGCGCTGCCTGCCTCGCCGCCGGCTGAATCCGTTGCCGTTTGTTTTGTTTTTGTTTTGTCCGACATTTGTGCTTGTCCAACTGTATTATTGCCCGTGTTAGCGTTTTTTCTTTGTTTTGTTTCCCATTAGTGCCTGTTTGTTTACTTCTCAGCTTGCGTCCTTCCTGTTTACCCGCCTACCTCGCCGCCCTCCGTCTTCCCTCCCCGCTCCCCGCTTCCCGCCACCACCGCAGACCCCGCCCCTTTTTTCCTTCTGTTCCCTCCCCGCTCCCGCCTCCCAGCTGCTCCGCCCACCCGCGCACTTGGCCATTATATGGTGACCGTGCGACACAGGTAAGTGTGACCCACTTGTGGGACACCCCCGCGCCGCACGGCCACCAGCTGCTGCGTGTGCCCCTCAGCCTTGTGCCTGCCGCGCTGCCTGCCTCCCCGCCGGCTGACTCCGTTGCCGTTTGTTTTGTTTTTGTTTTGTCCGACATTTGTGCTTGTCCAACTGTATTATTGCCCGTGTTAGCGTTTTTTCTTTGTTTTGTTTCCCATTAGTGCCTGTTTGTTTATTTCTCAGCTTGCGTCCTTCCTGTTTGCCCGCCTACCTCGCCGCCCTCCGTCTTCCCTCCCCGCTCCCCGCTTCCCGCCACCACCGCAGACCCCGCCCCTTTTTTCCTTCTGTTCCCTCCCCGCTCCCGCCTCCCAGCTGCTCCGCCCACCCGCGCACTTCGCCTTTATATGGCGACCGTGCGAACGTGCAGCGGTCACGCGCAGCGGGCGCGCCGATTGTGCGCCGAAGGCGCGCCAAAGGTAAGCCCGTCTGCGCCCGTCCGCGACCGGATCGCGACCAGCGCCAGGACCCCTGGCCCACGAAGACCCCGACCGACCCGCCTGACGTACTCCGCCGCCACCCTCATCGCTCTCAACTCCGGCCGACTCCCAGAATGCCATCAAGCCACACCACGACGCACCCACGGACCTTTCAGCTGCCACGCCTGCAAATTCACCTGCATCCGGACCTGCCTCGCACCAGCACCCGCCAAGTCGAACACCAGAAGCACCCACCTCAAGTGCATCCTGCTCAACACCCGCTCCGTCCACAGACACGCCATTGAACTCTGGAACCTCCTAGATGCCACAGCCCCTGACGTTGCCTTCCTCACGGAGACCTGGATGAACGCCTCTTCAGCTCCCGACATCGCCATCGCTATCCCAGAGGGCTACAAGATCGTCCGGAGGGACCGCAACGCCAACCAGATGGGAGGAGGCATCGCCATCATCCACAAGAACACCTTCCGTCTCACGACCAGCACCGACAACACCCTGACCACCGCCGAACACCTGCATTTCCAGATCCACACCACCCCGAACACCACCCTCAGAGGCACCCTGATCTACCGACCCCCTGGACCACGCACACAATTCAGCGAGGACATCGCCGACTTCGTCAGCCCGCATGCCCTCCCCTCCGCTGACTACATCCTCCTGGGGGACCTCAACTTCCACCTGGAGAACAACAACGACCGCAACACCACCACCCTGCTGGACAACCTCGCCAACCTGGGACTCAAGCAACTGGTGTCCACCCACCTCGCCGGACACACCCTCGACGCAGTCTTCTCTTCCAGCACAGACATCGACTTCAGCCACGCCACAGAGCTTCGATGGACGGACCACAGCTGCGTCCACTTCACCTTCAAGAGAACGACGTCCCACCACCACCAGCAACAGGCCGCCCGCAGAAGCTGGAACAAGATCACAGCAGACCAGCTCGCCACCTCCCTGAGCCAGCACCCTCCTGCCAGCTCAGCGAACCCCAGCCAGGCCGCCGACAACCTCACGAAGTGGATCAGCATCTGCGCGGACGAGCTCGCCCCGCTGAGGACCCCGCCCAGCAGACCTGGAAGCAAGAAAGCCCTGTGGTTCACCGACGAACTCAAGAGCTCCAAGAAGAACTGCCGAGCCCTCGAGAAAGTCTGGAGAAGGGAACCCACACCGGACAACAGGACCTCCTTCAAGCTTACCACCCGGAAGCACCACCAGCTGATCGGCGCCGCCAAGAAAACAGCATTCAAGGAACGGTTGGACAACAACGCACACAACTGCAAGGAACTCTTCAACATCGTGAAAGAGCTTTCCAACCCCAGCGCAGGAAACAACGACATCACCCCATCGCAAGACCTCTGCAACTCCCTCGCTTCATACTTCCACAACAAGATCGCGGACATACACAACAGCTTCAACAACCTACCAACGCACACCATGACCGAACAACCACCCCCCACCACCACCCTCCACGCCTGGACCCCGATCAGCACCGAAGACACCATCCGAACGATGAACTCCATTCACTCCGGATCACCGACCGACCCCTGCCCTCACCACGTCTTCAACAAGGCCGACGCTGTCATCGCACCCCACCTGCGAGACATCATCAACACATCATTCGACACCGCCACCTTCCCTGAGAGCTGGAAACACGCCGAACTCAGCGCCCTGCTCAAGAAACCAACAGCGGACCCCACCGAACTCAAGAACTACCGCCCCATCTCGCTCCTCCCGTTTCCAGCCAAAGTCATCGAGAAGACCGCCAACAAGCAGATGGCCGCCTTCCTCGAGACGAACGGATCCCTCGACCCCTCACAGTCCGGCTTCCGAGCCAACCACAGCACCGAGACCGCCGTCATCGCCGCCACCGATGACATCCGAGCCCTGATGGACAATGGAGAAACAGCGGCCCTCATCCTGCTAGACCTCTCCGCGGCATTCGACACGGTCTGCCACCGCACCCTAGTACAGCGCCTCAGCAACATCGGAATCCAGGACAAAGCGCTGGAATGGATCATCTCCTTCCTCGACGGAAGAACACAGAGAGTCTGCCTACCACCGTACAAGTCAGAGGCCTCCGAAGTCATTTGCGGCGTCCCTCAAGGATCATCTCTGAGCCCCACCCTCTTCAACGTCTACATGAGCCCCCTCGCGGCCATCGTACGCAAACACAACCTCAGCATAATCTCCTACGCCGACGACACCCAGCTGATCCTCTCCCTGACCAACGACCCCGCCTTCGCCAGAGCCAACCTGCACGAAGGGATGAAAGAGGTAGCCGAGTGGATGACGACCAGCCGCCTGAAACTGAACTCTGACAAGACGGAGGTCCTCATCCTGGGCTCTTCCCCCTCCACCTGGGACGACTCCTGGTGGCCTCCCGCCCTGGGCACCGCACCCAAACCGACAGACCATGCACGCAACCTGGGCTTCATCCTGGACTCCTCCCTCTCCATGACCAGGCAAGTCAACAACGTCTCCTCGGCGTGCTTCAACATCCTACGCATGCTACGGAAGATCTTCCGGTGGATCCCCACTGAGACCAGGAAGACCGTCACCCAGGCCCTCGTCACCAGCCGACTGGACTACGGCAACGCCCTCTACGCCGGTACCACCACCAAGCTCCAGAAGAGACTCCAGCGGATCCAGAACGCCTCAGCCAGACTCATCCTCGACATCCCACGAACCAGCCACATCACCGGACATCTAAGAGACCTTCACTGGCTCCCCGTCAACAAAAGAATCACCTTCCGCCTCCTCACCCACGCACACAAAGCCCTACACGACCAAGGCCCGAGCTACCTCAACAGCCGGATCAACTTCTACGCTCCCAAACGCCACCTCCGATCAGCCAACCACGCCCTCGCCGCCGTCCCCCGCATCCGAAGAGCGACTACAGGAGGAAGGTCCTTCTCCTACCTGGCCGCCAAGACCTGGAACTCCCTCCCGACCGACCTGCGCCTGACCCAAGACCACCTCTCCTTCAGGAAGAAGCTGAAGACCTGGCTGTTCGAGCAGTAGCGGCACCCCCCCCAGCGCCTTGAGACCCTACGGGTATGTAGCGCGCTCTATAAGTGTCACTGATTGATTGATTGATTGATAAATTCAGTTGTAATAAGCTCCGTAATACTTGTTTTGGCATTAGGCCTGTGTTAGAAATGGGGTGTTCCACTTGGCAATGGCTTGCACCTTTGTCCAAATAGGGACCCTTGCTGCTAGTCAGGGTAAGGGGCTGCACTTCTAGGGGGGTGTGGCTAACCAGCTACGATGGCGGTCAGCTGTTGTTAGAGCTCCGGGTCCACCTGGGGGATAGATCCTGTTTGGACGGAGCTACGGGAGCCTTACCCGGTGTAAAGAGGTCCAGACACAAGGGTGACACACTGCAGCGTTCCGGCCTGAGAAGCCAATGAGCCAGAAACATCGCCCGGCGAAGAGCGAGCCTGCTGGGCTGCAAGGCCTGTGACGCCAGGAGCTGGAGTAGGGGTGGCGCCCATGACGACTGGAGCGTGATTCGCCGGAAGGGGTCGGAGACGGCTCCTGAAGGTGCTACAGACGGCACCCTCCCTGACCGAGGAATCCCTGAGGTGGCATATCCCTCCTGTGAGACCTGACCCGAGGTGAGGAGCGTGGGCAACAGAGATCCGGGATGATGCGGTGAATCGCTCGGCGCCACCCGGCCCCGAATCTGTTGAGCCCGACCTGCGCCGATTTGATTCCCCCGAGGCGGCCGTGGGCCGCGACCCTGTCATCGGAGTAGGTGGGACAGATAACCCCCGGGGGAGCGCTGAGACTCCGGGGACATACCCCTCCCCCCCTCCCCCTCCCCCTTGGCCTGAACAGCATTGGGGCAATATCGGCTCTTGCTGAGGTACGCGGCTGGCTGCTCCGCCCAGGGAGAAATGGCGGCGAGGGCGTCAGGACAGGCCGAAAAAAGATGGGCACTGCCTGCAACCAACGGAGAGCCGGTGCAGCTGATGTGGTAGGAGAGACACCCCCCCCTCCACAGGACCTATACCAGCAGACTAGCAGGAGGGCGCTGATAGTGCGAGCTGGGTGTTGATGGTGGCAGTAATTCTAACGCGAGATCGGGTGGCTCCAAACTTCAGCCATCGCTGCTTGGTTCCCGGAGTATCACCTGACGGGTCGAGATTAAGCCTCCAAGGGTGCGACCAGTTGGTGGTCATTTCTACTCGCTAGGGCTGCGGCCTGACATAGCGGCCGGAAGGGCCCCGGGCTCAGTGTCATCTACAGAGCAGGCATATTACCCCCCGCCTTGCCCACCAAGCATCACGCCGACCCTTCCACCCCGACAGCGAGACTGGGAACGCCCTGGAGCGCTGACCGCCACAAAAAAAAACATATATGAGGGAGCGCCCCCTGTACAAGTGGGAGCACTGTGCCACCGTCGCGCATTGAGGAGAAGGCAGAACCGCACAGAGGGCATCATGGTGCGGAAAGGTACAAAAGTTACGGAGGGGCCGGGAGAGCAAGATGGGTTCCGTCATGCGGTGGGGGATGGAGATGGCGGAGTCCGGTCGGGAACCGCAGAGACTGCCCTGATGGGAGCACATCAAGTGGAAAAACTGGACCTCATTCTGAAAGAGATCAGAGAATCCAGATCAGCGATGGAGCAGCAATTGGGGGCTCTTACCACAAACTGCTCTCTCCTAAAGGCCTAAAGCTGGCGGACAAGGTAAAAGACCAGGGACTCGCCATTGCTGACCTTACACCAACGGTAACAGAACACTCCAACTCCATTCAAGAATTACAGCAGCAGGTCACCTCTCTAATGGACTGCGTGGAGGATGCGGAAGGGCGTAACTGCCGCAATAACATACGAGTCATAGGTCTGCCAGAAAGATGTGAGGGGACACGTGCTGCAAACTTTATGGAACAATGGTTCCGTGACCAGGTCACGATGGAGGGTCTATCACCACACTTCTGCGTAGAACGTGCGCACAGGATTCCGACTGGTCAGCCCAGGCCGGGCCGCCCGCCCCCGCCCTCTGATAGTTCAAATTCTAAACTACCGAGACAGGGATGTCCTATTGCAGCGGGCCCGGGAGAAGTCCCTCATCCAATACGAGAACCAACGAGTGTCCCTGTACCCCGACTATACGAACATAGTGCAAAAACAGTGAGCGTCATATCTGGAGTTGAAGAAAAAACTTCAGAAGGCTAAGTTGAAATACGCACTTCTTTTCCCTGCTCGCTTAAAGGTCATACACGGAAGAAAAACACATTTTTTCGAGAGCCCCTCAGACGTCGAAGAGTGGTTGGAGGTAATGGGGAATGATGGAAGCCAAGATGCCACCCAAGAGACAACTGCTGGTGGCTCCAGAAGAGGATCGGACCGAGACGACAGAAGATCACCAGAGACAGGGAAAAAAGGTGAAACGGCAAGGCCTGTCGCGGGAGCAGCAGAAGAAGGACCAACTCGGGGCACTGACAATGATTGGTACACAGGGAAAATTGCAACAGACTCTGATGACAGTACTCTGCACTCTGACTCGGAGCACAGTGTGGTCCTGTTCCCCACGGTCACTCCCCGAGCTGCGGATGAGCTGATGGCTAACTGACCTGGCAGACGGTTCATATAGGAATGAACCTATGCTGATGTCCCTCACCGTATCCTTTATAAAGTGCTGAATATTGGTGGTTCCTACCACACTGCCATGCTTGTGTATGTATGCGGGGTTGGGGGATTGTTCCTCATTACAGCATACTCATTTGGATATCCCAGAGACCCTACCTATTTACAGGGTCTAGCTATTGTGGAGGCTCCCCTGATGAACACTGGTGGGGGGAGACTGCCCGCATCTCCCGCAGCGACGACTTTAATTAGTATTGACGAATATATCCTTGAGTAGTACCCCCGAGCTGGACTACCATCGAGACGACGGCACCCGATGAGATTGACAAAATGACCGCACAAGTGCTTGGCCGCCCCCCCAATGGCTTATGCACCAGACTTTGGACCTATCTGTTACTTGTCCTTATATTCGGCCCAGCATTGTTGCTTCGCTGTGCCGTGTTTGTTATGTTCCCACAAGGGGTTTCAGGGTATGTGCTCTCCTGGTCGCTAGCTTTATGGGCCTCCTGGATACGATTACTGGTACCACTAGACTTGAATGAGAACGATCATTTATAGGGACATATAAATTCATTACCTGGAATGTGCGTGTTCTAGGGGCAATACAGAAACGGCACCCAATCCATTCCTTCCTCCTCAAACACCAGGTACAGGTAGCATTCATGCAGGAATCACACCTCACTACATCAGAAGCGCAGAAGTTGAGAAAGAAATGGAGGGGCACTATTTATTCTATTGAGTTCGTCATGGGACACCATTTGTGGAACTAGAGAAAAGGGTGGGCGACCAGGGCAGATATATCTTTGTAAAGGGTACCCTAGATGGTACACATAGTCCTGGGCAGTATATATGGCCCGAACTTTGATCAGGACAGGTTTCTGCATGCAGTGGGGGTGGCTCGGATTGGGTCAGAATTCCTTGGGTGCTCGTTGGAGACTGGAATGCTGTACTAGACCTGGGCCTAGATAGATCCCACCCCCTTTCAGGCGACAGGAGCAGCAAAGTTGACTGATTTATTTACAGCATGGGCGGACGGTTGGGGGCTGACAGATGCCTGGAGTGTGCTACACCCTGCATTTAAAGAGTACTCCTTTTACTCCCCGGTACATAATCTACACACCCGAATAGATCGATTCATGTGTTCCCGTACTTTGGTCACGAAGATTGGGGTTTCGGAGTATTTAGCGAAAACTTTTTCTGATCACCAACCCCTGACGATTACTCTTCTCTGGGGCAGGGTGCCGACTCCGGTGCCTACCTGGAGAGCCAACCCACTCCTCCTGGAGGATGGTCCTTTCAGGACATCTCTGTCAGACACTCTAACAAATTATCTCAAAGACAATTGGGATTCAGCTTCCTCCAATTTGGTGGTGTGGCATGCCATGAAGGTGGTGGTACCGGGAGCAGCGAAAGGCCAGCTGGTGGAAGCTAGACAGGAGATACACAAAAACTTTGTGAGGTGGAGGACCGCTTGAAGGTACTTGAACAGGAAGCGAGCGTAGACCACGAGAAAAAGGGAGAACTACAGGAAGGATGCATTGATCATGCGGCGGTATTAGAAACACTACGGAATATAGACTATAGCGCGTACCTGCGGCGGCAACACGCTGAGGCGGACCGATCCGGCACCTTGATGGCCCGTTTAGTGCGGGACCGACCGGACCCACCGGTTATCACTCAAATACACAACACGTCAGGCATCCTCGTGCACACACCATCCGAGATTAATCTGGCGTTCCACGACCATCTGAGGGCATTATATGCTCCTACCGGCCTGGAAGACCCGATACAGGTGCTTGAGTTCCTACGCAACCTTCCTTTCCCGACCCTGACAGCCGACACACAAAAGGCGATTAAGGGCCCGATCAGACAGCATGAGATACGTGCTGCCATTAAACATCTCAACCGTAACAAGACGCCGGGTATGGATGGGCGCCCCGTAGAGTTTTATTCGACCTATGCGGAGACCCTAGTGCCTGTTCTGGAAAAAATCTATAGGACGGCGTTTGAAGAAAGACACTTACCAAGGTCGACCATGCAGGCCCTATTAAGGTCAATACCTAAACCGGGAAGAGACACACTAGAGTTGGCAAACTATAGACCCTTGTCCATGCTCTCCACAGAATATAAGATCCTGAGCAAAGCCATAGCCCTGCGCATTCAATCCCATCTTCTCGCTCTTATACATCAGGACCAATGTGGATTCCTCCCGGGGCGTAGTACATCTCTGAACACGAGACGGTTACACGCACTGATGACGGCTTCACCGCAGGAACTGACTCGAGTGGGGTGTATTGCGCTGGACTTGAAGCAGGCATTCGATTCCCTGTCGTGGACCTTCATGTTTGAAGCCCTGAAGCGCTTTGGATTCCCAGAACCTTTGCTGAGGTGGATCCGTTTACTATACACTGACCCCACAGCTCGAGCACGTACAGGACGATACGTCTCGGCATGCTACCCAGTGCACAGGGGTACCCGACAAGGCTGCCCCCTGTCCCCGCTCTTATTTGTAATGGCACTGGAACCCCTGGCTATTGCCCTTCGTACCCACATGGATAGGGTGGGCATCCCAATAAAGGAGACACACCACCTGATATCAGTCTATGCAGACTGATATTCTGTTGTACCTCCGTGACCTGGAAGCGGATCACACGATGCTTTACGACATTTTTTGCCAGTTCAAGGTGGTGTCAGGTCTAGCCATACACCCTGATAAATCGATTGGTTTTTATTTCTGGGAAGCACCTCACCCTCCTTCAATACGTTTTGGAACACACCGGATCCCAGTAGCGCAGACCACCTTTAAATTTCTAGGGATTCAGGTGTATAGGATGCCGGATGACCAAATAGATGGTAATATAAAAAGAGCTATTACCGGTCTCCGCAGTAGTATTGGATTCTGGACCTCATTACCTCTGTCTGTCATGGGTCGTGTAGCGATCTCCAAGATGGTCATGCTCCCTCGTCTATTGTATTATTTTGTAAACTTGCCTGTGCTCCTCCCTCAACATATTTTTGCCACATTGAACACCATGTTGATCAGCCTAATATGGGGGACCGGTCGGAGACGCATTAGTCTCCAACACCTCCAGCTGGGAACCAGAGCCGGAGGCCTGGGAGTCCCAGACTTTCACGGGTACTATTACGCCAGCCAGCTTCAGTGGCTGTCCTACTGAGTCGCGGGCAGAAATCTGCACAAGATCGGTCTCACAACAGAAAGGCTGGACCGGGGGGACCTACATAACCTGCTGCTGTCAAGAAGTCAGCTTCCTCAGAACTGCCACCCACTCCTGTGCACGGCCTTGATCTGCTGGAGAAAGGCCCTGTCATATACCGCATCGGTGACACTATATGCAGGGAATATTCCCCTATTAGGTATCCCGACACCACAGGGTAGGCTCACACGACTCACACTGCGCTGTTGGGTGGAGACGGGGGTAGAGGAGATAGGGGTATTCTTTGGGGATGAAGTCCTACTAGGTCATGATGCCTTTGTACAGGCCACAGGGGCCCCTTCCAGACCGTATTTATTACACTCTACAGTGACCCACTATATTCGGACCACCTGGGCGCCACTATGACTCACACCTATACAACACGAAGTAGTGAATCTGATGTATCTCATGGGGACAGGAAGTCACTTGGTGTGTTGACGATACACAGGGATCCAGGAACACGCAGCGATTCCACTTACCACACTCAGGGACATTTGGGCACAGGACGCAGAGACAGAGCTGACCGATAAAGCCTGGCAAATAATACTGGAACACCCCAAACTGGTCTCACGTAACGTAAAATTTAAATATATTCAGGCCATGGTGCTCCATAGGGCATATTTAACTCCAGAGAAAATCCACCGAATGTTCCCAGATTCCCCCCACTGTTGCCCGCGCTGTGGGGGAGATGAGGCGGGCTTCATCCACATGCTCTGGTCTTGCCCACGGCTGTGGGGATATTGGGCAGAAATATGCAGGACACTACATAAGATCACACACATGCAGATACAGGAAGAAGCCCTATACTGTCTAGTGGGAGTCCGCAAACGCTCTAAAACAATGAAGGCTAAACTGAGGTTCATAGACCTCTCTCTCCTCCTTGCAGTCAGGGTGTTGACAGTGAGATGGAAATCCCCCGGGGCCCCTAGCACAGCGGTGTGGCAGAGAGATGTAGTGAAATGGGGCAGGGCAGAGGGTGTCGCCTTTAGAAGAGAGGAAGAAAAGGGGCAACGGAAACATCCCATAGCCGTGGATTGGGAGGTTATTTTGTTGGAATTGGACGGGCTAGATCTGTTGCCGTCCCAGGATGATAGGCCGCAGGGAACACACTGAGTATAGAACTCGAGAAGTGGATGATACTAGGGTAAGATTTGATGTCCATGATCAACCCTCAATCCCGTAGTATTATAGTCTGCACTGAGGGGCAGGAGAAATGCATTGATGAGTGACCACAGCGAAGGACAACAATCAATTTATGAGGGTCAAAGGGGATTTTAAAGACCAGACTCTGATACGCCCCATGCATACACTGAAAGACAAAAAATATCAGAGGGTCTGGAACAACAAAGAAAAGATCGCCGGATATGAACCCACAAGGGACTCTATTACCATGCCACGTGTATAATATAGAAAAAATCCAATTTTAACACACACGTTTTCTCTTCTGTTTTACACCATTTTTTGCACTGCGACATCAGTCCCCCTTTAACATTCTAACATCCTTTTAATTGAGAAGTAGGACCACGGAAGATCTGTCTGATCATGTGAGGGTCTTCCTACAATCTAAGCCCTCCATGTGAAAGACAATAGACATTGCCAATGGTGGTCTTAAAGGAAACCCAAATGATGAAGGGCGGTTCCGTGTGGTGACTGATGGGCATCCTTATCTGACCACTTTGTGGGTTTAGTTTAGGAGTGACCACAGCGACCAGGAGAGGGGAGGGCGTAGGGTTGGGAACGTTGGGGTGGGGGTGGGGGGTTGAACTAATTTTTTCAGTTAAGTTACATAGACAGTGGATGATCACCGCAAACTCCCCATATGTGTACACTTAGTACTTCAGGATGTAAAATGGTAGAAAATAGCTCAGTTCAATGTAGATGGTAAATGCGACACTTTACTCTCAAAGTACCTGGGATGAGTCACGCAATGCAAACAAAAGGGTCACAGGAAAGTTGATGAGCCATTCCTTACGCTCAGGGGAGTGGATGCGTTGGTTCCTTACTGCAGCGCAGGGGAGGTGATGCGTCATTTGTTACTGCGGCCCAGTGAAGATGCAACAAGATGGCACCTCAATGCGATGTGACGATCCGGTGCGATGCGAAAAAATAGCATTGTGGATGCAATGCGACAACTGGGATGCGATGCTTGCGTGCCCGGCGACCGTGCAGCAAAATCGATGATCTTTGGAGCCGCGACAGGCCCTACGATATGCTTCTCCAGTGATGCGACGGTGACCTCTGCAGCACGCTTCTCCTGTGATACGACACGCTTCGTCTGCGATGCGATGGCAAACAGCTGCTGCAGCGGCACGCTTCTTCGGCGATGCGACAGCGACTGTTGCGGCACCCTCACACTTCTCCTCATTGCATCACGCTTCCAGCTCCCAGCAACACGCAGACACTAGAGGTACCTAGAACAACAGCAGGCACCGCTCTGCAGGTAGAATTCCCAGCAAGGAAATTCCGGGGGAGTTCGTGGTGTAGTGTTTGTGTCTCTGAGACTTCAGAACAGAAGGCAAGCTCAGTCACAAGCCCTTGGAGATCTTCCTCAAGCTAGCAAAAGTACACACAAAGTTCCTTTTCTCCTTTCCTTGGCAGTAAAGTATCCACTGCAGGCCAACCCCAAACAGCAAACAGCACAGGAGCAGTCTCCTCCTGCAGCCGTCTTGGTTCTTCTCCTTGTAAAGGTTTGTCTTGATTCCAAGAAGTGATCTAAAGTTCTGGGGCCTGGGCCCTAATATATATACTGGAAAATCCTTTGTCCTCTGAAGGCAGAGTGTGTCTGTGCCCAGCCTAAACCAATTCTGTCCTCCTGGGTGCAGCTTTCTGGCAAGAGGTGGAGATAGCATTGTTTGAGAGCAGAGCTGACCCAGGAAATCTCCTCCCCCTACTCTCTATTCTTTGAGGGCTCAGGTCAGTGACAGCAAATCCCCCCCCCCCTTCTCTCTATTCAATGCAGGTCCTATTCAGCCCAGCCCTGACCCATCAGAATGCTGGAGCCAATGCCCTCTCTAGCCCCCTGTCACTCACAAACCAGACATGGAATACACAAACCTAGCAGAGGCATGCTGGATGGTTAGGCAAGAAAATACCTGCTTTCTAAAAGTGGTATTTATAAACACAGAATGTAAAAATCACCCACACTAAAAGATTTACTTTAACATTCTGATGTTCCCTGGGTCAGTTAGGATTACAAGATTTTATACTCAAACTGCCCATTCCGGAACAGGTAGCCTTGCAATAGTGAAAAACAAATTGTCTGCAATTCATTATCAGGACATACCACACACAGCAGGGCATGTCCTACATTTACATGCAATGCACCCTGCCCCTGGGCCTACCTTAGGGGTGACTAATATGTAAAAAAGATAAGGTTTAGGGATGGGCACGTGGGTGCATTTGCCAAGTCGACACGGCAGTCCCAGACTGCACACAGGCTCTCCAACGGCAGGCCTGAGCCATATTTTACAAGCTGCTTCTGTGGGTGACACAAAGAGCGCTGCAAGCCCACCAGTAGCATTTGATTTACAGGCCCTGGGCACACAATGTGCACTGTACTAGGGTCTGACAAGTAAATCAAAAGGGCCAATCATGGAGCTACTAATCCATTACAACAATTTACAACAGGGCGCACTTGCACTTTGACACTGAATAGCAGTGGCAAAGTACCCAAAGCATTTAGACCAGCAAAAACATAGCAAAAACACAGGAGGCAACAGCAAAAAATGGAAGAGAGACGCACACCAATGGTGCCAGGTCTAACAGCCTGATAAACACTTTGGGACATATTTGTGGAGGGAGTTGCATCGCTTTTGCACCACGCAACGTAGTGCATGTGTGACGCTACCCCAAAATGTGATTCATCAAGCCACGGAAGGCAACTTTGTGTGGCCCTGAGTGGCTTGATAAATCAGGAGTAACGAAACGCAGAGCAAATGGATGTGTTTTGTTACTCTGCCCCGGGGAAGACATTCCATGGGTGTTGTGTGGATGTTCCCACGGAACTCCCATGGATTTTGACGCATTCTCAGATTTACCATCACTGGTAGACGTGGGAGTGTGCCAAAAATATATGCCTTTCCAGGTGAGGCGTAATGAGGAGAAATATCTTTATTTCTCCTCATTGCTTCTTCTTTCTATATGTGCGGCATTTCACAGCACACATGGATAGAGGAAAATGCTTCTGGGGATTGTTTTTGTGTAGGAGGGTGCTCCTACCTGCACAAAACCAATCCTGCATGCAATTCAGGCACCTTTGCACCATGGTACAAGGGTGCCTGAGTAGGCGCTAGGTGTCCCATTGTGCGCCAGGGCTAGGGAAAAGAGTAGAATGTGCCTTATTGTGTTAAATATGGCACATTCCTGCCCTTTTCCTGTAATGCAGTATAGTGACTTTTTGATTATATTTATTTATTTAAAGTTTTGTACAGTGCAAACATGACCCAGAAGGGTATCAGAGCGCTTTACATACGATTTAAGTTGACAAAGGAAACAGCTAGGGGAGAGAAATCAGGGAGACAGTGGGACAAAGTACAGCAGGTGCAAGATGAAATTGAGGAGGACAAAGGATGAGGGTTGGGACTGGGAGAGACCGACACATAGGGCAAAAAACTGCCGGAACAAGCAAGACATTAGGTAACTTAGCGTCAGGAGGAGTGCACGTAGGGCTAAAAAAATAAATCAACAGGAGCAAACAAGACAGTATACAGTAACTTAGCGGCAAGAGGAGCACAGTATCTAATTGAATGCATTGTTCATTAGCAGATTTTTGACTTCCCTTTTGAAGGCAAGTGAAGAGGGAATCAGTCTAGTTTCCACAGGGAGGGAGGTCCAGATTCTCCGTGCGATGCCAGAGCATGTACGATTGTATGTTTTAAGCTTATTACATTTCTTGGGCTAGAGCAGCAGTGTTCCGGTGCTCCTTATGGATCAGGCGTCACCAGAGAGTACCTGCTTGTTTGCCATGTAGAGTGGGGTGTTTAAGTGTAGTGCCCTATGGGTCATACGAGCGATCTTCAGTTGTATCCTTACTTCAAAGGGGAGGCAATTGAGCGATTTCAGGTCTGGAGTAATGTGGTTGTTCTTCTTAGAACCTGTGATGAGTCTGGTAGCAGCATTTAGAGAAGCTCTGCTAAGTGCTAAACTGAGTTTTAGCAGACCGCAAAGAGTTGCCCTGCCATATTCTAGTCTGGAGATGACAAGTGCTTGCACCACCAAATTAAAGTCCTCATGGGAAAGGAAGGGTTTGAGTTTTCTTAGGATGCAGATTTGGAAGTTCGCTCCTTTGGTTGATGATCTGATGTGGTCTTGCATGTTTAGGGTTTTGTCAAGCATGACTCCCAGTGATTTAGCGGAGTCCACAATGTGAGGTATGCAGTTGAGGGCATTGAAGTTACAGAGGAATCTCACCACCAAGGGGTTTTGCCTAGCGGTGCAATGAGGAGGAATTCTGTCTTTAGGGCATTTAATTTGAGATGGTTGGAGGTGAGCCAGTTGAGGGGTTTGAGAAGGGGTCCTTTGAAGGAGTTGATGTCTTCGGGGGAGGAGATTTTCAAGTAGAGTTTGGTGTCGTCCACGTACATGTGATATTGGATGTTGGAGGCTTTAAAAATTAAAGTCAGTGGTTCAAGGAAAAGGTTGAAGAGTGTGGGGGAGAGTGAGGATCCTTGGGGAACACACAGTGTGCATGGGCTCGGGCAGGAGAGAGACTGGTTGGATTTGACTCTTTGTGTTCTGTTTTTGAGGAAAGAGGAGAACCATTTAAGGACTGTTTCTCAGAGCCCCATCCTGCGTTCAAGGAGGGAGAGTAGATTGTCATGTTTGACAGTGTCAAAAGCAGATGATAGATCGAGCAGGATTAAGAGGCAGGCTTCATTTTGAGTAAAGTGAGAGTGTCATCCACAATGTGAGTGATTGCCGTTTCTGTGCTGTGGCCAGTGCAGAAGCCTGATTGGAATAGGTTGAGAACCTGAAATTGCTCAATGTGTTTGCGTAGTTGATCATGAACACATTTCTCCAAACGTTTTGCCAGGGTGGGTATGTTTGTGATTAGACAGTATTTTTTCAGGTCAACAGGGTCAGCATAGGATTTTTTGAGAATAGGGAGAACTAGGCCCGCCTTCAAGCAGTTTGGGATCTCACCTTGCAGAAGTGAGGCGTTGATGATCTTCGACCAGAGTGGAGCTAGTGAGCCAATCATTTCTTTAAAGAAGTTGGGGGGAAGGGGGTCATTGAAGTAACTTGATGGTTTAAGGGACGAGAGAGTATTGAGGATGTTAATGCCATTGAGAGGAGTGAATTGACTCCATGAAGCCTTGTTTTTGAGTGAAAGTTCAAGAGTTGGGGGCAGAGGTGTGGAGACCGAGGGGTCAGGAGAGGGTGAGAGAGTGAGTGTAGCAGTCCTTCGGTCTGATTCCATTTTTTTCGATGAAAAATTTAGCAACCGCATCGCAGTGTGGTTGCGGGGGGGACGGGTGCTGAGATAGGGTAGAGGTGTTATTGGATTGAGATTTAATGAGCTCAAAAAGTCGTGTGGGCGATTTTTTGCTTTGTCAAGTCGGTATTTTGAAGAAGTTGGCTTTTACCATTCTAATCCGTTTGTTGTATGTACTTCTTTTGAGTCGTAGAGTTTTTAGACGATCCGTTGAGGGAGAGGATCTCCACTTTCATTCAGCTAGTCTAAGACTAGTTCTGTCAGCATTTAGACTGTCATTGAACCACTGTTTGGAGTCTTTTATGGAAATTCTTTATAGTTGAAGTGGGGCTGTATCATTCAAGGCAGATAGCATGCTGCTGTTATAGTGTTCAGTGAGGTTGTGAACATAAGACATGTTAGAAGGGGGGAGTAGGGAGAAGTTGCATCGCTGTAGGAGCTCACTGACGCTAGTGTTATGGAGCGGTCTTTTCCACTGTTGTAGTTTCACTGGTTGAGTGGTTTTGTGGCTCCAGCTTTCAAGTATCAGAAAGTTGATAAAAGATGGTCAGACAAGTCACAGGGGAGAATGGATTTGAGATGAACGTAGCTGGAGTTGACGATGATGAGATCCAGTGTCGAGCCTAAGTTGTGAGTGGGGCTCACGCAGAATTGGGTCAGCAAGAGGTCGGTTAGAAAGTTTTTGAGGGATATAACCGACTGATCGTGCTGGTCATTCCAGTGGAGATTGAAGTCACAAAGGAAGATCTAGGGGGAGTGACGGCCAAGGTTGGAGGAGATTGTTGCGCTGCGTTCCAATTTCATTAATATGGCCCTTTGTACTTTAGAGCAAGACAAGTGCCAATGGAAAAATCTGATTTTTAATTTTATGAACGATGAGCAAGTTCTGTGCTGCTTAGCCTAGAAAAGTGTTATTAACCTCTTTTATTTCATTGCCAAACATTTATGGACCCTTAAGGCAATTAATCTTGTAGCCAATAAAGCTATACACACTCCCTCTATAATTCTATCCAAGATAGGTAAATAGACAAATTGTCCGTCGGCTCTTCATTCCTACTTCACACTCCAGCATACTTAGTATAAGTGCCAGCATTCTAAGCATTCTGATTGGATGAACCAACCTCAGCATTCCATACGCAGTGCTAATACTCCATATCATAATATTTTATTTATTTGTGTGCTTAATAAAAAGCCATTACAAAACCAGCAAGAATTGTAGGTTAAGATATGCTTGATACACTATCGAATCTTGATTGCATACAAAAACAGCATCCATAATGTTATAAAACAAGCTGGTCTAAAAAAAAGTGATCAAAAAGAACTTTGCTGGCTACATACCAGATTAATAGGTCAAGACATGGGCCGACTATTTTCATCCATACTATTTTCTGATATCAAACAAGTGAGGTGTGCAGAATTCCATTGGCCTTTTCAAGTACCTTTAAAGCTGAGCCCAAAAAATTGACCAATCTGCTGCACATCGTTGCCCAGCAATCATCTTCCACGTGCCATTAATCGTACTGAACCCTAATCTGATAAAACATGGCCTTAAAAATATCCTATGGACAGCTGGACATGTGCAGATCATGTGCAGATCAAGGCAATACGTGATTTTTTTAGCTTTAATATTTAATGATCTGTAAATCACGTTCTTTTCCAATCTTCCCCAGCCCCAGCTCCTTAAGGATTCTATCTAAATTCGGAAAGCCATTAGCAGTATAGATTTTAGTTGAAGAACAATGCTCATTTCCAATTCCAGCCAGTTATTTTAAGGTTCCATCCAGCGAATTTTTTAGCTGTACACAAAGTTTACAATCTGGAGGCCAAAAAACCCGACAGGTTAACCAAACCGAATTCAAGTCTCAATTGACAAACAGGAAATCTATTCAGAAGACAAAGAACATACCTTACAGGAGTAGAAAGAATATTTTCAAGGTCCTTGTGCAAGGAAGCCCCATAGGTGACGGCAGGGTGTAATTTGGCTCTGAATACCTCCGGAATGGATTTTCCCGTTGTGATGTTTAATTTAGTATAGAAATGACGAAGTTGGTGTTCTAAATACGGAACTCTATATCTCGAGCAAACATTTCCGTTCCAGTTTTCCAAATATTGGTGCATTTGCCTTGCACTTATATCAAAATCTTAGCTATTTTCACATTCAATTTCACACCATTGTTATTTTCATACTCATGAAGGACAATAAGTGAGCGTTTGATACCAATGGGGTACAGCCAAAAGGCACTGTATCATCAGCATACTTTAGCGCTGGTATATGAGTATCAAATAATTTGGGGGAAACATCTCTAGAATTGTAATTGTTAGTATCAAATCCGCAGGCACACATTTATTCCTATGTTGATCCACGATTGGTGTATTTTTAATGGCTAAATGATCTTCCAATACCTAACTTTATTCTAACCTAAGTACTCGTGTACTACATGTGGATTTCTCTTAATCGGGTAACTGGGATGCCCCATACTGTTAATTTCCTCTATAGCAATGATCTGTTTACTCTGTCAAATCCAGCGCTAAATTATAGTTAGCATTTGTATTGGGAGAATTCCACTGACAAATGCTTTCTGAGCCTTTAAGTTAGGGGCCATAATGTTATCAACTGTCTCACATCCCTTGCTGAAGCCAGTTTGTTGTATAGGTAGTATTTACGGCTGGATCAGCTAGTTCTCAAGTATAGAAAGGAAGATGTCAGCAAGTGTTTTTGCTTCGCTGTCTAGTAGCGCTATGTTACTGTAATTTTGAGGGTAATTTAGGCACCCCTTTTTATGAATTGTATGTATAATCGATTCCCTTCATGTCTCTGGGATCACATCTGCCTCCAGTATTGCATAGTATAAAATACATAATGGCAGATTCCAAAACTCTGGTTTATTTTTGATGAGAGAGATTAGTATGCCATTTGGCCCTGGGGTACCTTTGATCATGTTGTCCCTGATTACTGAAAGGGTCTTTTATGCCATATTTCCAGAGACATTTTTTTCATGTACATCATGCTAAAGCTCTGACAAATAATGGATCCAACTCTGCCTCAGGATTGTTTTGTGCTGTTTCCATATGTTATATTGATCAAATGAATTCCCCTTAGAATCGTACACTACAGCCCATTTCGAAATATTATGCAGTCTTTTGGATTCAGAGGATACTTTTTCATCCATAAGTTTTGTTTATATTCAGGTCTAAGCATGTTCAGATCTGATTACATTAGTTCAATTCCCTTCTATTTTTGACTCCTGGACAGAAGATTTAATTTTCTTTTCATTATTCTCAACTCCTGTTTCTATCAATTATTTTTGGGCATGTGTCATTAACGACTAAAATTGCTGGCAGATTTGTTGTCAACTCGATAAAAAACAAAGAAACGATAATACCTCATTTTGATCAAGGATAGGTGTAAGAACACATTTTTCTCTATTTCCTGGTGCCTCAAACAAATAGGATCCTGTTTATGGTCTGAAGAAATTTAGGTACAGACTGACTGAAGCACAGGCAAGCGAAATTAGTGTATTTGTTTATGAAACCTTGCTCTAACCGGATATCAAAAGAATAAACTACTTCTGAGGCCAACCTCCTATCTTTAGCATTCAGTTCTAGACAAGACATATTTTACCAGCCCACAACATAATTTAGAAGAATGGTGGAGCCCGGGCTGTTATGTGCATGTGGTCACATTTCTACGTTGAGTGCTCACCTATTTGGGATATGCATAGAGTTCTTTGTGCTTCCTAGAATAAAACAAAATACCAATATATTTTTCTCATTACTGGGAACAGAAACTCTGGTTTCCTTACCCCCTTTTATGGATATTTAAGGAATAGCATTATCTGCCATCTCATCCCGTTAGATTCTAATCCTCTCAAAAGATATTGTTTGCTACGAAAAAAGTCAAAGTTGTATTTTATCTATTTCTCAAGCACTAAACAAATGACTTGGGGCCAGATGTATCAAGATACCCTTTTGCGATTCTCAAATAGCAATTTTTTGAGAATCGCTATTTGAGAATTGCAAAATGGTATGTATCTAGAAATTCGTAATTTTTTAGCGATTTCTTAAAATTCCTTAATTGCAATTAGCAAATTGCTAATCGCAATTAAGGAATAATTTCCCATTCATTTCTATGGGCCAGGAGGCCCATAGGAATGAATAGGAAATTATTCCCAATTTGCGATTCGCAATTTGCGAATCGCAAATTGAGAATAATTTCAAGGGTGCAAGGGTGTCTTAAGGACACCCTGCTGCACCCCTGAAATTGATATGTGTGCGCATATGGCGCACATACATGCCCTAAGGGCATGTATGAGCGTCACATGGCACCTTTACAAATTGCAAAAAGTGCATTTGTAAAAGAATTAGCAAATTACCACCAACTACAAGTTGGTGGTAATTTGCGATTTCTTAGTGTAAATTCGCAAAACATTTTTGTTTCTTACCTAGCATGTAAGGAATTGCTTTTTGCGGTTCCTTAAATGCTTGGGCAAAATTAAGGAATCGCAAAATTTGCGATTCCTTAATTTTGCAATGCGATTTTTTCATTCATCGCATTTGCCGATTTTTTTGTCGCAAACGCTGCTTTTTTGCGAATCGCAGGGTTTGCGACAAAAAAAACCGATGATACATCTGCCCCTAGATCCACTAAATAATTTTTACTATTTAGATTTTGTGAGTACATGGATATTCTTTTCCACAAAAAACTACCTTGTCTACCAAGCATTTGGCAAAGTGCAGGCTAGTTCACGACACCCCTAAAACCTGATTCATAACTATCAATTCTATATATTTTACTTGTAGGGGAGGTTAGCAACTAAGATAGTTTGGATTTACCCTTTCTAGGTTTAAGTTAAGAATGAGACCAGTAGCTTTGCTCCTGTTTGCGAATGAGATGTTCTATGCTGGTGGGAGAAACTGCCTCAGATACAGACTTTTATTATTAAAATTGAAAGTGATCGAACTCAGTGGCAATGGTCTCAATCTCTTAGACTTCAATGAGGTAAGTATATCAGTCATATAGGTAATAAGCATTGGCAAAGCCAATAGGTCTGGCTTTACTGTGGTAACACATGCAACACCCAGCATATGGAAATGTATTATTACCATGTGATAGCCTCTCTAACATTTTTAATATGCTGACTCATCCCAATTCCCCTACCATTGCCCAAATGGCACTGTGAAGTAGAACTAATAATCAATCTCCTGCTACATAGGTCACATGGAATTTTAAAAGGCAGCCCGGTCTTCTTCAGTTCAAGACTTCAATGTCTAGAACTACACCCTCCAACTTAGGAATACAGGGAATACATTCCAACTGTCTGGGTAGACAGTATCAACACCTCCATCTTGTGCTGTTTGGTAATGGTGGTACTTAGGTAGTATTGGTGGTGGTAGAGGTTTTGGTGGATATTTTGTTGAGAGAGGTGCTTGTCATGTTGATATCATGTATCAAAATTGGTGAAGGTGGTAATAATGATGGTGGTGTTGGTGGTTATAGGTGCAATGATGGTATTGTGGAGGTGGTGGTATTAATGTGTGGCATTGATGATGGTATTTGTGATGATGGTATTGGTATTGGTGATGGTAGTTTTGGTATTGGTGGTGGTGGTGCTAGTGTTATTGGTGATATTGGTGATAGTGGCATTAATTGTGGTGTGGTATTGGTGGTATTAATATTGGTGGTATTTGCCATTGTGGTATCATAGTATTGTTTAAGGATAATCTTGGAATTGCACTGTTACTAATATTATGCACTTTTGTTTACAGCTTAATGGTTTTATTATTATTATTGATGCTGTATATTGCGCTTGATGTTGACAATTCAAAGCATGAAATATAAAAGATCCAGTCATGTAGGTGAAGAAAAAAATGGGAGATCGTTAACATGATGTGTATATGCCTACTGTTATTATTTTCATTGGGCCATTTGCTAAACTCACTGCATGAAGACGTACCCTTAAGAAGAGTATTATAAAAGGATTCCGAAGACGATGTTTGCGTTGTAAGTGCTTAACTTAAAAGGCATGCAGAACAAACTGTTGAACGGTGAATACTTCTGACAAAAGGGCAACATTTTCCTTGCATCTGTAGGAAGGCATATGTTAACATGTCAGTACTTTGTGAAAACAAAAAGCTGGAAATCCAACAACATGTTATCATGAAAACAAATCAAAATAAATACACACACAAAGTAAATTAGTGAATCGAACTATCTTTATGAAAAGCTTAGGCCTTCAAACAGAACACACTTCCTAAACTGCATTTATGGTGTAACAAAAGGACGACTTGATGCATCATCACAAAACGAACTGGAACAAAAACTGGACAATGTAACTGCGCATGAAAGACCATAGCCTTGACTGGCAGCCAAAAGAAGCGATGGCAGGCCATGAATAACACAAAAAAGCCAGTGAACGAATTGGTCTAGGACAAAGCCCACTCCCAATCTATTTATTACTGTAGATTTGTGAATAAATGAGGACATGAGGCTTCTAAGCAGCGAATGCGGTCTGTACCCAGCCTTAAAGGCATGTGTGAATAGAATGTATTTATTCAAATATAAGCACTTTCTCTATTCAGTTTACTTTGCAAATAAAGTATTTTGGGCAGCTTCAAGATGCAATCTCATTAATGTGCCTGTTTTGTCTTTGTGTGTGTGTGTGTGTGCATGTGCGTGTAAATGAAGGAGTGAAAAGGGAGCACAGAATTCCTTAAATGCTGGCCATTGGCTGTCTGGGGATGCATGCTCTAGCAGATTGGTAATGGAGTTCAAATGTGGTAGAGGAGACATTTTGGAGATCTGTGACAGGAATGAAGCTTCAGATGGGGCAAGTGGCTGTCCACCCTCCATGCTTCCTTTTGGTGTTGAAAATGCCTCTGTATCTAGTTTCCGCTAACCACTAGACTCAGATGTCAGATGTCATTCAGGTGGCGGAATTGGTGCAATACGGTAGCACTGCATTACTCTTCTAACTTGTAGTAACAAGCAAATTCCATATATCGCCGTGTGGTGGAATACTCCCATTCAAGCAACGCAATCAATCAATCAATCAATCAATCAATCAATCAATCAATCAGGGGATTATAAGAGCACTACTCACCTGTGAGGGTCTCAAGGCACTGGGCAATGACAACGGTAACAAAGCCAGGCTTCAGCAAGAAGACGCGAGTGTAACTTGGCATCCTCTAGTGCCTTTTCCGGACACTAGGAATCCTCCTAGCATCATTTTCTAACATGATGAGGAGGAGGAGGTGGGATGGTAGTATTCTGGGCAGCAGTGGACCCCTGCTCCAGGTGGCGCCAGCATGGACTGATTTGAGGCAGGCCTGGCTGCAAGCCCAAGGATCCTCTTTAGGTGCCCAGTCCTTTTCCTCCTCCAAGGCCACCAGTTAACGTTATTCTGTTGTTATGTTATGTTATGTTTAGTTAAAGGGCTTATATAGCTCATAGCTGCCCCAGCAATGGGACTTCCCAACCCCAAACCCAGGGGACAAGTGAGCTGAAACTGCATGCACTGCAGGAGGAAAAGAGCCATGTCTTAAGGGATTTCCGGCCATGCAAATGATTTTGGATGTTCCAGAGGGAGAGAGTTAGAGTGTTCCAAAGTGATGAGGTCAGAGCTCTGAAGGAGCAGCCTCCTGCTCTTGCTCTTCTCTCTTGGGTAACGATCGCCAAATTGAGGTCAGCTGAACGCAATGGTCGTGAAAGCAAGGAGTGTAGTGAGGACATGGGTTTAACTGTGGACATTGCTAAGTTAGCATAAGTTAGTATGGGCTTGGCGGCCATGCTGCAGCTTTTGCACGTTACTATATGCCTTTGTTTTCGAGAATACTCTGCTTGTGCGTTTTCACATGAGAACTGTCTGCCTTTCACACTTTTACTGCACTCTGTGGTCTTCGTCTGTACATAATGTTCAAGGTAAAAAAACAACGTCCCTTGTTAATCTGCTTTGGTCAGCCCAACGCACATAGACAGTTCAGTTCAAATTCTTTTATTCGGTTAGACAATTAGTTAACCATAAAAAGTACATCATAATTTAAAAATACATATTTACATGAATGCGGAACAAGTAATGCTATTACAATATTACAGTACAATTTTGAAAAAAAAGCCTAAAACGTTACAGAAAAAATAACAGAAGGGAAAAATACACTTTCAGTCAACTACCAGCACAATGTTTCAAAGTGTTAGATCCTCGTTCCTTATTGTTTTACGTATTATGATACATGATTTCAAGTACATTGCCAGGCTTTTAACCTCGTGTTGTGAATTTGGCTGTTGCAATGCAAGAAGCGCTGGTCGACAGGTCCTCAACCCCATCTGACGCAACACGGGCAAAACCCAGCGTTTGCGGGGTATGGCGTAATAGTAACAGAAAAAAGCTACATGCATGGTGGATTGGGATGAGACCTTATCGCATGGGCATTTCTCTAAGTTGTGGGACCAATTTAATGGGTTTGGGAAGGTTATCAATCGGAAAAACAAATTAAAACGAAACCTGGTTATAAGGTATTTTTCGTAGTTAGTCAAATAATAAGTGAGGTAAGGCTGTAAGCCTGGAGAAACTTGTACCATCATAACGTGGGCATTTGATTGCTTGGGTAATTCGCCGCTCAAACGAAGTTCCCTAAGATGGTTAAGACAATGGCACTTAAAGGTTTTCCTACTTAGCTCACTGATTAATGACGGCTCTGTTACGTATTGCTTAAGATCCAGATCTTCCAAGAAGTTGACAACGTAAGCCAACCATGGGATCTTTTTCCAAGAGGACAGCCCCAGGCAATCCGAGATCAGGGCCCGAGTAAGGTGACATTCAGGCTTAGACCAGATACGATGCCATAGGAGCATTGGTTGACATTTGATGTAATCAGCTAGGTAGTCAATCCCAAGCTCGGTATGGCATCCGTATGTGGGGGCACTCTGGGGAAGGGCCAACAGATATTTTGCAAAGCCATTTTGAATTTTTTGGAGTTCGGCCGTATTTACATAACCCCAAACGCCAGCCCCATATGTAGCAATGCTCTGGCACTTAGCTTGGTGGATTTTAAGTAGTGCGGGGGGAGATGGCTTACCCAGTTTTCTAGAAAATGAAATTAGGGCAGAGGTAGCACGCTGGTATAGCAGTTTTCTAGTTACCAGTGCCCTTTTCCACGTTAGCTGGTCATCTATTAATATACCCAAATAAGGGTATTCCCTGACTCGTTCTAATTTTGAATGCTCGATAGTAAGATACTTCGAGCTTGTCACCTTGGGCCCCGTTTTCATAACAAAGGTCTTGGTCTTATTTACCTTTAACCCCAGGGAAAGCATATGGTTGCAGTATTTGTCTAGTTGCTTCTGTAATTGAACCAGGGATCTAGCAAAGATAACTGAATCATCAGCGTAGAGCAATGCTGGGATAGGGCGATGGTTAATGGTAGGTAGGTCCTGGCTCCCTTCAAGCATGGCTGCTTCCAAACCATTCGTATATAAATTAAACAAGAAGGGAGCCAGGACGCAACCCTGCCTAACTCCACGTGTTATTTGAAAGGAAGATGTCAATTCGCCACCTGTTCCAAACCTTACGCGAGCCGAAGCTTCAGAATAAAGTTCGCGCAAGAATTTGATTAACGGCGGGTCAACCCCCAATTTCTCCAGGATGGGCCATAGCTTGGCATGAATTACACAGTCAAACGCCGCACTAAGGTCGACGTAAACCATGTATAGGTTTCCCCGTTTGGCTCCCACATACTTTCCTATTAGAAGTGCTAAGTTTAAAGCCTGTTCAACAGTGCCCAGTCCCTCCCGGAATCCATACTGGAGGTCGGTGATGATGTTATTCTCCGCCGCCCAATCCTGCAAACGGTCAAGGATTAGGCGACCCGCGACTTTTCCCAATGAATCCAGGAGGGAGATGGGCCTGTAGCAGGCAGGGTCATTTCTATCCCCTTTTTTAAAAATAGGAAGAAGTATGGAGGAAGACCAAGAATCCAGAAGGCCAGTGCTAAGGACTGCTGTCATTAGCTGGGTGATAATTGGAGACCATAGGTCGATGTTAGAGACAAATATATCTAGTGGGACGCCGTCCGGGCCAGGAGCCTTTCCAGTCTTTGAGGAGGATAGTGCGCTTATAACCTCCCCCAGGGTAAAGGATAGATCAATACAAGAGCACAGCTGCACTACTGAAAATTGAGTGCTTTTGATGTTGCATTGCATTCATATTAGAGTACTTGGAACAACCTTTCCAGGAGAGAAGAGCTGTGCTTGTCCGGAGTTGTAGACCTTTGCATCTAGACTTGGAGGTATGGGGTCTCCATGACAAAGCCCAGAGGTCTTCTATAATTATAATCAACTAGCTCCTAGCGCGGGGAGTGTGGTAAGGCGCATTAGTCCTTCTTCCACTATTTTTATAATATGATATCCCCTTTTGTATTCTATGGAATTTTAACAATGTTCACTATATTGTGTTTATGTATTTTGCTGCTAGTATTGACTTCTGTACTGTATTATAGAGCACGTTAGTTAAAAGAAATACTTTAAACTATACTGTGTCTCTGATTACTCACGTTGTGGACAAGTATGAGAGATTATGCAAAAGAGTGTTCTTGTTCCAGCGATTCCTGAGAGGGACGGAGTGACATGTTCTAGGATGTCTAATCATTGGTAGCTTTGCCGTAGTACGGAGAACGAATGAGACACTATAGCTAGTCGGATTGGGGTTCTGGGCACTGAGGTGGGTTGTTCGTACACCACTACACACCAAGGTTCTGGTTTCCTGTGCATAGTTCTGTATATGTGCAGAATCCCTGCAACATGGCACAACCAACATTTGGTCTGGTTCTTTTTTGCGATACACTTGAGTAGTGCTTTTGCTTGTCCACAATCCCCTTGCTTCTGTTTCCGTAAACAGCTGTGACGGTATAACCTGCCTATATTGATGTTTTTATAGGTTGTTTTCAAGCTTGATATCAGTAAAGGTGTTTTCTTGTATTGTTAACCCTTATTGCATTGGCACGCATTTAGGTTGTTGTTATTTCTTTCTCTTCATGGCTGATATGATATTGCGGCACATAGCCGCGCTGCGCTATGTCGTCATTTGACCGATTATGCAGTGCCTGACGCGGGTGTCGACCTTATCTTTGTGGTTGAAGCTGATCCAGCTTACCGCTTTGAGGTATTTTATTCTTGGGTTACCTTTCCGGCAGTGGATGGAACCGATAATTAGTTCCATGTCTACGCTCCCACCGTACCTCCTCATGTATATCGGCTTTATAGAACTCTTGAGGTTCTGCTACCAACATGGCACCACCAAATTTGGTTTAATGGCGCCCTCCCCCACCCCGTGACTCTGGTCTGCTTAGGCCCTTTATCTATTGATGGGGCCACTTGGCCAGTTTTGGCCGGGTACACACCACATCCACGTTATCTAGCAGTTCCACTCGTGGAGCTCTGCGTTTTGCACACCTTAGTTAGGGTGCAGAGGGCTCTTGTACAATACGTCTCACGCCACCTCCAGGTGGGACCACCTCGAGTCGCGGCGCAACCAGCTGGACGTGGCAGAGTGACTGTTAGTCCCGTCATGGTTAATTTGGTTATGGGAAAGCGCCCACAGAATAAGGATGATTCACCTTGCTTGCTGAGAAATTTGACCAGTTGGAGGCGGTATTTCCGAATACAACACCTATGAAAAAACACAGGATTTTGATTATTAGTTTGCAGAAAGACATAATTCCCTAGTTAACCGATTGTAACAATTGGGGTAGGATGTTCACAGCAGTATATGCAAAGTGTTTCGGCACTCCCTTAATGACCATACTCCCCTCCGTGATTAAGCGTGTTCAGGATGAGCACGGCCCTGAAGCAGCAGTTGAATTGGGAATGAGGTTGGTGGGAGTGTTCAACGTAATTGCTGATCTCATCCTTGCAAACGTGAAGGGAGATGCAGTGAACTTTTAAGTAGCTTATGCTTTGGCTCTCGTCCCAGAGGGTGAGAAGCCACGTGAATTGGCCAAAATTATTGCACAAGCTTATAAAAACCATTGGCCGCTCTAGTTTTGGTGTTAAGCCTTTTACTAAAATACCACCACAAACACAAACAAAACAGAAGTCTCAGTCTGATAAAGACGAGCGTCTGTTCTTTTAAAAAAATAACTGGAAAAATAAGAACTAGGAGAAGCAACAACAGAAACATGAATCATGTGCTGCATCACCAGCAACGGACTCTTCTCAGAGCACTTATGATTTGCGCAACCGCGCAAGAATGAGGTCTCCTGACAGATTTCAGGTTCCTGATCAGCTTTCTCCTCGTTCTTTACAGGAAGCATCAGGCTCACAAGATGGTGGAGGGGAATGCCAGGATTGCGGCAGAGGTAGGGGTGCACCACTAGTACGTGATCAGCCTCGTCAGTCTGACGGTAAGGGGAAACAAGACAACTTTCCTCGTCAGCGTCCACAGTTTCAGAAAAAGAAAGTTGCAGCCTTAACACCAAGACAGTGATAACCCGGCTCCAGAATCTAACATGGGTAGTGACTCTGCTTGACAGCACGTCAAAGGTTACTATAGTGCGGCAAGCACTGCGTCCATTTCTGGATGCGACAGCAACTGACACTTGTATTACAGTTGAAATGGCAGACACTTGAGTTGCTCAACCTGATGATTTATATAGCGTAGTTCTATTAATTGAAGGTGACGTACAGCGTGTCATTAAAGAGATTTTTTGGGAAAATCTAACTTCTTCGTATGACATTTTATTAGCGGAGACTGATCTGCCCCCACCTTTTGTTCTTGTGGCTCCTAAAGGGGAGGAGGTGATACTTCCAAGTTGTCTAAGAACATCTCCAAGGAACATGCAGCAGCTTTGGCAGAAGAGTGGTCTTTGGTGCTTGCACTGGCACTGTACCGTACTCATGTGGGCTGGGATAAAGATTCTCCACCGCATGAGAATCCATTGAGGTCTATGCTACAGCCTCAACCCCAATATCCCCTCCGTAGGGAGGCGAAAGGTCTAGTTTCGGAGATTCTCACTCAATTGGAGTATCAGGGAGTGATTGATACATGCGTGTCACCAATGCATAACCCTCTTTTTAACGTTATGAAACCCGATGGGTCATACCTCATAGTTTTCGATTACCAACATTTGAACTCTCATTGTCGCACTTTTGCTGTTCAAAATACCCACAGTTCTGCTCTTGTAGACATTCTTGTTCGTAAAAAATATAAAACTTCCCTTGACATTTCTAATGGCTTTTTTAGTCACAATTTATCTCTGGCATGCAGTCAATGGACCTCATTCACAGCCGGTGGTAAACAAAAACAATTTAGGCGATTAGCTATGGGCCACAAGAACAACTCGGGACTTTTCCATGTTGTCTGTTTGCTAGACAGCATAGATCCAGATGTTTATTTGTACGTTGATGATATTTATCTCACGGGCGATGAATTATGGCCGCATTTGTGCCACGTTGACCACATCATTATTTTGTTTGCGGACTACGGTTACAAATTCAACATTGCAAAATCACACATTGCAGAGTCTCTTTATGTCTTAACACAACCAACATTTCAAAAGCCTGCTGGCTACCGGAACATTCAGCTATTCTGCAATCGTTAAAGTCTGATCTTCTTGAATCTAAGTTCTTGTTAAAATATGATAACCACACAAACCTTGTGATAAGAATTATACCAGGTGCTGTGGGTTTCACTTACTTAACCTTTAATGAAGGTGTCACAGTACCTATTGCTTACAAGTCACACTTGTACACTTTTGCCGAGTTGCGGTTATCCACAGTTGAAAAGGTTTTGACAGCTGTGCAGATGGCGATCCTGAAGGAACGCGCACTGGCACAGGGGAAACAAATTTTGGTGGTGACACCATACCCGGCACTTGAAGCAGTGACAAAGGCAAGTGTACCAAACTCAAAAGCTTTGCATCCCCGATGGATCCAATGGGCTACTTCTTTGACATCTCCAGATGTCATGTATACCTTTGACTCGTCTCCTCAGACACAAGAGTTTTTACAGTATGAATTTGTTCATCCTCCTCCACTGTATTTACGCCCACTTGAGGAGTACCATTGTGTCATTCACACCGATGGCTCAGTGCAACTGGCCACCGGGTCTAAGCATGCTTATTCCGCGGCCTGGGCTATTGGGACAGGTTCTATAGTGAACGGTGAGTTCAAGTCCAATGTTGTTTATATGCAGGCACTAGGTGACTGCACCACCCAATTGGCCGAGCTGTGCGCTTTGATGCTAGCACTCGAGTTTGCAGATCCTAACGTGACTACACTTATTGTAAGTGATTCTTATTACTGTGTTTAGCCTTTCAATGACAACTTGCTCTTTTGGTCTCAGAATGACTATCGTGATTCCAAAGGCAGCGCAATTAAGCAAAAGATGCATTGGGTTTGAGTGGCCGATCTTAAAGAAAGTGTGCCTCACACATGCTGTTGGCAATAGTTTGGCTGATGAAGCAGCCAAATCAGCCGTAGCCACATGTTCAGTTGCAGCCGTTACAAGATCCATGACTCAGATTGATAATGACATTTTGGCAGCTATTGCTGCTACTGAGAAGGGTAGTAAGAACCTGCAAGGGTTCCCTTCAAAGTACGCTTATCATTTAAGTCCTGATAGAGTACCTTATATAAGAATTAACAACGTTGGTGACAGATTAATTTCCAACGCGGACCTCAGACTTTCTTTGATCACAGCCGCAACTGAAAGCATGGCTTCGGCCCATGCTGGTGTGTCTATGACAGTGTCTATCTTGCAGCAACGTTACTGGTGGCGTGGTTTATATAAACAAACCCGTAATTATCTACTTTCTTGTGACATTTGTCAGAAGATTAAACCATCTACGGTTACACTTCTACCACAAACTCAGCTCTGCATCTCTAATAAGCCTTTTGGTTGTGTATATCTTGACCACTGTGGTCCGTTTTCTTCGGATACGGCTTATAAATACATCTCAGTTGCAGTTGATTTATGCACCCGCTTTGTGTGGGTTTGGCCACAACGCAGTGCTGATGCTCGAAATGTCATAAGGGATTTGCGTGTCTTTCTGGGAATTTTTGCATGTGGCACCTTCCATTCTGACTAAGGTCCAACGTTTGCCTCTAAGGTGTACAAGGATGCAATACGGTCTTTGGGGGTACTAGTGAAATTTTCGTCTCCATAGAGGCCTGAGGGCAATTCAGTTGTAGAGCTAATGAACCATGACTTAAAGCAATCCTAGACAGCTAGAGTCTTAGGCACTGGCAGGAACTGGCTAGCCTACTTGTATGGCGTGCAACATGCACAAAATAATCTCCCTAGGAGATCTCTGGGTGGGCGACCCCATACGAAATGCTCTTTGTCATGAAAATGTTTGTGCAAGACCTTGATGGTCTAGACATGGCGGCAGAAGCTGCTGCTTTTGACGTAGATAATCATTCTACTATGTTACAGGACTTACAAGAGACCCGTGACAGTCTTGCAAAAGAACATTTACTATCTGCCACTTATGCTGCACTGCAGATTCCGGTAGTTGGCTTGTTACCCAAAGTTGGAGACCTGATCCGAGAGAAAATGGAGAACAAAAAATAATGTAACCCCTCTTATCATGCACAGGTTCCAGTGCTTTCATAAAGGGTACTCGTACACTCATTTTACCACCACTTCCTGGTCGCAAAGATAACAGATACATCTCGGTGGACAATGTCAAGCTACAACATCTGGTCGATTCTGAATAGTATAACACCAGCTGCATCAAGACCAGCAATATCCAGGATTCCTGTGTTTGGCGCATCTGACACCACGCAAATGGACACTGCCATCAAGGTGGAAGCTGTTACTAATCCTTTGATTATCCCAACAGCTTCCACTTGTAATGATCAAACTGAATATACTTATCCCACAAGCGAGTCGTTGCTTGGCTTGCAACCAACTACACTTAACCAGTCACTTTTCTCCTTTGACACAAACTCCACACCATCAATTGGCCTGACTAAATTCAATATTTTTGTTTCCTGGTTTAAACAGACATATTTGGTCCCGCCTTGGACATATATCTGAATGGTGCTGATCATAATTTTCCTCTTCATGTCCATTGGATTTGTGGCAGTTTTTTCCTTCTCATCATTGGTCACTACCTCCCAGAACGCTCTGCTGTTAAAGTGGTTGATGGAACTTTGGCTCCACACTCATCTTCTCACATCATGAAGAGAGACCTGACCTTTGTTAACATCTCCGCCTGTCCAGTTGCTGATGCCATAGTTTGGGATGCTGTGGATTTGCAAATTTTTGGTCCTCCAGAGAATATTAATGTGCCAAATGTACTTCGTGTTTCTATGGGTGATGTAGTGAAACATAACATTCAATCAGATGATTGGGATGTACAGGTCATACAATCTTTATTTTCCGATTTGAAATATTATGCTGCATTTGGTGCTGAAGATTAATATTTAAACACTACAAATTACGCTGATTTGTATTGTTACCAGCATTATGGACATCATTTTCTGCATAGAGCTAATACATTTAGAAATATGGTGAATTATACACAGTGGGAGCATTGCCCAGCTCCAAAGGAAGGCAGCTCTAACACCCTGTTAAATAAGTTTACATATTTTTCTCATTTTGATAGGTCCAATCCAGAATCATTCTATTTTAAATTGAACCTTTCATCTACTCCCAAGGTAATGTTGGCCCACACTGAATTAATATACTCTAATTCCTTTATTTATAAATTATCAGTTGGTGGCTATGAGCGGTGGAAAGCCTTAATTGATTTAAAATCTGTTTTGGGTTCTAGGTCCTGGCAGGTACAGGCCACAGAAGCTTTACATCGCACATGACTTATCCCTTCACAATTTCTTTTTTTGAACAAATCCATTTATAAAACTACATGTTTTAGGTTGGCCACTGCAAAACAGATGAATGTCCCTACCATTCCTGCTCTGGCAACATATCCTAACCGGAGCATGCATGCCAATTTTTCCATCGATGAATTGCAAGCTTTGTTTGAAAATACTACATTTAATGTCTCTAGTTTAGACCGACTGGGATGGTTGGTTTGGCAGACGAGTTCTGATGCCGGCCAATTACGTTTTCATAACATGGCCCCTGGCTACACACAGGATAGACCTGATCCTTGTTTTTCTAACACACATTCGGTTACCAGCTATTCTATTGGAAAGGTATGTCAAAATTGGTTACAGCACTACTCTCTATCGTCTGTGAAACAACATTTGTATTCGTTATACAGTAACATTGATTTGACCGACTTTATAAAAGGACCTAGAGGCACTCGATCAAAAAGATTTATTTACGCAGCCTACAATGAAATATGGAAGCTATGTCAAATTGAAGCTGCTTCACGTTTAAGGGAAATAGATCAGGCAAATTTAGAAAAAGTACTTGCTGTTGTTGACAATAGTATTAACACTCTGGCCTCCTGCATTTACACATTAGACAATATTGTTTCTTCTGTTGTGGATATTGTACAAGATGATTTGTCTGTGTTGTATCATGGCCAAAATCAATTGCATTCAGTAATGCAGTTTGCATGGACTTTGCAGACTTTGAAAATGGGTAGAGTGCCATGGGATTATTTAAACACATCTGAATTGTTTTTGCCTTTTAATTTGACGGACAAACAGCGATTTATGTCCACGAAAGATGCAGCATACACTCTTTTACATATTGAGAAGATAGACCCTTTACCGTTCTCCGTGGCTGAAACGGATTCGGATGTCTGGCTCATCCACGGGGTAATTACTTTACCATTCTCTTTGTTTAAATTTAACTCCTGCATGAAACATTACCCACTGGGTCGCTATGAACCCTTAGGCAGCGCTTTTCTGCAGAAACTGTGGTCTTTACCTTTCACATACAGATGCTTGCGGGATGACAAGGAAGTGTACCTCACTGGGGATTCCTGAGATTCGTCAGTAGGACGTTCACTTGTTTGTTAGAACATACAGTTACATGGGGCTTGCAACCTTACAGTCCGAATCTTGCATGTATTTTAAAAGCTATTCCAATGCCAGATATAACACCTACTTTCACTCTGCTGACAAACAGTAGTTATCTACAGTTAAATAACAAGGATGCTGTGTCATGCTGACAGGCATACCCTACATTGTAACTGTCTCACAACGCGTAATTTGCTGTAATGATGTGCTTTTCCCACCCTCACATGGGAGGCTCGATTACTCGTTCTGGCCTTTCATTCCAACCTTGAAGGCGGACTTCAATAAGTTGAGCAGAATAAGTGCCCTATTGTCCCAAAAGGAGGCTTCCCTAACTTCTTCGCGCAAGACCAGGTGGCAAACACCCGGACGGAGGTACAAGCCCTTCTTAATGCTGTCCTCCCACTACATTTCGGTGAATTAATTCATACCATTTTCAATGCTTCACACACAGAAGGCCTCGCACATTGTTTTAAGGTTGTGGGGTCCAGCCTTGTGACCTCCTTTCAAACTATATTTGGTGTGATACCAGCTTTTATTCATTCTATGTTTTCCAGCATCTTCGGTGGTATCTTAGCAGCTGGAATCCTGCTCCTGATCTCCCTGCTTCGAAATGGCTGCTTCTCTTGTGGTCCTGCACGACCTGGGCCGCCAGCAAATGCTCTGTAACCGTATGCTTCAATGCTATGGTACCTTGTCACTGGCAACACTCAGCATGGCTTATAGATTATTTTTTTGTTTTGCGTACTACACATGTGTGCAATCTGTTTTCACTTGCTTGGAATGTTCCTTTCAATGGGCATTGGATCTCTGCCTCTCCAATACGTCATCTCCCAACCCGGATTTCGACCTGTTGATGAGTCCCTTAGTGGCCCATGAGCAAGAATGTTCCGGTGTTGGTTTTATAGCATCTGCGGCGCCACTTGGAGTGTGGGCACATGGATATCTGTGAAGCGGCACAGGATTTCCTACAATGAAGTTACATCGAGTATCACACAAGTTGTCCTACGATGGTGCTAGAGGCACCTATTTGTGAGGAACACGCATGTTCATTCTGTTTACTAAATTGGATGGCATTGCTTTTTTCTACTGATGACAATGATTTCCTATTGGAGGCTGTTGCAGTTTACTGCTCATAGACTCTGTTGGATTAACTTGGCTGAAGCCCATCTCTGCCAACTTTTTTACTATTATGCTTTGATGCATTATTTTTTTCCTGCCCCCCCTTTTTTATTTTACAGATTTTTTTTTCAAAATTCACTGACATATAGACGCTCTTGCATTCTGCTCCAGCTTCCTGAACTCTGCTTTCGCCCTGTGTCTGCGTGCGATGGACTTACCAGGGGAGGGTGTAGTGAGGACAGTCGTATAAATGCAGACATTGCTAAATTAGCATAAGTTAGTATGAGCTTGGCAGCTATGCTGCCGCTTTTGCACACGTTACTATATGCCTTTGTTTGAGAATACTCTGCTTGTGCGTTTTCACATGAGAACTGTCTGCCTTTCACACTTTGTACTGCACTCTGTGGCCTTCGTCTGCACATAATGTTCAAGGTAAAAAAATAACGTCCTTTACTAATCTGCTTTGGTCAGCCCCAAGCACATAGACACAATACAAGAGCACAGCTGAACTATTGAAAATTGAGTGCTTTTGATGTTGCATTGCATGCATGTTAGAGCACTTGGGAACAAACTTTCCAGGAGAGAAGAGCTGTGCTTGTTCGGAGATGTAGACCTTTGCATCTAGACTTGGAGGTATGGGGTCCCCCATGACAAAGCCCAGAGGTATTTTATAATTATAATCAACTAGCATGGGGAGGTTAGTAAGGTGCATTAGTCCTTCTTACACTATATTTATAACATGATATTCCTGTTTATATTCTTTGGATTTGTAACAATGCTCACTATATTGTGTTTATGTATTTTGCTGCTAGCATTGGCTTGTGTACTGAATGATAGAGCACATTAGTTAAAATAAATATTTTAAACTATACTGTGTCTCAGATTACTCACTTTGTGGACAAGTATTAGAGAGTATGCAAAAGAGTGTTCTTATTCCCGTGATTTCTGAGAGGGAAGGAGCCACATGTTCTAGGATGTCCAATCATTGGTAGCTTGGCTGTAGTACGGAGAACGAATGAGACACTATAGCTAGTCGGATTGGGGTTCAGGGCACTGAGGTGGATTATTGGTACACCACTATACACCGAGGTCCTGGTTTCCTGCGCATAGTTCTGTATATGTGCAGAATCCCTGCAACAGGAGGGTGATATGAGAATTTTCAGGATAGGGTCCCCCTGAGAGTGTAGGGTATTGTGGGCGATGCACAGGGTCTTAAAGTGAATGCGCTTGTCCAGAGGTAGCCAATGTAGCTATCAAAGGAGCCCAGAGACAGACCAGAATTTGGGTGAGGAGAAGAGCAGCCTAGCTGTGGCATTTTGGGCCAGCTGCAGTCTTCTAGTAACAGCTTTGTTGGCTCCTAGTTACAGGACATTGCAGTACTCTAAACGAGACAAAATTACAGCTTAAAATGTATTTTGTCTGATGAGTGGGTGTAAATGGCCCAAGATGGGTTGAAGCTTCTTAAAAACCCAAAATAAGTGCCAGCTACAGATTTGGCTTAAGCTTCAAAGGCCAGGTTGTTATCCATCCAGATTCCCAAGTTTTTAATAGTCAGATTGAGTTTATGAGGAGGTCCAAGGGTAGTTGACTACCAACGGTCACTCCAGAAGTGGGAATGTTTGCCTAATAAAAGTATGTCAGTTTTATTCGTATTCTGACACATGCACTTGATGTTCATCCATTCTGCAACTGCAAGCATTCCTTTATGAAAGTAGGTGTTGTTCTTTCAGAGATTGAAAGAATGAGCTGGGTATCATCCGCATAAGATTCCAGCGTGATCCCAGAAGATTTTGCAATCCGTACCAGTGGTTGAATGTAGATATTTAATAAGGTAGGGCTCAATGAGGAACCCTGGGAGACAACGTAGTGACAAGAGTGAAGCTGGGAGCTAAAAGATGTAGAGATGACCTAGAATGAACGCTCAGACAAAAAAGAGGCGAACCAGGACAGTGCAGACCGGCAAATGGAAATGTCCTGTAAGCACTGGAGTAAAATGTTGTGTGACACTGTATCAAATGCGGCTCCAAGGTCAAGCAGGATCAGCCTTCACCTGGAGAACAGCGAAGTTTCTCCATTACCGTTCTCCATTCTGTTGCCATAGTCTCCAACTTTTGGGCCGCAGTTGGGCACCTATCTCCTCCTGGGATGGATGCTGGCCAGCTCCAGCAGCAAGAGTAGCGATATCAAGCAAGTAAAAAAAAACATATTGTGAGGTTCAGCGCAGACACTTGCTCACACTGGCTATAGTGGCACAGTTACATAACATTGCTGGCCCCCCAGGGTCACTTGAATTTAATTTAGATGTAATGATTAGTCACAGGGTCAAGTTTTTCCACACATACATCACATAATGCAGTAGCACACACAAACATAATCAAAAAGTAACTTTAATGCAATTATACTACAAGGCAGCGCAATTGAGAGTGCTGGTGGAATGGTCACAACCCCTCTCGGAGAAGCATTGGCTGCACATGGAGCGTAGTGTAGCTGGGAGATCCATCTGGGATTTGGCCTGGAAACCTAAGGTGGACCGTCCCAGGAATGCCTATATATGCACTCCTACTAGTACTGTCCTGAAAGTGTGGGACACGGTTACTGGGGATGAGCGTTGGACCACATTTCCGTCACCGTTTACCCCTATCCATAGGAATCCGTCCTTCCCTCCGTCGGAGCACGATGGTCCGTTTACACAGTGGAGTGAGGGGGGCTGCAGGGCGCTTACTCACCTGTTCCATGGGGCGGATCCCCTTACCTTCCACAACTGCATGAGGGACTATGGGGTCCCGCCCACTGAACGGTTCCATCACACTCAACTCCTGCACTGGGCTACTTCACCGGAAGTGAGAGATGCGGCCACGAGACAGCTGACGTCCTTTGAGGCGTTTATCATCCGCACTTCCTGCATGAAGGGGACGATCTCCTTCATATATATACTGCTCCTGGACACTGCAATATTCCCAAGACCCCGATATATGGAGTACTGGGAGACTTGTCTAGGGCGGGACATTTCAAAAGCCGAGTGGGAGGGGTTATGGAGAGATATCAAGGCCCATAACCACTCGATTGGCCTTAGGGAGGCTCATTTGAAACTCATGTATGACTGGTACCTCTACCCGTCCAAGCTGCATCGTATTTTCCCGTCGACCACCGACAGGTGCTGGAGGGGATGCGGCTTGCTGGGTGATTTCCGCCATATATGGTGGGATTGCCCACCCATCAAGCCTTTCTGGGCAGAGATACTGGCTCACATTAAAGAGGTGGTTGGATATCCGATCCCGGAGTCCATGGATTATGTCCTGTTGGGGCTTCGTGATCCGATGCTGACACACCAGACTAGAGCCGACAAACGAATTATCTGGTTATGTTTGGGTGCGGCTAAATTGACACTGGCGGCGGCGTGGAAGAAGCCGACAGCGCCGGCAACCTCACTATGGCATGCGCGGTTGTGGCGATTATTGAGTTTGGAGAGGGTATCCGATATCTTTCTGGGCCATTTTAAGAATTTCATGTTTACATGGGGTCCCTTGGTCAGGTTTCTTTCCCGGGGTCTTCCGTCAGCAGTATGCCCGTCAGCATTGCAAGCACTACACCTGTTTCAGATATGATTGAAGAGACGTATGCTTCCAAGTATGAATGTGTGATGAGCTGCCACCATGGGTGGGGGGTGGTGAGGGGGGGGGGGGTTTGGGTTGGGGACTGTTGATTTTAATTGTTTACGCGACTACTGGCAATTGGAAATGGACTATAGAGGACTCCGGCGCAGAGACGCACATGGATGGTGGCTTGGCCTATCAACTACTGCAGCTAATGGAGTTCTGATGTATGCCACTGTTGCGAATGGACACTGGCTTTGCTGTAACTGAGCAGCTTATCCCTCTCGCATCTCTGTGATCTGTTGGGTGGGCATTCCCGGAGTCCCCCCTACGGGGCTTATTGATCTTTGTCGCTATGTTTGATTGGTTTTCTTTGAATTTGAAATCAATAAAAATAACTTTGACAAAAAAAAGTAACTTTAGTTTAAAGGATTTTAAATCCTAGTTAAACTGAACTGACACTTTATGTGTTATAAATTAATTAGCTGTGAATGATAGGTGTATATAAGCTGCACAAATAATACTTGACTATACGTGATACATTAATGGAGCCAATCTAGTGAGTCTGCTACTCTGTAGCAGGTTTTTGGGACAGCTTCTTATAATTAAATCCAAAGGCCCTTCTCTTCTCTGACTCCCTCTTCATTTCTACCCTGAGTTCGAACTTAGGGGCTGATAAAGTCTGACATATAGCGCATGTGGCAGATAACGGATATCCTGTCTGCCGTATTACAGTAGACAGTGCATAGAATATAACAATGCGCTGTAGTAACGAGAACGGGATATATTTTACTTGTCACGTTTGTCACAAAGAATCCCATCCGCCAAACTCTAAATCATGCACGGAGTCCCAAATTACACCCTGGCCACCACCACAAATTATTTTCAACAAATACTTTCACTTGTCAGTGAGGAAAGTTAGTCTACAGGAAGGCAAGTTATAGGGATTGGGCTAAGTAGAGGTTTAGCAATGGAATCGCTGGATGTCACTAATCATGCACTAGGCTTTTGCTTAGTAACATTGGTTGACGAAAGGAAAAAATTGGAACCATAAATCCGTAATGGAAGCTATGAAATATAAGTCAATTGGGCATAAAAATTGGCAAATGTCGAAATATAATTGACATGTTTGGGTATTCTGGGGCACAAAGAATCAATGACGTAGTGAAGTGCTAGTAGGTGATTGAATGGGCACTGGAAAATACAGCTTGTCTTCAGTTTGTATGCATTGCAAACTTTGGAATGCCACGCTGTAAATGAAGCAGATGAGCATTTCACCACCTACACTGCAGCACTAAATTAAACTGCGCTGCAGTTCTAGGTGATGAAATGCAGTGGGCAGGGAGAGAATAAGCGTGATATCTGCCTCGCTTAACAAATACAGTATTGTCAATAAGAAAGCAAGATGACTTATCACTTATTACTTCCACCATTGGGATTGATCCCTCTTCATTGATTGGCTGTGCCTCCTCCAACTTCACTGGCTGGCTGGCACTTGTGGCAGCACAGATTGTCTGTAAGCCTGGAGAAAAACATAATGCACTCATTTTAGACACCGTATTAGCCACCTAAGCCATTATTTATTTTGCACAAGGTACAACAGCAGTACCTGACTACAGTTAGGTTAGCCATCCATCCGTGTCTTCTATCAAAAGAATCAATTTGGGAGGTTTGTTATTTGACATTTTAAAAACCAGGTAGTCAAGTCAACCAAACTTTTTTTTCTCCTAATGGAGGCATACGGCTACAAAAGAATAGGAGTAAATCAAAATGAAGAGGTCGAAAGGAATGAAGGACTTGTAATATTGGTTGAATTAATGATATCTCAATCATGCCATGCTGCATTCTCATGGAAACTGCTAGTCTAAAACAATCTTTGCGGGTCCATAACCATGATCACTCTATCTCTGTCCATGTATATTTTGATTCTTTGATCAATATAGTATTCTCAACCATCCTCTTTAGTTTACCAAAAATCTGTTCTCTTAACAGTATGACACAAGGCATGTAAAAAAGGGGTGCGGGAAAGCTTACTAAGAAAGAGAGCAGAAGAAAGCTATGTATAGGAGAAACTCCGGTGCGGAAATAGGAAATGCAGAAATCGCATCGCAGAGAAATACAGCAATAACAAACATTAGATTTGGGAGGTAAAAAGTAAATAGGTAAATAAATATGGTCATGGAGCTGGTGGTGGTGGTTGTCCTACTCGCAGCAGCACTGGTTGTGGTGGCAGCTGCATGCCCGGATTCCCTTTTGCTCTTGGGTGATTATGAAAGTAATTAAGAAGACAAAAAGAACAATGATTGGTGGTACTACCTTTAAAAAACATTTTGACAGTCCTAGCATTATACTGTTTAAATCAGATAGCCTATTCTTAGTTTCCTAACCTAAAAAACATTTTTAACTATTCATGCTTGCAGCGAATAATCTTTGCTTCTCCACCCCCTTTTGAGGGGTCTAGTCGGTCTCCCTTTGCATACTGCACATTAAGTAGTTTGGGACAGTGATAAACTGCATAAAGCCACAGAGAAGAACACCAACACACCACTAGCGGAACTTGAGGGGGACCCCCTGCAAACTACATGGCGAGCCCCCCACTGGACTCAATCAGGAGCTGCCATGCCAGGGTACTGTGCTGAGGGGGCCCCCAGGTCCCCCCCCCCCCCCACGCAGCATGAGCTGCAAGGGCCTTTGTTACACCACTGTATCACCCCTGTTATACTACTATCATAATTGTGACTCAAGTTGACATCTCTTAAATCAGCCCAAGCAAGCTGCTGGCTAGCTCACACTGGAACAGAAACTTGTCAGTATCATTCAATGGATGTCCACTCTAGTCCTACGGCCCTACACCATCCTTCTGTCTGGCACCATGCACTGTATAGCAGCGATCAGATTTATCAAGTGTTTGTGTTGCCCTTGCATCTAAGTAATGTTTTGGTGCAGGGAGGTGTTCAATCTTGCACACAACAGTCCAGGGTGCTGTGCAACATGGCACCCTTGCACTATTAGCACTCAGTGTGTCAGGAGAGGAAGAAAGCAGGAATACAACATATCTTGATAAATAAATACGTTGCATTCCTGCCCTCTCCCTTTGACGAAGCTCAGTGGAGCAAGTTGTCTTGCCACCCTGTGCTGCATGAAATGTTGTAATTCTGTGCCCCAATGCACTCAGCAAAGTATACACATAAACCCTGGTGTATTACATCAGATGCCCACTCCTTTTTGAACAAATACAGTGGATGCCATTGCAAGCACTCTGATGCAAAAAGTGGATTTTATCTATGTTAGTGGCACACACTAATATTAAAAATCCTCTTGCTTGTACATGGTATCGCACTCATGAATAAACTGTCCTTGTTGCACTAGAGGGCACATATGGTCACAATCATTGTTCCAAAGGGGAGTAAAAAATGGATGCTTCCCTTGTTAATTCCCATAGGACTTTTGAACAAGACTGCAGCCCAAACTGCTGGACGGAATTACACCGAAATGGGCAAAAAGTTAACTTTTGGTTCCCAGATCACACAATCAGTTATTCGGTGTAAATCCATTCAGTAGTTTGCAAGAAATTAAAGGAATTCCAAATTTGTATATCTACGACCGTGACTAATTTGTGAATATTTCACAACAATTTGCGAATACGTTTGCCAATAGAAATGTCATGATTGGCTGGCCGCAACATGAGCAGAAAGTTGAGGCTACCATTTTAGATTATTGGCAAAGTCCCCGGGCAACACAAAAATGGCAGAAAATGGCACACGTGGTCAGGTTGGATGTACCCTGGCCCCATGGGTGGGTTATCCAGGCGTTTCTGGAATATAGTATGGGCTGTAAATATCAAATACATTTTTTTTACACCACACGTGATATTTGCGGGTTCGCCGCGATGCTCAGCATGGCCACCTTGTGTAACTTTGCAACAAATTCATGAATATTGGTGGAACAATTTTAAAAATATAGTCACACACCCACCCTCAGCCTCACTTAAACACTCACACAGACACTCATGCACCCACTCACACACCCACTCAGATACTCATGTACCCACTCAGGCTCTCATGCACCTACTGACAGACCCACTCAAACATTCATGCACCCTCTGACAGACCCACTCAAACTCTCACACACCCTCTCAGACACTCATGTACCCACTCAGAGACTCTCTCTGACACTCATGCACTCACTCACAGACCCACTTAAACATTCATGCAGCCATGCACAGATCCACTCAAACACTCATTCACCTACTCACAGACCCACTTAAACACTCACACACCCACTGAGAGACCCTCTCAGACACTCATGTACCCACTCACAGAGTCTCTCAGAGATTCATGCACTTACTTTCAGACCCATTCGGACACTTATGCACCCACTGAGAGACCCGCTCAGACACTCATGCACCTAGTCACAGACCCACTCAAACTCTCACACAATCACTCACAGACCCACTCAGACACTCATGCACTGACTCATAGACCCATGCAGACAGTCATGCATCCACTCACAGACCTCCTCAGACACTCATGCACAGCCTCAAAGACTGTCTGGAGATCCAGTGAGACTTTTATGCACCCACTTACAGACCCACTCAACCACTGATAGACCAACTCACAGACACATTTAAAGACTCATACATATACTTATACAATAATTTAGATACTAATTTGCCCAGTGTGATGCACAGAATCACTTATGTAGTTATGAATGTTAAATGTGCTGGTGTCTAAATTAAACTGCGCTGCAGTTCTAGGTGATGAAATGCAGTGGGCAGGGAGAGAATAAGCGTGATATCTGCCTCGCTTAACAAATACAGTACTGTCAATAAGAAAGCAAGATGACTTATCACTTATTACTTCCACCATTGGGATTGATCCCTCTTCATTGATTGGCTGGGCCTCCTCCAACTTCACTGGCTGGCTGGCACTTGTGGCAGCACAGATTGTCTGTAAGCCTGGAGAAAAAAATAATGCACTCATTTTAGACACCGTATTAGCCACCTAAGCCATTATTTATTTTGCACAAGGTACAACAGCAGTACCTAACTACAGTTAGGTTAGCCATCTATCCGTGTCTTCTATCAAAAGTATCAATTTGGGAGGTTTGTTATTTGACATTTTAAAAACCAGGTAGTCAAGTCAACCAAACTTTTTTTTCTCCTAATGGAGGCATACGGCTACAAAAGAATAGGAGTAAATCAAAATGAAGAGGTCGAAAGGAATGAAGGACTTGTAATATTGGTTGAATTAATGATATCTCAATCATGCCATGCTGCACTCTCATGGAAACTGCTAGTCTAAAACAATCTTTGCGGGTCCATAACCATGATCACTCTATCTCTGTCCATGTATATTTTGATTCTTTGATCAATAAAGTATTCTCAACCATCCTCTTTAGTTTACCAAAAATCGGTTCTCTTAACAGTATGACACAAGGCATGTAAAAGAGGGGTGCGGGAAAGCTTACTAAGAAAGAGAGCAGAAGAAAGCTATATATAGGAGAAACTCTGGTGCGGAAATAGGAAATGCAGAAATCGCAGGGAAATACAGCAATAACAAACATTAGATTTGGGAGGTAAAAAGTAAATAGGTAAATAAATATGGTCATGGAGCTGGTGGTGGTGGTTGTCCTACTCGCAGCAGCACTGGTTGTGGTGGCAGCTGCATGCCCGGATTCCCTTTTGCCCTTGGGTGATTATGAAAGTAATTAAGAAGACAAAAAGAACAATGATTGGTGGTACTACCTTCAAAAACATTTTGACAGTCCTAGCATTATACTGTTGAAATCAGATAGCCTATTCTTAGTTTCCTAACCTAAAAAAACATTTTTAACTATTCATGCTTACAGCGAATGATCTTTGCTTCTCCACCCCCTTTTGATGGGTCTAGTCGGTCTCCCTTTGCATACTGCACATTAAGTAGTTTAGGACAGTGATAAACTGCATAAAGCCACAGAGAAGAACACCAACACACCACTAGCGGAACTTGAGGGGGACCCCCTGCAAACTACATGGCGAGCCCCCCACTGGACTCAATCAGGAGCTGCCATGCCAGGGTACTGTGCTGAGGGGGCCCCCAGCCCCCCCCCCACGCAGCATGAGCTGCAAGGGCCTTTGTTACACCACTGTATCACCCCTGTTATACTACTATCATAATTGTGACTCCAGTTGACATCTCTTAAATCAGCCCAAGCAAGCTGCTGGCTAGCTCACACTGGAACAGAAACTTGTCAGTATCATTCAATGGATGTCCACTCTAGTCCTACGGCCCTACACCATCCTTCTGTCTGGCACCATGCACCCCTACTCTGTATAGCAGCGATCAGATTTATCAAGTGTTTGTGTTGCCCTTGCATCTAAGTAATGTTTTGGTGCAGGGAGGTGTTCAATCTTGCACACAACAGTCCAGGGTGCTGTGCAACATGGCACCCTTGCACTATTAGCACTCAGTGTGTCAGGACAGGAAGAAAGCAGGAATACAACATATCTTGATAAATAAATATGTTGCATTCCTGCCCTCTCCCTTTGACGAAGCTCAGTGGAGCAAGTTGTCTTGCCACCCTGTGCTGCATGAAATGTTGTAATTCTGGGCCCCAATGCACTCAGCAAAGTATACACATAAACCCTGGTGTATTACATCAGCTGCCCACTCCTTTTTGAACAAATACAGTGGATGCCATTGCAAGCACTCTGATGCAAAAAGTGGATTTTATCTATGTTAGTGGCACACACTAATATTAAAAATCCTCTTGCTTGTACATGGTATCGCACTCATGAATAAACTGTCCTTGTTGCACTAGAGGGCACATGTGGTCACAATCATTGTTCCAAAGGGGAGTAAAAAATGGATGCTTCCCTTGTTAATTCCCATAGGACTTTTGAACAAGACTGCAGCCCGAACTGCTGGACGGAATTACACCGAAATGGGCAAAAAGTTAACTTTTGGTTCCCAGATCACACAATCAGTTATTCGGTGTAAATCCATTCAGTAGTTTGCAAGAAATTAAAGGAATTCCAAATTTGTATATCTACGACCGTGACTAATTTGTGAATATTTCACAACAATTTGCAAATACGTTTGCCAATAGAAATGTCATGATTGGCTGGCCGCAACATGAGCAGAAAGTTGAGGCTACCATTTTAGATTATTGGCAAAGTCCCCGGGCAACACAAAAATGGCAGAAAATGGCACACGTGGTCAGGTTGGATGTACCCTGGCCCCATGGGTGGGCTATCCAGGCGTTTCTGGAATATAGTATGGGCTGTAAATATCAAATACATTTTTTTACACCACACATGATATTTGCGGGTTCGCCGCGATGCTCAGCATGGCTACCTTGTGTAACTTTGCAACAAATTCATGAATATTGGTGGAACAATTTTAAAAATATAGTCACACACCCACCCTCAGCCTCACTTAAACACTCACACAGACACTCATGCACCCACTCACACACCCACTCAGATACTCATGTACCCACTCAGGCTCTCATGCACCTACTGACAGACCCACTCAAACATTCATGCACCCTCTGACAGACTCACTCAAACTCTCACACACCCTCTCAGACACTCATGTACCCACTCAGAGACTCTCTCTGACACTCATGCACTCACTCACAGACCCACTTAAACATTCATGCAGCCATGCACAGATCCACTCAAACACTCATTCACCTACTCACAGACCCACTCAAACACTCACACACCCACTGAGAGACCCTCTCAGACACTCATGTACCCACTCACAGAGTCTCTCAGAGATTCATGCACTTACTTTCAGACCCATTCGGACACTTATGCACCCACTGAGAGACCCGCTCAGACACTCATGCACCTAGTCACAGACCCACTCAAACTCTCACACACCCACTCACAGACCCACTCAGACACTCATGCACTGACTCATAGACCCATGCAGACAGTCATGCATCCACTCACAGACCTCCTCAGACACTCATCCACAGCCTCAAAGACTGTCTGGAGATCCAGTGAGACATTTATGCACCCAGTTACAGACCCACTCAAACACTGATAGACCAACTCACAGACACATTTAAAGACTCATACATATACTTATACAATAATTTAGCTACTAATTTGCCCAGTGTGATGCACAGAATCACTTATGTAGTTATGAATGTTAAATGTGCTGGTGTCTATTTAATGTCTGCTTTTGTTTTGCGTATTTGTGAATTTTGAAAAAACAATAAAAAAATATAATTTTAAAGAAAATATATATATTTTTAAAGAAAAGTTTGGGGCATTAGGGTGGCTCTGAGAAGAGCCTTTGTTTTGATTATATACATAAGACAGGATGCAGAGTTTCAAGTTGCTGAGAAACACCCTGTTTCCTTTGTCTGTGAAGTGAACTCAATCACTTCTATAGATTCCATGCATGTCAATACTCAAGTTGTTGTTGTAAATAGGGCCCACGTTATAGTCTCTGAGGAAGGTATATACAGTTTTATTCACACATTTCCTGGCTTTGTCAATCTGTGGATAGAATTGATTAGACCACTTCCATTTCTGCCTTTGGTACACGTTGGAGTACACCAAGGAAGTGTAATGGTGTCATTAATTGTGCAAAGGTATCCTTCATTAGGATTTCCAGTCCTACCCCAATCAGTGTCTCTTGATCATTGCCACCACAGTGCACAATCATGAAGTCAGCGCGTTGGCAGTCCACAATGCTTTCAACCAAAGGTAGCAATTGATGCCACTTTAACCCTCTCTTGGCAATCCAAGTAATGTCCACATTAGCCAAACCCAAGTTCCTGTCAATGCCACTCTTTCTAGCAATCTCTCTAGCTCAAAAGACATATCTATGGCCCATGATCCACATTCTAGTCATTTTGAAGTGAAGCAGCAATAGCAGACAGAAGAAGGCTGGAGTTGAATGAGACAGTTTTCAAAATGGAAGGCAGTTAAAATGGAGGTGTGCCCTTGGTTTGAAAAACAAATATTTGATTGGATGTTGTGAATATGTTGCTGAATACAATTAGGTGGTGTCTTGAAAGGATAAGTCCCTAGATCTGTGATTGGCTCTGGTAAAAATTAAAAAATTGTAATGCAGGCTTGGATATGCTTTTAATTCTGTACTATAAACCACACTGCTGTAGCTCATTTTGTAACTAGTATGGTCCTTCTAGAATGTGTGGTGAACTTATGGCCTACTGGTTCTAGTGGGTTGCTATGGAGACTCTGCTAAGAGAGGGTTTCGGGGGAAGGGTCTTAAAGAGAGTGTTGTCTGCTTTTTGAAAACTAGAAATGTGTAGATTCATTTTTGAAGAATAAAGGTTTGTTTCCAACTGAAGGCTTTCTGCTAAAGTGTAGTGCAGTTTTAAAGTCATAAAATGACCAGACCAAATATGTTTTAAGACTCCCGTAATCATTTGTGAATTTCTCTCGACGATCGCGAATAATCCTCGAATATGCACAAATAGCCTTCTATATTGGATTCCTTTATAAAAGTGCTTGACAGGGTTAACACATACTAACCATTCAGAAATAGAGTCAGAAAAGTATGTTATGAAAAGCATGTTTTTTTACCTGCCTTCCCAGCATCAGAGAGTGCAAAGTTGAAAAGGTTTTTATTAATGGTTGTTTTGTATGAGTGTTCATTGCCATTCTTATGCTTAGTTTCCACAATGTCTGAGAGTAATGAATCTATCTAATAGGAGCAAAAAAAACTATTTTACCAACAAACTCAAATTTTAGGTATGTGAATAATATTGATGTTCGAAAAAAAAAATTTGACTGGAAAGGCATATGTCTATGTGAGATACATAAAAATCAGTATGATATATGGAAAATAATTGTAACTTTATGAGACGATATATGTCTGGTTGTGTTAGTGTTTTTATATTGGTATTAATGGGTGAGTAAGTCTGTTTCGAGGTGCGTAAGTATGTGACTGTTTGTCTGAGGCTCAGACTAGCTGTGCTACAAGTTGCTTAACAATGTGTTGCCCTGGAATTTTATATCAATGCTGGGTATTTTTGATGTATTATTTGACCTCGTAACCGACACCCGGAAATTTATGAAATAATTCTGAATTTTCTGCTCCCGGGGCTTGTCCATGCTAACTATTGAAGATTGAATTTGACATTCTTTTGTAAATTCTGATTTGGAGGTCTGCCAATTTATGGCACTTCTGTATCTTTCCAGGTTCTCTGTTGGAATGTATTCGGTACAACAGCTGAAGAAATCCTTTACATTTTGAAAGACCGTCAAGAATATCTATCAAGTGGTCGCTTTTGCTCCTGAAGCTTATTTGTCCTGATGATGACCCTGAAAGAAATCTTTGGTTGAAACGCCGTCAACGCTTTGTACATGGCTTAAATCAGAGAATACATTATTTATTTACTGTGCATTGTGTATATTGTGATTTGACTACTAGTCTCTGCCACTGTTTTTTGACTTTATATGTTTATGTCTTTCTGTAGTTATTGTGAGTATAATTGTTTGAGCGCCCTTGTGTTTTCATTTCACTTCATTAAATGCATTTGAATATTTATTCATATATTTGTTTTTTATGACATTGTGGTACTCATAGGAGTTTTCTATTTCTCTATTCTTCACTTTGAGGGTGGGTTTGTTTCCCTTTTCTAGTTTAACTTTTTTTATTTGTTTTATATATGAATATGAATATATCTCTCTGCATTGGAAATTTTAATCAACGGGTTTACAACCTTTATGGCTAATCTGGATATGTCTACCAATCTGTCCAAATCCTGCGTGATGACGATAGGGAAAAAAACATGCAGACAGTTTGATTTTACAATAGGTCCACATGTCTTAGGAGAAGTACAAATGTTTCCATATTTAGGCATAACCTTTGACCCTAAGCTGAATTTTAGAAGTTTAATTGATGAAAAGTGTATCATAATGTCTAGAGCCATAGGGTGGATTAAGAGCTATGCCACACGGCTGGGGTACTGAACACCTGGTCTTATCTTAAAATTGTACAATTCTATTTGCTGTTCAGCTGTCCTATATGGCAGTGAAGTATGGGGTTTCTCGGAAACAAGTAAACTCCAAGTGGAGGAGAACAATTATTTGAAGGGTCTACTAAAAGTGCCACGCAGTTCATCAACCTTTAGTACGCATGAGGAGTTGGGGTCTAGTTATATTTCAGATCTTGTGGCTGTGAGACCTCTCCTTTGCTGGATAAAGATTTGGTACAACGAAGAGTTGGGACTGATAAAAACCGTATTACTGGACTTTCTAAAACTGGATTATAGCCACAAGATACCATGGCTACGGTACGCTAAATCCTCCTTTTTGAAATTGGGCCGCAAGGATTTATACAGTAACCCAGAAACAATCAGTAACAGTGACAAGATGATTATAAAGAACCTCCAACACAAGTCTATGGTGGCCCTGCGGGAGGAGGCAGAGTTCACTAAACGTACTGTAAGAGAACATATCTTGGTGAAAACCACTGTTGGCATAGAACCCTACTTGGTACATGTAGTGAATTCACATGAAAGGTTTTTAATGACCCGTTTTAGATTTGATCTTATTCATTTCTTATTATCAGTGCCAGAAGGTTTTACTTTGAATCTTAGAGATAAAGGGCCCTGCGGCTGCGACAATAAGTCTCCGCAGGACACCCTACATTTTATATTTCTATGTTCATTTTATGTGGGACCTTGGAGATTGTATTTGAAAGATCTGCTTAGGAAACTCAAGTTCAAATGCGCTAGGGTGGCATTGCTGTTTTTAAAAATGTCCTCTGACAATTTTACACTCTGTTGTACTTTAAGTTTCCTAAAGGCCGCACTGAGAATACGTAAGACTAGAGGGGTTGTTTTTTCTTAAATTACTGTAATGTACTCGATTTTGTGTTTTGTAAAGCATATGGGCGAGATTTTAAATGTAATGCTTTTATGATTTGACTCAAATCGAAATAAAGCTAAATGAAAAAAAACAACTTGATAATATTGCTCAAGAACCACTGTTTGGAGTATATTATACTGGAATTGTATATGACACATGTTGTTTTACTGCATGCTCTAGTTTGTTTAAAAACTGCTTGCTAAGCAAGCAAAACTTATACTTAAAAATATGTTGCTCAAATAGAATATTTACCTTTTAACTCTGGTACTTGTAGTGTTTATTTATTCCATTTTAAAAGAGCACTACAAGTCATAGCATTGAAGGGGGAAAAAAAAGCACTGCAGCAGTACTTAAAGGATGAACCTGTGAAACTTGGCAATTAGGAATTAGAGACCCTTTAGGATGGGTGTTGTTAAGTTATTGGACATATTTGTATGTGCTTAGATAGTAACATGCCCTTTTATGTAATACTGAGTCCCATGTGTAGTTTGAAACTTCTAGGCAAAGTTTAATATGTAGTGTTACCCATATAGAACAAGTTTTGTACATGTGTAGGGAACACTTACAACTCATTTAGTCTGTGAGATAGAGTCAGAGCTATTTGGATATTCAGTGACATGCCTATATAGAACGTATGTATACAGCAGTTATGAAATGAAATGAAAAGTGAGTCTTATATAGCGCTACCTCGATTAGGTCTAAACAGCAGGCATCAGCTATCCCAAAGATCCAAGCCTTTAATGTGTTTCTGAACTGCCCCTCCCGTTCAATTACTCTAAGTTCCTTTCGCCTACAGTTCCAGGCCTTTGCTTCCAGTACAGTGGCTGATTTCCCACCTCTAGTTACACATTTGAAGCCCAGCACTTTGAGCAAGCTTTCAGCACTAGATCTTAGTGTTCTTGCTGTAATATATGGCTTTAATCTTGCTGAAAGATATATTGGGCCCACACGACGATGTGCTCTAAAAGTCATCTGTAGTAGTTTGTACAAAATTCTTTTATGAACTGGAAGCCAGTGGAGGGTCTTCAATGCGGCCGAGGCCCATGCCCTGCGCGGAAGCCCTAGAACCAGTCTGGCTGCAGCATGCTGGACTACCTGTAGTCGCCGCAGGATAGTTTTATTAATTCCTGTGAGGAGGCTATTACAGTAGTCCAGCCGCGATAGTACGAGAGCCACTGCCACTGTTTTCTTGGCGGCTAACGAAATCAGATTAAAGAACTTTCTTAAAGTTTTTATAAGCCCAAAGCAGGTCCCAGTTGTCTTCAGGACATGGGGCTTAAACGAAAGGGAAGAATCAAACCAAACGCCCAGATTTTTTGCTACCTCCACCGTCGATGGGGGGCTGTAGTGTCGTCTAGCCACCATTCCTTTGGTTGAAAACAATTCTTTTTACCAATAGGTAAGATCTCAGTTTTATCGGTGTTACAGAAAAAATGATTATCTTTCATCCATTTTATAACTGCTGCAAAACAGGATTTAAAGTTTTCTTCAGCATCGGTAGAATTTTTATCCAGGGACAGGATTAACTGAGTATCATCTGTGTATGACGTGGTTTCAATCCCATATGTCGAAATCAACGAGATAAGAGGGGCCATATATATATTGAAAAAAAGTGGGCTGAGTGAAGCCCCCTGTGGCACATCAGTGGACACGGTCCGTGCAGGTGAAAGAATAGATCTCAGCAGGTTCACCTGCTTCCTATTTGACAGGAAAGATGTAATCCATGTCAGTGCGGAGTCAGATACGCCACAAGATCTCAGTCTGGCTAACAAGATGTTATGTGAAATGGAATCAAAAGCGACAGACAACTCCAAAAGGATCAGGACTGCCTTGTTGCCGTTATCCGTTAAAAATTTAATGGTGTCAGATATCTCAAGTAACGCAGTGTCAGTTGAATGTTTTGGTCGAAAACCGGATTGACGGGAATGGAAAATCTGTGTTGACTCTGAATAACTAGAGAGTTCTTTATATACTATTCTCTCTGTGATCTTGCCCAAGAATTGTAACAAGGATATAGGCCTGTAATTGGAGAGGTTAGAAGGATTGATGTTAGGTGTCTTCTTCAAAGGCTTCACTATGGCAAATTTCCATTCCTCCGGTACAATACAGGTGGAGATTGATGAGTTCACAATATTATTGATCACTGGATTTACAATATCCATGATATGATGTAGTAGAACCGGGGACATGCGTTCAACGGGGAGCCCGATTTGCAGGCCAGTATCGCCTCCTTGGTCTGGGAGAGCGTGGCCGTCGCAATTTCATTACATAACATCTGAGAAGGGGGGATTTCCACATGTAGACCTTTGGGATAAGTGAGAATTTACGATTGAGAAAATTTCTTTTTGATTATGCTTTTCCAGGGTTATTTTATTATAAAATATTCTCTTTTTGCTGATTTAATGGTTAAATGATATTGTTTCCTAAAAGTTCTAAAAATCTGTAGATTGAGAACATCATATCCCTATCTCCATCTGCGTTCCAGCTGTTTAGACTGCAGATGAAGTCCCTCCAGTTCTTTTGAGAACCAAGGGTCATTATGAATTTTTCTTTTACTCTGTCTGGCTGTGTGCTCTGTCGGGGCTAGTTCTTCGCCTATAGACAAGATCCAACTACGAAACCGGCGAGAATCCTCTCCGGGTTCTCCCGTGAGTGTTGGAACCTTGTCTTGGGCGACTATGGGCAAAGAGGGGTTTGTGGCTAAACAATGCCATTGCCTCCTTGGGGCCCTTCCATCATTCATCCTCACTACACTGTCCTTGTTAGGGATTAGGAAAGCTAACGGAATGAAACAATGATCGGACCAGACCTGCGGAATTGGATTGCCTGTTCGGAGTGAATTAAAGTTGGTGCAAACTGCATCTAAGGTGTGTCCTGCTCTATGTGTTGGTCACTGGACCATTTGTTTCATGTATTTCAAAAATGAGAGGGACCCCTTTGCAACCAGGGGAAAAGGGTACTTTAAACAGTGAAAAAACGTTTTCCCTTGGTGAACCAAGTCTCAAGATCAAGACCCCAAAAATGGGTTTCTCAGCCAACCCAAATGTAGGCGCCCTAGATTATTTTACTAACTAATACACTCTATCAACAGCAGTATAGTTCATTGTTTATTATTCTAAAAAACATATTCGTACAAATACAATTGAATGTTTAAAAGGACTCATACAGAGCCACAATTTTAAAAAACAATTTCTTTTTTACAACAAATTCATAAAATACAGTCTCTAATACATGTAAGTTCCACCTGACAATTATATAAAACAATATAATCTAACACTTGACATTAATAAACCTTAAAAAGGAGAGACATACAAAAAGACATAAAATTTGTCAATAAGTATTGCACGTTTCTGGGGTTTCACATAAACACAGTCCTGAGAGTAAATGATTATTGATCTGCAGGTTAGGTTTTTTACTCCCTTAATCATGCCGTAGGGCGTCGACGCGTTTCGATGGTTTCAGTAATCTATTACGATCTTTATCAAGACTATATGTTATTCAGTCTCTCCTACTGATTGGCACTGGTTGGTTGCCCGTAGTTTAGACCTCCTGCGGATAAACATATTACCGTCAGTGTCCTATTAAAGAGTTTCATTATACATTTTGCAGTGCTACTTTCAAGTGATATTGACAGTCCAATTGATCTTGGCAATACACGTTTCCTAAACTATCTCTTGTCTATCTATACATTCCAATAGTTCTCATATTTTTGACAGTTGATACATGGCAAAATAACATCTCATTGCTGATTGATTTCAAAAATTCATATATAGCATGTACAGCTTGATTGTAACATCCTTGTGATTCATCTAGATACAAAGTATCCACCCCTTTTCTTTGTTTCCATAATCAGGTTTAATTTTACCTTATCCACTTCTTTATGCTCTGCCTCTCTACCTGTTTGCTCTATCTTTGGTCCTAGCTTGCCTCCTTGCCTTTTACCATTCAGTTACACATTTTCTCATTTACCTTTCACATACTACAGAATTTCATAATCTTTTTGCTCAGGCGATCGAATTTTCATCCTGGTCTATGTGCACTGTGGGAGATAAATGTGCTTTAATTAACCTTATTGATTAGAAGACACGATTGTGGATTAATTTTATGTATAATTTAGTCATTTACCATCATATCTTCATTTTTTTGTCCTGATTTATTCATACTAGAAGGCTGTTCCTCTTGCACGTTCTATTAAAATCAATTTGTTTCCTGTATATAGACAAGAGGAAGAAGGAAAAGGGGGGGGTAGATTTACTCTCAATTCAACATTTTTTGGAGCTACACTTAACTAGTAGGGTGGCACATTGTGCTTTTTGTTACCTTAGGCTAGGATATTTTAACAGTAATCGGTTCCTTGCTCTGTAGCCAAGCCGTGTTGTTGTCAAGTGCGCTGCTTCTATTTAAATCGGTTTCTGCAAGTAAAGATATATATGAGGGTCCTATTTATTCAGCAAACCATATCGTTAGGTTCTCTGTGTGCTATTAGTTAAACGTATCTTACCCCTATTATGGCGATATCGTAACCTCTGTTTTCTTTTGGGGCCGGTACTTCTGTTTGTTGCTCACTGCGCATTCCTATCAAGATAAGGCAGGTGAAACGTAGGATTAATACTAGTTATTAAAATATGGCCAGTATCGCCTGGTTAACGTAGGTCTATTGTGGATGGGGGTGGGTTCTTACCGATAAAAAGCCAGAAACAGGTTTCCCGTACCCCTTGTCGTCCTCAGGTTTTAGGTGAAGTGCCAGCCGGTCGTCATCTGATCCAAAAACGAAGAGACAATCCGGCGTTTGCCCGCCCTATTTAAATTTGTTGAATTTAAAAATGTTGAATTGAGAGTAAATCTACCCCCCCCCCCTTTTCCTTCTTCCTCTTGTCTATATACAGGAAACAAATTGATTTTAATAGAAAGTGCAAGAGGAACAGTCTTCTAGTATGAATAAATCAGGACAAAAAAATGAAGATATGATGGTAAATGACTAAATTATACATAAAATTAATCCACAATCGTGTCTTCTAATCAATAAGGTTAATTAAAGCACATTTATCTCCCACAGTGCACATAGACCAGGATGAAAATTCGATCGCCTGAGCAAAAAGATTATGAAATTCTGTAGTATGTGAAAGGTAAATGAGAAAATGTGTAAGTGAATGGTAAAAGGCAAGGAGGCAAGCTAGGACCAAAGATAGAGCAAACAGGTAGAGAGGCAGAGCATCAAGAAGGGGATAAGGTAAAATTAAACCTGATTATGGAAACAAAGAAAAGGGGTGGATACTTTGTATCTAGATGAATCACAAGGATGTTACAATCAAGCTGTACATGCTATATATGAATTTTTGAAATCAATCAGCAATGAGATGTTATTTTGCCACGTATCAACTGTCAAAAATATGAGAAATATTGGAATGTATGAATAGACAAGAGATAGTTTAGGAAACGTGTATTGCCAATATCAATTGGACTGTCAATATCACTTGAAAGTAGCACTGCAAAATGTATAATGAAACCCTTTAATAAGACACTGACGGTAATATGTTTATCCGCAGGAGGTCTAAACTACGGGCAACCAACCAGTGCCAATCAGTAGGAGAGACTGAATAACATATAGTCTTGATAAAGATGGTAATAGATTACTGAAACCATCGAAACGCGTCGACTCCCTACGGCATGATTAAGGGAGTAAAAAAACCTAACCTGCAGATCAATAATCATTTACTCTCAGGACTGTGTTTATGTGAAACCCCAGAAACGTGCAATACTTATTGACAAATTTTATGTCTTTTTCTATGTCTCTCCTTTTTAAGGTTTATTAATGTCAAGTGTTAGATTATATTGTTTTATATAATTGTCAGGTGGAACTTACATGTATTAGAGACTGTATTTTATGAATTTGTTGTAAAAAAAAATTTGTTTTTTAAACTTGTGGCTCTGTATGAGTCCATTTGTTTCATGCCCAGCAAATTGACAGTTTCCAAGAAAGATGTCACCCCTGGACTATCATTGCATTCCAGGTGCAAATTAGCATCGCCCAATAGCGTGAAGTTTGAATATTTGAGATGCTCTCAGCGAATCCAGTAATGCCATACTATTGCCTGGGGTGCGATATAGCAGAGCCCCAGAAAAGGAGAAGGAGTTATTAATAGCACAGCAGAAACCCATATGTTCTGCTCCTCTAATCCCTGGTAAGGTGAAGATTTTCCATTGTAAGGTGTCTCTGTGTAAGATGGCTACTCCTCCCCCCTACCACCCTCTCTATCTTTCCTGCAGATTGTGAATTTTGGTGGCAATGCCATCGCAATGTCTGGGTTGGAGTCTTCATTTAGCCAGGATTCCGAAACACATAGGAAATCTAGATCATTGTCCATAATCAATTCCTTAACATCAAAGGCATGTTGACCTAAGTATTGTGAATTGATTAAGCCCCCCCTAAGGCTCATGTGGTGACAGACTCCGTTTACTCCTTTTATTTTGGAGGACTCGTAAAATGGTATCTGAAGCTTGAATTTCCGGTATGTTATCGGGCCACTAATTTTATTAACTTCAATATAATGTTCACAATGTTTATTAGAGTTCAATGCATGCAAATCATTTGCTGAAAATGTTCTACCTGGTTGGAAACTAACAGCATGGCTGGGGTTGGTCGCCTGTCGGGCGCGGACGGGCACAGGCGGGATTGCCTTTGGCATGCCTTCGGCACGCCCGCTGCGTGTCAGCGCTGATCCCTCCATTTTATGGCGTGCTAATGGGTGCTGTTGGGAGAGACTAGACCGTCGCTTGCACCAAAATGGCGGACGTAATTGTCCCACCGGGGGAAATATCGAGTCAGGGCTCTCTCCACACAATCAGCAGATGCTGTGGTGGACCGGGAAGCAGACGCAGAAGATACTACAGCCACATAACTAAACGTGAGGTAAGTATCACCCTTAATAAGAGCACAGAAAATGCACAATTTAAACCCCCAACAGTTGCCCTTGCAAAATAACTGGTCCAAGAGTAATTGTGATGCTAAAAACATTAGAGGCTACGATGCAGTGCACAAGGAAAGCTTAGTTAAAAACAAGTAAAAAGTGGTGAGGTTTGCAGCTGACCTTGTCATTATATTACATATAACTGATTCTTATGGTAGGTTGTTGGTAGGGTGAAGGACAAAGTGTTTTGTACTTGTATGTGGTTTTAAGTTTACTAAGTCATATCAGTAGTAATAGACCTATATGCAGTATCCGACCCATGCTTCAGCTCACCCATTAAGATAAAGATAGAGCTGCTCACACTTCCAGTCAGAGAGAACCAGAGGCACTTACACATTTAGTATCAGAGGCAGTTGCAGACACACGTACATGGCTCTCGATTCCCTAAAACTGGCACTGAGATATTTGTTCTGCCACTTACATACACATTCTGAGAGCCATAGACTTACTAAAACAGACAGTCATATACTGGCACACTTACTTAAACATCTCATGGCCCTGCTAAAGGTGGACTCCTACACTCACTCTGATATGTAGCCAAATACTGAAACAACCTAATCATCCATCCAGACAAACAGTCCTTCAAATATGTGTCAGGCCTACTAGTGCAGAGCCTGTCTGTGCATTCTCACTGCCAGCGTGGCTTGGCATCAAGTCTTAAACCCATGTTTTAGTATACATAACTCAACTCTGGGATAGGTTGTAGGTACGCTATAATCCACAGTGGTCTGTGCTTAAAATATGAGAAATGTCTTTTTCAGTTTCACAAAGTTGTTCATGCACTTGGAGACCCCTTTGCCAATTACTACATGGAGTATACCACCCATAATACAACTGACATACATGTTTTAGAAAACATAGAGCCTCTGTCTCATACAGTCACACAATGACAGAGGGACTTATACATTTACTCAGAAACTCATTATGTATCCAACAGTATAAAATGCAATTGCAGACACACTTACATTTTCCTACATTCACCAACAAAGGCACTGAGGTATTCGTTCAGCTACTTACACACATATTTAGAGAGACATAGATTTACTAAAACAGTCATACAGTGTCACACTTACTTAAACAACTGATGGCACTACCACAGTTGAACTCCTACACTCACTCAGATATGTAGGAAAGTACTGAAACAACCTAGTCATTCATCCAGACAAAAAGTCCATTAAATATGGCTCAGGCCTACTAGTGGAGAGCCTGTGTGTGCACTTTAGTCAAGTCTTAAATGCCTTTTTAGTACCCAGAACTCACATCTGAGAAAGTCTCTAGGTATGTCATAAAGCACAGTGCTTTGTACTTAAAAGGTAAGAGATGTCCTTTTCAGTTTCACTAAATTATTCATGCACTTGGAGACCCCTGTGCCAAGTACTACATAGAGTATACCACCCATAATGCAATTAACATACATGTTATCAAAAGCACAGAGTCTCTCTCACACAGTGAGACATCATAGAGGAACTTCTACATTCATTCACATGTTCAGAAACTAGTTATGTATTCAGCATTGTCAAAGAGAGTTGCAGGCACAATTACTTACCCCTGTAATCACCAACACAGGTACTGAGATATTGATTCAGCCACTTACACACACATTTACAGACCAATAGACTTACTGAATCAGACAGTCATATACCGGCACGCTTACTTAAACAGCTGCTGGCACTGAAGTCTTAAAACCATGTTTTAGGATGCATAACAGACCTCTGAGATAAGCTTCAGGAAAGCATTGTGCATGGTGCTTTTAAGATCAGACATGTCCTTTTGAGTTACAGTAAGTTATTTGGGCACTTGCGCACGCCTATGACAGCTACTCCATAGAGTATAGCACCCATAATGCAACTGACAAACATGTTTTCAAAAGCATAAAGTCCCCCTGTTACCCAGTCAGACAGTGACAGAGAAATCTATATATTCACTCACATACTTAAAAACTACTTATGTGTTCTGTAGTTCCAAAGGCTGTTGCACACACACCTAGATACCCCTCTATTCTCCAACACAGGCACTGATGTATATATTAAGCCACTTACAAACACATTTACAGACCCATAGACTTACTGAGACAGACAGTCATATACCGACATGCTTACGTAAAGTACTGACACAACCTAGTCAACGATCCAGACAAATAGTCCTTTAAACATGAGGCAGGCCTACCAGTGCAGAGCTTGTCTGTGCACTCTCACTGCCAGCTTGACTTGGCGTGTAAAAGCCCTTCTTTAAGTCTTAAACACATGTTTTATCACAGATAACTCAACTCTGAGATAAGCTGTAGGTATGCCATAAAGCACAGTGCTTTAAAGATCAGCAACATGCTTTTGAGTTGTAGTAAGTTACTCGTGCACTTTCACACCCCTATGACAGGTACTACATAGAGTATAGCTCCTATAACTGACAAAATATTTTTTCCAAAGCATAGAGCCCCTCTGTTACCCAGTAGTCAAACAGCGACAGAGACACTTATACATTCACTCACACACTAGTTATGAATCCAGTAGCTCCAAAGGCAGTTGCTGACACATTTACTTACCCCTGTATTCACCAAAATAGGCACTGAGCTATTTGTTCAACCACTTACGCACACATCTGGAGAGCCATAGATTAACTGCAACTATCAGTCATATTCCGTAGCACTTACTTCAACATCTGATGGCATTTCTATAGGTACACTCCTACACATACTCAGATATGTTACTGACAGAACCCAGTCACCCATCCAGACAACCAATCTTTTAATGGGTTAGGCCATGTACTGCAGAGGCTATTTGTGCTTTTTTAGGTCAGAGCTGCTATTCGAGAGGGTAATATTAGCTATAATATATTTGCACCACTGTTAATGTTGGTAGATATATACTTACACTATGTAATGTGACAGTACATAATGCAAAGCTAAATGTACTTTTTTCTCAGTTTTTAGAAATCAATTTAAACTTTAGTTCAGACAGCTACAATGCCATCAAAAAGTGTGAGAGGTACGAAACTGAAGAAATGATACAATTTTCTCACAACAAAAAGGGCAAAATGAAGAGAAAGTGGTGAAAGAGAAAGGAGCTGCTGGTAAGAGAATGAAAATGGTATGTGACGCTTGCACACTATGATTTACTTGAGTTCATCCGCTGTTGCGTGCTCTAGGGTGTACTCTCCGTCAAGGAGTACTGGAGTATAGGAAAAGAGCGTGACCCTGAAATTGGGTGACGTCCCCTAGTCACAGCTAGGTCCCACTAAATGGGTTGTAGAGTTTCGTTTCTGTTTAGAAATGCAAATCTTTCAAAAACAAATCCAAAGTTTTCATATTCCAAGTTACTTTATTCCTTATCTTTGTTGCATTATTTTATCTTCAAATCAATTCGAAAAAAACGACAATCAATGGCTTCCAGCCTTATGTCCAAAGTGTCATTGTCCAATGCATACCCGGAACAACGTTCTCCCCGACCGGCGGCACTGAATGTTCGGAATCCCTGGCTTCGCGAAATTCTGTCCCTGATGAAGGCTATTCATTGGCCGAAATGCATTGGACAATGAAACTTTGGGCATAAGGCTGGAAGCCATTGATTGTCGTTTTTTTCGAATTGATTTGAAGATAAAATAATGCAACAAAGATAAGGAATAAAGTAACTTGGAATATGAAAACTTTGGATTTGTTTTTGAAAGATTTGCATTTCTAAACAGAAACGAAACTCTACAACCCATTTAGTGGGACCTAGCTGTGACTAGGGGACGTCACCCAATTTCAGGGTCACGCTCTTTTACTGGTAAGATAATGAAGTCATTTCTAAAAATAGTATGCAGACAACTAGAAAGCCAGCAAAATCAAGTAAATAAAAAACAAAGTTTGAGTTAAACTAAGAAAGTAAAAAAACTACAGGATACAAAGAGTAAAGAAACGTACAAAAAACTGAAATTAACCAGAAGACAGTGTCAGTTTAAAGAAATCAGAGTTTAAATGTTCTGCAGTAGAGAAATTCAGAATCTAATGAGAACTATGAAGAATAATTAAAAAAGATAAGCAGTCAGACAAAAGGAACGTGTTGAGGCTGTAGTTGATAAGGCCTTTGTTCTCAAGAGGAAGCAATTTGTTTAATTCTAAACAGAATGAGGACACTATACAAAATAGTGTTATATTTGTGGAAAATAAGCCAAAAAAAGACTTGTCAATAGAAGTAACTTTTGCAAAGTTTTCTGCACTGAATGGAGACATACTTCTAATACTGAACCTTTCTTTAATGATGAAAGCTACTTGCAAGAGAACACTGCATGCAGTTAAAGAATCTGGACGATGTTATGAGATGAAGGATGGTACTCTTATTCCAAAAGAGGTGATAGTAACAAGAAATGTTGAGGAAGTGATAGCTGATGAGGTACAAGGAAGGCATAGAGAAGCTCCTGTATATAAATAGAACTGTAGCAGTGTGTGCAGTGATCAGCTGGAATCTATTGATATAATGAGAACTTTCCTACGTAAGTTTTGAAACAAAAGTGTGAAACAGAAAATTGTTGCTTTGTAAGAATTAGATCCATGCAAAGTAAGGAAGTGTAGTAAATTACAAGGACATTCAGTAGCATGTCTTTCAAATAAAGTGTGTACAAGCACTTTTCATCACTTTAGAATGTTGGCTGTTCATCATTCTAAAATGCAAAATCTAGTTCGCAGGTTTTACTATGTGGAAACTCCTGCTTTGTGTTCAGGAGAAATGAATAGAGCTCTTCTGCATGGTACATTAGCAGAAGTAGAAAAAGTTTGTGATGATGTTTAGTTTTTTGTTTTTTTTTGGTTCTGGACAGGAGTGTAAGGAATGTGAGGATTTGGTATTCGCAGGTGTAGAGGAACTACAGGTATTATTGTTGATAACATTCGAGAAGAGATTATAAAGTATAACACACTTTGTTCGTAGAAACCGAACTGGGTTTGTATATGTTGTCGACGCATTCACTACAAACGTCAAACTCATTATGCTGTTGTGTCTTCAAAAACTAAAGAAGACAACAGAGATAATTGGCAAGAATTTGCAGCTTATCTATTTGTAGAGAAAGGCTTTGATTGTTCCCCACCATAAATTATATGTTGGTACTGTTATGATAAGTTGGAGGATAATAAAATACCAGCTACAGCATTCCACAGCACAATATAATTAGTTCCAAACCTACAAGAACTTCACATTAAAATGTTTATAAACCAATTCTTATACAATGTATACATCCATTCCAAGCTATAGTTCTCATGGAGGCAAAGACAGGGATGTTACCTCCAACTGAGTTACAGAAAGGTCTTAAAGATAGAGTTGTGTACTTGCAATTGGATTCCAAGCATAATTCTGAAACAGTAGGTGTTTAGAGAGATTTTGAAGAAACATTTATTATTTTAGTCAATGGTGTCCCTACAAGAGCAAAGAAATATGGCAAGAGTTAGTGGATCTTAGTCAACTCAAAAAAGCAATATCATATACCTGGTACAAAATAATATTTGTTATAAAATCGTAGATGTTCTTTAAGATATAACACATATGGAGGATGACACATTATCATCAAGAGGGCTTATTGAAAAGGTCAATCAATCCAGATTAGAAGTAAAAGGAGCTCCCTTGAGTATATGGGAGAAAAGTTTAGAAGCTCCCTGTTTTCAGCTCATCTGTTTCCTACTGGAGTAGGTGGTAGATATGATGACCACCCTGTACAAATACCAGTAGCCGTGTACATATCAACCAGACTTTATTCAGAAGAATAAGATGTATTCTATATATATATTTCTTCTACTATTTGATAGAGACTTGTCTTATGCAGTGAATAACATTCTTAAAACAGGTCTGAAAATGCAAATTCTTACAGGCTAGGAAATTTGTTGAAAAGTGCAAGGAAAAGACAAAAACCTTGAATACAACTTGATTAATTTGATGGAGTGTCGTGTGGCACCAACAAGTATTTCTGTCGGCATCACGGTGAGCTGAAATGCATGTTGAGAAACCTAGAAGCAGATACTTGGTTTCTAACACTCAGTTGTGCCGAGTGTGCGTGGACGGATCTGCTTAAAATCTTGTGAGATGCAAACTCAAACATAAAGGACATCAAAGTGAAGGGAGCTGGAGAACTTTGCTAATTGAATTCTGCAAATATTTGTATATATTTCAGCCACAGTTTTCAAGCCATGATGTCTTTCATCTTAAACACAAATAGTCCTCCTCTTGGTGAAGTAACTGATCTCTTTTAGCCCAAAGGTTATCAAGCAAGAGGTGCTCCTCATATTCACATGCTGTTATGGGTAAAAGAAGCATCGATATTTGGAACAGACAGTGATCCGTCTGTCTTGAGTTTCATAGAACAGCATGGGACATGCACCATCCAAAAAGACGGTAGTAAAAAAGGCCTTGGACAACAAACTCATAGATATGGGAAATAGTGTCGACGAAAATACAGATGCAAAGGAAAACTTTATACAAGATGTTGTTTTGGATTCACATGACATTATTTCTGAAGGAAGAGTCAACAGCTTTTTGTCTGCAGTCAGACATACACTAACACGGAAATCACCCAAAAATACGTATAATCTCAGAACAGGAGATGCTTTGAAGTATATTAATGGCTACAACCCTGTTATTCTAAAGATGTGGAATGCAAATATAACTCTACAATTTGTTTCAGACAACCCCATCACTGTTGCTGACTATGTGATATAATACAAAACTAAAGCAGAGAAACCAGAAATGAAAAAGAGGTGGTAGGAGATTTCTGCAGAAAAATGCCCAATAAATTGTACAGTTTCAGCTTGAAGATGCTTTCACGTTGAGAAATAGGATCCTATGAGTGTTTGGACTGGTTGAGCTTGGCTAGTTTATTCTCAAAGTCAAGAGTAATTGCATCGGTAAGTCTAAGCCTTGCAAGCAGTCGAAATTGAGTACTAAAGTCTTTCCCAGAAATACAGATTCTTGCAGAATTTGATCCAGAAAGTATAGACCTTTTGAAAACTAATATGTTGGATACATACACCCAAGAAAGAGCCTACATCTTCAGAACATGTGCCTCTATAAAGTACTTCATTATAACACATATAAAAGTAGTGTAACTAAAAACATAGAAGAAGGAAGATATGCAGCACTTGGAGGGGATGGTTGTTTGGTGAGACACAACAAAGGAAATCTTATTAACCACCACAATCTTAGTTGCCAAACTCTGGAGAGAAGAGAGTTTTTCTACTTAGCACTTTTGCAGTTGTTCAAGCCATGGTGTGCTGTATCACATTTAATTGGACATTAAGATTCTTTCAATGCTGTGAAAGACAACACTGAGTGTTCAGTTTTTCCAACCTACTTCCAAATCTTGAATGATACGATTGAACAGGAACAATCCATTGCTGATGAAATAGCCAAGGAGAGTTCACAAAGTAGACAAAGTTCTGGACCACTGACTCAAGGTAATCTTGGCGACCCAATTATTAAAATCGAAGCAGCTGTAGCTACGAATGAGCTGGAGAGTGAAATGCAACAAGCATGATAAGAAACTTCATTTTGAACAGTTAGTTGAAGAACTGAATGATGATCAGAAAGAAATGTTTATCAAAGTTGAAAATAAAATAGAACATGGATTTGTCCATGAGAAGAAACAATGTGAATGTTCTTCATATAAACCAATATGACTATACATCAGTGGTCAAGCTGGCACTGGAAAACGTTTTCTAGTTAAAGTTCTGACTGGTTTTCTACAGAAGAGTACAGAATCAAATGTGTCATGTGTAGTAACAGCACCAACAGGATTAGCTGCACATAAAATTAACTCCTTGCATGCTTCGGACAACCTGGGTGTGTGTGGAGGACGGCCGGGGCTGTCCGAATCCCGCCCACTATTCAAACCACCAGCACAGCGCAACCAAAAAATGTGCAGGCAAGGGGTTAAAGGAATTACTTCACATCAATTACTAATGCTACCTGTTGAACATGACAATAAACTGGAATAACAGAAGTTATCTGATGAAGCTTGCCATGAAGTAACAAGAGTGTTGAAGAAACTGAAGCTTTTACTCATTGATGAGTTCAGCATGGTATCCAACCTAATTCTTGCCTTCACACAGTTACAAATGCAGCAGATTTTAACTCCATGGCTGCTAAGGCAATTCCCCTCCTGTGCTGGGAATTGCTATTTTACATTGTTTTATGACGAGCTGGGCTCGTCATCAGTGTACGAGGAGGCTACACCATGACGAGCCCAGCTCGTCATGAGTGTGGAAGGGGTTAAGAACTACAATCTGATCTTTGGAGGAAAGCATTTGATTGTATTTGGTGACCTACCGCAAGTTACCCCAAAAAAGTACAATCTGTTTTCAAAACACTTGTCCGTAATGAAGTAAGAAATTCTTTGGAAAGTATTGGTAATGTAAATATTTGGTTACATTTTGAATACAAAGAACTAGTGAAAAATATGAGGCAAGCTTCTGATGTGGATTATGGAAATATTCTCAAGGACATTAGAATAGGAGTTTTAACAAACGATGGAAAAGTTACTTCAGAGAGTTGACTCATCACGAAACGATTTCCAACTAACATTACAGCAGTGGAACTAAATACAATTTTATTCATGAACAGAAATCCATAGTCTGCTTAGTGCTTACATTTCAAGAGTGCCCCAACTTCAATGAACAATTACTAAAACTGGAGAAAGAAGATATTTTCGAAATGATAGCTATTGATATAATGGAACATCAGGGAGTGACAATTCTACTCACAGAACAACTACAAGCAAAACTAGATTCTTTTGAGAAGTCTGTATCCAGGATTGCAGGATTAGAAAAGCGTTAACATGTATGCAAGAACAGCTGAGCAATTTTGTGACATAAATTTAATGTTGAAGAAGGGTTAGTAAAGTGTGCAATGGGTAAAGTTATAATTTAATTAATTTTCCAAATAAAGATGAGGTTAAATGCTTACCCATAAAATTTGATGAGATTGATGGCATGATACAGATTGGCCAATGTGTTGTACTTTTTTTGCTGTGAAAGACATATATGCAGCGCTAACAGTTCCTACTCTCTGTAGCAAATGCTGTAACTGTACAGAAATTTCAAGGTTTAAGGGTAGATGCAGTTTTTTTTATTTTCAAAGGAGCACAATGAGCATTCTATATTTACTTCTTTGAAAATTTACATAAAGTGCATATAGAGATTGAAACACATATAAATCAATACATTGGACAAAAAAATCCTAAAACATTACTCATAATATTACATCAATGACATATCTTGTATTTACATCGGCCTTATCAACATCCTGACCCGCCTCTAGAAACAAAGAAGATTATTTCCATTCTTTCCATATTCTATTTAATCTAATTACGGAACCCACCTTTCTTGCATATAAAGTTTGCAGTTTAAAAATTGTATGCATTTTATTTAGCCATTGGAAGATTGAGGGAATTACTGCTGATTTCCAATTAGATCAAATTAGTGATCTTGCGACCAAGGTAGAGATGAAAACAAATTAGTGTTGGGGTAACGTTAATGCAATGCTAGCTTCTACTCGACCTAAAAGAGCTGTAGAAGCCTCGGGAGGAATATCGACTGCCACTATTCTTCCTACTTGTGAATTTTTTTTTTCCAAATGCTCATAATCTGAGCACATGTAAATCCAATATGTAGCCAATCTCCTATTACCTGATGCGTCTAAAGCATTGAGGATCAACTGCTTGATACATTTTATGGAGTTTGGCTGGAGTAAAATAAATCAGCCATTTACTGAAAAAAACCATCCTCCTTAAGTTTGCTGCTCTTCCTGCTTTACCGCCCATATTAGTGAGACTTTGCCATTGTTGACAATTAAGGCGACATCCAATTGACTCAAAAAAATTTTCCAGATGGTTTGGCACTATTCGCTCATTCAAAGTAGATTTCAGGAGTGTGTACCAATTCCCAAATCCCCTGACTTTAAATTTTAAGTGAGCTTTACCTAACAGTAGAGTAGACCTTTACAGCTGTCCAAATTTCTTAATCCTGAGAAAAACGTATTTATCTGGAAGTAGCTAAAAATAAGAGACGTCTTGATATTGTTATTCTGCCCCCTGACTTCCTGCCAACTTTTCAGTCTGTTATTTAAAAAGAAATCCTGAAGTTTAAAAAACCTGAATCTAGCCCAAAACTCACAAGTCCGGATTGACAAATGAAGACCCATACAGGGACATTTAGCTAATCTCAACTGTGTGTGCAACCAAGGGATATCGAATGTCTCCCAGACCTTTTGGCAGTGAGAGTCTATATTCCTGGGAATTTTATAACCTGATCTCTTTGGAATCTTAGGGATTCGTAGGAAAGGAGCATGGGCAATCTCCATTTCCCCAAGCATTAAAACCAAAAAACTGATTAGCAGGAGACATCTCTTCTGAATCGTTATAATTTAGCAAATTAATTACTGAGCCTTGGTAATATAATCTCCTGCAGAAAGATCATATCGGCTTGGAGGGATTTGAACCAAGCCAGCATTGCGTGCCGCTTCAGTCTATTATTAAAGGCATTTAAGTTGCAGGAAGTATTCTTTAGTGGTCTAACTGTCATTTAAATGAAGGAATAAAAAACTAAATTGTGTCGATCCCTTGCATTTCTATCAGAAATCCGCTACATTTTATTTTTTCAACCCCAACACCCATGAGCCCATCCCCCCTTGACCCCTCCCAGCCTCTGTGAACCCGTCCTCCCCACGCCCATGGATCCCCTCAACATCGGAGCTCCACGAGTGGTCCCTCACTCCCCCCCAAGTGACCCTAACACCCTCCCTCCTACCCCATGTGACCCCACCCTCCTCCCTATATTAGGGTGCTGTGACATGGCACACAAGGTGGTGAGCCAGTAGCTGGCGATCTAAGGAAAAAGAAAAAAGAAAGAAAAGAGACAGAAAAAGGAGGAAAGTGGAGGGAACATCATCTGATGTCTGCACCAGCTAGTTGTGCTATTTCCCAAACTATAGTTCATTTGCCCTCCCATCCCTAAATGTTGCAGAGAATGAAGGAGCTCTTTTGCCTCTTTAACTGATTAAAATATATGAGCTCTCCCCTCATGAATGACCTTCAACCTAGATTGTTGGACTATTCCCGCAGGAGCCCCTGCTTGATGGATGGAATTTATCATGCCTCTAGATTCCTTTCTGTGCTTGGCAGAGAGGTCCGACATGTCAGAGAAGATTTGAAATGAAGAATTATCACTTGTCTGATACCCTTTATCACGGATCGCACATGTTAGAATTGTTTCCTTTATCCTAAAGTCCCCGAAGTTCACGATAATCTTTCTCAGATATTTACTGTTTGGGTATTGAACTGCTGGAATTCGGTGAGCACGTAAGATCCATCATTTGAGCCGTGGCTTCCAGGCAAATATACGTGGTAACCAGGTCCGTAATAACTTTATCTCTTGCTCGCACCCTTTTCGTAGCCTTACGTAATCCCTGTAATCCGTAAATTACATCTCCAGGCACACTTTTCTGCATCGTCTACCTTAACTTGAAGACTTACTAGCTCAGTTTGTAATTTAATTACTTGATCCGCTTGTCGGAGGCGGTATCTTCGAGATCGGATATGCGTTGTTCAGCTTCCAAGACTCGAGATGTAAGCAGCTGAACTTGAGATTCAATTAAGTTCAGTTGCGATTTCATCCTTTTCTAGGCTTCTCCTTGGGAGAGTTTCCTATTTTTTAACTCTGTTAAGATCTGATGAAGATGTATTTGTGTAGAGTCTTCTGTAGCAGTCAAGTTCCTTAAATCTAGTGGTGATGGGACTGATTGCTGAGCGTTTAGACCATGAGATAAGGCTTTATCTGGTGTTGCAGTTGCAGCTTCCATTGCTGTGGTAAATAGGGAAAAACCACCACTGGGTCAGGGCTCCCAACAGCACGGCTTAGCCACTAAACAAATTGTTTTGATCTCACATCTTTGTTTGGATGTAATCTTTTATTCTTATCAAATGATTTTTTAGTTCATGAGTTTGGTTTATAATTTCACCAAATTTACATTTTTACAAGACCTTATGTACACAACATTTACATTACTCACAACATAGAATTTCAAAAAATATTATATACATTTTCAACCATAATTCAGTCATAAATCAGTCATACTACCTCTCATACACCACAGACAACATAAAAATATAAATTTACACTGGAATGATACTATTCTCAGAAAGCCATATGTTCATTTAACTCTTTTTTTCAAGTATTATAGTGAATTCTGTGTGACTTCTGGCTATAATAGTCTACGCGTTTCGAACTCCCGATGTTATGGAGTTCTCATCAGAAACCAAGATCTGTGAAGAAAGGGAAAAACAGCCTTTCTTTAATAAAGTCATTTCATTGCTGTCCTTTCTGGCTGCACCCTCCATCACTACAAGCTCCTTACATCTTACCTCCAGAGTTCAGAGCTCGTGTGGCGGGTTTCAGTGAGCAATCCCCGACGGCCAGTCAACTCTAATTCCAGAAAATATATACAAAGACTTGTGTTACTAATCAGGAGCTCAACTCCCATACTCTCTCTCTTAATTAAACCTCATCGACTTACTTGTGTGTTTGTTTGGGTTGGCGAAGCAATGGACTGCCTGGCTCTGGGGGAAAAAAACGTATGTTTCAAACCCTTTTCTTTAAGAGATAGAAACCAACTTTGGTATATGCGCGGGTTCTGTGTCTTACCTGCGTTGCGGGCTCAGGCTGCTGTGTACTAATGCCGTTGTTTCTGCCTGTAGGTACAAAAACAGGCAATTGTTTGTTCCCAAATCCTCGGCTCTCGGGCTGCTTGTCTAACTGTTCAACAGACCGTTAGCCTCGTTTCAATGGCCGGCAATACCTGTTTGATTCTTTGGCAGAGACTGAATGCTGTTTTCTTCCTACTCAATCAGTTGCGTTCAAACTAATGGCGGCGAGCTTTCGGGTCCAAAAAGGATCTCGGGAGTTGTAGTGTGGTTGTAGTTGCGACTCGATTTATATGCTGTTGGCGTGATATTTTTAAGCTGTCGGCGCGATCTTTTTGACGTTTTAAAGGTCATCTGTCATATTTTTGACAGGGAGATTTTAATTTTTTGCTTGAGACCCAGACTTGGGTATCATCTTTATTCGGTGCTGAATAACTTAAGTGTTATCCGATGTCTTATTGGTATTGCATGGTATACACTTGTAGTATGGAACTGTAACCCGGCACTCATTTCATAGTGTTGAAAACTCAAGTGGTAGCCTCGATCCTACCAGGAGGTGTGTAAAATCAATACTGGTTTTTAGACAACCGGTAGTGATACCTTATGGTTGTTGGTTGACATGGAATCTACTGTTTTTTTGGTATTGTTCTTATTCTTGGAGAGAGTTTGTATACTGTTAGTTTTCATATGATGAGGTCCGCGTGCATTTGCCACATCAGCTCAATTTAAAAATTTCGGTCAGCTCATTGAGTCCATGTACAGCTCTATTAAATTTGACGATCAACATAGCCTCTCGACATAAAAGTTTAGCATCCAGGTCGTCTCCTCTTGCATCATTTTCGACCTTTGATATTACTGTCCAAATTAAATCTGTTTCTTTGTGATTCTGTAAGCGCCAATGGTTAACCAAAGAATCAGTAAGTACATTGTTCTTAATCCTCGATTTATGTTGTTGTATTTGTAGTCGTAGTTCCTGGTTGCTTTTCCCTATATAAACTAAATCACAAGAACATGTAATCCCATATACAACAAACCGTGATTTACAGTTAGTAAATGCTTCATGCTTCCACATTATATTTTTATGTTTGAACATAGTTCCTTCTTTTGTGCTATTACAGCATGAACATGTTCCACATTTTCGATGACCCTGCACGGGTGGTAAGCCCATCATTGTTCTTAAAGTAGTGGGCTTAGTCTGTGGGAGTGCGGCTCTTACTAATTGATTTGCAATACTGCAATTCTTCTTAAATGCAAATAATGGTTCTTTTGAAAAGGCTTCATCCAAATCTTTTAAATTATGCCGATTGTTCTTTACCACTTTTTTAAGTGCATTAGAGTCAGGACAAAATGTCGATACAAACACCATTCTGTCAGTTTCCTTTTTTGTCTTTTTTTCAAGTAGGCATTCGCGTGGTGTCCACCACGCTCTTTTCATTGATTTTCTCAGTAATTTTTTCGGGTACCCACGTTGTAACAAGTTAGTTCTCAAATTCTCTGCGTGTCTTAGATATTCTTCTTTATATTTACAATTGTGTCGAATTCGTAAATATTGCCCGTACGGCAGGTTCTCCGTAAGACTTCGAGGATGATTACTCTTGAAATGGAGTGCCTTGTTGCGGTCTGTGGATTTTTTATAGTGTGTTGTAACCAGACCTCCTTCTGATGGATAAACCTCTACATCAAGGAATGCCATTTTCTTCTGCGAATGGGACATACTGAATTTGACAGTTGGGGTTTTGTTGTTAATCCATTCATAAAAAATTCTAAGCTCCTCGTCCGTACTAGTCCAAGTGAAAAAATATCATCGATATATCGACTCCAACTTTGTATCCACTGTGAATATGGATTATTTTGATAAACAAAGGTCTCCTCATACTTATACATAAACAGAACCGCCAGTTCTGGTGCAAATGGGCATCCCATTGCTAACCTGCCAATTTGGAAGTAGAACTCCCCATTAAAATTTAAATAGTTCTTCTTCAGGGCGAACTCAGCAAGTTTAGAGATGAATTCCGTTGGAATTTTATGTGGTCTTTCTCTCTCTTCCAAGATAGATTTGAGCACGTGAATACCTTCATCTTGCGGGATTTGCGTATATAAGGACTTAACGTCCATAGTGACCATCCAGTGTTTGTCTTCCTCAAAACCAATTAAAGTCAGCTTATTAATGAAATCAGTAGTGTCCTGTATGAATGATTTGACTTGTGGTAAAAAAGTTTTCAAAAAGAAATCCAGAAACTTGGCGATAGGTTCCAATAGTGACTCACAACCAGACACTATTGGTCGTCCGGGGGGTGTTTTTTCATCTTTATGTATTTTTGGCAATACATAAAATAATGGAGTCCTAGGGTGTTTGATTTTAAAATATTCCATCTCCTTTTTGCCCAGGAATCCTTGATTATAACCCTCGTCGATTATTTCATGGAGTTCACTTTTCAAGTCTGGTGTTGGGTCTTTATTAATTTTCCGATCGCATGAGACATCATTCAATTGTCTTTTAACTTCTAGGATGTACAGGGCCTTATCCCAAACCACAATGGAGCCCCCTTTATCGGCCTGTTTTATAATGACCGAGGTGTCCTTTTTAAGATTAGTTAACACTTGGGACTCAACTTTTGACATATTGTGTTTGGTCCACTTTTTCTTTGTTTCCATTTCAGTGACTGCGGACAGGATTGTTCTCTCAAATGTTGTCACTTCCTTTGGGACCTTGCTAGTTGGCGGACAAAAAACTGATTTATTCCTTAGTCCTGTAGTTTCTATTGGTGATTGATATGTATTCTCTGCAAAATATGTTTTTAATCTTACTTTTCAACAGAATTCTATGACTTCTGTCTTCAGTTTAACAAAGTCAGTTCCCCTAGTAGGAACAAATGTTAATCCTTTGCATAACACATTTTCTTCCTCTTTCGTTAGAACTTTGTTTGGCAGATTGAATATTGGTGACACCGTTAGCTCTTGTAATTGTGTCTCCTTGTTGACATTTCCCATGGCTGCTCCTTGTTGTACCTCGTTTTCCCGCAAGCTTTTGTTTGACCTCTGCCTAAAAAAGGCCCTTGATGTTGTTGTTGTTGTTGGAATCCGCCTCGTTTATTATTATTTCTCCGGGGTGTTGAGTTCTCTCCCTCACTACTACTCCCGGAGGAGGATGTATCCGAGAATGTAATAAACTTATTTTGTGATCTCCCTTGTATTCCTGTAAGTGCCTATGGGTTTCCGGCCTGGAGTAAAAATCCAGTTGTAAAAAAGGATATACTTTCTCTAGACTGAAGATTTTTTTTATCTTTTTCATTGTGCGGTTTTTTGATTTATAGTATAATCCTTGAAATCACCAATCTCTGTTTGAACTTTGTCCAGTAATGTTTTAGAATCAGTTGTTAGTTGGTTTGTTGAGATAGCCGTTTCTAAGGCTTCTATTTCCTCCAGTTGGATTTTAGACAATCTTTGAGCCATTTCTATAGTGAGGACCATCAGGTCGCGGCTACATTTAGTCTCGATGTAAATATAGCCTTTTTAGTAGAGGGGGTCTTCCATAAAAATTACGGGAACATTTTTGATCTGCAGACCTCCTGGGATTGTGCCAGCCCTCAAATGTTGAAGGAGAAAGTGACCATGGAGGTCAGTGCGGATTTGTTTTTTCTTGAGTCTTGTTAATTTATCTATTTCGTTTTGGTTTTGTGCAGAGGTACTGAGTGATGCAGAAGGGAATAATGGGGGGCAGCAAGGAGATTTTTTATGTGTTCCTCACTATACGCAAACGTTTCTCGTTCAGACATACTATTACAGACTTACAACACAATCTTACAAAAAGGCCACTATACAACAATGAAAAAGACGCAGGACCATATTCCCTGCTTGCACGAAGAAAAACACAGTGCACCTAGATTCCTTACTCAGATATGTTTCAACTGGGACAGGGACCATACAGGCAATCGCCTGCTACTACTACGAAAAACCACCACTGGGTCAGGGCTCCCAATAGCACGGCTTAGCCACAAGCAATTAATACCCAAATTGAAGTGCCAATACTGTATGCTAATTAGAAACACCAATTATCTCAAAACATCCGAACTAAACAAAATGTTTTGATCTCAATCTATGTTTGGATTTAATCTTTTATTTTTATCAAATGATTTTTTAGTTCATGAGTTTTGGTTTATAATTTCACCAAATTTAGATTTTTACAAGACCTTATGTACACAACATTTACATTACTCACAACATAGAATTTCAAAAAATATTATATACATTTTCAACCATAATTCAGTCATAAATCAGTCATACTACCTCTCATACACCACAGACAACATAAAAATATAAATTTACACTGGAATGATACTATTCTCAGAAAGCCATATGTTCATTTAACTCTTTTTTTCAAGTATTATAGTGAATTCTGTGTGACTTCTGGCTATAATAGTCTACGCGTTTCGAACTCCCGATGTTATGGAGTGCTCATCAGGACCAAGATCTGTGAAGAAAGGGAAAAACAGCCTTTCTTTAGAATAGTCATTTCATTGCTGTCCTTTCTGGCTACACCCTCCATCACTACAAGCTCCTTACATCTTACCTCCGAAGTTCAGAGCTCGTGTGGCGGGTTTCAGTGAGCAATCCCCGATGACCAGTCAACTCTAATTCCAGAAATTCCTCGACTTACTTGTGTGTTTGTTTGGGTTGGCGAAGCAATGGACTGCCTGGCTCTGGGAGAAAAAAACGTATGTTTCAAACCCTTTTCTTTAAGAGATAGAAACCAACTTTGGTATATGCGCGGGTTCTGTGTCTTACCTGCGTTGCGGGCTCAGGCTGCTGTGTACTAATGCCGTCGTTTCTGCCTGTAGGTACAAAAACAAGCAATCGTTTGTTCCCAAATCCTCGGCTCTCGGGCTGCTTGTCTAACTGTTCAACAGACCGTTAGCCTCGTTTCAATGGCCGGCAATACCTGTTTGATTCTTTGGCAGAGACTGAATGCTGTTTTCTTCCTACTCAATCAGTCGCGTTCAAACTAATGGCGGCGAGCTTCCAGGTCCGAAAAGGATCTCGGGAGTTGTAGTGTGGTTGTAGTTGCGACTCGATTTATATGCTGTTCGCGTGATCTTTTTAAGCTGTCGGCGCGATCTTTTTGACGTTTTAAAGGTCATCTGTCATATTTTTGACAGGGAGATTTTAATTTTTTGCTTGAGACCCAGACTTGGGTATCATCTTTATTCGGTGCTGAATAACTTAAGTGTTATCCGATGTCTTATTGGTATTGCATGGTATACACTTGTAGTATGGAACTGTAACCCGGCACTCATTTCATAGTGTTGGAAACTCAAGTGGTAGCCTCGATCTTACCAGGAGGTGTGTAAAATCAATACTGGTTTTTAGACAACCGGTAGTGATACCTTATGGTTGTTGGTTGACATGGAATCTACTGTTTTTTTGGTATTGTTCTTATTCTTGGAGAGAGTTCGTATACTGTTAGTTTTCATATGATGAGGTCCGTGTGCATTTGCCACATCAGCTCAATTTAAAAATTTCGGTCAGCTCATTGAGTCCATGTACAGCTCTATTAAATTTGACGATCAACATAGCCTCTCGACATAAAAGTTTAGCATCCAGGTCGTCTCCTCTTGCATCATTTTCGACCTTTGATATTACTGTCCAAATTAAATCTGTTTCTTTGTGATTCTGTAAGCGCCAATGGTTAACCAAAGAAGCAGTAAGTACATTGTTCTTAATCCTCGATTTATGTTGTTGTATTTGTAGTCGTACTTCCTGGTTGCTTTTCCCTATATAAACTAAATCACAAGGACATGTAATCCCATATACAACAAACTGTGATTTACAGTTAGTAAATGCTTCATGCTTCCACATTATATTTTTATGTTTGAACATAGTTCCTTCTTTTGTGCTATTACAGCATGAACATGTTCCACATTTTCGATGACCCTGCACGGGTGGTAAGCCCATCATTGTTCTTAAAGTAGTGGGCTTAGTCTGTGGGAGTGCGGCTCTTACTAATTGATTTGCAATACTGCAATTCTTCTTAAATGCAAATAATGGTTCTTTTGAAAAGGCTTCATCCAAATCTTTTAAATTATGCCAATTGTTCTTTACCACTTTTTTAAGTGCATTAGAGTCAGGACAAAATGTCGATACAAACACCATTCTGTCAGTTTCCTTTTTTGTCTTTTTTTCAAGTAGGCATTCGCATGGTGTCCACCACGCTCTTTTCATTGATTTTCTCAGTAATTTTTTCGGGTACCCACGTTGTAACAAGTTAGTTCTCAAATTCTCTGCGTGTCTTAGATATTCTTCTTTATATTTACAATTGCGTCGAATTCGTAAATATTGCCCGTACGGCAGGTTCTCCGTAAGACTTCGAGGATGATTACTCTTGAAATGGAGTGCCTTGTTGCGGTCTGTGGATTTTTTATAGTGTGTTGTAACCAGACCTCCTTCTGATGGATAAACCTCTACATCAAGGAATGCCATTTTCTTCTGCGAATGGGACATACTGAATTTGACAGTTGGTGTTTTGTTGTTAATCCATTCCTAAAAATTTTTTTGCTCCTCCTCCGTACTAGTCCAAGTGAAAAAATATCATCGATATATCGACTCCAACTTTGTATCCACTGTGAATATGGATTATTTTGATAAACAAAGGTCTCCTCATACTTATACATAAACAGAACCGCCAGTTCTGGTGCAAATGGGCATCCCATTGCTACTCTGCCAATTTGGAAGTAGAACTCCCCATCAAAATTGAAATAGTTCTTCTTCAGGGCGAACTCAGCAAGTTTAGAGATGAATTCCGTTGGAATTTTATGTTGTCTTTCTCTCTCTTCCAAGATAGATTTGAGCACGTGAATACCTTCATCTTGCGGGATTTGCGTATATAAGGACTTAACGTCCATAGTGACCATCCAGTGTTTGTCTTCCTCAAAACCAATTAAAGTCAGCTTATTAATGAAATCAGTAGTGTCCTGTATGAATGATTTGACTTGTGGTAAAAAAGTTTTCAAAAAGAAATCCAGAAACTTGGCGATAGGTTCCAATAGTGACTCACAACCAGACACTATCGGTCGTCCGGGGGGTGTTTTTTCATCTTTATGTATTTTTGGCAATACATAAAATAATGGAGTCCTAGGGTGTTTGATTTTAAAATATTCCATCTCCTTTTTGCCCAGGAATCCTTGATTATAACCCTCGTCGATTATTTCATGGAGTTCACTTTTCAAGTCTGGTGTTGGGTCTTTATTAATTTTCCGATCGCATGAGACATCATTCAATTGTCTTTTAACTTCTAGGATGTACAGGGCCTTATCCCAAACCACAATAGAGCCCCCTTTATCGGCCTGTTTTATAATGACCGAGGTGTCCTTTTTAAGATTAGTTAACACTTGGGACTCAACTTTTGACATATTGTGTTTGGTCCACTTTTTCTTTGTTTCCATTTCAGTGACTGCGGACAGGATTGTTCTCTCAAATGTTGTCACTTCCTTTGGGACCTTGCTAGTTGGCGGACAAAAAACTGATTTATTCCTTAGTCCTGTAGTTTCCATTGGTGATTGATATGTATTCTCTGCAAAATATGTTTTTAATCTTACTTTTCGACAGAATTCTATGACTTCTGTCTTCAGTTTCACAAAGTCAGTTCCCCTAGTAGGAACGAATGTTTAATCCTTTGCATAACACATTTTCTTCCTCTTTCGTTAGAACTTTGGTTGGCAGATTGAATATTGGTGACACCGTTAGCTCTTGTAATTGTGTCTCCTTGTTGACATTTCCCATGGCTGCTCCTTGTTGTACCTCGTTTTCCCGCAAGCTTTTGTTTGACCTCTGCCTAAAAAAGGCCCTTGATGTTGTTGTTGTTGTTGGAATCCGCCTCGTTTATTATTATTTCTCCGGGGTGTTGAGTTCTCTCCCTCACTACTACTCCCGGAGGAGGATGTATCCGAGAATGTAATAAACTTATTTTGTGATCTCCCTTGTATTCCTGTAAGTGCCTATGGGTTTCCGGCCTGGAGTAAAAATCCAGTTGTAAAAAAGGATATACTTTCTCTAGACTGAAGATTTTTTTTATCTTTTTCGAATTGTGCGGTTTTTTGATTTATAGTATAATCCTTGAAATCACTAATCTCTTTTTGAACTTTGTCCAGTAATGTTTTAGAATCAGTTGTTAGTTGGTTTGTTGAGATAGCCGTTTCTAAGGCTTCTATTTCCTCCAGTTGGATTTTAGACAATCTTTGAGCCATTTCTATAGTGAGGACCGTCAGGTCGCGGCTACATTTAGTCTCGATGTAACTATAGCCTTTTTAGTAGAGGGGGTCTTCCATAAAAATTACGGGAACATTTTTGATCTGCAGACCTCCTGGGATTGTGCCAGCCCTCAAATGTTGAAGGAGAAAGTGACCATGGAGGTCAGTGCGGATTTGTTTTTTCTTGAGTCTTGTTAATTTATCAATTTCGTTTTGGTTTTGTGCAGAGGTACTGAGTGATGCAGAAGGGAATAATGGGGGGCAGCAAGGAGATTTTTTATGTGTTCCTCGCTATACGCAAACGTTTCTCGTTCAGACATACTATTACAGACTTACAACACAATCTTACAAAAAGGCCACTATACAACAATGAAAAAGACGCAGGACCATATTCCCTGCTTGCACGAAGAAAAACACAGTGCACCTAGATTCCTTACTCAGCTATGTTTCAACTGGGACAGGGACCACACAGGCAATCGCCTGCTACTACTACGAAAAACCACCACTGGGTCAGGGCTCCCAATAGCACGGCTTAGCCACAAGCAATTAATACCCAAATTGAAGTGCCAATACTGTATGCTAATTAGAAACACCAATTATCTCAAAACATCCGAACTAAACAAAATGTTTTGATCTCAATCTATGTTTGGATTTAATATTTTATTTTTATCAAATGATTTTTTAGTTCATGAGTTTTGGTTTATAATTTCACCAAAATTAGATTTTTACAAGACCTTATGTACACAACATTTACATTACTCACAACATAGAATTTCAAAAAATATTATATACATTTTCAACCATAATTCAGTCATAAATCAGTCATACAACCTCTCATACACCACAGACAACATAAAAATATAAATTTACACTGGAATGATACTATTCTCAGAAAGCCATATGTTCATTTAACTCTTTTTTTCAAGTATTATAGTGAATTCTGTGTGACTTCTGGCTATAATAGTCTACGCGTTTCGAACTCCCGATGTTATGGAGTTCTCATCAGGACCAAGATCTGTGAATAAAGGGAAAAACAGCCTTTCTTTAGAATAGTCATTTCATTGCTGTCCTTTCTGGCTACACCCTCCATCACTACAAGCTCCTTACATCTTACCTCCGAAGTTCAGAGCTCGTGTGGCGGGTTTCAGTGAGCAATCCCCGACGACCAGTCAACTCTAATTCCAGAAATTCCTCGACTTACTTGTGTGTTTGTTTGGGTTGGCGAAGCAATGGACTGCCTGGCTCTGGGAGAAAAAAACGTATGTTTCAAACCCTTTTCTTTAAGAGATAGAAACCAACTTTGGTATATGCGCGGGTTCTGTGTCTTACCTGCGTTGCGGGCTCAGGCTCCTGTGTACTAATGCCGTCGTTTCTGCCTGTAGGTACAAAAACAAGCAATCGTTTGTTCCCAAATCCTCGGCTCTCGGGCTGCTTGTCTAACTGTTCAACAGACCGTTAGCCTCGTTTCAATGGCCGGCAATACCTGTTTGATTCTTTGGCAGAGACTGAATGCTGTTTTCTTCCTACTCAATCAGTCGCGTTCAAACTAATGGCGGCGAGCTTCCGGGTCCGAAAAGGATCTCGGGAGTTGTAGTGTGGTTGTAGTTGCGACTCGATTTGTATGCTGTTGGCGTGATCTTTTTAAGCTGTCGGCGCGATCTTTTTGACGTTTTAAAGGTCATCTGTCATATTTTTGACAGGGAGATTTTAATTTTTTGCTTGAGACCCAGACTTGGGTATCAGCTTTATTCGGTGCTGAATAACTTAAGTGTTATCCGATGTCTTATTGGTTTTGCATGGTATACACTTGTAGTATGGAACTGTAACCCGGCACTCATTTCATAGTGTTGGAAACTCAAGTGGTAGCCTCGATCTTTCCAGGAGGTGTGTAAAATCAATACTGGTTTTTAGACAACCGGTAGTGATACGTTATGGTTGTTGGTTGACATGGAATCTACTGTTTTTTTGGTATTGTTCTTATTCTTGGAGAGAGTTTGTATACTGTTAGTTTTCATATGATGAGGTCCGTGTGCATTTGCCACATCAGCTCAATTTAAAAATTTCGGTCAGCTCATTGAGTCCATGTACAGCTCTATTAAATTTGACGATCAACATAGCCTCTCGACATAAAAGTTTAGCATCCAGGTCGTCTCCTCTTGCATCATTTTCGACCTTTGATATTACTGTCCAAATTAAATCTGTTTCTTTGTGATTCTGTAAGCGCCAATGGTTAACCAAAGAAGCAGTAAGTACATTGTTCTTAATCCTCGATTTATGTTGTTGTATTTGTAGTCGTACTTCCTGATTGCTTTTCCCTATATAAACTAAATCACAAGGACATGTAATCCCATATACAACAAACCGTGATTTACAGTTAGTAAATGCTTCATGCTTCCACATTATATTTTTATGTTTGAACATAGTTCCTTCTTTTGTGCTATTACAGCATGATCATGTTCCACATTTTCGATGACCCTGCACGGGTGGTAAGCCCATCATTGTTCTTAAAGTAGTGGGCTTAGTCTGTGGGAGTGCGGCTCTTACTAATTGATTTGCAATACTGCAATTCTTCTTAAATGCAAATAATGGTTCTTTTGAAAAGGCTTCATCCAAATCTTTTAAATTATGCCAATTGTTCTTTACCACTTTTTTAAGTGCATTAGAGTCAGGACAAAATGTCGATACAAACACCATTCTGTCAGTTTCCTTTTTTGTCTTTTTTTCAAGTAGGCATTCGCATGGTGTCCACCACGCTCTTTTCATTGATTTTCTCAGTAATTTTTTCGGGTACCCACGTTGTAACAAGTTAGTTCTCAAATTCTCTGCGTGTCTTAGATATTCTTCTTTATATTTACAATTGCGTCGAATTCGTAAATATTGCCCGTACGGCAGGTTCTCCGTAAGACTTCGAGGATGATTACTCTTGAAATGGAGTGCCTTGTTGCGGTCTGTGGATTTTTTATAGTGTGTTGTAACCAGACCTCCTTCTGATGGATAAACCTCTACATCAAGGAATGCCATTTTCTTCTGCGAATGGGACATACTGAATTTGACAGTTGGTGTTTTGTTGTTAATCCATTCCTAAAAATTTTTTTGCTCCTCCTCCGTACTAGTCCAAGTGAAAAAATATCATCGATATATCGACTCCAACTTTGTATCCACTGTGAATATGGATTATTTTGATAAACAAAGGTCTCCTCATACTTATACATAAACAGAACCGCCAGTTCTGGTGCAAATGGGCATCCCATTGCTACTCTGCCAATTTGGAAGTAGAACTCCCCATCAAAATTGAAATAGTTCTTCTTCAGGGCGAACTCAGCAAGTTTAGAGATGAATTCCGTTGGAATTTTATGTTGTCTTTCTCTCTCTTCCAAGATAGATTTGAGCACGTGAATACCTTCATCTTGCGGGATTTGCGTATATAAGGACTTAACGTCCATAGTGACCATCCAGTGTTTGTCTTCCTCAAAACCAATTAAAGTCAGCTTATTAATGAAATCAGTAGTGTCCTGTATGAATGATTTGACTTGTGGTAAAAAAGTTTTCAAAAAGAAATCCAGAAACTTGGCGATAGGTTCCAATAGTGACTCACAACCAGACACTATCGGTCGTCCGGGGGGTGTTTTTTCATCTTTATGTATTTTTGGCAATACATAAAATAATGGAGTCCTAGGGTGTTTGATTTTAAAATATTCCATCTCCTTTTTGCCCAGGAATCCTTGATTATAACCCTCGTCGATTATTTCATGGAGTTCACTTTTCAAGTCTGGTGTTGGGTCTTTATTAATTTTCCGATCGCATGAGACATCATTCAATTGTCTTTTAACTTCTAGGATGTACAGGGCCTTATCCCAAACCACAATGGAGCCCCCTTTATCGGCCTGTTTTATAATGACCGAGGTGTCCTTTTTAAGATTAGTTAACACTTGGGACTCAACTTTTGACATATTGTGTTTGGTCCACTTTTTCTTTGTTTCCATTTCAGTGACTGCGGACAGGATTGTTCTCTCAAATGTTGTCACTTCCTTTGGGACCTTGCTAGTTGGCGGACAAAAAACTGATTTATTCCTTAGTCCTGTAGTTTCCATTGGTGATTGATATGTATTCTCTGCAAAATATGTTTTTAATCTTACTTTTCGACAGAATTCTATGACTTCTGTCTTCAGTTTCACAAAGTCAGTTCCCCTAGTAGGAACGAATGTTTAATCCTTTGCATAACACATTTTCTTCCTCTTTCGTTAGAACTTTGGTTGGCAGATTGAATATTGGTGACACCGTTAGCTCTTGTAATTGTGTCTCCTTGTTGACATTTCCCATGGCTGCTCCTTGTTGTACCTCGTTTTCCCGCAAGCTTTTGTTTGACCTCTGCCTAAAAAAGGCCCTTGATGTTGTTGTTGTTGTTGGAATCCGCCTCGTTTATTATTATTTCTCCGGGGTGTTGAGTTCTCTCCCTCACTACTACTCCCGGAGGAGGATGTATCCGAGAATGTAATAAACTTATTTTGTGATCTCCCTTGTATTCCTGTAAGTGCCTATGGGTTTCCGGCCTGGAGTAAAAATCCAGTTGTAAAAAAGGATATACTTTCTCTAGACTGAAGATTTTTTTTATCTTTTTCGAATTGTGCGGTTTTTTGATTTATAGTATAATCCTTGAAATCACTAATCTCTTTTTGAACTTTGTCCAGTAATGTTTTAGAATCAGTTGTTAGTTGGTTTGTTGAGATAGCCGTTTCTAAGGCTTCTATTTCCTCCAGTTGGATTTTAGACAATCTTTGAGCCATTTCTATAGTGAGGACCGTCAGGTCGCGGCTACATTTAGTCTCGATGTAACTATAGCCTTTTTAGTAGAGGGGGTCTTCCATAAAAATTACGGGAACATTTTTGATCTGCAGACCTCCTGGGATTGTGCCAGCCCTCAAATGTTGAAGGAGAAAGTGACCATGGAGGTCAGTGCGGATTTGTTTTTTCTTGAGTCTTGTTAATTTATCAATTTCGTTTTGGTTTTGTGCAGAGGTACTGAGTGATGCAGAAGGGAATAATGGGGGGCAGCAAGGAGATTTTTTATGTGTTCCTCGCTATACGCAAACGTTTCTCGTTCAGACATACTATTACAGACTTACAACACAATCTTACAAAAAGGCCACTATACAACAATGAAAAAGACGCAGGACCATATTCCCTGCTTGCACGAAGAAAAACACAGTGCACCTAGATTCCTTACTCAGCTATGTTTCAACTGGGACAGGGACCACACAGGCAATCGCCTGCTACTACTACGAAAAACCACCACTGGGTCAGGGCTCCCAATAGCACGGCTTAGCCACAAGCAATTAATACCCAAATTGAAGTGCCAATACTGTATGCTAATTAGAAACACCAATTATCTCAAAACATCCGAACTAAACAAAATGTTTTGATCTCAATCTATGTTTGGATTTAATATTTTATTTTTATCAAATGATTTTTTAGTTCATGAGTTTTGGTTTATAATTTCACCAAAATTAGATTTTTACAAGACCTTATGTACACAACATTTACATTACTCACAACATAGAATTTCAAAAAATATTATATACATTTTCAACCATAATTCAGTCATAAATCAGTCATACAACCTCTCATACACCACAGACAACATAAAAATATAAATTTACACTGGAATGATACTATTCTCAGAAAGCCATATGTTCATTTAACTCTTTTTTCAAGTATTATAGTGAATTCTGTGTGACTTCTGGCTATAATAGTCGACGCGTTTCGAACTCCCGATGTTATGGAGTTCTCATCAGGACCAAGATCTGTGAATAAAGGGAAAAACAGCCTTTCTTTAGAATAGTCATTTCATTGCTGTCCTTTCTGGCTACACCCTCCATCACTACAAGCTCCTTACATCTTACCTCCGAAGTTCAGAGCTCGTGTGGCGGGTTTCAGTGAGCAATCCCCGACGACCAGTCAACTCTAATTCCAGAAATTCCTCGACTTACTTGTGTGTTTGTTTGGGTTGGCGAAGCAATGGACTGCCTGGCTCTGGGAGAAAAAAACGTATGTTTCAAACCCTTTTCTTTAAGAGATAGAAACCAACTTTGGTATATGCGCGGGTTCTGTGTCTTACCTGCGTTGCGGGCTCAGGCTCCTGTGTACTAATGCCGTCATTTCTGCCTGTAGGTACAAAAACAAGCAATCGTTTGTTCCCAAATCCTCGGCTCTCGGGCTGCTTGTCTAACTGTTCAACAGACCGTTAGCCTCGTTTCAATGGCCGGCAATACCTGTTTGATTCTTTGGCAGAGACTGAATGCTGTTTTCTTCCTACTCAATCAGTCGCGTTCAAACTAATGGCGGCGAGCTTCCGGGTCCGAAAAGGATCTCGGGAGTTGTAGTGTGGTTGTAGTTGCGACTCGATTTGTATGCTGTTGGCGTGATCTTTTTAAGCTGTCGGCGCGATCTTTTTGACGTTTTAAAGGTCATCTGTCATATTTTTGACAGGGAGATTTTAATTTTTTGCTTGAGACCCAGACTTGGGTATCAGCTTTATTCGGTGCTGAATAACTTAAGTGTTATCCGATGTCTTATTGGTTTTGCATGGTATACACTTGTAGTATGGAACTGTAACCCGGCACTCATTTCATAGTGTTGGAAACTCAAGTGGTAGCCTCGATCTTACCAGGAGGTGTGTAAAATCAATACTGGTTTTTAGACAACCGGTAGTGATACGTTATGGTTGTTGGTTGACATGGAATCTACTGTTTTTTTGGTATTGTTCTTATTCTTGGAGAGAGTTTGTATACTGTTAGTTTTCATATGATGAGGTCCGTGTGCATTTGCCACATCAGCTCAATTTAAAAATTTCGGTCAGCTCATTGAGTCCATGTACAGCTCTATTAAATTTGACGATCAACATAGCCTCTCGACATAAAAGTTTAGCATCCAGGTCGTCTCCTCTTGCATCATTTTCGACCTTTGATATTACTGTCCAAATTAAATCTGTTTCTTTGTGATTCTGTAAGCGCCAATGGTTAACCAAAGAAGCAGTAAGTACATTGTTCTTAATCCTCGATTTATGTTGTTGTATTTGTAGTCGTACTTCCTGATTGCTTTTCCCTATATAAACTAAATCACAAGGACATGTAATCCCATATACAACAAACCGTGATTTACAGTTAGTAAATGCTTCATGCTTCCACATTATATTTTTATGTTTGAACATAGTTCCTTCTTTTGTGCTATTACAGCATGATCATGTTCCACATTTTCGATGACCCTGCACGGGTGGTAAGCCCATCATTGTTCTTAAAGTAGTGGGCTTAGTCTGTGGGAGTGCGGCTCTTACTAATTGATTTGCAATACTGCAATTCTTCTTAAATGCAAATAATGGTTCTTTTGAAAAGGCTTCATCCAAATCTTTTAAATTATGCCAATTGTTCTTTACCACTTTTTTAAGTGCATTAGAGTCAGGACAAAATGTCGATACAAACACCATTCTGTCAGTTTCCTTTTTTGTCTTTTTTTCAAGTAGGCATTAGCGTGGTGTCCACCACGCTCTTTTTATTGATTTTCTCAGTAATTTTTTCGGGTACCCACGTTGTAACAAGTTAGTTCTCAAACTCTCTGCGTGTCTTAGATATTCTTCTTTATAATTACAATTGCGTCGAATTCGTAAATATTGCCCGTACGGCAGGTTCTCCGTAAGACTTCGAGGATGATTACTCTTGAAATGGAGTGCCTTGTTGCAGTCTGTGGATTTTTTATAGTGTGTTGTAACCAGACCTCCTTCTGATGGATAAACCTCTACATCAAGGAATGCCATTTTCTTCTGCGAATGGGACATACTGAATTTGACAGTTGGTGTTTTTTGTTGTTAATCCATTCCTAAAATTTTTTTTGCTCCTCCTCCGTACTAGTCCAAGTGAAAAAATATCATCGATATATCGACTCCAACTTTGTATCCACTGTGATTATGGATTATTTTGATAAACAAAGGTCTCCTCATACTTATACATAAACAGAACCGCCAGTTCTGGTGCAAATGGGCATCCCATTGCTACTCTGCCAATTTGGAAGTAGAACTCCCCATCAAAATTGAAATAGTTCTTCTTCAGGGCGAACTCAGCAAGTTTAGAGATGAATTCCGTTGGAATTTTATGTGGTCTTTCTCTCTCTTCCAAGATAGATTTGAGCACGTGAATACCTTCATCTTGCGGGATTTGCTTATATAAGGACTTAACGTCCATAGTGACCATCCAGTGTTTGTCTTCCTCAAAACCAATTAAAGTCAGCTTATTAATGAAATCAGTAGTGTCCTGTATGAATGATTTGACTTGTGGTAAAAAAGTTTTCAAAAAGAAATCCAGAAACTTGGCGATAGGTTCCAATAGTGACTCACAACCAGACACTATCGGTCGTCCGGGGGGTGTTTTTTCATCTTTATGTATTTTTGGCAATACATAAAATAATGGAGTCCTAGGGTGTTGGATTTTAAAATATTCCATCTCCTTTTTGCCCAGGAATCCTTGATTATAACCCTCGTCGATTATTTCATGGAGTTCACTTTTCAAGTCTGGTGTTGGGTCTTTATTAATTTTCCGATCGCATGAGACATCATTCAATTGTCTTTTAACTTCTAGGATGTACAGGGCCTTATCCCAAACCACAATGGAGCCCCCTTTATCGGCCTGTTTTATAATGACCGAGGTGTCCTTTTTAAGATTAGTTAACACTTGGGACTCAACTTTTGACATATTGTGTTTGGTCCACTTTTTCTTTGTTTCCATTTCAGTGACTGCGGACAGGATTGTTCTCTCAAATGTTGTCACTTCCTTTGGGACCTTGCTAGTTGGCGGACAAAAAACTGATTTATTCCTTAGTCCTGTAGTTTCCATTGGTGATTGATATGTATTCTCTGCAAAATATGTTTTTAATCTTACTTTTCGACAGAATTCTATGACTTCTGTCTTCAGTTTCACAAAGTCAGTTCCCCTAGTAGGAACGAATGTTTAATCCTTTGCATAACACATTTTGTTCCTCTTTAGTTAGAACTTTGTTTGGCAGATTGAATATTGGTGACACCGTTAGCTCTTGTAATTGTGTCTCCTTGTTGACATTTCCCATGGCTGCTCCTTGTTGTACCTCGTTTTCCCGCAAGCTTTTGTTTGACCTCTGCCTAAAAAAGGCCCTTGATGTTGTTGTTGTTGTTGGAATCCGCCTCGTTTATTATTATTTGTCCGGGGTGTTGAGTTCTCTCCCTCACTACTACTCCCGGAGGAGGATGTATCCGAGAATGTAATAAACTTATTTTGTGATCTCCCTTGTATTCCTGTAAGTGCCTATGGGTTTCCGGCCTGGAGTAAAAATCCAGTTGTAAAAAAGGATATACTTTCTCTATACTGAAGATTTTTTTTATCTTTTTCGAATTGTGCGGTTTTTTGATTTATAGTATAATCCTTGAAATCACCAATCTCTTTTTGAACTTTGTCCAGTAATGTTTTAGAATCAGTTGTTAGTTGGTTTGTTGAGATAGCCGTTTCTAAGGCTTCTATTTCCTCCAGTTGGATTTTAGACAATCTTTGAGCCATTTCTATAGTGAGGACCGTCAGGTCGCGGCTACATTTAGTCTCGATGTAACTATAGCCTTTTTAGTAGAGGGGGTCTTCCATAAAAATTACGGGAACATTTTTGATCTGCAGACCTCCTGGGATTGTGCCAGCCCTCAAATGTTGAAGGAGAAAGTGACCATGGAGGTCAGTGCGGATTTGTTTTTTCTTGAGTCTTGTTAATTTATCAATTTCGTTTTGGTTTTGTGCAGAGGTACTGAGTGATGCAGAAGGGAATAATGGGGGGCAGCAAGGAGATTTTTTATGTGTTCCTCGCTATACGCAAACGTTTCTCGTTCAGACATACTATTACAGACTTACAACACAATCTTACAAAAAGGCCACTATACAACAATGAAAAAGACGCAGGACCATATTCCCTGCTTGCACGAAGAAAAACACAGTGCACCTAGATTCCTTACTTAGCTATGTTTCAACTGGGACAGGGACCACACAGGCAATCGCCTGCTACTACTACGAAAAACCACCACTGGGTCAGGGCTCCCAATAGCACGGCTTAGCCACAAGCAATTAATACCCAAATTGAAGTGCCAATACTGTATGCTAATTAGAAACACCAATTATCTCAAAACATCCGAACTAAACAAAATGTTTTGATCTCAATCTATGTTTGGATTTAATCTTTTATTTTTATCAAATGATTTTTTAGTTCATGAGTTTTGGTTTATAATTTCACCAAATTTAGATTTTTACAAGACCTTATGTACACAACATTTACATTACTCACAACATAGAATTTCAAAAAATATTATATACATTTTCAACCATAATTCAGTCATAAATCAGTCATACTACCTCTCATACACCACAGACAACATAAAAATATAAATTTACACTGGAATGATACTATTCTCAGAAAGCCATATGTTCATTTAACTCTTTTTTTCAAGTATTATAGTGAATTCTGTGTGACTTCTGGCTATAATAGTCTACGCGTTTCGAACTCCCGATGTTATGGAGTTCTCATCAGGACCAAGATCTGTGAAGAAAGGGAAAAACAGCCTTTCTTTAGAATAGTCATTTCATTGCTGTCCTTTCTGGCTACACCCTCCATCACTACAAGCTCCTTACATCTTACCTCCGAAGTTCAGAGCTCGTGTGGCGGGTTTCAGTGAGCAATCCCCGACGACCAGTCAACTCTAATTCCAGAAATTCCTCGACTTACTTGTGTGTTTGTTTGGGTTGGCGAAGCAATGGACTGCCTGGCTCTGGGAGAAAAAAACGTATGTTTCAAACCCTTTTCTTTAAGAGATAGATACCAACTTTGGTATATGCGCGGGTTCTGTGTCTTACCTGCGTTGCGGGCTCAGGCTGCTGTGTACTAATGCCGTTGTTTCTGCCTGTAGGTACAAAAACAGGCAATCGTTTGTTCCCAAATCCTCGGCTCTCGGGCTGCTTGTCTAACTGTTCAACAGACCGTTAGCCTCGTTTCAATGGCCGGCAATACCTGTTTGATTCTTTGGCAGAGACTGAATGCTGTTTTCTTCCTACTCAATCAGTCGCGTTCAAACTAATGGCGGCGAGCTTCCGGGTCCGAAAAGGATCTCGGGAGTTGTAGTGTGGTTGTAGTTGCGACTCGATTTGTATGCTGTTGGCGTGATCTTTTTAAGCTGTCGGCGCGATCTTTTTGACGTTTTAAAGGTCATCTGTCATATTTATGACAGGGAGATTTTAATTTTTTGCTTGAGACCCTGACTTGGGTATCATCTTTATTCGGTGCTGAATAACTTAAGTGTTATCCGATGTCTTATTGGTATTGCATGGTATACACTTGTAGTATGGAACTGTAACCCGGCACTCATTTCATAGTGTTGGAAACTCAAGTGGTAGCCTCGATCTTACCAGGAGGTGTGTAAAATCAATACTGGTTTTTAGACAACCGGTAGTGATACCTTATGGTTGTTGGTTGACATGGAATCTACTGTTTTTTTGGTATTGTTCTTATTCTTGGAGAGAGTTCGTATACTGTTAGTTTTCATATGATGAGGTCCGTGTGCATTTGCCACATCAGCTCAATTTAAAAATTTCGGTCAGCTCATTGAGTCCATGTACAGCTCTATTAAATTTGACGATCAACATAGCCTCTCGACATAAAAGTTTAGCATCCAGGTCGTCTCCTCTTGCATCATTTTCGACCTTTGATATTACTGTCCAAATTAAATCTGTTTCTTTGTGATTCTGTAAGCGCCAATGGTTAACCAAAGAAGCAGTAAGTACATTGTTCTTAATCCTCGATTTATGTTGTTGTATTTGTAGTCGTACTTCCTGGTTGCTTTTCCCTATATAAACTAAATCACAAGGACATGTAATCCCATATACAACAAACCGTGATTTACAGTTAGTAAATGCTTCATGCTTCCACATTATATTTTTATGTTTGAGCATAGTTCCTTCTTTTGTGCTATTACAGCATGACCATGTTCCACATTTTCGATGACCCTGCACGGGTGGTAAGCCCATCATTGTTCTTAAAGTAGTGGGCTTAGTCTGTGGGAGTGCGGCTCTTACTAATTGATTTGCAATACTGCAATTCTTCTTAAATGCAAATAATGGTTCTTTTGAAAAGGCTTCATCCAAATCTTTTAAATTATGCCAATTGTTCTTTACCACTTTTTTAAGTGCATTAGAGTCAGGACAAAATGTCGATACAAACACCATATGGCTGAGATACCCGCCACCCCCTCTCAACACAATCCCCAAAAGGAGGGAAACCGGAAACAGTTCTTGAAGTTTTTTGGATGTGGGGAGGGAGTGACCCTCCCCCGGCCGTATTTATTAAAACAAAAAATTAAAACATTAAACGTTTCATTTTATGTACAATTTCATTATCACATTGCGATGTTTGGCTCACCTTAACATATTCTCTAATACAGAGTTTCTCCTAGCCGAACTAGCATCCAACAAAAACATTCTCTAGAAACACTGAAATTGTACATCCTAACGTTTAAGGGCCAACGGCAAGGTCATAACCGGTGTCAAGATCCCTAACCAGACTTACCCCTCCCACTTGTGAGGGGCGACAGCACAGAGGCTTACCTCAAGTGCAACTACTAACAATTTCCCTTGACTTGACGGGGGCACTTAAGACTCGACGCCATTTAAAGGTCGTTCGAAGACTTGTGTGTGGTATCTAGAAGGTATCGTGGACCTCCCCCCATCCCACACAACTTACCGCATCTGCCGTCGCAGATGACCCTGGCCCCGGGAAATTCCCCAGGAGGGGGCTGTAACCCCTCCTACAAAGGAAGGGGCCTTGACCGCCTTTCCTTTACTTCCGGCGACCCGCCCTTAGACGGGACCGCCTCCCCACTGAGGGGCCAATGGCCACCTCTCCCGAGCGCTCCCATCCGTGTTGGGTGACGCCCACTCATAGGGATCTACCAATTAGTGCTCACCGATCATGACCTTACCGCCTACCAAAAAATAAATACGACAATTTTTATTCAAACCTACAAAAAACATTGGTCGCTACGACCGAAGGAACATGCTAAAAATACAACACTACATCAAATCATTTTAATCGAAACAACCTACACAATATTCGCCATACTTTATTATGATCAACAACCAACTGATACTTTCACAGCCTGTAAACGGAATGGAAAAACAAACTTATAAATTCACTTTATTGCACAACAACTTGCTGTCCTCAGGGGCTGGTGGGTGGGTCAAAATTGGCTCTTCGTTCTGTCCCGAGCTCACGTGTAGCGAGGAGGTGCAGCTTCGGAGCACAAGAACAAGAGGACGTCTTCTGGTCTTGCGTCTCTTTTTATCCGTCTTCAGGGCGGGCGAGAACCCGCCCCTGCCCGCCCCTAGGGCGGGGCTGGCTACGTCGGTGTCTAGGCCAGCCCACTCTAGGGCGGGAAAAAGCGCGCCCCGGCTACGCCGCTTCGGGCATACCAGCCGAGACACGCCTCCCGCCCAAAAATGGCTTCCCGGGGGGATCGAGGCACTCCACCATACGTTCGGGGGGACCGAGTGGTCGCCCCTTTCCATATGGCTGAGATACCCGCCACCCCCTCTCAACACAATCCCCAAAAGGAGGGAAACCGGAAACAGTTCTTGAAGTTTTTTGGATGTGGGGAGGGAGTGACCCTCCCCCGGCCGTATTTATTAAAACAAAAAATTAAAACATTAAACGTTTCATTTTATGTACAATTTCATTATCACATTGCGATGTTTGGCTCACCTTAACATATTCTCTAATACAGAGTTTCTCCTAGCCGAACTAGCATCCAACAAAAACATTCTCTAGAAACACTGAAATTGTACATCCTAACGTTTAAGGGCCAACGGCAAGGTCATAACCGGTGTCAAGATCCCTAACCAGACTTACCCCTCCCACTTGTGAGGGGCGACAGCACAGAGGCTTACCTCAAGTGCAACTACTAACAATTTCCCTTGACTTGACGGGGGCACTTAAGACTCGACGCCATTTAAAGGTCGTTCGAAGACTTGTGTGTGGTATCTAGAAGGTATCGTGGACCTCCCCCCATCCCACACAACTTACCGCATCTGCCGTCGCAGATGACCCTGGCCCCGGGAAATTCCCCAGGAGGGGGCTGTAACCCCTCCTACAAAGGAAGGGGCCTTGACCGCCTTTCCTTTACTTCCGGCGACCCGCCCTTAGACGGGACCGCCTCCCCACTGAGGGGCCAATGGCCACCTCTCCCGAGCGCTCCCATCCGTGTTGGGTGACGCCCACTCATAGGGATCTACCAATTAGTGCTCACCGATCATGACCTTACCGCCACAGGTCCGGATAGTTGACCGGCTATCCGGACCCCCCACAAAACTCCTACCTAAAGGTCATGTTTTAATGATTTTAACCAGGCTAAGAAGTCTCCTATGAGTAACTCATTCCCCACCCTCGACAAATGCACACCATCCCCCAGATACATACTGTCATCATTAATACAACTATGCGAGATCGAATGCAATGTCTTGGAACGGAACAACCTACTCACTTTGTTATTCAGTTTTCTAACAGAATGATTTAAAGCAGGGATCGAGATAGCCCCCCGCCATACTTTTCGTGGGATCATATGAGACCACGCAATTATGCACCCCGGAACTCTCCTTGCTAACCAACTTACCGTGGAAAGCATAGTCTCCAGGAGAAGTCGTCTACCGGTAGTGACCAAATCATTACCCCCTAAATGCACTATGACTATGGACGTCGGTGACCTCATCCGCTCTAACAAACCCTCAAAAAATGCCTGAAACTGGTCAATACAGAGACCGCCCCTTCCGTAGAAGGACACTCTGTACCCGTATTCCCCAGGTACGTGAATCATGTCACCTGCTTTGAATACGTCCGCGGCCCGTCTCACGTATGAGTGGCCCACGACCCACACCTCCTTCCTTACAGCCGGTGATGTGCAACCGCTGGCCTGGTGTTGGGTCGACTGCACAGTCCGCCCTGCCTCGTAGGCTTGCGCAACTGAAAACAAACAAAGACAAGAGGCGTGAGTACATGATTACAGCTTCACAACATGTGCAATCGCACGTACCTCTTATAACAATTGGAGGACCAACGCCCCACACGTTTTACTTGTTCTACATTAAGACCCCTGGCTGTAGCTTCAGTGGCAGCCCCTATCCGAAAGGAATGGGTCCCAAATTCGCCCGGGTCCAAGCCCGTTGCGGCAATGGCCATTGCAAGCACCCGCTGAAACTGAAACCTCGTCAGTGGGGTGGCGTCTGCATGCCTCAACAATGTCCCCCCCCATGATGCCACCCTTCGTGCTAGGTAGTCTTCTAAGCACTGTACCGGACACATGGAGGATCCGGGGGTCCGGCGAATGATCGTGCAGTCCCCCCTCCCGTCTTGGTCGGACTTGGACCTGAGAAAGGAGACAATCATCGCATCGCCCCTGATCCGGACATGTTCCCTGCACAAGCCCCCCGACACATCCTGTTTGTTCCTTGCAACCAGCTCACTAACTCTCATAGCCCCGTGAAATGCCAGCGTAAATGCAGTCCGGAACAAACAGGTCTCGAAAGGGGACGAGCACGTGTTAGGGAGTGAGGCCAGTAACTGGGCCAACCTATCCAGACCTATCGGTCGTCTTACGTCTACTCTGCGACCCTCTAGGCGTTGCCACCCACGCAGCGCTTTTTGTACTGTAAAAGACGCTGTCGGGTCCTGGATGCCATGGGCCTTGGCAACAAAGGAAATGGCGGCACGATGCCTTTGGGCCGTAGCCACCGATTTCCCAGCCCTACGTAAAGACATCAGAAAAAGTACTACACACTCTTCCTGCCCCCACAGTCCCCCTCTCTCTTCCCCCAAAAAGGCTAAATAGGCCTGAAACGCCCCTTCATATGCCTTCCTTGTCCTGGGTGCTAGACTCTCTCCCACGAGGTGACGAAGTTCGGGGCACCGAGAGACCAGAGAGCTTCGGGGAAGGGTGCCGGCTCTGGGTCCGCTGAAGGAAGGAAACCCGAGAAAGCCTGCATGTGAAAACGAGACAGTGCATCAGCAGCCTGATTCATCACCCCTGGGACATGTTTTGCTCTGAATATCACGTTCAGTTGCATACACAGTAAGACAATTTCTTTGAGCAGCCTCAAAATCAATTTACAACGGGCTGCCTGACTATTGATGCATTCTACCACGGTCATATTGTCGGACCAGAACACGACAGAATGATCTCTGAACCCGTCTGGCCATGTTCTCAGGGCCACCAGAATGGGAAATAGTTCAAGGAAAGCTATATTACCCGTCAGCCCCTTCTCGTGCCACCATAGGGGCCACTTTTGTGCAGACCATTTTGTGCCGAAGATGGCGCCAAAACCTATACTTCCTGCTGAATCTGTCCATAGCCCAAGCTCTTCGGAGGACACGGCTGGCTTGTTCCAGACGACTCGGCCATTGAAGTCCGCCAAAAATGCTAACCAAATCCGCATGTCCTGGCGGACTTCGGCCGATAATCTCGTGCGATGATGCCCCTCTCTTAAGCCAACCATTGATTGGGCAATCGAGCGGGAAAACGGGCGAGCCATTGGGATCACCCTCAAGGCAAAGTTCAACTTTCCCACTAATTGTTGCAACTGGTGCAGTGTAACCTTAGGTGCATTTAAACATACTTGGAGGGCTGTCCTGAATTTCAACACTTTGCTAGCTGGTAAACGGAAACACCCCTCCCTTGAGTCCAACTCGATCCCCAAAAACTCGAGGCAAGTCGTGGGACCCATAGTCTTACCCGGTGCCAATGGCACGCCAAAATGACCCATCAACACACAGAATTCATCTAAGGCCTGGGCACATTCGGGACTTCCGGCGGAGCCCAGGAACAAAAAGTCGTCAAGGTAGTGCATTACATTTCGAAAACCCGTTTTCTTAGTAAACACCCATTGCAGGAAAGTACTGAATTGCTCAAAATAAGCACATGATATAGAGCAACCCATTGGCATACACCTATCCATGTAAAATGACCCCTGGAACCCGAATCCCAAAAGACGCTGATCGTCTGGGTGTACCGGGAGCAACCGGAACGCTGACTCGATATCAGATTTCGCCATCAACGTCCCGGGCCCCAGGCGATTCAAGATGGCTACTGCCTCATCAAACGATGCGTATCGCACCGAACAAACTTCCGGATCAATTGCGTTGTTCACCGAAAGACCATGTGGAGCAGACAGATTATGGATCAAACGGAACTCACCTGGGTCCCTCTTGGGGACCACCCCTAACGGAGAACAAACAAAATTCGGTACCGGGGGTACACTAAACGGGCCGGCAACCCGTCCCCGGCTAACCTCTTTCTGAATTTTCTCATGCACTACAGATGTATGTTGTAACACGGAAAGTTGATTTCTGCACATCCCTACCCCCTGAAAGTCCCCCACCGGGATGCGGAAACCATGTGAAAACCCGTTCCGCAGCACCCCGGCAGAAGTACGATCCGGGTATTCGCTGAGCCAGGGAATCATTGCCAAGGTATCAATCGGGGTTGGTAACGGCGCCCCTCGGCCAAGCTTAGACCTGTTTGGCGCCCCCTTACCCCCATTCTCACCCGTTCTGGCTCTGCACGATGACTCAGGATGGGACGACCCACACGTACTACATTCGTGTTTGAATTTACACAATCCCGGAGGCCTGGTACATTTCCCTTTGTTAAAATTAAAACAGAAACCCTTTCTCCCTGTATTGCCTGCGGGCCTCGACTGGTCGTCGGTGCTCGTACTTGGTCGAAAGGGCGTCCCCACATTTTGGCGGGAGTAATCAATAACATTGCTCCCAACCAATGGCATTCTTAACATTCCCGATTCTTTCATTTTATCCCATGTTACAGAATCGTAACAATCCCAAGTCAAACTCTTGTTATGTTCCTTCTCTTTCCTGAACAGGTTGTCATAACAAAACCAATGGTTACCTTGATACGATGTCGAGTACCCCATAATTCGTGATTGATAAACGGGAAACTCAGGAAGCAACTCGGGCCTACGTCCCCCCAAAATCGATGTGAAAATACCCCACGCATTGCCCCAGTTGCCAATAGTCTCATTCACCTTAAAGGCGGCCATTTTTGCGCGCCAAACACTCGGATGCATTAAGTCCTTCTGACTTTTAACATGCTCCATATCATAATGGTCAACAAGCAAGGAGAAAATATTCACATACTCCCCAGACCAGATCTTTTCCTTTATAGCCAAAGGCACATGTTGACCCAGTCTCTCTCTACGAGAGGGTGCTGACTCGTCCCTTGCAATCGGCAATGGCCGCTTACCTGAACCGGACGCGACTTCTGCCGCTTGCGGCTTGTCTTTAGCCGCCTCCCTTTTCTCACGAAGTCCTTTTATCAGCGCCTGTGCCTCGGCAGCCGCGGCGCCATCACTACTATCCCCCAACCATGCTGCTAGCTGTGCTGCCAGCTCGGGGGGCATGTCTCCCTTGGGTGTCGGGGTGACGACAACAGGGATTGGATTCCCCTCGATCGGTACTGGGGTCGGCGCCTCGAGCGGGGTAGAGGGAACCGGCACGTCTCCACCGGCTGGAACCCTTCTCGGCCTCTTAGGTCTCCCTCCAGCCGGCGCAGGGCCCGTACCCTCCTCCCCGTCCCGTTCTGCCAACCGTTTCTTTATGTCGGACACTTCTTTGCAAAGGGCCCGCACCATCTGGTCGGTCGTCATTCTCTTCGCGCCTTTCTTGGGCATCTCCCCGAGGAAGTATCTAGAAGACAAAGAAAAGGATCAAAACGCTCAAAATTGGCTCTTCGTTCTGTCCCGAGCTCACGTGTAGCGAGGAGGTGCAGCTTCGGAGCACAAGAACAAGAGGACGTCTTCTGGTCTTGCGTCTCTTTTTATCCGTCTTCAGGGCGGGCGAGAACCCGCCCCTGCCCGCCCCTAGGGCGGGGCTGGCTACGTCGGTGTCTAGGCCAGCCCACTCTAGGGCGGGAAAAAGCGCGCCCCGGCTACGCCGCTTCGGGCATACCAGCCGAGACACGCCTCCCGCCCAAAAATGGCTTCCCGGGGGGATCGAGGCACTCCACCATACGTTCGGGGGGACCGAGTGGTCGCCCCTTTCCATTCTGTCAGTTTCCTTTTTTGTCTTTTTTTCAAGTAGGCATTCGCGTGGTGTCCACCACGCTCTTTTCATTGATTTTCTCAGTAATTTTTTCGGGTACCCACGTTGTAACAAGTTAGTTCTCAAATTCTCTGCGTGTCTTAGATATTCTTCTTTATAATTACAATTGCGTCGAATTCGTAAATATTGCCCGTACGGCAGGTTCTCCGTAAGACTTCGAGGATGATTACTCTTGAAATGGAGTGCCTTGATGCGGTCTGTGGATTTTTTATAGTGTGTTGTAACCAGACCTCCTTCTGATGGATAAACCTCTACATCAAGGAATGCCATTTTCTTCTGCGAATGGGACATACTGAATTTGACAGTTGGTGTTTTGTTGTTAATACATTCATAAAAAATGTTTTGCTCCTCCTCCGTACTAGTCCAAGTGAAAAAATATCATCGATATATCGACTCCAACTTTGTATCCACTGTGAATATGGATTATTTTGATAAACAAAGGTCTCCTCATACTTATACATAAACAGAACCGCCAGTTCTGGTGCAAATGGGCATCCCATTGCTACTCTGCCAATTTGGAAGTAGAACTCCCCATCAAAATTGAAATAGTTCTTCTTCAGGGCGAACTCAGCAAGTTTAGAGATGAATTCCGTTGGAATTTTATGTGGTCTTTCTCTCTCTTCCAAGATAGATTTGAGCACGTGAATACCTTCATCTTGCGGGATTTGCGTATATAAGGACTTAACGTCCATAGTGACCATCCAGTGTTTGTCTTCCTCAAAACCAATTAAAGTCAGCTTATTAATGAAATCAGTAGTGTCCTGTATGAATGATTTGACTTGTGGTAAAAAAGTTTTCAAAAAGAAATCCAGAAACTTGGCGATAGGTTCCAATTGTGACTCACAGCCAGACACTATCGGACGTCCGGGGGGTGTTTTTTCATCTTTATGTATTTTTGGCAATACATAAAATAATGGAGTCCTAGGGTGTTAGATTTTAAAATATTCCATCTCCTTTTTGCCCAGGAATCCTTGATTATAACCCTCGTCGATTATTTCATGGAGTTCACTTTTCAAGTCTGGTGTTGGGTCTTTATTAATTTTCCGATCGCATGAGACATCATTCAATTGTCTTTTAACATCTAGGATGTACAGGGCCTTATCCCAAACCACAATGGAGCCCCCTTTATCGGCCTGTTTTATAATGACCGAGGTGTCCTTTTTAAGATTAGTTAACACTTGGGACTCAACTTTTGACATATTGTGTTTGGTCCACTTTTTCTTTGTTTCCATTTCAGTGACTGCGGACAGGATTGTTCTCTCAAATGTTGTCACTTCCTTTGGGACCTTGCTAGTTGGCGGACAAAAAACTGATTTATTCCTTAGTCCTGTAGTTTCTATTGGTGATTGATATGTATTCTCTGCAAAATATGTTTTTAATCTTACTTTTCAACAGAATTCTATGACTTCTGTCTTCAGTTTCACAAAGTCAGTTCCCCTAGTAGGAACGAATGATAATCCTTTGCATAACACATTTTCTTCCTCTTTCGTTAGAACTTTGTTTGGCAGATTGAATATTGGTGACACCGTTAGCTCTTGTAATTGTGTCTCCTTGTTGACATTTCCCATGGCTGCTCCTTGTTGTACCTCGTTTTCCCGGAAGCTTTTGTTTGACCTCTGCCTAAAAAAGGCCCTTGATGTTGTTGTTGTTGTTAGAATCCGCCTCGTTTATTATTATTTCTCCGGGGTGTTGAGTTCTCTCCCTCACTACTACTCCCGGAGGAGGATGTATCCGAGAATGTAATAAACTTATTTTGTGATCTCCCTTGTATTCCTGTAAGTGCCTATGGGTTTCCGGCCTGGAGTAAAAATCCAGTTGTAAAAAAGGATATACTTTCTCTAGACTGAAGATTTTTTTTATCTTTTTCGAATTGTGCGGTTTTTTGATTTATAGTATAATCCTTGAAATCACCAATCTCTTTTTGAACTTTGTCCAGTAATGTTTTAGAATCAGTTGTTAGTTGGTTTGTTGAGATAGCCGTTTCTAAGGCTTCTATTTCCTCCAGTTGGATTTTAGACAATCTTTGAGCCATTTCTATAGTGAGGACCATCAGGTCGCGGCTACATTTAGTCTCGATGTAACTATAGCCTTTTTAGTAGAGGGGGTCTTCCATAAAAATTACGGGAACATTTTTGATCTGCAGACCTCCTGGGATTGTACCAGCCCTCAAATGTTGAAGGAGAAAGTGACCATGGAGGTCAGTGCGGATTTGTTTTTTCTTGAGTCTTGTTAATTTATCAATTTCGTTTTGGTTTTGTGCAGAGGTACTGAGTGATGCAGAAGGGAATAATGGGGGGCAGCAAGGAGATTTTTTATGTGTTCCTCACTATACGCAAACGTTTCTCGTTCAGACATACTATTACAGACTTACAACACAATCTTACAAAAAGGCCACTATACAACAATGAAAAAGATGCAGGACCATATTCCCTGCTTGCACGAAGAAAAACACAGTGCACCTAGATTCCTTACTCAGCTATGTTTCAACTGGGACAGGGACCACACAGGCAATCGCCTGCTACTACTATGAAAAACCACCACTGGGTCAGGGCTCTCAATAGCATGGCTTAGCCACAAGCAATTAATACCCAAATTGAAGTGCCAATACTGTATGCTAATTAGAAACACCAATTATCTCAAAACATCCGAACTAAACAAAATGTTTTGAACTCAATCTATGTTTGGATTTAATCTTTTATTTTTATCAAACGATGTTTTAGTTCATGAGTTTTGGTTTATAATTTCACCAAATTTAGATTTTTACAAGACCTTATGTACACAACATTTACATTACTCACAACATAGAATTTCAAAAAATATTATATACATTTTCAACCATAATTCAGTCATAAATCAGTCATACTACCTCTCATACACCACAGACAACATAAAAATATAAATTTACACTGGAATGATACTATTCTCAGAAAGCCATATGTTCATTTAACTCTTTTTTTCAAGTATTATAGTGAATTCTGTGTGACTTCTGGCTATAATAGTCTACGCGTTTCGAACTCCCGATGTTATGGAGTTCTCATCAGGACCAAGATCTGTGAAGAAAGGGAAAAACAGCCTTTCTTTAGAATAGTCATTTCATTGCTGTCCTTTCTGGCTACACCCTCCATCACTACAAGCTCCTTACATCTTACCTCCGAAGTTCAGAGCTCGTGTGGCGGGTTTCAGTGAGCAATCCCCGACGACCAGTCAACTCTAATTCCAGAAATTCCTCGACTTACTTGTGTGTTTGTTTGGGTTGGCGAAGCAATGGACTGCCTGGCTCTGGGAGAAAAAAACGTATGTTTCAAACCCTTTTCTTTAAGAGATAGATACCAACTTTGGTATATGCGCGGGTTCTGTGTCTTACCTGCGTTGCGGGCTCAGGCTGCTGTGTACTAATGCCGTCGTTTCTGCCTGTAGGTACAAAAACAGGCAATCGTTTATTCCCAAATCCTCGGCTCTCGGGCTGCTTGTCTAACTGTTCAACAGACCGTTAGCCTCGTTTCAATGGCAAGCAATACCTGTTTGATTCTTTGGCAGAGACTGAATGCTGTTTTCTTCCTACTCAATCAGTCGCGTTCAAACTAATGGCGGCGAGCTTCCGGGTCCGAAAAGGATCTCGGGAGTTGTAGTGTGGTTGTAGTTGCGACTCGATTTACATGCTGTTGGCGTGATCTTTTTAAGCTGTCGGCGCGATCTTTTTGACGTTTTAAAGGTCATCTGTCATATTTTTGACAGGGAGATTTTAATTTTTTGCTTGAGACCCAGACTTGGGTATCATCTTTATTCGGTGCTGAATAACTTAAGTGTTATCCGATGTCTTATTGGTTTTGCATGGTATACACTTGTAGTTTGGAACTGTAACCCGGCACTCATTTCATAGTGTTGGAAACTCAAGTGGTAGCCTTGATCTTACCAGGAGGTGTGTAAAATCAATACTGGTTTTTAGACATCCGGTAGTGATACCTTATGGTTGTTGGTTGACATGGAATCTACTGTTTTTTTGGTATTGTTCTTATTCTTGGAGAGAGTTTGTATACTGTTAGTTTTCATATGATGAGGTCCGTGTGCATTTGCCACATCAGCTCAATTTAAAAATTTCGGTCAGCTCATTGAGTCCATGTACAGCTCTATTAAATTTGACGATCAACATAGCCTCTCGACATAAAAGTTTAGCATCCAGGTCGTCTCCTCTTGCATCATTTTCGACCTTTGATATTACTGTCCAAATTAAATCTGTTTCTTTGTGATTCTGTAAGCGCCAATGGTTAACCAAAGAAGCAGTAAGTACATTGTTCTTAATCCTCGATTTATGTTGTTGTATTTGTAGTCGTACTTCCTGGTTGCTTTTCCCTATATAAACTAAATCACAAGGACATGTAATCCCATATACAACAAACCGTGATTTACAGTTAGTAAATGCTTCATGCTTCCACATTATATTTTTATGTTTGAACATAGTTCCTTCTTTTGTGCTATTACAGCATGACCATGTTCCACATTTTCGATGACCCTGCACGGGTGGTAAGCCCATCATTGTTCTTAAAGTAGTGGGCTTAGTCTGTGGGAGTGCAGCTCTTACTAATTGATTTGCAATACTGCAATTCTTCTTAAATGCAAATAATGGTTCTTTTGAAAAGGCTTCATCCAAATCTTTTAAATTATGCCAATTGTTCTTTACCACTTTTTTAAGTGCATTAGAGTCAGGACAAAATGTCGATACAAACACCATTCTGTCAGTTTCCTTTTTTGTCTTTTTTTCAAGTAGGCATTAGCGTGGTGTCCACCACGCTCTTTTCATTGATTTTCTCAGTAATTTTTTCGGGTACCCACGTTGTAACAAGTTAGTTCTCAAATTCTCTGCGTGTCTTAGATATTCTTCTTTATAATTACAATTGCGTCGAATTCGTAAATATTGCCCGTACGGCAGGTTCTCCGTAAGACTTCGAGGATGATTACTCTTGAAATGGAGTGCCTTGTTGCGGTCTGTGGATTTTTTATAGTGTGTTGTAACCAGACCTCCTTCTGATGGATAAACCTCTACATCAAGGAATGCCATTTTCTTCTGCGAATGGGACATACTGAATTTGACAGTTGGTGTTTTGTTGTTAATCCATTCATAAAAATTTTTTTGCTCCTCCTCCGTACTAGTCCAAGTGAAAAAATATCATTAATATATCGACTCCAACTTTGTATCCACTGTGAATATGGATTATTTTGATAAACAAAGGTCTCCTCATACTTATACATAAACAGAACCGCCAGTTCTGGTGCAAATGGGCATCCCATTGCTACTCTGCCAATTTGGAAGTAGAACTCCCCATCAAAATTGAAATAGTTCTTCTTTAGGGCGAACTCAGCAAGTTTAGAGATGAATTCCGTTGGAATTTTATGTGGTCTTTCTCTCTCTTCCAAGATAGATTTGAGCACGTGAATACCTTCATCTTGCGGGATTTGCGTATATAAGGACTTAACGTCCATAGTGACCATCCAGTGTTTGTCTTCCTCAAAACCAATTAAAGTCAGCTTATTAATGAAATCAGTAGTGTCCTGTATGAATGATTTGACTTGTGGTAAAAAAGTTTTCAAAAAGAAATCCAGAAACTTGGCGCAATAGTGACTCACAACCAGACACTATCGGTCGTCCGGGGGGTGTTTTTTCATCTTTATGTATTTTTGGCAATACATAAAATAATGGAGTCCTAGGGTGATTGATTTTAAAATATTCCATCTCCTTTTTGCCCAGGAATCCTTGATTATAACCCTCGTCGATTATTTCATGGAGTTCACTTTTCAAGTCTGGTGTTGGGTCTTTATTAATTTTCCGATCGCATGAGACATCATTCAATTGTCTTTTAACTTCTAGGATGTACAGGGCCTTATCCCAAACCACAATGGAGCCCCCTTTATCGGCCTGTTTTATAATGACCGAGGTGTCCTTTTTAAGATTAGTTAACACTTGGGACTCAACTTTTGACATATTGTGTTTGGTCCACTTTTTCTTTGTTTCCATTTCAGTGACTGCGGACAGGATTGTTCTCTCAAATGTTGTCACTTCCTTTGGGACCTTGCTAGTTGGCGGACAAAAAACTGATTTATTCCTTAGTCCTGTAGTTTCCATTGGTGATTGATATGTATTCTCTGCAAAATATGTTTTTAATCTTACTTTTCAACAGAACTCTATGACTTCTGTCTTCAGTTTCACAAAGTCAGTTCCCCTAGTAGGAACGAATGTTAATCCTTTGCATAACACATTTTCTTCCTCTTTCGTTAGAACTTTGTTTGGCAGATTGAATATTGGTGACACCGTTAGCTCTTGTAATTGTGTCTCCTTGTTGACATTTCCCATGGCTGCTCCTTGTTGTACCTCGTTTTCCCGCAAGCTTTTGTTTGACCTCTGCCTAAAAAAGGCCCTTGATGTTGTTGTTGTTGTTGGAATCCGCCTCGTTTATTATTATTTCTCCGGGGTGTTGAGTTCTCTCCTTCACTACTACTCCCGGAGGAGGATGTATCCGAGAATGTAATAAACTTATTTTGTGATCTCCCTTGTATTCCTGTAAGTGCCTATGGGTTTCCGGCCTGGAGTAAAAATCCAGTTGTAAAAAAGGATATACTTTCTCTAGACTGAAGATTTTTTTTATCTTTTTCGAATTGTGCGGTTTTTTGATTTATAGTATAATCCTTGAAATCACCAATCTCTTTTTGAACTTTGTCCAGTAATGTTTTAGAATCAGTTGTTAGTTGGTTTGTTGAGATAGCCGTTTCTAAGGCTTCTATTTCCTCCAGTTGGATTTTAGACAATCTTTGAGCCATTTCTATAGTGAGGACCATCAGGTCGCGGCTACATTTAGTCTCGATGTAACTATAGCCTTTTTAGTAGAGGGGGTCTTCCATAAAAATTACGGGAACATTTTTGATCTGCAGACCTCCTGGGATTGTGCCAGCCCTCAAATGTTGAAGGAGAAAGTGACCATGGAGGTCAGTGCGGATTTGTTTTTTCTTGAGTCTTGTTAATTTATCAATTTCGTTTTGGTTTTGTGCAGAGGTACTGAGTGATGCAGAAGGGAATAATGGGGGGCAGCAAGGAGATTTTTTATGTGTTCCTCACTATACGCAAACGTTTCTCGTTCAGACATACTATTACAGACTTACAACACAATCTTACAAAAAGGCCACTATACAACAATGAAAAAGACGCAGGACCATATTCCCTGCTTGCACGAAGAAAAACACAGTGCACCTAGATTCCTTACTCAGCTATGTTTCAACTGGGACAGGGACCACAAAGGCAATCGCCTGCTACTACTACGAAAAACCACCACTGGGTCAGGGCTCCCAATAGCATGGCTTAGCCACAAGCAATTAATACCCAAATTGAAGTGCCAATACTGTATGCTAATTAGAAACACCAATTATCTCAAAACATCCGAACTAAACAAAATGTTTTGATCTCAATCTATGTTTGGATTTAATCTTTTATTTTTATCAAATGATTTTTTAGTTCATGAGTTTTGGTTTATAATTTCACCAAATTTAGATTTTTACAAGACCTTATGTACACAACATTTACATTACTCACAACATAGAATTTCAAAAAATATTATATACATTTTCAACCATAATTCAGTCATAAATCAGTCATACTACCTCTCATACACCACAGACAACATAAAAATATAAATTTACACTGGAATGATACTATTCTCAGAAAGCCATATGTTCATTTAACTCTTTTTTTCAAGTATTATAGTGAATTCTGTGTGACTTCTGGCTATAATAGTCTACGCTTTTCGAACTCCCGATGTTATGGAGTTCTCATCAGGACCAAGATCTGTGAATAAAGGGAAAAACAGCCTTTCTTTAGAATAGTCATTTCATTGCTGTCCTTTCTGGCTACATCCTCCATCACTACAAGCTCCTTACATCTTACCTCCGACGTTCAGAGCTCGTGTGGCGGGTTTCAGTGAGCAATCCCCGACGACCAGTCAACTCTAATTCCAGAAATTCCTCGACTTACTTGTGTGTTTGTTTGGGTTGGCGAAGCAATGGACTGCCTGGCTCTGGGAGAAAAAAACGTATGTTTCAAACCCTTTTCTTTAAGAGATAGAAACCAACTTTGGTATATGCGCGGGTTCTGTGTCTTACCTGCGTTGCGGGCTCAGGCTGCTGTGTACTAATGCCGTCGTTTCTGCCTGTAGGTACAAAAACAGGCAATCGTTTGTTCCCAAATCCTCGGCTCTCGGGCTGCTTGTCTAACTGTTCAACAGACCGTTAGCCTCGTTTCAATGGCCGGCAATACCTGTTTGATTCTTTGGCAGAGACTGAATGCTGTTTTCTTCCTACTCAATCAGTCGCGTTCAAACTAATGGCGGCGAGCTTCCGGGTCCGAAAAGGATCTCGGGAGTTGTAGTGTGGTTGTAGTTGCGACTCGATTTATATGCTGTTGGCGTGATCTTTTTAAGCTGTCGGCGCGATCTTTTTGACATTTTAAAGGTCATCTGTCATATTTTTGACAGGGAGATTTTAATTTTTTGCTTGAGACCCAGACTTGGGTATCATCTTTATTCGGTCCTGAATAACTTAAGTGTTATCCGATGTCTTATTGGTATTGCATGGTATACACTTGTAGTATGGAACTGTAACCCGGCACTCATTTCATAGTGTTGGAAACTCAAGTGGTAGCCTCGATCTTACCAGGAGGTGTGTAAAATCAATACTGGTTTTTAGACAACCGGTAGTGATACCTTATGGTTGTTGGTTGACATGGAATCTACTGTTTTTTTGGTATTGTTCTTATTCTTGGAGAGAGTTCGTATACTGTTAGTTTTCATATGATGAGGTCCGTGTGCATTTGCCACATCAGCTCAATTTAAAAATTTCGGTCAGCTCATTGAGTCCATGTACAGCTCTATTAAATTTGACGATCAACATAGCCTCTCGACATAAAAGTTTAGCATCCAGGTCGTCTCCTCTTGCATCATTTTCGACCTTTGATATTACTGTCCAAATTAAATCTGTTTCTTTGTGATTCTGTAAGCGCCAATGGTTAACCAAAGAAGCAGTAAGTACATTGTTCTTAATCCTCGATTTATGTTGTTGTATTTGTAGTCGTACTTCCTGGTTGCTTTTCCCTATATAAACTAAATCACAAGGACATGTAATCCCATATACAACAAACCGTGATTTACAGTTAGTAAATGCTTCATGCTTCCACATTATATTTTTATGTTTGAGCATAGTTCCTTCTTTTGTGCTATTACAGCATGACCATGTTCCACATTTTCGATGACCCTGCACGGGTGGTAAGCCCATCATTGTTCTTAAAGTAGTGGGCTTAGTCTGTGGGAGTGCGGCTCTTACTAATTGATTTGCAATACTGCAATTCTTCTTAAATGCAAATAATGGTTCTTTTGAAAAGGCTTCATCCAAATCTTTTAAATTATGCCAATTGTTCTTTACCACTTTTTTAAGTGCATTAGAGTCAGGACAAAATGTCGATACAAACACCATTCTGTCAGTTTCCTTTTTTGTCTTTTTTTCAAGTAGGCATTCGCGTGGTGTCCACCACGCTCTTTTCATTGATTTTCTCAGTAATTTTTTCGGGTACCCACGTTGTAACAAGTTAGTTCTCAAATTCTCTGCGTGTCTTAGATATTCTTCTTTATAATTACAATTGCGTCGAATTCGTAAATATTGCCCGTACGGCAGGTTCTCCGTAAGACTTCGAGGATGATTACTCTTGAAATGGAGTGCCTTGTTGCGGTCTGTGGATTTTTTATAGTGTGTTGTAACCAGACCTCCTTCTGATGGATAAACCTCTACATCAAGGAATGCCATTTTCTTCTGCGAATGGGACATACTGAATTTGACAGTTGGTGTTTTGTTGTTAATCCATTCATAAAAAATGTTTTGCTCCTCCTCCGTACTAGTCCAAGTGAAAAAATATCATCGATATATCGACTCCAACTTTGTATCCACTGTGAATATGGATTATTTTGATAAACAAAGGTCTCCTCATACTTATACATAAACAGAACCGCCAGTTCTGGTGCAAATGGGCATCCCATTGCTACTCTGCCAATTTGGAAGTAGAACTCCCCATCAAAATTGAAATAGTTCTTCTTCAGGGCGAACTCAGCAAGTTTAGAGATGAATTCCGTTGGAATTTTATGTGGTCTTTCTCTCTCTTCCAAGATAGATTTGAGCACGTGAATACCTTCATCTTGCGGGATTTGCGTATATAAGGACTTAACGTCCATAGTGACCATCCAGTGTTTGTCTTCCTCAAAACCAATTAAAGTCAGCTTATTAATGAAATCAGTAGTGTCCTGTATGAATGATTTGACTTGTGGTAAAAAAGTTTTCAAAAAGAAATCCAGAAACTTGGCGATAGGTTCCAATTGTGACTCACAGCCAGACACTATCGGTCGTCCGGGGGGTGTTTTTTCATCTTTATGTATTTTTGGCAATACATAAAATAATGGAGTCCTAGGGTGTTAGATTTTAAAATATTCCATCTCCTTTTTGCCCAGGAATCCTTGATTATAACCCTCGTTGATTATTTCATGGAGTTCACTTTTCAAGTCTGGTGTTGGGTCTTTATTAATTTTCCGATCGCATGAGACATCATTCAATTGTCTTTTAACATCTAGGATGTACAGGGCCTTATCCCAAACCACAATGGAGCCCCCTTTATCGGCCTGTTTTATAATGACCGAGGTGTCCTTTTTAAGATTAGTTAACACTTGGGACTCAACTTTTGACATATTGTGTTTGGTCCACTTTTTCTTTGTTTCCATTTCAGTGACTGCGGACAGGATTGTTCTCTCAAATGTTGTCACTTCCTTTGGGACCTTGCTAGTTGGCGGACAAAAAACTGATTTATTCCTTAGTCCTGTAGTTTCTATTGGTGATTGATATGTATTCTCTGCAAAATATGTTTTTAATCTTACTTTTCGACAGAATTCTATGACTTCTGTCTTCAGTTTCACAAAGTCAGTTCCCCTAGTAGGAACGAATGTTAATCCTTTGCATAACACATTTTCTTCCTCTTTCGTTAGAACTTTGTTTGGCAGATTGAATATTGGTGACACCGTTAGCTCTTGTAATTGTGTCTCCTTGTTGACATTTCCCATGGCTGCTCCTTGTTGTACCTCGTTTTCCCGCAAGCTTTTGTTTGACCTCTGCCTAAAAAAGGCCCTTGATGTTGTTGTTGTTGTTAGAATCCGCCTCGTTTATTATTATTTCTCCGGGGTGTTGAGTTCTCTCCCTCACTACTACTCCCGGAGGAGGATGTATCCGAGAATGTAATAAACTTATTTTGTGATCTCCCTTGTATTCCTGTAAGTGCCTATGGGTTTCCGGCCTGGAGTAAAAATCCAGTTGTAAAAAAGGATATACTTTCTCTAGACTGAAGATTTTTTTTATCTTTTTCGAATTGTGCGGTTTTTTGATTTATAGTATAATCCTTGAAATCACCAATCTCTTTTTGAACTTTGTCCAGTAATGTTTTAGAATCAGTTGTTAGTTGGTTTGTTGAGATAGCCGTTTCTAAGGCTTCTATTTCCTCCAGTTGGATTTTAGACAATCTTTGAGCCATTTCTATAGTGAGGACCATCAGGTCGCGGCTACATTTAGTCTCGATGTAACTATAGCCTTTTTAGTAGAGGGGGTCTTCCATAAAAATTACGGGAACATTTTTGATCTGCAGACCTCCTGGGATTGTACCAGCCCTCAAATGTTGAAGGAGAAAGTGACCATGGAGGTCAGTGCGGATTTGTTTTTTCTTGAGTCTTGTTAATTTATCAATTTCGTTTTGGTTTTGTGCAGAGGTACTGAGTGATGCAGAAGGGAATAATGGGGGGCAGCAAGGAGATTTTTTATGTGTTCCTCACTATACGCAAACGTTTCTCGTTCAGACATACTATTACAGACTTACAACACAATCTTACAAAAAGGCCACTATACAACAATGAAAAAGATGCAGGACCATATTCCCTGCTTGCACGAAGAAAAACACAGTGCACCTAGATTCCTTACTCAGCTATGTTTCAACGTGGACAGGGACCACACAGGCAATCGCCTGCTACTACTACGAAAAACCACCACTGGGTCAGGGCTCTCAATAGCATGGCTTAGCCACAAGCAATTAATACCCAAATTGAAGTGCCAATACTGTATGCTAATTAGAAACACCAATTATCTCAAAACATCCGAACTAAACAAAATGTTTTGATCTCAATCTATGTTTGGATTTAATCTTTTATTTTTATCAAACGATGTTTTAGTTCATGAGTTTTGGTTTATAATTTCACCAAATTTAGATTTTTACAAGACCTTATGTACACAACATTTACATTACTCACAACATAGAATTTCAAAAAATATTATATACATTTTCAACCATAATTCAGTCATAAATCAGTCATACTACCTCTCATACACCACAGACAACATAAAAATATAAATTTACACTGGAATGATACTATTCTCAGAAAGCCATATGTTCATTTAACTCTTTTTTTCAAGTATTATAGTGAATTCTGTGTGACTTCTGGCTATAATAGTCTACGCGTTTCGAACTCCCGATGTTATGGAGTTCTCATCAGGACCAAGATCTGTGAAGAAAGGGAAAAACAGCCTTTCTTTAGAATAGTCATTTCATTGCTGTCCTTTCTGGCTACACCCTCCATCACTACAAGCTCCTTACATCTTACCTCCGAAGTTCAGAGCTCGTGTGGCGGGTTTCAGTGAGCAATCCCCGACGACCAGTCAACTCTAATTCCAGAAATTCCTCGACTTACTTGTGTGTTTGTTTGGGTTGGCGAAGCAATGGACTGCCTGGCTCTGGGAGAAAAAAACGTATGTTTCAAACCCTTTTCTTTAAGAGATAGAAACCAACTTTGGTATATGCGCGGGTTCTGTGTCTTACCTGCGTTGCGGGCTCAGGCTGCTGTGTACTAATGCCGTCGTTTCTGCCTGTAGGTACAAAAACAGGCAATCGTTTGTTCCCAAATCCTCGGCTCTCGGGCTGCTTGTCTAACTGTTCAACAGACCGTTAGCCTCGTTTCAATGGCCGGCAATACCTGTTTGATTCTTTGGCAGAGACTGAATGCTGTTTTCTTCCTACTCAATCAGTTGCGTTCAAACTAATGGCGGCGAGCTTCCGGGTCCGAAAAGGATCTCGGGAGTTGTAGTGTGGTTGTAGTTGCGACTCGATTTATATGCTGTTGGCGTGATCTTTTTAAGCTGTCGGCGCGATCTTTTTGACGTTTTAAAGGTCATCTGTCATATTTTTGACAGGGAGATTTTAATTTTTTGCTTGAGACCCAGACTTGGGTATCATCTTTATTCGGTCCTGAATAACTTAAGTGTTATCCGATGTCTTATTGGTATTGCATGGTATACACTTGTAGTATGGAACTGTAACCCGGCACTCATTTCATAGTGTTGGAAACTCAAGTGGTAGCCTCGATCTTACCAGGAGGTGTGTAAAATCAATACTGGTTTTTAGACAACCGGTAGTGATACCTTATGGTTGTTGGTTGACATGGAATCTACTGATTTTTGGTATTGTTCTTATTCTTGGAGAGAGTTCGTATACTGTTAGTTTTCATATGATGAGGTCCGTGTGCATTTGCCACATCAGCTCAATTTAAAAATTTCGGTCAGCTCATTGAGTCCATGTACAGCTCTATTAAATTTGACGATCAACATAGCCTCTCGACATAAAAGTTTAGCATCCAGGTCGTCTCCTCTTGCATCATTTTCGACCTTTGATATTACTGTCCAAATTAAATCTGTTTCTTTGTGATTCTGTAAGCGCCAATGGTTAACCAAAGAAGCAGTAAGTACATTGTTCTTAATCCTCGATTTATGTTGTTGTATTTGTAGTCGTACTTCCTGGTTGCTTTTCCCTATATAAACTAAATCACAAGGACATGTAATCCCATATACAACAAACCGTGATTTACAGTTAGTAAATGCTTCATGCTTCCACATTATATTTTTATGTTTGAGCATAGTTCCTTCTTTTGTGCTATTACAGCATGACCATGTTCCACATTTTCGATGACCCTGCACGGGTGGTAAGCCCATCATTGTTCTTAAAGTAGTGGGCTTAGTCTGTGGGAGTGCGGCTCTTACTAATTGATTTGCAATACTGCAATTCTTCTTAAATGCAAATACTGGTTCTTTTGAAAAGGCTTCATCCAAATCTTTTAAATTATGCCAATTGTTCGTTACCACTTTTTTAAGTGCATTAGAGTCAGGACAAAATGTCGATACAAACACCATTCTGTCAGTTTCCTTTTTTGTCTTTTTTTCAAGTAGGCATTCGCGTGGTGTCCACCACGCTCTTTTCATTGATTTTCTCAGTAATTTTTTCGGGTACCCACGTTGTAACAAGTTAGTTCTCAAATTCTCTGCGTGTCTTAGATATTCTTCTTTATAATTACAATTGCGTCGAATTCGTAAATATTGCCCGTACGGCAGGTTCTCCGTAAGACTTCGAGGATGATTACTCTTGAAATGGAGTGCCTTGTTGCGGTCTGTGGATTTTTTATAGTGTGTTGTAACCAGACCTCCTTCTGATGGATAAACCTCTACATCAAGGAATGCCATTTTCTTCTGCGAATGGGACATACTGAATTTGACAGTTGGTGTTTTGTTGTTAATCCATTCATAAAAAATTTTTTGCTCCTCCTCCGTACTAGTCCAAGTGAAAAAATATCATCGATATATCGACTCCAACTTTGTATCCACTGTGAATATGGATTATTTTGATAAACAAAGGTCTCCTCATACTTATACATAAACAGAACCGCCAGTTCTGGTGCAAATGGGCATCACATTGCTACTCTGCCAATTTGGAAGTAGAACTCCCCATCAAAATTGAAATAGTTCTTCTTCAGGGCGAACTCAGCAAGTTTAGAGATGAATTCCGTTGGAATTTTATGTGGTCTTTCTCTCTCTTCCAAGATAGATTTGAGCACGTGAATACCTTCATCTTGCGGGATTTGCGTATATAAGGACTTAACGTCCATAGTGACCATCCAGTGTTTGTCTTCCTCAAAACCAATTAAAGTCAGCTTATTAATGAAATCAGTAGTGTCCTGTATGAATGATTTGACTTGTGGTAAAAAAGTTTTCAAAAAGAAATCCAGAAACTTGGCGATAGGTTCCAATTGTGACTCACAGCCAGACACTATCGGTCGTCCGGGGGGTGTTTTTTCATCTTTATGTATTTTTGGCAATACATAAAATAATGGAGTCCTAGGGTGTTAGATTTTAAAATATTCCATCTCCTTTTTGCCCAGGAATCCTTGATTATAACCCTCGTCGATTATTTCATGGAGTTCACTTTTCAAGTCTGGTGTTGGGTCTTTATTAATTTTCCGATCGCATGAGACATCATTCAATTGTCTTTTAACATCTAGGATGTACAGGGCCTTATCCCAAACCACAATGGAGCCCCCTTTATCGGCCTGTTTTATAATGACCGAGGTGTCCTTTTTAAGATTAGTTAACACTTGGGACTCAACTTTTGACATATTGTGTTTGGTCCACTTTTTCTTTGTTTCCATTTCAGTGACTGCGGACAGGATTGTTCTCTCAAATGTTGTCACTTCCTTTGGGACCTTGCTAGTTGGCGGACAAAAAACTGATTTATTCCTTAGTCCTGTAGTTTCTATTGGTGATTGATATGTATTCTCTGCAAAATATGTTTTTAATCTTACTTTTCGACAGAATTCTATGACTTCTGTCTTCAGTTTCACAAAGTCAGTTCCCCTAGTATGAACGAATGTTAATCCTTTGCATAACACATTTTCTTCCTCTTTCGTTAGAACTTTGTTTGGCAGATTGAATATTGGTGACACCGTTAGCTCTTGTAATTGTGTCTCCTTGTTGACATTTCCCATGGCTGCTCCTTGTTGTACCTCGTTTTCCCGCAAGCTTTTGTTTGACCTCTGCCTAAAAAAGGCCCTTGATGTTTTTGTTGTTGTTAGAATCCGCCTCGTTTATTATTATTTCTCCGGGGTGTTGAGTTCTCTCCCTCACTACTACTCCCGGAGGAGGATGTATCCGAGAATGTAATAAACTTATTTTGTGATCTCCCTTGTATTCCTGTAAGTGCCTATGGGTTTCCGGCCTGGAGTAAAAATCCAGTTGTAAAAAAGGATATACTTTCTCTAGACTGAAGATTTTTTTTATCTTTTTCGAATTGTGCGTTTTTTTGATTTATAGTATAATCCTTGAAATCACCAATCTCTTTTTGAACTTTGTCCAGTAATGTTTTAGAATCAGTTGTTAGTTGGTTTGTTGAGATAGCCGTTTCTAAGGCTTCTATTTCCTCCAGTTGGATTTTAGACAATCTTTGAGCCATTTCTATAGTGAGGACCATCAGGTCGCGGCTACATTTAGTCTCGATGTAACTATAGCCTTTTTAGTAGAGGGGGTCTTCCATAAAAATTACGGGAACATTTTTGATCTGCAGACCTCCTGGGATTGTACCAGCCCTCAAATGTTGAAGGAGAAAGTGACCATGGAGGTCAGTGCGGATTTGTTTTTTCTTGAGTCTTGTTAATTTATCAATTTCGTTTTGGTTTTGTGCAGAGGTACTGAGTGATGCAGAAGGGAATAATGGGGGGCAGCAAGGAGATTTTTTATGTGTTCCTCACTATACGCAAACGTTTCTCGTTCAGACATACTATTACAGACTTACAACACAATCTTACAAAAAGGCCACTATACAACAATGAAAAAGATGCAGGACCATATTCCCTGCTTGCACGAAGAAAAACACAGTGCACCTAGATTCCTTACTCAGCTATGTTTCAACTGGGACAGGGACCACACAGGCAATCGCCTGCTACTACTACGAAAAACCACCACTGGGTCAGGGCTCTCAATAGCATGGCTTAGCCACAAGCAATTAATTCCCAAATTGAAGTGCCACTACTGTATGCTAATTAGAAACACCAATTATCTCAAAACATCCGAACTAAACAAAATGTTTTGATCTCAATCTATGTTTGGATTTAATCTTTTATTTTTATCAAACGATGTTTTAGTTCATGAGTTTTGGTTTATAATTTCACCAAATTTAGATTTTTACAAGACCTTATGTACACAACATTTACATTACTCACAACATAGAATTTCAAAAAATATTATATACATTTTCAACCATAATTCAGTCATAAATCAGTCATACTACCTCTCATACACCACAGACAACATAAAAATATAAATTTACACTGGAATGATACTATTCTCAGAAAGCCATATGTTCATTTAACTCTTTTTTTCAATTATTATAGTGAATTCTGTGTGACTTCTGGCTATAATAGTCTACGCGTTTCGAACTCCCGATGTTATGGAGTTCTCATCAGGACCAAGATCTGTGAAGAAAGGGAAAAACAGCCTTTCTTTAGAATAGTCATTTCATTGCTGTCCTTTCTGGCTACACCCTCCATCACTACAAGCTCCTTACATCTTACCTCCGAAGTTCAGAGCTCGTGTGGCGGGTTTCAGTGAGCAATCCCCGACGACCAGTCAACTCTAATTCCAGAAATTCCTCGACTTACTTGTGTGTTTGTTTGGGTTGGCGAAGCAATGGACTGCCTGGCTCTGGGAGAAAAAAACGTATGTTTCAAACCCTTTTCTTTAAGAGATAGATACCAACTTTGGTATATGCGCGGGTTCTGTGTCTTACCTGCGTTGCGGGCTCAGGCTGCTGTGTACTAATGCCGTCGTTTCTGCCTGTAGGTACAAAAACAGGCAATCGTTTATTCCCAAATCCTCGGCTCTCGGGCTGCTTGTCTAACTGTTCAACAGACCGTTAGCCTCGTTTCAATGGCCGGCAATACCTGTTTGATTCTTTGGCAGAGACTGAATGCTGTTTTCTTCCTACTCAATCAGTCGCGTTCAAACTAATGGCGGTGAGCTTCCGGGTCCGAAAAGGATCTCGGGAGTTGTAGTGTGGTTGTAGTTGCGACTCGATTTATATGCTGTTGGCGTGATCTTTTTAAGCTGTCGGCGCGATCTTTTTGACGTTTTAAAGGTCATCTGTCATATTTTTGACAGGGAGATTTTAATTTTTTGCTTGCGACCCAGACTTGGGTATCATCTTTATTCGGTGCTGAATAACTTAAGTGTTATCCGATGTCTTATTGGTTTTGCATGGTATACACTTGTAGTTTGGAACTGTAACCCGGCACTCATTTCATAGTGTTGGAAACTCAAGTGGTAGCCTTGATCTTACCAGGAGGTGTGTAAAATCAATACTGGTTTTTAGACAACCGGTAGTGATACCTTATGGTTGTTGGTTGACATGGAATCTACTGTTTTTTTGGTATTGTTCTTATTCTTGGAGAGAGTTTGTATACTGTTAGTTTTCATATGATGAGGTCCGTGTGCATTTACCACATCAGCTCAATTTAAAAATTTCGGTCAGCTCATTGAGTCCATGTACAGCTCTATTAAATTTGACGATCAACATAGCCTCTCGACATAAAAGTTTAGCATCCAGGTCGTCTCCTCTTGCATCATTTTCGACCTTTGATATTACTGTCCAAATTAAATCTGTTTCTTTGTGATTCTGTAAGCGCCAATGGTTAACCAAAGAAGCAGTAAGTACATTGTTCTTAATCCTCGATTTATGTTGTTGTATTTGTAGTCGTACTTCCTGGTTGCTTTTCCCTATATAAACTAAATCACAAGGACATGTAATCCCATATACAACAAACCGTGATTTATAGTTAGTAAATGCTTCATGCTTCCACATTATATTTTTATGTTTGAACATAGTTCCTTCTTTTGTGCTATTACAGCATGACCATGTTCCACATTTTCGATGACCCTGCACGGGTGGTAAGCCCATCATTGTTCTTAAAGTAGTGGGCTTAGTCTGTGGGAGTGCGGCTCTTACTAATTGATTTGCAATACTGCAATTCTTCTTAAATGCAAATAATGGTTCTTTTGAAAAGGCTTCATCCAAATCTTTTAAATTATGCCAATTGTTCTTTACCACTTTTTTAAGTGCATTAGAGTCAGGACAAAATGTCGATACAAACACCATTCTGTCAGTTTCCTTTTTTGTCTTTTTTTCAAGTAGGCATTAGCGTGGTGTCCACCACGCTCTTTTCATTGATTTTCTCAGTAATTTTTTCGGGTACCCACGTTGTAACAAGTTAGTTCTCAAATTCTCTGCGTGTCTTAGATATTCTTCTTTATAATTACAATTGCGTCGAATTCGTAAATATTGCCCGTATGGCAGGTTCTCCGTAAGACTTCGAGGATGATTACTCTTGAAATGGAGTGCCTTGTTGCGGTCTGTGGATTTTTTATAGTGTGTTGTAACCAGACCTCCTTCTGATGGATAAACCTCTACATCAAGGAATGCCATTTTCTTCTGCGAATGGGACATACTGAATTTGACAGTTGGTGTTTTGTTGTTAATCCATTCATAAAAAAATTTTTGCTCCTCCTCCGTACTAGTCCAAGTGAAAAAATATCATTGATATATCGACTCCAACTTTGTATCCACTGTGAATATGGATTATTTTGATAAACAAAGGTCTCCTCATACTTATACATAAACAGAACCGCCAGTTCTGGTGCAAATGGGCATCCCATTGCTAATCTGCCAATTTGGAAGTAGAACTCCCCATCAAAATTGAAATAGTTCTTCTTTAGGGCGAACTCAGCAAGTTTAGAGATGAATTCCGTTGGAATTTTATGTGGTCTTTCTCTCTCTTCCAAGATAGATTTGAGCACGTGAATACCTTCATCTTGCGGGATTTGCGTATATAAGGACTTAACGTCCATAGTGACCATCCAGTGTTTGTCTTCCTCAAAACCAATTAAAGTCAGCTTATTAATGAAATCAGTAGTGTCCTGTATGAATGATTTGACTTGTGGTAAAAAAGTTTTCAAAAAGAAATCCAGAAACTTGGCGATAGGTTCCAATAGTGACTCACAACCAGACACTATCGGTCGTCCGGGGGGTGTTTTTTCATCTTTATGTATTTTTGGCAATACATAAAATAATGGAGTCCTAGGGTGATTGATTTTAAAATATTCCATCTCCTTTTTGCTCAGGAATCCTTGATTATAACCCTCGTCGATTATTTCATGGAGTTCACTTTTCAAGTCTGGTGTTGGGTCTTTATTAATTTTCCGATAGCATGAGACATCATTCAATTGTCTTTTAACTTCTAGGATGTACAGGGCCTTATCCCAAACCACAATGGAGCCCCCTTTATAGGCCTGTTTTATAATGACCGAGGTGTCCTTTTTAAGATTAGTTAACACTTGGGACTCAACTTTTGACATATTGTGTTTGGTCCACTTTTTCTTTGTTTCCATTTCAGTGACTGCGGACAGGATTGTTCTCTCAAATGTTGTCACTTCCTTTGGGACCTTGCTAGTTGGCAGACAAAAAACTGATTTATTCCTTAGTCCTGTAGTTTCCATTGGTGATTGATATGTATTCTCTGCAAAATATGTTTTTAATCTTACTTTTCAACAGAACTCTATGACTTCTGTCTTCAGTTTCACAAAGTCAGTTCCCCTAGTAGGAACGAATGTTAATCCTTTGCATAACACATTTTCTTCCTCTTTCGTTAGAACTTTGTTTGGCAGATTGAATATTGGTGACACCGTTAGCTCTTGTAATTGTGTCTCCTTGTTGACATTTCCCATGGCTGCTCCTTGTTGTACCTCGTTTTCCCGCAAGCTTTTGTTTGACCTCTGCTTAAAAAATGCCCTTGATGTTGTTGTTGTTGTTGGAATCCGCCTCGTTTATTATTATTTCTCCGGGGTGTTGAGTTCTCTCCTTCACTACTACTCCCGGAGGAGGATGTATCCGAGAATGTAATAAACTTATTTTGTGATCTCCCTTGTATTCCTGTAAGTGCCTATGGGTTTCCGGCCTGGAGTAAAAATCCAGTTGTAAAAAAGGATATACTTTCTCTAGACTGAAGATTTTTTTTATCTTTTTCGAATTGTGCGGTTTTTTGATTTATAGTATAATCCTTGAAATCACCAATCTCTTTTTGAACTTTGTCCAGTAATGTTTTAGAATCAGTTGTTAGTTGGTTTGTTGAGATAGCCGTTTCTAAGGCTTCTATTTCCTCCAGTTGGATTTTAGACAATCTTTGAGCCATTTCTATAGTGAGGACCATCAGGTCGCGGCTACATTTAGTCTCGATGTAACTATAGCCTTTTTAGTAGAGGGGGTCTTCCATAAAAATTACGGGAACATTTTTGATCTGCAGACCTCCTGGGATTGTGCCAGCCCTCAAATGTTGAAGGAGAAAGTGACCATGGAGGTCAGTGCGGATTTGTTTTTTCTTGAGTCTTGTTAATTTATCAATTTCGTTTTGGTTTTGTGCAGAGGTACTGAGTGATGCAGAAGGGAATAATGGGGGGCAGCAAGGAGATTTTTTATGTGTTCCTCACTATACGCAAACGTTTCTCGTTCAGACATACTATTACAGACTTACAACACAATCTTACAAAAAGGCCACTATACAACAATGAAAAAGACGCAGGACCATATTCCCTGCTTGCACGAAGAAAAACACAGTGCACCTAGATTCCTTACTCAGCTATGTTTCAACTGGGACAGGGACCACACAGGCAATCGCCTGCTACTACTACGAAAAACCACCACTGGGTCAGGGCTCCCAATAGCACGGCTTAGCCACAAGCAATTAATACCCAAATTGAAGTGCCAATACTGTATGCTAATTAGAAACACCAATTATCTCAAAACATCCGAACTAAACAAAATGTTTTGATCTCAATCTATGTTTGGATATAATCTTTTATTTTTATCAAATGATTTTTTAGTTCATGAGTTTTGGTTTATAATTTCACCAAATTTAGATTTTTACAAGACCTTATGTACACAACATTTACATTACTCACAACATAGAATTTCAAAAAATATTATATACATTTTCAACCATAATTCAGTCATAAATCAGTCATACTACCTCTCATACACCACAGACAACATAAAAATATAAATTTACACTGGAATGATACTATTCTCAGAAAGCCATATGTTCATTTAACTCTTTTTTTCAAGTATTATAGTGAATTCTGTGTGACTTCTGGCTATAATAGTCTACGCGTTTCGAACTCCCGATGTTATGGAGTTCTCATCAGGACCAAGATCTGTGAAGAAAGGGAAAAACAGCCTTTCTTTAGAATAGTCATTTCATTGCTGTCCTTTCTGGCTACACCCTCCATCACTACAAGCTCCTTACATCTTACCTCCGAAGTTCAGAGCTCGTGTGGCGGGTTTCAGTGAGCAATCCCCGACGACCAGTCAACTCTAATTCCAGAAATTCCTCGACTTACTTGTGTGTTTGTTTGGGTTGGCGAAGCAATGGACTGCCTGGCTCTGGGAGAAAAAAACGTATGTTTAAAACCCTTTTCTTTAAGAGATAGAAACCAACTTTGGTATATGCGCGGGTTCTGTGTCTTACCTGCGTTGCGGGCTCAGGCTGCTGTGTACTAATGCCGTCGTTTCTGCCTGTAGGTACAAAAACAGGCAATCGTTTGTTCCCAAATCCTCGGCTCTCGGGCTGCTTGTCTAACTGTTCAACAGACTGTTAGCCTCGTTTCAATGGCCCGCAATACCTGTTTGATTCTTTGGCAGAGACTGAATGCTGTTTTCTTCCTACTCAATCAGTCGCGTTCAAACTAATGGCGGCGAGCTTCCGGGTCCGAAAAGGATCTCGGGAGTTGTAGTGTGGTTGTAGTTGCGACTCGATTTATATGCTGTTGGCGTGATCTTTTTAAGCTGTCGGCGCGATCTTTTTGACGTTTTAAAGGTCATCTGTCATATTTTTGACAGGGAGATTTTAATTTTTTGCTTGAGACCCAGACTTGGGTACCATCTTTATTGGGTGCTGAATAACTTAAGTGTTATCCGATGTCTTATTGGTTTTGCATGGTATACACTTGTAGTATGGAACTGTAACCCGGCACTCATTTCATAGTGTTGGAAACTCAAGTGGTAGCCTCGATCTTACCAGGAGGTGTGTAAAATCAATACTGGTTTTTAGACAACCGGTAGTGATACCTTATGTTTGTTGGTTGACATGGAATCTACTGTTTTTTTGGTATTGTTCTTATTCTTGGAGAGAGTTTGTATACTGTTAGTTTTCATATGATGAGGTCCGCGTGCATTTGCCACATCAGCTCAATTTAAAAATTTCGGTCAGCTCATTGAGTCCATGTACAGCTCTATTAAATTTGACGATCAACATAGCCTCTCGACATAAAAGTTTAGCATCCAGGTCGTCTCCTCTTGCATCATTTTCGACCTTTGATATTACTGTCCAAATTAAATCTGTTTCTTTGTGATTCTGTAAGCGCCAATGGTTAACCAAAGAAGCAGTAAGTACATTGTTCTTAATCCTCGATTTATGTTGTTGTATTTGTAGTCATACTTCCTGGTTGCTTTTCCCTATATAAACTAAATCACAAGGACATGTAATCCCATATACAACAAACCGTGATTTACAGTTAGTAAATGCTTCATGCTTCCACATTATATTTTTATGTTTGAACATAGTTCCTTCTTTTGTGCTATTACAGCATGACCATGTTCCACATTTTCGATGACCCTGCACGGGTGGTAAGCCCATCATTGTTCTTAAAGTAGTGGGCTTAGTCTGTGGGAGTGCGGCTCTTACTAATTGATTTGCAATACTGCAATTCTTCTTAAATGCAAATAATGGTTCTTTTGAAAAGGCTTCATCCAAATCTTTTAAATTATGCCAATAGTTCTTTACCACTTTTTTAAGTGCATTAGAGTCAGGACAAAATGTCGATACAAACACCATTCTGTCAGTTTCCTTTTTTGTCTTTTTTTCAAGTAGGCATTAGCGTGGTGTCCACCACGCTCTTTTCATTGATTTTCTCAGTAATTTTTTCGGGTACCCACGTTGTAACAAGTTAGTTCTCAAATTCTCTGCGTGTCTTAGATATTCTTCTTTATAATTACAATTGCGTCGAATTCGTAAATATTGCCCGTACGGCAGGTTCTCCGTAAGACTTCGAGGATGATTACTCTTGAAATGGAGTGCCTTGTTGCGGTCTGTGGATTTTTTATAGGGTGTTGTAACCAGACCTCCTTCTGATGGATAAACCTCTACATCAAGGAATGCCATTTTCCTCTGCGAATGGGACATACTGAATTTGACAGTTGGTGTTTTGTTGTTAATCCATTCATAAAAAATTTTTTGCTCCTCCTCCGTACTAGTCCAAGTGAAAAAATATCATTGATATATCGACTCCAACTTTGTATCCACTGTGAATATGGATTATTTTGATAAACAAAGGTCTCCTCATACTTATACATAAACAGAACCGCCAGTTCTGGTGCAAATGGGCATCCCATTGCTACTCTGCCAATTTGGAAGTAGAACTCCCCATCAAAATTGAAATAGTTCTTCTTTAGGGCGAACTCAGCAAGTTTAGAGATGAATTCCGTTGGAATTTTATGTGGTCTTTCTCTCTCTTCCAAGATAGATTTGAGCACGTGAATACCTTCATCTTGCGGGATTTGCGTATATAAGGACTTAACGTCCATAGTGACCATCCAGTGTTTGTCTTCCTCAAAACCAATTAAAGTCAGCTTATTAATGAAATCAGTAGTGTCCTGTATGAATGATTTGACTTGTGGTAAAAAAGTTTTCAAAAAGAAATCCAGAAACTTGGCGATAGGTTCCAATAGTGACTCACAACCAGACACTATCGGTCGTCCGGGGGGTGTTTTTTCATCTTTATGTATTTTTGGCAATACATAAAATAATGGAGTCCTAGGGTGATTGATTTTAAAATATTCCATCTCCTTTTTGCCCAGGAATCCTTGATTATAACCCTCGTCGATTATTTCATGGAGTTCACTTTTCAAGTCTGGTGTTGGGTCTTTATTAATTTTCCGATAGCATGAGACATCATTCAATTGTCTTTTAACTTCTAGGATGTACAGGGCCTTATCCCAAACCACAATGGAGCCCCCTTTATCGGCCTGTTTTATAATGACCGAGGTGTCCTTTTTAAGATTAGTTAACACTTGGGACTCAACTTTTGACATATTGTGTTTGGTCCACTTTTTCTTTGTTTCCATTTCAGTGACTGCGGACAGGATTGTTCTCTCAAATGTTGTCACTTCCTTTGAGACCTTGCTAGTTGGCGGACAAAAAACTGATTTATTCCTTAGTCCTGTAGTTTCCATTGGTGATTGATATGTATTCTCTGCAAAATATGTTTTTAATCTTACTTTTCAACAGAACTCTATGACTTCTGTCTTCAGTTTCACAAAGTCAGTTCCCCTAGTAGGAACGAATGTTAATCCTTTGCATAACACATTTTCTTCCTCTTTCGTTAGAACTTTGTTTGGCAGATTGAATATTGGTGACACCGTTAGCTCTTGTAATTGTGTCTCCTTGTTGACATTTCCCATGGCTGCTCCTTGTTGTACCTCGTTTTCCCGCAAGCTTTTGTTTGACCTCTGCCTAAAAAAGGCCCTTGATGTTGTTGTTGTTGTTGGAATCCGCCTTGTTTATTATTATTTCTCCGGGGTGTTGAGTTCTCTCCCTCACTACTACTCCCAGAGGAGGATGTATCCGAGAATGTAATAAACTTATTTTGTGATCTCCCTTGTATTCCTGTAAGTGCCTATGGGTTTCCGGCCTGGAGTAAAAATCCAGTTGTAAAAAAGGATATACTTTCTCTAGACTGAAGATTTTTTTTATCTTTTTCGAATTGTGCGTTTTTTTGATTTATAGTATAATCCTTGAAATCACCAATCTCTTTTTGAACTTTGTCCAGTAATGTTTTAGAATCAGTTGTTAGTTGGTTTGTTGAGATAGCCGTTTCTAAGGCTTCTATTTCCTCCAGTTGGATTTTAGACAATCTTTGAGCCATTTCTATAGTGAGGACCATCAGGTCGCGGCTACATTTAGTCTCGATGTAACTATAGCCTTTTTAGTAGAGGGGTCTTCCATAAAAATTACGGGAACATTTTTGATCTGCAGACCTCCTGGGATTGTGCCAGCCCTCAAATGTTGAAGGAGAAAGTGACCATGGAGGTCAGTGCGGATTTGTTTTTTCTTGAGTCTTGGTAATTTATCAATTTCGTTTTGGTTTTGTGCAGAGGTACTGAGTGATGCAGAAGGGAATAATGGGGGGCAGCAAGGAGATTTTTTATGTGTTCCTCACTATACGCAAACGTTTCTCGTTCAGACATACTATTACAGACTTACAACACAATCTTACAAAAAGGCCACTATACAACAATGAAAAAGACGCAGGACCATATTCCCTGCTTGCACGAAGAAAAACACAGTGCACCTAGATTCCTTACTCAGCTATGTTTCAACTGGGACAGGGACCACACAGGCAATCGCCTGCTACTACTACGAAAAACCACCACTGGGTCAGGGCTCCCAATAGCACGGCTTAGCCACAAGCAATTAATACCCAAATTGAAGTGCCAATACTGTATGCTAATTAGAAACACCAATTATCTCAAAACATCCGAACTAAACAAAATGTTTTGATCTCAATCTATGTTTGGATATAATCTTTTATTTTTATCAAATGATTTTTTAGTTCATGAGTTTTGGTTTATAATTTCACCAAATTTAGATTTTTACAAGACCTTATGTACACAACATTTACATTACTCACAACATAGAATTTCAAAAAATATTATATACATTTTCAACCATAATTCAGTCATAAATCAGTCATACTACCTCTCATACACCACAGACAACATAAAAATATAAATTTACACTGGAATGATACTATTCTCAGAAAGCCATATGTTCATTTAACTCTTTTTTTCAAGTATTATAGTGAATTCTGTGTGACTTCTGGCTATAATAGTCTACGCGTTTCGAACTCCCGATGTTATGGAGTTCTCATCAGGACCAAGATCTGTGAAGAAAGGGAAAAACAGCCTTTCTTTAGAATAGTCATTTCATTGCTGTCCTTTCTGGCTACACCCTCCATCACTACAAGCTCCTTACATCTTACCTCCGAAGTTCAGAGCTCGTGTGGCGGGTTTCAGTGAGCAATCCCCGACGACCAGTCAACTCTAATTCCAGAAATTCCTCGACTTACTTGTGTGTTTGTTTGGGTTGGCGAAGCAATGGACTGCCTGGCTCTGGGAGAAAAAAACGTATGTTTAAAACCCTTTTCTTTAAGAGATAGAAACCAACTTTGGTATATGCGCGGGTTCTGTGTCTTACCTGCGTTGCGGGCTCAGGCTGCTGTGTACTAATGCCGTCGTTTCTGCCTGTAGGTACAAAAACAGGCAATCGTTTGTTCCCAAATCCTCGGCTCTCGGGCTGCTTGTCTAACTGTTCAACAGACTGTTAGCCTCGTTTCAATGGCCCGCAATACCTGTTTGATTCTTTGGCAGAGACTGAATGCTGTTTTCTTCCTACTCAATCAGTCGCGTTCAAACTAATGGCGGCGAGCTTCCGGGTCCGAAAAGGATCTCGGGAGTTGTAGTGTGGTTGTAGTTGCGACTCGATTTATATGCTGTTGGCGTGATCTTTTTAAGCTGTCGGCGCGATCTTTTTGACGTTTTAAAGGTCATCTGTCATATTTTTGACAGGGAGATTTTAATTTTTTGCTTGAGACCCAGACTTGGGTACCATCTTTATTGGGTGCTGAATAACTTAAGTGTTATCCGATGTCTTATTGGTTTTGCATGGTATACACTTGTAGTATGGAACTGTAACCCGGCACTCATTTCATAGTGTTGGAAACTCAAGTGGTAGCCTCGATCTTACCAGGAGGTGTGTAAAATCAATACTGGTTTTTAGACAACCGGTAGTGATACCTTATGTTTGTTGGTTGACATGGAATCTACTGTTTTTTTGGTATTGTTCTTATTCTTGGAGAGAGTTTGTATACTGTTAGTTTTCATATGATGAGGTCCGCGTGCATTTGCCACATCAGCTCAATTTAAAAATTTCGGTCAGCTCATTGAGTCCATGTACAGCTCTATTAAATTTGACGATCAACATAGCCTCTCGACATAAAAGTTTAGCATCCAGGTCGTCTCCTCTTGCATCATTTTCGACCTTTGATATTACTGTCCAAATTAAATCTGTTTCTTTGTGATTCTGTAAGCGCCAATGGTTAACCAAAGAAGCAGTAAGTACATTGTTCTTAATCCTCGATTTATGTTGTTGTATTTGTAGTCATACTTCCTGGTTGCTTTTCCCTATATAAACTAAATCACAAGGACATGTAATCCCATATACAACAAACCGTGATTTACAGTTAGTAAATGCTTCATGCTTCCACATTATATTTTTATGTTTGAACATAGTTCCTTCTTTTGTGCTATTACAGCATGACCATGTTCCACATTTTCGATGACCCTGCACGGGTGGTAAGCCCATCATTGTTCTTAAAGTAGTGGGCTTAGTCTGTGGGAGTGCGGCTCTTACTAATTGATTTGCAATACTGCAATTCTTCTTAAATGCAAATAATGGTTCTTTTGAAAAGGCTTCATCCAAATCTTTTAAATTATGCCAATAGTTCTTTACCACTTTTTTAAGTGCATTAGAGTCAGGACAAAATGTCGATACAAACACCATTCTGTCAGTTTCCTTTTTTGTCTTTTTTTCAAGTAGGCATTAGCGTGGTGTCCACCACGCTCTTTTCATTGATTTTCTCAGTAATTTTTTCGGGTACCCACGTTGTAACAAGTTAGTTCTCAAATTCTCTGCGTGTCTTAGATATTCTTCTTTATAATTACAATTGCGTCGAATTCGTAAATATTGCCCGTACGGCAGGTTCTCCGTAAGACTTCGAGGATGATTACTCTTGAAATGGAGTGCCTTGTTGCGGTCTGTGGATTTTTTATAGGGTGTTGTAACCAGACCTCCTTCTGATGGATAAACCTCTACATCAAGGAATGCCATTTTCCTCTGCGAATGGGACATACTGAATTTGACAGTTGGTGTTTTGTTGTTAATCCATTCATAAAAACATTTTTGCTCCTCCTCCGTACTAGTCCAAGTGAAAAAATATCATTGATATATCGACTCCAACTTTGTATCCACTGTGAATATGGATTATTTTGATAAACAAAGGTCTCCTCATACTTATACATAAACAGAACCGCCAGTTCTGGTGCAAATGGGCATCCCATTGCTACTCTGCCAATTTGGAAGTAGAACTCCCCATCAAAATTGAAATAGTTCTTCTTTAGGGCGAACTCAGCAAGTTTAGAGATGAATTCCGTTGGAATTTTATGTGGTCTTTCTCTCTCTTCCAAGATAGATTTGAGCACGTGAATACCTTCATCTTGCGGGATTTGCGTATATAAGGACTTAACGTCCATAGTGACCATCCAGTGTTTGTCTTCCTCAAAACCAATTAAAGTCAGCTTATTAATGAAATCAGTAGTGTCCTGTATGAATGATTTGACTTGTGGTAAAAAAGTTTTCAAAAAGAAATCCAGAAACTTGGCGATAGGTTCCAATAGTGACTCACAACCAGACACTATCGGTCGTCCGGGGGGTGTTTTTTCATCTTTATGTATTTTTGGCAATACATAAAATAATGGAGTCCTAGGGTGATTGATTTTAAAATATTCCATCTCCTTTTTGCCCAGGAATCCTTGATTATAACCCTCGTCGATTATTTCATGGAGTTCACTTTTCAAGTCTGGTGTTGGGTCTTTATTAATTTTCCGATAGCATGAGACATCATTCAATTGTCTTTTAACTTCTAGGATGTACAGGGCCTTATCCCAAACCACAATGGAGCCCCCTTTATCGGCCTGTTTTATAATGACCGAGGTGTCCTTTTTAAGATTAGTTAACACTTGGGACTCAACTTTTGACATATTGTGTTTGGTCCACTTTTTCTTTGTTTCCATTTCAGTGACTGCGGACAGGATTGTTCTCTCAAATGTTGTCACTTCCTTTGAGACCTTGCTAGTTGGCGGACAAAAAACTGATTTATTCCTTAGTCCTGTAGTTTCCATTGGTGATTGATATGTATTCTCTGCAAAATATGTTTTTAATCTTACTTTTCAACAGAACTCTATGACTTCTGTCTTCAGTTTCACAAAGTCAGTTCCCCTAGTAGGAACGAATGTTAATCCTTTGCATAACACATTTTCTTCCTCTTTCGTTAGAACTTTGTTTGGCAGATTGAATATTGGTGACACCGTTAGCTCTTGTAATTGTGTCTCCTTGTTGACATTTCCCATGGCTGCTCCTTGTTGTACCTCGTTTTCCCGCAAGCTTTTGTTTGACCTCTGCCTAAAAAAGGCCCTTGATGTTGTTGTTGTTGTTGGAATCCGCCTTGTTTATTATTATTTCTCCGGGGTGTTGAGTTCTCTCCCTCACTACTACTCCCAGAGGAGGATGTATCCGAGAATGTAATAAACTTATTTTGTGATCTCCCTTGTATTCCTGTAAGTGCCTATGGGTTTCCGGCCTGGAGTAAAAATCCAGTTGTAAAAAAGGATATACTTTCTCTAGACTGAAGATTTTTTTTATCTTTTTCGAATTGTGCGTTTTTTTGATTTATAGTATAATCCTTGAAATCACCAATCTCTTTTTGAACTTTGTCCAGTAATGTTTTAGAATCAGTTGTTAGTTGGTTTGTTGAGATAGCCGTTTCTAAGGCTTCTATTTCCTCCAGTTGGATTTTAGACAATCTTTGAGCCATTTCTATAGTGAGGACCATCAGGTCGCGGCTACATTTAGTCTCGATGTAACTATAGCCTTTTTAGTAGAGGGGGTCTTCCATAAAAATTACGGGAACATTTTTGATCTGCAGACCTCCTGGGATTGTGCCAGCCCTCAAATGTTGAAGGAGAAAGTGACCATGGAGGTCAGTGCGGATTTGTTTTTTCTTGAGTCTTGGTAATTTATCAATTTCGTTTTGGTTTTGTGCAGAGGTACTGAGTGATGCAGAAGGGAATAATGGGGGGCAGCAAGGAGATTTTTTATGTGTTCCTCACTATACGCAAACGTTTCTCGTTCAGACATACTATTACAGACTTACAACACAATCTTACAAAAAGGCCACTATACAACAATGAAAAAGACGCAGGACCATATTCCCTGCTTGCACGAAGAAAAACACAGTGCACCTAGATTCCTTACTCAGCTATGTTTCAACTGGGACAGGGACCACACAGGCAATCGCCTGCTACTACTACGAAAAACCACCACTGGGTCAGGGCTCCCAATAGCACGGCTTAGCCACAAGCAATTAATACCCAAATTGAAGTGCCAATACTGTATGCTAATTAGAAACACCAATTATCTCAAAACATCCGAACTAAACAAAATGTTTTGATCTCAATCTATGTTTGGATATAATCTTTTATTTTTATCAAATGATTTTTTAGTTCATGAGTTTTGGTTTATAATTTCACCAAATTTAGATTTTTACAAGACCTTATGTACACAACATTTACATTACTCACAACATAGAGTTTCAAAAAATATTATATACATTTTCAACCATAATTCAGTCATAAATCAGTCATACTACCTCTCATACACCACAGACAACATAAAAATATAAATTTACACTGGAATGATACTATTCTCAGAAAGCCATATGTTCATTTAACTCTTTTTTTCAAGTATTATAGTGAATTCTGTGTGACTTCTGGCTATAATAGTCTACGCGTTTCGAACTCCCGATGTTATGGAGTTCTCATCAGGACCAAGATCTGTGAAGAAAGGGAAAAACAGCCTTTCTTTAGAATAGTCATTTCATTGCTGTCCTTTCTGGCTACACCCTCCATCACTACAAGCTCCTTACATCTTACCTCCGAAGTTCAGAGCTCGTGTGGCGGGTTTCAGTGAGCAATCCCCGACGACCAGTCAACTCTAATTCCAGAAATTCCTCGACTTACTTGTGTGTTTGTTTGGGTTGGCGAAGCAATGGACTGCCTGGCTCTGGGAGAAAAAAACGTATGTTTCAAACCCTTTTCTTTAAGAGATAGAAACCAACTTTGGTATATGCGCGGGTTCTGTGTCTTACCTGCGTTGCGGGCTCAGGCTGCTGTGTACTAATGCCGTCGTTTCTGCCTGTAGGTACAAAAACAGGCAATCGTTTGTTCCCAAATCCTCGGCTCTCGGGCTGCTTGTCTAACTGTTCAACAGACCGTTAGCCTCGTTTCAATGGCCGGCAATACCTGTTTGATTCTTTGGCAGAGACTGAGTGCTGTTTTCTTCCTACTCAATCAGTCGCGTTCAAACTAATGGCGGCGAGCTTCCGGGTCCGAAAAGGATCTCGGGAGTTGTAGTGTGGTTGTAGTTGCGACTCGATTTATATGCTGTTGGCGTGATCTTTTTAAGCTGTCGGCGCGATCTTTTTGACGTTTTAAAGGTCATCTGTCATATTTTTGACAGGGAGATTTTAATTTTTTGCTTGAGACCCAGACTTGGGTATCATCTTTATTCGGTGCTGAATAACTTAAGTGTTATCCGATGTCTTATTGGTATTGCATGGTATACACTTGTAGTATGGAACTGTAACCCGGCACTCATTTCATAGTGTTGGAAACTCAAGTGGTAGCCTCGATCTTACCAGGAGGTGTGTAAAATCAATACTGGTTTTTAGACAACCGGTAGTGATACCTTATTGTTGTTGGTTGACATGGAATCTACTGTTTTTTTGGTATTGTTCTTATTCTTGGAGAGAGTTTGTATACTGTTAGTTTTCATATGATGAGGTCCGTGTGCATTTGCCACATCAGCTCAATTTAAAAATTTCGGTCAGCTCATTGAGTCCATGTACAGCTCTATTAAATTTGACGATCAACATAGCCTCTCGACATAAAAGTTTAGCATCCAGGTCGTCTCCTCTTGCATCATTTTCGACCTTTGATATTACTGTCCAAATTAAATCTGTTTCTTTGTGAATCTGTAAGCGCCAATGGTTAACCAAAGAAGCAGTAAGTACATTGTTCTTAATCCTCGATTTATGTTGTTGTATTTGTAGTCGTACTTCCTGGTTGCTTTTCCCTATATAAACTAAATCACAAGGACATGTAATCCCATATACAACAAACCGTGATTTACAGTTAGTAAATGCTTCATGCTTCCACATTATATTTTTATGTTTGAACATAGTTCCTTCTTTTGTGCTATTACAGCATGACCATGTTCCACATTTTCGATGACCCTGCACGGGTGGTAAGCCCATCATTGTTCTTAAAGTAGTGGGCTTAGTCTGTGGGAGTGCGGCTCTTACTAATTGATTTGCAATACTGCAATTCTTCTTAAATGCAAATAATGGTTCTTTTGAAAAGGCTTCATCCAAATCTTTTAAATTATGCCAATTGTTCTTTACCACTTTTTTAAGTGCATTAGAGTCAGGACAAAATGTCGATACAAACACCATTCTGTCAGTTTCCTTTTTTGTCTTTTTTTCAAGTAGGCATTCGCGTGGTGTCCACCACGCTCTTTTCATTGATTTTCTCAGTAATTTTTTCGGGTACCCACGTTGTAACAAGTTAGTTCTCAAATTCTCTGCGTGTCTTAGATATTCTTCTTTATAATTACAATTGCGTCGAATTCGTAAATATTGCCCGTACGGCAGGTTCTCCGTAAGACTTCGAGGATGATTACTCTTGAAATGGAGTGCCTTGTTGCGGTCTGTGGATTTTTTATAGTGTGTTGTAACCAGACCTCCTTCTGATGGATAAACCTCTACATCAAGGAATGCCATTTTCTTCTGCGAATGGGACATACTGAATTTGACAGTTGGTGTTTTGTTGTTAATCCATTCATAAAAAATTTTTTGCTCCTCCTCCGTACTAGTCCAAGTGAAAAAATATCATCGATATATCGACTCCAACTTTGTATCCACTGTTAATATGGATTATTTTGATAAACAAAGGTCTCCTCATACTTATACATAAACAGAACCGCCAGTTCTGGTGCAAATGGGCATCCCATTGCTACTCTGCCAATTTGGAAGTAGAACTCCCCATCAAAATTGAAATAGTTCTTCTTCAGGGCGAACTCAGCAAGTTTAGAGATGAATTCCGTTGGAATTTTATGTAGTCTTTCTCTCTCTTCCAAGATAGATTTGAGCACGTGAATACCTTCATCTTGCGGGATTTGCGTATATAAGGACTTAACGTCCATAGTGACCATCCAGTGTTTGTCTTCCTCAAAACCAATTAAAGTCAGCTTATTAATGAAATCAGTAGTGTCCTGTATGAATGATTTGACTTGTGGTAAAAAAGTTTATAAAAAGAAATCCAGAAACTTGGCGATAGGTTCCAATTGTGACTCACAGCCAGACACTATCGGTCGTCCGGGGGGTGTTTTTTCATCTTTATGTATTTTTGGCAATACATAAAATAATGGAGTCCTAGGGTGTTTGATTTTAAAATATTCCATCTCCTTTTTGCCCAGGAATCCTTGATTATAACCCTCGTCGATTATTTCATGGAGTTCACTTTTCAAGTCTGGTGTTGGGTCTTTATTAATTTTCCGATCGCATAAGACATCATTCAATTGTCTTTTAACATCTAGGATGTACAGGGCCTTATCCCAAACCACAATGGAGCCCCCTTTATCGGCCTGTTTTATAATGACCGAGGTGTCCTTTTTAAGATTAGTTAACACTTGGGACTCAACTTTTGACATATTGCGTTTGGTCCACTTTTTCTTTGTTTCCATTTCAGTGACTGCGGACAGGATTGTTCTCTCAAATGTTGTCACTTCCTTTGGGACCTTGCTAGTTGGCGGACAAAAAACTGATTTATTCCTTAGTCCTGTAGTTTCCATTGGTGATTGATATGTATTCTCTGCAAAATATGTTTTTAATCTTACTTTTCGACAGAATTCTATGACTTCTGTCTTCAGTTTCACAAAGTCAGTTCCCCTAGTAGGAACAAATGTTAATCCTTTGCATAACACATTTTCTTCCTCTTTCGTTAGAACTTTGTTTGGCAGATTGAATATTGGTGACACCGTTAGCTCTTGTAATTGTGTCTCCTTGTTGACATTTCCCATGGCTGCTCCTTGTTGTACCTCGTTTTCCCGCAAGCTTTTGTTTGACCTCTGCCTAAAAAAGGCCCTTGATGTTGTTGTTGTTGTTGGAATCCGCCTCGTTTATTATTATTTCTCCGGGGTGTTGAGTTCTCTCCTTCACTACTACTCCCGGAGGAGGATGTATCCGAGAATGTAATAAACTTATTTTGTGATCTCCCTTGTATTCCTGTAAGTGCCTATGGGTTTCCGGCCTGGAGTAAAAATCCAGTTGTAAAAAAGGATATACTTTCTCTAGACTGAAGATTTTTTTTATCTTTTTCGAATTGTGCGTTTTTTTGATTTATAGTATAATCCTTGAAATCACCAATCTCTTTTTGAACTTTGTCCAGTAATGTTTTAGAATCAGTTGTTAGTTGGTTTGTTGAGATAGCCGTTTCTAAGGCTTCTATTTCCTCCAGTTGGATTTTAGACAATCTTTGAGCCATTTCTATAGTGAGGACCATCAGGTCGCGGCTACATTTAGTCTCGATGTAACTATAGCCTTTTTAGTAGATGGGGTCTTCCATAAAAATTACGGGAACATTTTTGATCTGCAGACCTCCTGGGATTGTGCCAGCCCTCAAATGTTGAAGGAGAAAGTGACCATGGAGGTCAGTGCGGATTTGTTTTTTCTTGAGTCTTGGTAATTTATCAATTTCGTTTTGGTTTTGTGCAGAGGTACTGAGTGATGCAGAAGGGAATAATGGGGGGCAGCAAGGAGATTTTTTATGTGTTCCTCACTATACGCAAACGTTTCTCGTTCAGACATACTATTACAGACTTACAACACAATCTTACAAAAAGGCCACTATACAACAATGAAAAAGACGCAGGACCATATTCCCTGCTTGCACGAAGAAAAACACAGTGCACCTAGATTCCTTACTCAGCTATGTTTCAACTGGGACAGGGACCACACAGGCAATCGCCTGCTACTACTACGAAAAACCACCACTGGGTCAGGGCTCCCAATAGCACGGCTTAGCCACAAGCAATTAATACCCAAATTGAAGTGCCAATACTGTATGCTAATTAGAAACACCAATTATCTCAAAACATCCGAACTAAACAAAATGTTTTGATCTCAATCTATGTTTGGATATAATCTTTTATTTTTATCAAATGATTTTTTAGTTCATGAGTTTTGGTTTATAATTTCACCAAATTTAGATTTTTACAAGACCTTATGTACACAACATTTACATTACTCACAACATAGAATTTCAAAAAATATTATATACATTTTCAACCATAATTCAGTCATAAATCAGTCATACTACCTCTCATACACCACAGACAACATAAAAATATAAATTTACACTGGAATGATACTATTCTCAGAAAGCCATATGTTCATTTAACTCTTTTTTTCAAGTATTATAGTGAATTCTGTGTGACTTCTGGCTATAATAGTCTACGCGTTTCGAACTCCCGATGTTATGGAGTTCTCATCAGGACCAAGATCTGTGAAGAAAGGGAAAAACAGCCTTTCTTTAGAATAGTCATTTCATTGCTGTCCTTTCTGGCTACACCCTCCATCACTACAAGCTCCTTACATCTTACCTCCGAAGTTCAGAGCTCGTGTGGCGGGTTTCAGTGAGCAATCCCCGACGACCAGTCAACTCTAATTCCAGAAATTCCTCGACTTACTTGTGTGTTTGTTTGGGTTGGCGAAGCAATGGACTGCCTGGCTCTGGGAGAAAAAAACGTATGTTTAAAACCCTTTTCTTTAAGAGATAGAAACCAACTTTGGTATATGCGCGGGTTCTGTGTCTTACCTGCGTTGCGGGCTCAGGCTGCTGTGTACTAATGCCGTCGTTTCTGCCTGTAGGTACAAAAACAGGCAATCGTTTGTTCCCAAATCCTCGGCTCTCGGGCTGCTTGTCTAACTGTTCAACAGACTGTTAGCCTCGTTTCAATGGCCCGCAATACCTGTTTGATTCTTTGGCAGAGACTGAATGCTGTTTTCTTCCTACTCAATCAGTCGCGTTCAAACTAATGGCGGCGAGCTTCCGGGTCCGAAAAGGATCTCGGGAGTTGTAGTGTGGTTGTAGTTGCGACTCGATTTATATGCTGTTGGCGTGATCTTTTTAAGCTGTCGGCGCGATCTTTTTGACGTTTTAAAGGTCATCTGTCATATTTTTGACAGGGAGATTTTAATTTTTTGCTTGAGACCCAGACTTGGGTACCATCTTTATTGGGTGCTGAATAACTTAAGTGTTATCCGATGTCTTATTGGTTTTGCATGGTATACACTTGTAGTATGGAACTGTAACCCGGCACTCATTTCATAGTGTTGGAAACTCAAGTGGTAGCCTCGATCTTACCAGGAGGTGTGTAAAATCAATACTGGTTTTTAGACAACCGGTAGTGATACCTTATGTTTGTTGGTTGACATGGAATCTACTGTTTTTTTGGTATTGTTCTTATTCTTGGAGAGAGTTTGTATACTGTTAGTTTTCATATGATGAGGTCCGCGTGCATTTGCCACATCAGCTCAATTTAAAAATTTCGGTCAGCTCATTGAGTCCATGTACAGCTCTATTAAATTTGACGATCAACATAGCCTCTCGACATAAAAGTTTAGCATCCAGGTCGTCTCCTCTTGCATCATTTTCGACCTTTGATATTACTGTCCAAATTAAATCTGTTTCTTTGTGATTCTGTAAGCGCCAATGGTTAACCAAAGAAGCAGTAAGTACATTGTTCTTAATCCTCGATTTATGTTGTTGTATTTGTAGTCATACTTCCTGGTTGCTTTTCCCTATATAAACTAAATCACAAGGACATGTAATCCCATATACAACAAACCGTGATTTACAGTTAGTAAATGCTTCATGCTTCCACATTATATTTTTATGTTTGAACATAGTTCCTTCTTTTGTGCTATTACAGCATGACCATGTTCCACATTTTCGATGACCCTGCACGGGTGGTAAGCCCATCATTGTTCTTAAAGTAGTGGGCTTAGTCTGTGGGAGTGCGGCTCTTACTAATTGATTTGCAATACTGCAATTCTTCTTAAATGCAAATAATGGTTCTTTTGAAAAGGCTTCATCCAAATCTTTTAAATTATGCCAATAGTTCTTTACCACTTTTTTAAGTGCATTAGAGTCAGGACAAAATGTCGATACAAACACCATTCTGTCAGTTTCCTTTTTTGTCTTTTTTTCAAGTAGGCATTAGCGTGGTGTCCACCACGCTCTTTTCATTGATTTTCTCAGTAATTTTTTCGGGTACCCACGTTGTAACAAGTTAGTTCTCAAATTCTCTGCGTGTCTTAGATATTCTTCTTTATAATTACAATTGCGTCGAATTCGTAAATATTGCCCGTACGGCAGGTTCTCCGTAAGACTTCGAGGATGATTACTCTTGAAATGGAGTGCCTTGTTGCGGTCTGTGGATTTTTTATAGGGTGTTGTAACCAGACCTCCTTCTGATGGATAAACCTCTACATCAAGGAATGCCATTTTCCTCTGCGAATGGGACATACTGAATTTGACAGTTGGTGTTTTGTTGTTAATCCATTCATAAAAAATTTTTTGCTCCTCCTCCGTACTAGTCCAAGTGAAAAAATATCATTGATATATCGACTCCAACTTTGTATCCACTGTGAATATGGATTATTTTGATAAACAAAGGTCTCCTCATACTTATACATAAACAGAACCGCCAGTTCTGGTGCAAATGGGCATCCCATTGCTACTCTGCCAATTTGGAAGTAGAACTCCCCATCAAAATTGAAATAGTTCTTCTTTAGGGCGAACTCAGCAAGTTTAGAGATGAATTCCGTTGGAATTTTATGTGGTCTTTCTCTCTCTTCCAAGATAGATTTGAGCACGTGAATACCTTCATCTTGCGGGATTTGCGTATATAAGGACTTAACGTCCATAGTGACCATCCAGTGTTTGTCTTCCTCAAAACCAATTAAAGTCAGCTTATTAATGAAATCAGTAGTGTCCTGTATGAATGATTTGACTTGTGGTAAAAAAGTTTTCAAAAAGAAATCCAGAAACTTGGCGATAGGTTCCAATAGTGACTCACAACCAGACACTATCGGTCGTCCGGGGGGTGTTTTTTCATCTTTATGTATTTTTGGCAATACATAAAATAATGGAGTCCTAGGGTGATTGATTTTAAAATATTCCATCTCCTTTTTGCCCAGGAATCCTTGATTATAACCCTCGTCGATTATTTCATGGAGTTCACTTTTCAAGTCTGGTGTTGGGTCTTTATTAATTTTCCGATAGCATGAGACATCATTCAATTGTCTTTTAACTTCTAGGATGTACAGGGCCTTATCCCAAACCACAATGGAGCCCCCTTTATCGGCCTGTTTTATAATGACCGAGGTGTCCTTTTTAAGATTAGTTAACACTTGGGACTCAACTTTTGACATATTGTGTTTGGTCCACTTTTTCTTTGTTTCCATTTCAGTGACTGCGGACAGGATTGTTCTCTCAAATGTTGTCACTTCCTTTGAGACCTTGCTAGTTGGCGGACAAAAAACTGATTTATTCCTTAGTCCTGTAGTTTCCATTGGTGATTGATATGTATTCTCTGCAAAATATGTTTTTAATCTTACTTTTCAACAGAACTCTATGACTTCTGTCTTCAGTTTCACAAAGTCAGTTCCCCTAGTAGGAACGAATGTTAATCCTTTGCATAACACATTTTCTTCCTCTTTCGTTAGAACTTTGTTTGGCAGATTGAATATTGGTGACACCGTTAGCTCTTGTAATTGTGTCTCCTTGTTGACATTTCCCATGGCTGCTCCTTGTTGTACCTCGTTTTCCCGCAAGCTTTTGTTTGACCTCTGCCTAAAAAAGGCCCTTGATGTTGTTGTTGTTGTTGGAATCCGCCTTGTTTATTATTATTTCTCCGGGGTGTTGAGTTCTCTCCCTCACTACTACTCCCAGAGGAGGATGTATCCGAGAATGTAATAAACTTATTTTGTGATCTCCCTTGTATTCCTGTAAGTGCCTATGGGTTTCCGGCCTGGAGTAAAAATCCAGTTGTAAAAAAGGATATACTTTCTCTAGACTGAAGATTTTTTTTATCTTTTTCGAATTGTGCGTTTTTTTGATTTATAGTATAATCCTTGAAATCACCAATCTCTTTTTGAACTTTGTCCAGTAATGTTTTAGAATCAGTTGTTAGTTGGTTTGTTGAGATAGCCGTTTCTAAGGCTTCTATTTCCTCCAGTTGGATTTTAGACAATCTTTGAGCCATTTCTATAGTGAGGACCATCAGGTCGCGGCTACATTTAGTCTCGATGTAACTATAGCCTTTTTAGTAGAGGGGTCTTCCATAAAAATTACGGGAACATTTTTGATCTGCAGACCTCCTGGGATTGTGCCAGCCCTCAAATGTTGAAGGAGAAAGTGACCATGGAGGTCAGTGCGGATTTGTTTTTTCTTGAGTCTTGGTAATTTATCAATTTCGTTTTGGTTTTGTGCAGAGGTACTGAGTGATGCAGAAGGGAATAATGGGGGGCAGCAAGGAGATTTTTTATGTGTTCCTCACTATACGCAAACGTTTCTCGTTCAGACATACTATTACAGACTTACAACACAATCTTACAAAAAGGCCACTATACAACAATGAAAAAGACGCAGGACCATATTCCCTGCTTGCACGAAGAAAAACACAGTGCACCTAGATTCCTTACTCAGCTATGTTTCAACTGGGACAGGGACCACACAGGCAATCGCCTGCTACTACTACGAAAAACCACCACTGGGTCAGGGCTCCCAATAGCACGGCTTAGCCACAAGCAATTAATACCCAAATTGAAGTGCCAATACTGTATGCTAATTAGAAACACCAATTATCTCAAAACATCCGAACTAAACAAAATGTTTTGATCTCAATCTATGTTTGGATATAATCTTTTATTTTTATCAAATGATTTTTTAGTTCATGAGTTTTGGTTTATAATTTCACCAAATTTAGATTTTTACAAGACCTTATGTACACAACATTTACATTACTCACAACATAGAATTTCAAAAAATATTATATACATTTTCAACCATAATTCAGTCATAAATCAGTCATACTACCTCTCATACACCACAGACAACATAAAAATATAAATTTACACTGGAATGATACTATTCTCAGAAAGCCATATGTTCATTTAACTCTTTTTTTCAAGTATTATAGTGAATTCTGTGTGACTTCTGGCTATAATAGTCTACGCGTTTCGAACTCCCGATGTTATGGAGTTCTCATCAGGACCAAGATCTGTGAAGAAAGGGAAAAACAGCCTTTCTTTAGAATAGTCATTTCATTGCTGTCCTTTCTGGCTACACCCTCCATCACTACAAGCTCCTTACATCTTACCTCCGAAGTTCAGAGCTCGTGTGGCGGGTTTCAGTGAGCAATCCCCGACGACCAGTCAACTCTAATTCCAGAAATTCCTCGACTTACTTGTGTGTTTGTTTGGGTTGGCGAAGCAATGGACTGCCTGGCTCTGGGAGAAAAAAACGTATGTTTAAAACCCTTTTCTTTAAGAGATAGAAACCAACTTTGGTATATGCGCGGGTTCTGTGTCTTACCTGCGTTGCGGGCTCAGGCTGCTGTGTACTAATGCCGTCGTTTCTGCCTGTAGGTACAAAAACAGGCAATCGTTTGTTCCCAAATCCTCGGCTCTCGGGCTGCTTGTCTAACTGTTCAACAGACTGTTAGCCTCGTTTCAATGGCCCGCAATACCTGTTTGATTCTTTGGCAGAGACTGAATGCTGTTTTCTTCCTACTCAATCAGTCGCGTTCAAACTAATGGCGGCGAGCTTCCGGGTCCGAAAAGGATCTCGGGAGTTGTAGTGTGGTTGTAGTTGCGACTCGATTTATATGCTGTTGGCGTGATCTTTTTAAGCTGTCGGCGCGATCTTTTTGACGTTTTAAAGGTCATCTGTCATATTTTTGACAGGGAGATTTTAATTTTTTGCTTGAGACCCAGACTTGGGTACCATCTTTATTGGGTGCTGAATAACTTAAGTGTTATCCGATGTCTTATTGGTTTTGCATGGTATACACTTGTAGTATGGAACTGTAACCCGGCACTCATTTCATAGTGTTGGAAACTCAAGTGGTAGCCTCGATCTTACCAGGAGGTGTGTAAAATCAATACTGGTTTTTAGACAACCGGTAGTGATACCTTATGTTTGTTGGTTGACATGGAATCTACTGTTTTTTTGGTATTGTTCTTATTCTTGGAGAGAGTTTGTATACTGTTAGTTTTCATATGATGAGGTCCGCGTGCATTTGCCACATCAGCTCAATTTAAAAATTTCGGTCAGCTCATTGAGTCCATGTACAGCTCTATTAAATTTGACGATCAACATAGCCTCTCGACATAAAAGTTTAGCATCCAGGTCGTCTCCTCTTGCATCATTTTCGACCTTTGATATTACTGTCCAAATTAAATCTGTTTCTTTGTGATTCTGTAAGCGCCAATGGTTAACCAAAGAAGCAGTAAGTACATTGTTCTTAATCCTCGATTTATGTTGTTGTATTTGTAGTCATACTTCCTGGTTGCTTTTCCCTATATAAACTAAATCACAAGGACATGTAATCCCATATACAACAAACCGTGATTTACAGTTAGTAAATGCTTCATGCTTCCACATTATATTTTTATGTTTGAACATAGTTCCTTCTTTTGTGCTATTACAGCATGACCATGTTCCACATTTTCGATGACCCTGCACGGGTGGTAAGCCCATCATTGTTCTTAAAGTAGTGGGCTTAGTCTGTGGGAGTGCGGCTCTTACTAATTGATTTGCAATACTGCAATTCTTCTTAAATGCAAATAATGGTTCTTTTGAAAAGGCTTCATCCAAATCTTTTAAATTATGCCAATAGTTCTTTACCACTTTTTTAAGTGCATTAGAGTCAGGACAAAATGTCGATACAAACACCATTCTGTCAGTTTCCTTTTTTGTCTTTTTTTCAAGTAGGCATTAGCGTGGTGTCCACCACGCTCTTTTCATTGATTTTCTCAGTAATTTTTTCGGGTACCCACGTTGTAACAAGTTAGTTCTCAAATTCTCTGCGTGTCTTAGATATTCTTCTTTATAATTACAATTGCGTCGAATTCGTAAATATTGCCCGTACGGCAGGTTCTCCGTAAGACTTCGAGGATGATTACTCTTGAAATGGAGTGCCTTGTTGCGGTCTGTGGATTTTTTATAGGGTGTTGTAACCAGACCTCCTTCTGATGGATAAACCTCTACATCAAGGAATGCCATTTTCCTCTGCGAATGGGACATACTGAATTTGACAGTTGGTGTTTTGTTGTTAATCCATTCATAAAAACATTTTTGCTCCTCCTCCGTACTAGTCCAAGTGAAAAAATATCATTGATATATCGACTCCAACTTTGTATCCACTGTGAATATGGATTATTTTGATAAACAAAGGTCTCCTCATACTTATACATAAACAGAACCGCCAGTTCTGGTGCAAATGGGCATCCCATTGCTACTCTGCCAATTTGGAAGTAGAACTCCCCATCAAAATTGAAATAGTTCTTCTTTAGGGCGAACTCAGCAAGTTTAGAGATGAATTCCGTTGGAATTTTATGTGGTCTTTCTCTCTCTTCCAAGATAGATTTGAGCACGTGAATACCTTCATCTTGCGGGATTTGCGTATATAAGGACTTAACGTCCATAGTGACCATCCAGTGTTTGTCTTCCTCAAAACCAATTAAAGTCAGCTTATTAATGAAATCAGTAGTGTCCTGTATGAATGATTTGACTTGTGGTAAAAAAGTTTTCAAAAAGAAATCCAGAAACTTGGCGATAGGTTCCAATAGTGACTCACAACCAGACACTATCGGTCGTCCGGGGGGTGTTTTTTCATCTTTATGTATTTTTGGCAATACATAAAATAATGGAGTCCTAGGGTGATTGATTTTAAAATATTCCATCTCCTTTTTGCCCAGGAATCCTTGATTATAACCCTCGTCGATTATTTCATGGAGTTCACTTTTCAAGTCTGGTGTTGGGTCTTTATTAATTTTCCGATAGCATGAGACATCATTCAATTGTCTTTTAACTTCTAGGATGTACAGGGCCTTATCCCAAACCACAATGGAGCCCCCTTTATCGGCCTGTTTTATAATGACCGAGGTGTCCTTTTTAAGATTAGTTAACACTTGGGACTCAACTTTTGACATATTGTGTTTGGTCCACTTTTTCTTTGTTTCCATTTCAGTGACTGCGGACAGGATTGTTCTCTCAAATGTTGTCACTTCCTTTGAGACCTTGCTAGTTGGCGGACAAAAAACTGATTTATTCCTTAGTCCTGTAGTTTCCATTGGTGATTGATATGTATTCTCTGCAAAATATGTTTTTAATCTTACTTTTCAACAGAACTCTATGACTTCTGTCTTCAGTTTCACAAAGTCAGTTCCCCTAGTAGGAACGAATGTTAATCCTTTGCATAACACATTTTCTTCCTCTTTCGTTAGAACTTTGTTTGGCAGATTGAATATTGGTGACACCGTTAGCTCTTGTAATTGTGTCTCCTTGTTGACATTTCCCATGGCTGCTCCTTGTTGTACCTCGTTTTCCCGCAAGCTTTTGTTTGACCTCTGCCTAAAAAAGGCCCTTGATGTTGTTGTTGTTGTTGGAATCCGCCTTGTTTATTATTATTTCTCCGGGGTGTTGAGTTCTCTCCCTCACTACTACTCCCAGAGGAGGATGTATCCGAGAATGTAATAAACTTATTTTGTGATCTCCCTTGTATTCCTGTAAGTGCCTATGGGTTTCCGGCCTGGAGTAAAAATCCAGTTGTAAAAAAGGATATACTTTCTCTAGACTGAAGATTTTTTTTATCTTTTTCGAATTGTGCGTTTTTTTGATTTATAGTATAATCCTTGAAATCACCAATCTCTTTTTGAACTTTGTCCAGTAATGTTTTAGAATCAGTTGTTAGTTGGTTTGTTGAGATAGCCGTTTCTAAGGCTTCTATTTCCTCCAGTTGGATTTTAGACAATCTTTGAGCCATTTCTATAGTGAGGACCATCAGGTCGCGGCTACATTTAGTCTCGATGTAACTATAGCCTTTTTAGTAGAGGGGGTCTTCCATAAAAATTACGGGAACATTTTTGATCTGCAGACCTCCTGGGATTGTGCCAGCCCTCAAATGTTGAAGGAGAAAGTGACCATGGAGGTCAGTGCGGATTTGTTTTTTCTTGAGTCTTGGTAATTTATCAATTTCGTTTTGGTTTTGTGCAGAGGTACTGAGTGATGCAGAAGGGAATAATGGGGGGCAGCAAGGAGATTTTTTATGTGTTCCTCACTATACGCAAACGTTTCTCGTTCAGACATACTATTACAGACTTACAACACAATCTTACAAAAAGGCCACTATACAACAATGAAAAAGACGCAGGACCATATTCCCTGCTTGCACGAAGAAAAACACAGTGCACCTAGATTCCTTACTCAGCTATGTTTCAACTGGGACAGGGACCACACAGGCAATCGCCTGCTACTACTACGAAAAACCACCACTGGGTCAGGGCTCCCAATAGCACGGCTTAGCCACAAGCAATTAATACCCAAATTGAAGTGCCAATACTGTATGCTAATTAGAAACACCAATTATCTCAAAACATCCGAACTAAACAAAATGTTTTGATCTCAATCTATGTTTGGATATAATCTTTTATTTTTATCAAATGATTTTTTAGTTCATGAGTTTTGGTTTATAATTTCACCAAATTTAGATTTTTACAAGACCTTATGTACACAACATTTACATTACTCACAACATAGAGTTTCAAAAAATATTATATACATTTTCAACCATAATTCAGTCATAAATCAGTCATACTACCTCTCATACACCACAGACAACATAAAAATATAAATTTACACTGGAATGATACTATTCTCAGAAAGCCATATGTTCATTTAACTCTTTTTTTCAAGTATTATAGTGAATTCTGTGTGACTTCTGGCTATAATAGTCTACGCGTTTCGAACTCCCGATGTTATGGAGTTCTCATCAGGACCAAGATCTGTGAAGAAAGGGAAAAACAGCCTTTCTTTAGAATAGTCATTTCATTGCTGTCCTTTCTGGCTACACCCTCCATCACTACAAGCTCCTTACATCTTACCTCCGAAGTTCAGAGCTCGTGTGGCGGGTTTCAGTGAGCAATCCCCGACGACCAGTCAACTCTAATTCCAGAAATTCCTCGACTTACTTGTGTGTTTGTTTGGGTTGGCGAAGCAATGGACTGCCTGGCTCTGGGAGAAAAAAACGTATGTTTCAAACCCTTTTCTTTAAGAGATAGAAACCAACTTTGGTATATGCGCGGGTTCTGTGTCTTACCTGCGTTGCGGGCTCAGGCTGCTGTGTACTAATGCCGTCGTTTCTGCCTGTAGGTACAAAAACAGGCAATCGTTTGTTCCCAAATCCTCGGCTCTCGGGCTGCTTGTCTAACTGTTCAACAGACCGTTAGCCTCGTTTCAATGGCCGGCAATACCTGTTTGATTCTTTGGCAGAGACTGAGTGCTGTTTTCTTCCTACTCAATCAGTCGCGTTCAAACTAATGGCGGCGAGCTTCCGGGTCCGAAAAGGATCTCGGGAGTTGTAGTGTGGTTGTAGTTGCGACTCGATTTATATGCTGTTGGCGTGATCTTTTTAAGCTGTCGGCGCGATCTTTTTGACGTTTTAAAGGTCATCTGTCATATTTTTGACAGGGAGATTTTAATTTTTTGCTTGAGACCCAGACTTGGGTATCATCTTTATTCGGTGCTGAATAACTTAAGTGTTATCCGATGTCTTATTGGTATTGCATGGTATACACTTGTAGTATGGAACTGTAACCCGGCACTCATTTCATAGTGTTGGAAACTCAAGTGGTAGCCTCGATCTTACCAGGAGGTGTGTAAAATCAATACTGGTTTTTAGACAACCGGTAGTGATACCTTATTGTTGTTGGTTGACATGGAATCTACTGTTTTTTTGGTATTGTTCTTATTCTTGGAGAGAGTTTGTATACTGTTAGTTTTCATATGATGAGGTCCGTGTGCATTTGCCACATCAGCTCAATTTAAAAATTTCGGTCAGCTCATTGAGTCCATGTACAGCTCTATTAAATTTGACGATCAACATAGCCTCTCGACATAAAAGTTTAGCATCCAGGTCGTCTCCTCTTGCATCATTTTCGACCTTTGATATTACTGTCCAAATTAAATCTGTTTCTTTGTGAATCTGTAAGCGCCAATGGTTAACCAAAGAAGCAGTAAGTACATTGTTCTTAATCCTCGATTTATGTTGTTGTATTTGTAGTCGTACTTCCTGGTTGCTTTTCCCTATATAAACTAAATCACAAGGACATGTAATCCCATATACAACAAACCGTGATTTACAGTTAGTAAATGCTTCATGCTTCCACATTATATTTTTATGTTTGAACATAGTTCCTTCTTTTGTGCTATTACAGCATGACCATGTTCCACATTTTCGATGACCCTGCACGGGTGGTAAGCCCATCATTGTTCTTAAAGTAGTGGGCTTAGTCTGTGGGAGTGCGGCTCTTACTAATTGATTTGCAATACTGCAATTCTTCTTAAATGCAAATAATGGTTCTTTTGAAAAGGCTTCATCCAAATCTTTTAAATTATGCCAATTGTTCTTTACCACTTTTTTAAGTGCATTAGAGTCAGGACAAAATGTCGATACAAACACCATTCTGTCAGTTTCCTTTTTTGTCTTTTTTTCAAGTAGGCATTCGCGTGGTGTCCACCACGCTCTTTTCATTGATTTTCTCAGTAATTTTTTCGGGTACCCACGTTGTAACAAGTTAGTTCTCAAATTCTCTGCGTGTCTTAGATATTCTTCTTTATAATTACAATTGCGTCGAATTCGTAAATATTGCCCGTACGGCAGGTTCTCCGTAAGACTTCGAGGATGATTACTCTTGAAATGGAGTGCCTTGTTGCGGTCTGTGGATTTTTTATAGTGTGTTGTAACCAGACCTCCTTCTGATGGATAAACCTCTACATCAAGGAATGCCATTTTCTTCTGCGAATGGGACATACTGAATTTGACAGTTGGTGTTTTGTTGTTAATCCATTCATAAAAAATTTTTTGCTCCTCCTCCGTACTAGTCCAAGTGAAAAAATATCATCGATATATCGACTCCAACTTTGTATCCACTGTTAATATGGATTATTTTGATAAACAAAGGTCTCCTCATACTTATACATAAACAGAACCGCCAGTTCTGGTGCAAATGGGCATCCCATTGCTACTCTGCCAATTTGGAAGTAGAACTCCCCATCAAAATTGAAATAGTTCTTCTTCAGGGCGAACTCAGCAAGTTTAGAGATGAATTCCGTTGGAATTTTATGTAGTCTTTCTCTCTCTTCCAAGATAGATTTGAGCACGTGAATACCTTCATCTTGCGGGATTTGCGTATATAAGGACTTAACGTCCATAGTGACCATCCAGTGTTTGTCTTCCTCAAAACCAATTAAAGTCAGCTTATTAATGAAATCAGTAGTGTCCTGTATGAATGATTTGACTTGTGGTAAAAAAGTTTATAAAAAGAAATCCAGAAACTTGGCGATAGGTTCCAATTGTGACTCACAGCCAGACACTATCGGTCGTCCGGGGGGTGTTTTTTCATCTTTATGTATTTTTGGCAATACATAAAATAATGGAGTCCTAGGGTGTTTGATTTTAAAATATTCCATCTCCTTTTTGCCCAGGAATCCTTGATTATAACCCTCGTCGATTATTTCATGGAGTTCACTTTTCAAGTCTGGTGTTGGGTCTTTATTAATTTTCCGATCGCATAAGACATCATTCAATTGTCTTTTAACATCTAGGATGTACAGGGCCTTATCCCAAACCACAATGGAGCCCCCTTTATCGGCCTGTTTTATAATGACCGAGGTGTCCTTTTTAAGATTAGTTAACACTTGGGACTCAACTTTTGACATATTGCGTTTGGTCCACTTTTTCTTTGTTTCCATTTCAGTGACTGCGGACAGGATTGTTCTCTCAAATGTTGTCACTTCCTTTGGGACCTTGCTAGTTGGCGGACAAAAAACTGATTTATTCCTTAGTCCTGTAGTTTCCATTGGTGATTGATATGTATTCTCTGCAAAATATGTTTTTAATCTTACTTTTCGACAGAATTCTATGACTTCTGTCTTCAGTTTCACAAAGTCAGTTCCCCTAGTAGGAACAAATGTTAATCCTTTGCATAACACATTTTCTTCCTCTTTCGTTAGAACTTTGTTTGGCAGATTGAATATTGGTGACACCGTTAGCTCTTGTAATTGTGTCTCCTTGTTGACATTTCCCATGGCTGCTCCTTGTTGTACCTCGTTTTCCCGCAAGCTTTTGTTTGACCTCTGCCTAAAAAAGGCCCTTGATGTTGTTGTTGTTGTTGGAATCCGCCTCGTTTATTATTATTTCTCCGGGGTGTTGAGTTCTCTCCTTCACTACTACTCCCGGAGGAGGATGTATCCGAGAATGTAATAAACTTATTTTGTGATCTCCCTTGTATTCCTGTAAGTGCCTATGGGTTTCCGGCCTGGAGTAAAAATCCAGTTGTAAAAAAGGATATACTTTCTCTAGACTGAAGATTTTTTTTATCTTTTTCGAATTGTGCGTTTTTTTGATTTATAGTATAATCCTTGAAATCACCAATCTCTTTTTGAACTTTGTCCAGTAATGTTTTAGAATCAGTTGTTAGTTGGTTTGTTGAGATAGCCGTTTCTAAGGCTTCTATTTCCTCCAGTTGGATTTTAGACAATCTTTGAGCCATTTCTATAGTGAGGACCATCAGGTCGCGGCTACATTTAGTCTCGATGTAACTATAGCCTTTTTAGTAGATGGGGTCTTCCATAAAAATTACGGGAACATTTTTGATCTGCAGACCTCCTGGGATTGTGCCAGCCCTCAAATGTTGAAGGAGAAAGTGACCATGGAGGTCAGTGCGGATTTGTTTTTTCTTGAGTCTTGGTAATTTATCAATTTCGTTTTGGTTTTGTGCAGAGGTACTGAGTGATGCAGAAGGGAATAATGGGGGGCAGCAAGGAGATTTTTTATGTGTTCCTCACTATACGCAAACGTTTCTCGTTCAGACATACTATTACAGACTTACAACACAATCTTACAAAAAGGCCACTATACAACAATGAAAAAGACGCAGGACCATATTCCCTGCTTGCACGAAGAAAAACACAGTGCACCTAGATTCCTTACTCAGCTATGTTTCAACTGGGACAGGGACCACACAGGCAATCGCCTGCTACTACTACGAAAAACCACCACTGGGTCAGGGCTCCCAATAGCACGGCTTAGCCACAAGCAATTAATACCCAAATTGAAGTGCCAATACTGTATGCTAATTAGAAACACCAATTATCTCAAAACATCCGAACTAAACAAAATGTTTTGATCTCAATCTATGTTTGGATATAATCTTTTATTTTTATCAAATGATTTTTTAGTTCATGAGTTTTGGTTTATAATTTCACCAAATTTAGATTTTTACAAGACCTTATGTACACAACATTTACATTACTCACAACATAGAATTTCAAAAAATATTATATACATTTTCAACCATAATTCAGTCATAAATCAGTCATACTACCTCTCATACACCACAGACAACATAAAAATATAAATTTACACTGGAATGATACTATTCTCAGAAAGCCATATGTTCATTTAACTCTTTTTTTCAAGTATTATAGTGAATTCTGTGTGACTTCTGGCTATAATAGTCTACGCGTTTCGAACTCCCGATGTTATGGAGTTCTCATCAGGACCAAGATCTGTGAAGAAAGGGAAAAACAGCCTTTCTTTAGAATAGTCATTTCATTGCTGTCCTTTCTGGCTACACCCTCCATCACTACAAGCTCCTTACATCTTACCTCCGAAGTTCAGAGCTCGTGTGGCGGGTTTCAGTGAGCAATCCCCGACGACCAGTCAACTCTAATTCCAGAAATTCCTCGACTTACTTGTGTGTTTGTTTGGGTTGGCGAAGCAATGGACTGCCTGGCTCTGGGAGAAAAAAACGTATGTTTAAAACCCTTTTCTTTAAGAGATAGAAACCAACTTTGGTATATGCGCGGGTTCTGTGTCTTACCTGCGTTGCGGGCTCAGGCTGCTGTGTACTAATGCCGTCGTTTCTGCCTGTAGGTACAAAAACAGGCAATCGTTTGTTCCCAAATCCTCGGCTCTCGGGCTGCTTGTCTAACTGTTCAACAGACTGTTAGCCTCGTTTCAATGGCCCGCAATACCTGTTTGATTCTTTGGCAGAGACTGAATGCTGTTTTCTTCCTACTCAATCAGTCGCGTTCAAACTAATGGCGGCGAGCTTCCGGGTCCGAAAAGGATCTCGGGAGTTGTAGTGTGGTTGTAGTTGCGACTCGATTTATATGCTGTTGGCGTGATCTTTTTAAGCTGTCGGCGCGATCTTTTTGACGTTTTAAAGGTCATCTGTCATATTTTTGACAGGGAGATTTTAATTTTTTGCTTGAGACCCAGACTTGGGTACCATCTTTATTGGGTGCTGAATAACTTAAGTGTTATCCGATGTCTTATTGGTTTTGCATGGTATACACTTGTAGTATGGAACTGTAACCCGGCACTCATTTCATAGTGTTGGAAACTCAAGTGGTAGCCTCGATCTTACCAGGAGGTGTGTAAAATCAATACTGGTTTTTAGACAACCGGTAGTGATACCTTATGTTTGTTGGTTGACATGGAATCTACTGTTTTTTTGGTATTGTTCTTATTCTTGGAGAGAGTTTGTATACTGTTAGTTTTCATATGATGAGGTCCGCGTGCATTTGCCACATCAGCTCAATTTAAAAATTTCGGTCAGCTCATTGAGTCCATGTACAGCTCTATTAAATTTGACGATCAACATAGCCTCTCGACATAAAAGTTTAGCATCCAGGTCGTCTCCTCTTGCATCATTTTCGACCTTTGATATTACTGTCCAAATTAAATCTGTTTCTTTGTGATTCTGTAAGCGCCAATGGTTAACCAAAGAAGCAGTAAGTACATTGTTCTTAATCCTCGATTTATGTTGTTGTATTTGTAGTCATACTTCCTGGTTGCTTTTCCCTATATAAACTAAATCACAAGGACATGTAATCCCATATACAACAAACCGTGATTTACAGTTAGTAAATGCTTCATGCTTCCACATTATATTTTTATGTTTGAACATAGTTCCTTCTTTTGTGCTATTACAGCATGACCATGTTCCACATTTTCGATGACCCTGCACGGGTGGTAAGCCCATCATTGTTCTTAAAGTAGTGGGCTTAGTCTGTGGGAGTGCGGCTCTTAGTAATTGATTTGCAATACTGCAATTCTTCTTAAATGCAAATAATGGTTCTTTTGAAAAGGCTTCATCCAAATCTTTTAAATTATGCCAATAGTTCTTTACCACTTTTTTAAGTGCATTAGAGTCAGGACAAAATGTCGATACAAACACCATTCTGTCAGTTTCCTTTTTTGTCTTTTTTTCAAGTAGGCATTAGCGTGGTGTCCACCACGCTCTTTTCATTGATTTTCTCAGTAATTTTTTCGGGTACCCACGTTGTAACAAGTTAGTTCTCAAATTCTCTGCGTGTCTTAGATATTCTTCTTTATAATTACAATTGCGTCGAATTCGTAAATATTGCCCGTACGGCAGGTTCTCCGTAAGACTTCGAGGATGATTACTCTTGAAATGGAGTGCCTTGTTGCGGTCTGTGGATTTTTTATAGGGTGTTGTAACCAGACCTCCTTCTGATGGATAAACCTCTACATCAAGGAATGCCATTTTCCTCTGCGAATGGGACATACTGAATTTGACAGTTGGTGTTTTGTTGTTAATCCATTCATAAAAAATTTTTTGCTCCTCCTCCGTACTAGTCCAAGTGAAAAAATATCATTGATATATCGACTCCAACTTTGTATCCACTGTGAATATGGATTATTTTGATAAACAAAGGTCTCCTCATACTTATACATAAACAGAACCGCCAGTTCTGGTGCAAATGGGCATCCCATTGCTACTCTGCCAATTTGGAAGTAGAACTCCCCATCAAAATTGAAATAGTTCTTCTTTAGGGCGAACTCAGCAAGTTTAGAGATGAATTCCGTTGGAATTTTATGTGGTCTTTCTCTCTCTTCCAAGATAGATTTGAGCACGTGAATACCTTCATCTTGCGGGATTTGCGTATATAAGGACTTAACGTCCATAGTGACCATCCAGTGTTTGTCTTCCTCAAAACCAATTAAAGTCAGCTTATTAATGAAATCAGTAGTGTCCTGTATGAATGATTTGACTTGTGGTAAAAAAGTTTTCAAAAAGAAATCCAGAAACTTGGCGATAGGTTCCAATAGTGACTCACAACCAGACACTATCGGTCGTCCGGGGGGTGTTTTTTCATCTTTATGTATTTTTGGCAATACATAAAATAATGGAGTCCTAGGGTGATTGATTTTAAAATATTCCATCTCCTTTTTGCCCAGGAATCCTTGATTATAACCCTCGTCGATTATTTCATGGAGTTCACTTTTCAAGTCTGGTGTTGGGTCTTTATTAATTTTCCGATAGCATGAGACATCATTCAATTGTCTTTTAACTTCTAGGATGTACAGGGCCTTATCCCAAACCACAATGGAGCCCCCTTTATCGGCCTGTTTTATAATGACCGAGGTGTCCTTTTTAAGATTAGTTAACACTTGGGACTCAACTTTTGACATATTGTGTTTGGTCCACTTTTTCTTTGTTTCCATTTCAGTGACTGCGGACAGGATTGTTCTCTCAAATGTTGTCACTTCCTTTGAGACCTTGCTAGTTGGCGGACAAAAAACTGATTTATTCCTTAGTCCTGTAGTTTCCATTGGTGATTGATATGTATTCTCTGCAAAATATGTTTTTAATCTTACTTTTCAACAGAACTCTATGACTTCTGTCTTCAGTTTCACAAAGTCAGTTCCCCTAGTAGGAACGAATGTTAATCCTTTGCATAACACATTTTCTTCCTCTTTCGTTAGAACTTTGTTTGGCAGATTGAATATTGGTGACACCGTTAGCTCTTGTAATTGTGTCTCCTTGTTGACATTTCCCATGGCTGCTCCTTGTTGTACCTCGTTTTCCCGCAAGCTTTTGTTTGACCTCTGCCTAAAAAAGGCCCTTGATGTTGTTGTTGTTGTTGGAATCCGCCTTGTTTATTATTATTTCTCCGGGGTGTTGAGTTCTCTCCCTCACTACTACTCCCAGAGGAGGATGTATCCGAGAATGTAATAAACTTATTTTGTGATCTCCCTTGTATTCCTGTAAGTGCCTATGGGTTTCCGGCCTGGAGTAAAAATCCAGTTGTAAAAAAGGATATACTTTCTCTAGACTGAAGATTTTTTTTATCTTTTTCGAATTGTGCGTTTTTTTGATTTATAGTATAATCCTTGAAATCACCAATCTCTTTTTGAACTTTGTCCAGTAATGTTTTAGAATCAGTTGTTAGTTGGTTTGTTGAGATAGCCGTTTCTAAGGCTTCTATTTCCTCCAGTTGGATTTTAGACAATCTTTGAGCCATTTCTATAGTGAGGACCATCAGGTCGCGGCTACATTTAGTCTCGATGTAACTATAGCCTTTTTAGTAGAGGGGGTCTTCCATAAAAATTACGGGAACATTTTTGATCTGCAGACCTCCTGGGATTGTGCCAGCCCTCAAATGTTGAAGGAGAAAGTGACCATGGAGGTCAGTGCGGATTTGTTTTTTCTTGAGTCTTGGTAATTTATCAATTTCGTTTTGGTTTTGTGCAGAGGTACTGAGTGATGCAGAAGGGAATAATGGGGGGCAGCAAGGAGATTTTTTATGTGTTCCTCACTATACGCAAACGTTTCTCGTTCAGACATACTATTACAGACTTACAACACAATCTTACAAAAAGGCCACTATACAACAATGAAAAAGACGCAGGACCATATTCCCTGCTTGCACGAAGAAAAACACAGTGCACCTAGATTCCTTACTCAGCTATGTTTCAACTGGGACAGGGACCACACAGGCAATCGCCTGCTACTACTACGAAAAACCACCACTGGGTCAGGGCTCCCAATAGCACGGCTTAGCCACAAGCAATTAATACCCAAATTGAAGTGCCAATACTGTATGCTAATTAGAAACACCAATTATCTCAAAACATCCGAACTAAACAAAATGTTTTGATCTCAATCTATGTTTGGATATAATCTTTTATTTTTATCAAATGATTTTTTAGTTCATGAGTTTTGGTTTATAATTTCACCAAATTTAGATTTTTACAAGACCTTATGTACACAACATTTACATTACTCACAACATAGAATTTCAAAAAATATTATATACATTTTCAACCATAATTCAGTCATAAATCAGTCATACTACCTCTCATACACCACAGACAACATAAAAATATAAATTTACACTGGAATGATACTATTCTCAGAAAGCCATATGTTCATTTAACTCTTTTTTTCAAGTATTATAGTGAATTCTGTGTGACTTCTGGCTATAATAGTCTACGCGTTTCGAACTCCCGATGTTATGGAGTTCTCATCAGGACCAAGATCTGTGAAGAAAGGGAAAAACAGCCTTTCTTTAGAATAGTCATTTCATTGCTGTCCTTTCTGGCTACACCCTCCATCACTACAAGCTCCTTACATCTTACCTCCGAAGTTCAGAGCTCGTGTGGCGGGTTTCAGTGAGCAATCCCCGACGACCAGTCAACTCTAATTCCAGAAATTCCTCGACTTACTTGTGTGTTTGTTTGGGTTGGCGAAGCAATGGACTGCCTGGCTCTGGGAGAAAAAAACGTATGTTTAAAACCCTTTTCTTTAAGAGATAGAAACCAACTTTGGTATATGCGCGGGTTCTGTGTCTTACCTGCGTTGCGGGCTCAGGCTGCTGTGTACTAATGCCGTCGTTTCTGCCTGTAGGTACAAAAACAGGCAATCGTTTGTTCCCAAATCCTCGGCTCTCGGGCTGCTTGTCTAACTGTTCAACAGACTGTTAGCCTCGTTTCAATGGCCCGCAATACCTGTTTGATTCTTTGGCAGAGACTGAATGCTGTTTTCTTCCTACTCAATCAGTCGCGTTCAAACTAATGGCGGCGAGCTTCCGGGTCCGAAAAGGATCTCGGGAGTTGTAGTGTGGTTGTAGTTGCGACTCGATTTATATGCTGTTGGCGTGATCTTTTTAAGCTGTCGGCGCGATCTTTTTGACGTTTTAAAGGTCATCTGTCATATTTTTGACAGGGAGATTTTAATTTTTTGCTTGAGACCCAGACTTGGGTACCATCTTTATTGGGTGCTGAATAACTTAAGTGTTATCCGATGTCTTATTGGTTTTGCATGGTATACACTTGTAGTATGGAACTGTAACCCGGCACTCATTTCATAGTGTTGGAAACTCAAGTGGTAGCCTCGATCTTACCAGGAGGTGTGTAAAATCAATACTGGTTTTTAGACAACCGGTAGTGATACCTTATGTTTGTTGGTTGACATGGAATCTATTGTTTTTTTGGTATTGTTCTTATTCTTGGAGAGAGTTTGTATACTGTTAGTTTTCATATGATGAGGTCCGCGTGCATTTGCCACATCAGCTCAATTTAAAAATTTCGGTCAGCTCATTGAGTCCATGTACAGCTCTATTAAATTTGACGATCAACATAGCCTCTCGACATAAAAGTTTAGCATCCAGGTCGTCTCCTCTTGCATCATTTTCGACCTTTGATATTACTGTCCAAATTAAATCTGTTTCTTTGTGATTCTGTAAGCGCCAATGGTTAACCAAAGAAGCAGTAAGTACATTGTTCTTAATCCTCGATTTATGTTGTTGTATTTGTAGTCATACTTCCTGGTTGCTTTTCCCTATATAAACTAAATCACAAGGACATGTAATCCCATATACAACAAACCGTGATTTACAGTTAGTAAATGCTTCATGCTTCCACATTATATTTTTATGTTTGAACATAGTTCCTTCTTTTGTGCTATTACAGCATGACCATGTTCCACATTTTCGATGACCCTGCACGGGTGGTAAGCCCATCATTGTTCTTAAAGTAGTGGGCTTAGTCTGTGGGAGTGCGGCTCTTACTAATTGATTTGCAATACTGCAATTCTTCTTAAATGCAAATAATGGTTCTTTTGAAAAGGCTTCATCCAAATCTTTTAAATTATGCCAATAGTTCTTTACCACTTTTTTAAGTGCATTAGAGTCAGGACAAAATGTCGATACAAACACCATTCTGTCAGTTTCCTTTTTTGTCTTTTTTTCAAGTAGGCATTAGCGTGGTGTCCACCACGCTCTTTTCATTGATTTTCTCAGTAATTTTTTCGGGTACCCACGTTGTAACAAGTTAGTTCTCAAATTCTCTGCGTGTCTTAGATATTCTTCTTTATAATTACAATTGCGTCGAATTCGTAAATATTGCCCGTACGGCAGGTTCTCCGTAAGACTTCGAGGATGATTACTCTTGAAATGGAGTGCCTTGTTGCGGTCTGTGGATTTTTTATAGGGTGTTGTAACCAGACCTCCTTCTGATGGATAAACCTCTACATCAAGGAATGCCATTTTCCTCTGCGAATGGGACATACTGAATTTGACAGTTGGTGTTTTGTTGTTAATCCATTCATAAAAAATTTTTTGCTCCTCCTCCGTACTAGTCCAAGTGAAAAAATATCATTGATATATCGACTCCAACTTTGTATCCACTGTGAATATGGATTATTCTGATAAACAAAGGTCTCCTCATACTTATACATAAACAGAACCGCCAGTTCTGGTGCAAATGGGCATCCCATTGCTACTCTGCCAATTTGGAAGTAGAACTCCCCATCAAAATTGAAATAGTTCTTCTTTAGGGCGAACTCAGCAAGTTTAGAGATGAATTCCGTTGGAATTTTATGTGGTCTTTCTCTCTCTTCCAAGATAGATTTGAGCACGTGAATACCTTCATCTTGCGGGATTTGCGTATATAAGGACTTAACGTCCATAGTGACCATCCAGTGTTTGTCTTCCTCAAAACCAATTAAAGTCAGCTTATTAATGAAATCAGTAGTGTCCTGTATGAATGATTTGACTTGTGGTAAAAAAGTTTTCAAAAAGAAATCCAGAAACTTGGCGATAGGTTCCAATAGTGACTCACAACCAGACACTATCGGTCGTCCGGGGGGTGTTTTTTCATCTTTATGTATTTTTGGCAATACATAAAATAATGGAGTCCTAGGGTGATTGATTTTAAAATATTCCATCTCCTTTTTGCCCAGGAATCCTTGATTATAACCCTCGTCGATTATTTCATGGAGTTCACTTTTCAAGTCTGGTGTTGGGTCTTTATTAATTTTCCGATAGCATGAGACATCATTCAATTGTCTTTTAACTTCTAGGATGTACAGGGCCTTATCCCAAACCACAATGGAGCCCCCTTTATCGGCCTGTTTTATAATGACCGAGGTGTCCTTTTTAAGATTAGTTAACACTTGGGACTCAACTTTTGACATATTGTGTTTGGTCCACTTTTTCTTTGTTTCCATTTCAGTGACTGCGGACAGGATTGTTCTCTCAAATGTTGTCACTTCCTTTGAGACCTTGCTAGTTGGCGGACAAAAAACTGATTTATTCCTTAGTCCTGTAGTTTCCATTGGTGATTGATATGTATTCTCTGCAAAATATGTTTTTAATCTTACTTTTCAACAGAACTCTATGACTTCTGTCTTCAGTTTCACAAAGTCAGTTCCCCTAGTAGGAACGAATGTTAATCCTTTGCATAACACATTTTCTTCCTCTTTCGTTAGAACTTTGTTTGGCAGATTGAATATTGGTGACACGGTTAGCTCTTGTAATTGTGTCTCCTTGTTGACATTTCCCATGGCTGCTCCTTGTTGTACCTCGTTTTCCCGCAAGCTTTTGTTTGACCTCTGCCTAAAAAAGGCCCTTGATGTTGTTGTTGTTGTTGGAATCCGCCTTGTTTATTATTATTTCTCCGGGGTGTTGAGTTCTCTCCCTCACTACTACTCCCAGAGGAGGATGTATCCGAGAATGTAATAAACTTATTTTGTGATCTCCCTTGTATTCCTGTAAGTGCCTATGGGTTTCCGGCCTGGAGTAAAAATCCAGTTGTAAAAAAGGATATACTTTCTCTAGACTGAAGATTTTTTTTATCTTTTTCGAATTGTGCGTTTTTTTGATTTATAGTATAATCCTTGAAATCACCAATCTCTTTTTGAACTTTGTCCAGTAATGTTTTAGAATCAGTTGTTAGTTGGTTTGTTGAGATAGCCGTTTCTAAGGCTTCTATTTCCTCCAGTTGGATTTTAGACAATCTTTGAGCCATTTCTATAGTGAGGACCATCAGGTCGCGGCTACATTTAGTCTCGATGTAACTATAGCCTTTTTAGTAGAGGGGGTCTTCCATAAAAATTACGGGAACATTTTTGATCTGCAGACCTCCTGGGATTGTGCCAGCCCTCAAATGTTGAAGGAGAAAGTGACCATGGAGGTCAGTGCGGATTTGTTTTTTCTTGAGTCTTGGTAATTTATCAATTTCGTTTTGGTTTTGTGCAGAGGTACTGAGTGATGCAGAAGGGAATAATGGGGGGCAGCAAGGAGATTTTTTATGTGTTCCTCACTATACGCAAACGTTTCTCGTTCAGACATACTATTACAGACTTACAACACAATCTTACAAAAAGGCCACTATACAACAATGAAAAAGACGCAGGACCATATTCCCTGCTTGCACGAAGAAAAACACAGTGCACCTAGATTCCTTACTCAGCTATGTTTCAACTGGGACAGGGACCACACAGGCAATCGCCTGCTACTACTACGAAAAACCACCACTGGGTCAGGGCTCCCAATAGCACGGCTTAGCCACAAGCAATTAATACCCAAATTGAAGTGCCAATACTGTATGCTAATTAGAAACACCAATTATCTCAAAACATCCGAACTAAACAAAATGTTTTGATCTCAATCTATGTTTGGATATAATCTTTTATTTTTATCAAATGATTTTTTAGTTCATGAGTTTTGGTTTATAATTTCACCAAATTTAGATTTTTACAAGACCTTATGTACACAACATTTACATTACTCACAACATAGAGTTTCAAAAAATATTATATACATTTTCAACCATAATTCAGTCATAAATCAGTCATACTACCTCTCATACACCACAGACAACATAAAAATATAAATTTACACTGGAATGATACTATTCTCAGAAAGCCATATGTTCATTTAACTCTTTTTTTCAAGTATTATAGTGAATTCTGTGTGACTTCTGGCTATAATAGTCTACGCGTTTCGAACTCCCGATGTTATGGAGTTCTCATCAGGACCAAGATCTGTGAAGAAAGGGAAAAACAGCCTTTCTTTAGAATAGTCATTTCATTGCTGTCCTTTCTGGCTACACCCTCCATCACTACAAGCTCCTTACATCTTACCTCCGAAGTTCAGAGCTCGTGTGGCGGGTTTCAGTGAGCAATCCCCGACGACCAGTCAACTCTAATTCCAGAAATTCCTCGACTTACTTGTGTGTTTGTTTGGGTTGGCGAAGCAATGGACTGCCTGGCTCTGGGAGAAAAAAACGTATGTTTCAAACCCTTTTCTTTAAGAGATAGAAACCAACTTTGGTATATGCGCGGGTTCTGTGTCTTACCTGCGTTGCGGGCTCAGGCTGCTGTGTACTAATGCCGTCGTTTCTGCCTGTAGGTACAAAAACAGGCAATCGTTTGTTCCCAAATCCTCGGCTCTCGGGCTGCTTGTCTAACTGTTCAACAGACCGTTAGCCTTGTTTCAATGGCCGGCAATACCTGTTTGATTCTTTGGCAGAGACTGAGTGCTGTTTTCTTCCTACTCAATCAGTCGCGTTCAAACTAATGGCGGCGAGCTTCCGGGTCCGAAAAGGATCTCGGGAGTTGTAGTGTGGTTGTAGTTGCGACTCGATTTATATGCTGTTGGCGTGATCTTTTTAAGCTGTCGGCGCGATCTTTTTGACGTTTTAAAGGTCATCTGTCATATTTTTGACAGGGAGATTTTAATTTTTTGCTTGAGACCCAGACTTGGGTATCATCTTTATTCGGTGCTGAATAACTTAAGTGTTATCCGATGTCTTATTGGTATTGCATGGTATACACTTGTAGTATGGAACTGTAACCCGGCACTCATTTCATAGTGTTGGAAACTCAAGTGGTAGCCTCGATCTTACCAGGAGGTGTGTAAAATCAATACTGGTTTTTAGACAACCGGTAGTGATACCTTATTGTTGTTGGTTGACATGGAATCTACTGTTTTTTTGGTATTGTTCTTATTCTTGGAGAGAGTTTGTATACTGTTAGTTTTCATATGATGAGGTCCGTGTGCATTTGCCACATCAGCTCAATTTAAAAATTTCGGTCAGCTCATTGAGTCCATGTACAGCTCTATTAAATTTGACGATCAACATAGCCTCTCGACATAAAAGTTTAGCATCCAGGTCGTCTCCTCTTGCATCATTTTCGACCTTTGATATTACTGTCCAAATTAAATCTGTTTCTTTGTGAATCTGTAAGCGCCAATGGTTAACCAAAGAAGCAGTAAGTACATTGTTCTTAATCCTCGATTTATGTTGTTGTATTTGTAGTCGTACTTCCTGGTTGCTTTTCCCTATATAAACTAAATCACAAGGACATGTAATCCCATATACAACAAACCGTGATTTACAGTTAGTAAATGCTTCATGCTTCCACATTATATTTTTATGTTTGAACATAGTTCCTTCTTTTGTGCTATTACAGCATGACCATGTTCCACATTTTCGATGACCCTGCACGGGTGGTAAGCCCATCATTGTTCTTAAAGTAGTGGGCTTAGTCTGTGGGAGTGCGGCTCTTACTAATTGATTTGCAATACTGCAATTCTTCTTAAATGCAAATAATGGTTCTTTTGAAAAGGCTTCATCCAAATCTTTTAAATTATGCCAATTGTTCTTTACCACTTTTTTAAGTGCATTAGAGTCAGGACAAAATGTCGATACAAACACCATTCTGTCAGTTTCCTTTTTTGTCTTTTTTTCAAGTAGGCATTCGCGTGGTGTCCACCACGCTCTTTTCATTGATTTTCTCAGTAATTTTTTCGGGTACCCACGTTGTAACAAGTTAGTTCTCAAATTCTCTGCGTGTCTTAGATATTCTTCTTTATAATTACAATTGCGTCGAATTCGTAAATATTGCCTGTACGGCAGGTTCTCCGTAAGACTTCGAGGATGATTACTCTTGAAATGGAGTGCCTTGTTGCGGTCTGTGGATTTTTTATAGTGTGTTGTAACCAGACCTCCTTCTGATGGATAAACCTCTACATCAAGGAATGCCATTTTCTTCTGCGAATGGGACATACTGAATTTGACAGTTGGTGTTTTGTTGTTAATCCATTCATAAAAAATTTTTTGCTCCTCCTCCGTACTAGTCCAAGTGAAAAAATATCATCGATATATCGACTCCAACTTTGTATCCACTGTTAATATGGATTATTTTGATAAACAAAGGTCTCCTCATACTTATACATAAACAGAACCGCCAGTTCTGGTGCAAATGGGCATCCCATTGCTACTCTGCCAATTTGGAAGTAGAACTCCCCATCAAAATTGAAATAGTTCTTCTTCAGGGCGAACTCAGCAAGTTTAGAGATGAATTCCGTTGGAATTTTATGTAGTCTTTCTCTCTCTTCCAAGATAGATTTGAGCACGTGAATACCTTCATCTTGCGGGATTTGCGTATATAAGGACTTAACGTCCATAGTGACCATCCAGTGTTTGTCTTCCTCAAAACCAATTAAAGTCAGCCTATTAATGAAATCAGTAGTGTCCTGTATGAATGATTTGACTTGTGGTAAAAAAGTTTATAAAAAGAAATCCAGAAACTTGGCGATAGGTTCCAATTGTGACTCACAGCCAGACACTATCGGTCGTCCGGGGGGTGTTTTTTCATCTTTATGTATTTTTGGCAATACATAAAATAATGGAGTCCTAGGGTGTTTGATTTTAAAATATTCCATCTCCTTTTTGCCCAGGAATCCTTGATTATAACCCTCGTCGATTATTTCATGGAGTTCACTTTTCAAGTCTGGTGTTGGGTCTTTATTAATTTTCCGATCGCATAAGACATCATTCAATTGTCTTTTAACATCTAGGATGTACAGGGCCTTATCCCAAACCACAATGGAGCCCCCTTTATCGGCCTGTTTTATAATGACCGAGGTGTCCTTTTTAAGATTAGTTAACACTTGGGACTCAACTTTTGACATATTGCGTTTGGTCCACTTTTTCTTTGTTTCCATTTCAGTGACTGCGGACAGGATTGTTCTCTCAAATGTTGTCACTTCCTTTGGGACCTTGCTAGTTGGCGGACAAAAAACTGATTTATTCCTTAGTCCTGTAGTTTCCATTGGTGATTGATATGTATTCTCTGCAAAATATGTTTTTAATCTTACTTTTCGACAGAATTCTATGACTTCTGTCTTCAGTTTCACAAAGTCAGTTCCCCTAGTAGGAACGAATGTTAATCCTTTGCATAACACATTTTCTTCCTCTTTCGTTAGAACTTTGTTTGGCAGATTGAATATTGGTGACACCGTTAGCTCTTGTAATTGTGTCTCCTTGTTGACATTTCCCATGGCTGCTCCTTGTTGTACCTCGTTTTCCCGCAAGCTTTTGTTTGACCTCTGCCTAAAAAAGGCCCTTGATGTTGTTGTTGTTGTTGGAATCCGCCTCGTTTATTATTATTTCTCCGGGGTGTTGAGTTCTCTCCCTCACTACTACTCCCGGAGGAGGATGTATCCGAGAATGTAATAAACTTATTTTGTGATCTCCCTTGTATTCCTGTAAGTGCCTATGGGTTTCCGGCCTGGATTAAAAATCCGGTTGTAAAAAAGGATATACTTTCTCTAGACTGAAGATTTTTTTAATCTTTTTCGAATTGTGCGGTTTTTTGATTTATAGTATAATCCTTGAAATCACCAATCTCTTTTTGAACCTTGTCCAGTAATGTTTTAGAATCAGTTGTTAGTTGGTTTGTTGAGATAGCCGTTTCTAAGGCTTCTATTTCCTCCAGTTGGATTTTAGACAATCTTTGAGCCATTTCTATAGTGAGGACCATCAGGTCGCGGCTACATTTAGTCTCGATGTAACTATAGCCTTTTTAGTAGAGGGGGTCTTCCATAAAAATTACGGGAACATTTTTGATCTGCAGACCTCCTGGGATTGTACCAGCCCTCAAATGTTGAAGGAGAAAGTGACCATGGAGGTCAGTGCGGATTTGTTTTTTCTTGAGTCTTGTTAATTTATCAATTTCGTTTTGGTTTTGTGCAGAGGTACTGAGTGATGCAGAAGGGAATAATGGGGGGCAGCAAGGAGATTTTTTATGTGTTCCTCACTATACGCAAACGTTTCTCATTCAGACATACTATTACAGACTTACAACACAATCTTACAAAAAGGCCACTATACAACAATGAAAAAGATGCAGGACCATATTCCCTGCTTGCACGAAGAAAAACACAGTGCACCTAGATTCCTTACTCAGCTATGTTTCAACTGGGACAGGGACCACACAGGCAATCGCCTGCTACTACTACGAAAAACCACCACTGGGTCAGGGCTCTCAATAGCATGGCTTAGCCACAAGCAATTAATACCCAAATTGAAGTGCCAATACTGTATGCTAATTAGAAACACCAATTATCTCAAAACATCCGAACTAAACAAAATGTTTTGATCTCAATCTATGTTTGGATTTAATCTTTTATTTTTATCAAACGATGTTTTAGTTCATGAGTTTTGGTTTATAATTTCACCAAATTTAGATTTTTACAAGACCTTATGTACACAACATTTACATTACTCACAACATAGAATTTCAAAAAATATTATATACATTTTCAACCATAATTCAGTCATAAATCAGTCATACTACCTCTCATACACCACAGACAACATAAAAATATAAATTTACACTGGAATGATACTATTCTCAGAAAGCCATATGTTCATTTAACTCTTTTTTTCAAGTATTATAGTGAATTCTGTGTGACTTCTGGCTATAATAGTCTACGCGTTTCGAACTCCCGATGTTATGGAGTTCTCATTAGGACCAAGATCTGTGAAGAAAGGGAAAAACAGCCTTTCTTTAGAATAGTCATTTCATTGCTATCCTTTCTGGCTACACCCTCCATCACTACAAGCTCCTTACATCTTACCTCCGAAGTTCAGAGCTCGTGTGGCGGGTTTCAGTGAGCAATCCCCGACGACCAGTCAACTCTAATTCCAGAAATTCCTCGACTTACTTGTGTGTTTGTTTGGGTTGGCGAAGCAATGGACTGCCTGGCTCTGGGAGAAAAAAACGTATGTTTCAAACCCTTTTCTTTAAGAGATAGATACCAACTTTGGTATATGCGCGGGTTCTGTGTCTTACCTGCGTTGCGGGCTCAGGCTGCTGTGTACTAATGCCGTCGTTTCTGCCTGTAGGTACAAAAACAGGCAATCGTTTATTCCCAAATCCTCGGCTCTCGGGCTGCTTGTCTAACTGTTCAACAGACCGTTAGCCTCGTTTCAATGGCCGGCAATACCTGTTTGATTCTTTGGCAGAGACTGAATGCTGTTTTCTTCCTACTCAATCAGTCGCGTTCAAACTACTGGCGGCGAGCTTCCGGGTCCGAAAAGGATCTCGGGAGTTGTAGTGTGGTTGTAGTTGCGACTCGATTTATATGCTGTTGGCGTGATCTTTTTAAGCTGTCGGCGCGATCTTTTTGACGTTTTAAAGGTCATCTGTCATATTTTTGACAGGGAGATTTTAATTTTTTGCTTGAGACCCAGACTTGGGTATCATCTTTATTCGTGCTGAATAACTTAAGTGTTATCCGATGTCTTATTGGTTTTGCATGGTATACACTTGTAGTTTGGAACTGTAACCCGGCACTCATTTCATAGTGTTGGAAACTCAAGTGGTAGCCTTGATCTTACCAGGAGGTGTGTAAAATCAATACTGGTTTTTAGACAACCGGTAGTGATACCTTATGGTTGTTGGTTGACATGGAATCTACTGTTTTTTTGGTATTGTTCTTATTCTTGGAGAGAGTTTGTATACTGTTAGTTTTCATATGATGAGGTCCGTGTGCATTTGCCACATCAGCTCAATTTAAAAATTTCGGTCAGCTCATTGAGTCCATGTACAGCTCTATTAAATTTGACGATCAACATAGCCTCTCGACATAAACGTTTAGCATCCAGGTCGTCTCCTCTTGCATCATTTTCGACCTTTGATATTACTGTCCAAATTAAATCTGTTTCTTTGTGATTCTGTAAGCGCCAATGGTTAACCAAAGAAGCAGTAAGTACATTGTTCTTAATCCTCGATTTATGTTGTTGTATTTGTAGTCGTACTTCCTGGTTGCTTTTCCCTATATAAACTAAATCACAAGGACATGTAATCCCATATACAACAAACCGTGATTTACAGTTAGTAAATGCTTCATGCTTCCACATTATATTTTTATGTTTGAACATAGTTCCTTCTTTTGTGCTATTACAGCATGACCATGTTCCACATTTTCGATGACCCTGCACGGGTGGTAAGCCCATCATTGTTCTTAAAGTAGTGGGCTTAGTCTGTGGGAGTGCGGCTCTTACTAATTGATTTGCAATACTGCAATTCTTCTTAAATGCAAATAATGGTTCTTTTGAAAAGGCTTCATCCAAATCTTTTAAATTATGCCAATTGTTCTTTACCACTTTTTTAAGTGCATTAGAGTCAGGACAAAATGTCGATACAAACACCATTCTGTCAGTTTCCTTTTTTGTCTTTTTTTCAAGTAGGCATTAGCGTGGTGTCCACCACGCTCTTTTCATTGATTTTCTCAGTAATTTTTTCGGGTACCCACGTTGTAACAAGTTAGTTCTCAAATTCTCTGCGTGTCTTAGATATTCTTCTTTATAATTACAATTGCGTCGAATTCGTAAATATTGCCCGTACGGCAGGTTCTCCGTAAGACTTCGAGGATGATTACTCTTGAAATGGAGTGCCTTGTTGCGGTCTGTGGATTTTTTATAGTGTGTTGTAACCAGACCTCCTTCTGATGGATAAACCTCTACATCAAGGAATGCCATTTTCTTCTGCGAATGGGACATACTGAATTTGACAGTTGGTGTTTTGTTGTTAATCCATTCATAAAAAAATTTTTGCTCCTCCTCCGTACTAGTCCAAGTGAAAAAATATCATTGATATATCGACTCCAACTTTGTATCCACTGTGAATATGGATTATTTTGATAAACAAAGGTCTCCTCATACTTATACATAAACAGAACCGCCAGTTCTGGTGCAAATGGGCATCCCATTGCTACTCTGCCAATTTGGAAGTAGAACTCCCCATCAAAATTGAAATAGTTCTTCTTTAGGGCGAACTCAGCAAGTTTAGAGATGAATTCCGTTGGAATTTTATGTGGTCTTTCTCTCTCTTCCAAGATAGATTTGAGCACGTGAATACCTTCATCTTGCGGGATTTGCGTATATAAGGACTTAACGTCCATAGTGACCATCCAGTGTTTGTCTTCCTCAAAACCAATTAAAGTCAGCTTATTAATGAAATCAGTAGTGTCCTGTATGAATGATTTGACTTGTGGTAAAAAAGTTTTCAAAAAGAAATCCAGAAACTTGGCGATAGGTTCCAATAGTGACTCACAACCAGACACTATCGGTCGTCCGGGGGGTGTTTTTTCATCTTTATGTATTTTTGGCAATACATAAAATAATGGAGTCCTAGGGTGATTGATTTTAAAATATTCCATCTCCTTTTTGCTCAGGAATCCTTGATTATAACCCTCGTCGATTATTTCATGGAGTTCACTTTTCAAGTCTGGTGTTGGGTCTTTATTAATTTTCCGATAGCATGAGACATCATTCAATTGTCTTTTAACTTCTAGGATGTACAGGGCCTTATCCCAAACCACAATGGAGCCCCCTTTATCGGCCTGTTTTATAATGACCGAGGTGTCCTTTTTAAGATTAGTTAACACTTGGGACTCAACTTTTGACATATTGTGTTTGGTCCACTTTTTCTTTGTTTCCATTTCAGTGACTGCGGACAGGATTGTTCTCTCAAATGTTGTCACTTCCTTTGGGACCTTGCTAGTTGGCGGACAAAAAACTGATTTATTCCTTAGTCCTGTAGTTTCCATTGGTGATTGATATGTATTCTCTGCAAAATATGTTTTTAATCTTACTTTTCAACAGAACTCTATGACTTCTGTCTTCAGTTTCACAAAGTCAGTTCCCCTAGTAGGAACGAATGTTAATCCTTTGCATAACACATTTTCTTCCTCTTTCGTTAGAACTTTGTTTGGCAGATTGAATATTGGTGACACCGTTAGCTCTTGTAATTGTGTCTCCTTGTTGACATTTCCCATGGCTGCTCCTTGTTGTACCTCGTTTTCCCGCAAGCTTTTGTTTGACCTCTGCCTAAAAAAGGCCCTTGATGTTGTTGTTGTTGTTGGAATCCGCCTCGTTTATTATTATTTCTCCGGGGTGTTGAGTTCTCTCCTTCACTACTACTCCCGGAGGAGGATGTATCCGAGAATGTAATAAACTTATTTTGTGATCTCCCTTGTATTCCTGTAAGTGCCTATGGGTTTCCGGCCTGGAGTAAAAATCCAGTTGTAAAAAAGGATATACTTTCTCTAGACTGAAGATTTTTTTTATCTTTTTCGAATTGTGCGTTTTTTTGATTTATAGTATAATCCTTGAAATCACCAATCTCTTTTTGAACTTTGTCCAGTAATGTTTTAGAATCAGTTGTTAGTTGGTTTGTTGAGATAGCCGTTTCTAAGGCTTCTATTTCCTCCAGTTGGATTTTAGACAATCTTTGAGCCATTTCTATAGTGAGGACCATCAGGTCGCGGCTACATTTAGTCTCGATGTAACTATAGCCTTTTTAGTAGAGGGGGTCTTCCATAAAAATTACGGGAACATTTTTGATCTGCAGACCTCCTGGGATTGTGCCAGCCCTCAAATGTTGAAGGAGAAAGTGACCATGGAGGTCAGTGCGGATTTGTTTTTTCTTGAGTCTTGGTAATTTATCAATTTCGTTTTGGTTTTGTGCAGAGGTACTGAGTGATGCAGAAGGGAATAATGGGGGGCAGCAAGGAGATTTTTTATGTGTTCCTCACTATACGCAAACGTTTCTCGTTCAGACATACTATTACAGACTTACAACACAATCTTACAAAAAGGCCACTATACAACAATGAAAAAGACGCAGGACCATATTCCCTGCTTGCACGAAGAAAAACACAGTGCACCTAGATTCCTTACTCAGCTATGTTTCAACTGGGACAGGGACCACACAGGCAATCGCCTGCTACTACTACGAAAAACCACCACTGGGTCAGGGCTCCCAATAGCACGGCTTAGCCACAAGCAATTAATACCCAAATTGAAGTGCCAATACTGTATGCTAATTAGAAACACCAATTATCTCAAAACATCCGAACTAAACAAAATGTTTTGATCTCAATCTATGTTTGGATATAATCTTTTATTTTTATCAAATGATTTTTTAGTTCATGAGTTTTGGTTTATAATTTCACCAAATTTAGATTTTTACAAGACCTTATGTACACAACATTTACATTACTCACAACATAGAATTTCAAAAAATATTATATACATTTTCAACCATAATTCAGTCATAAATCAGTCATACTACCTCTCATACACCACAGACAACATAAAAATATAAATTTACACTGGAATGATACTATTCTCAGAAAGCCATATGTTCATTTAACTCTTTTTTTCAAGTATTATAGTGAATTCTGTGTGACTTCTGGCTATAATAGTCTACGCGTTTCGAACTCCCGATGTTATGGAGTTCTCATCAGGACCAAGATCTGTGAAGAAAGGGAAAAACAGCCTTTCTTTAGAATAGTCATTTCATTGCTGTCCTTTCTGGCTACACCCTCCATCACTACAAGCTCCTTACATCTTACCTCCGAAGTTCAGAGCTCGTGTGGCGGGTTTCAGTGAGCAATCCCCGACGACCAGTCAACTCTAATTCCAGAAATTCCTCGACTTACTTGTGTGTTTGTTTGGGTTGGCGAAGCAATGGACTGCCTGGCTCTGGGAGAAAAAAACGTATGTTTAAAACCCTTTTCTTTAAGAGATAGAAACCAACTTTGGTATATGCGCGGGTTCTGTGTCTTACCTGCGTTGCGGGCTCAGGCTGCTGTGTACTAATGCCGTCGTTTCTGCCTGTAGGTACAAAAACAGGCAATCGTTTGTTCCCAAATCCTCGGCTCTCGGGCTGCTTGTCTAACTGTTCAACAGACTGTTAGCCTCGTTTCAATGGCCCGCAATACCTGTTTGATTCTTTGGCAGAGACTGAATGCTGTTTTCTTCCTACTCAATCAGTCGCGTTCAAACTAATGGCGGCGAGCTTCCGGGTCCGAAAAGGATCTCGGGAGTTGTAGTGTGGTTGTAGTTGCGACTCGATTTATATGCTGTTGGCGTGATCTTTTTAAGCTGTCGGCGCGATCTTTTTGACGTTTTAAAGGTCATCTGTCATATTTTTGACAGGGAGATTTTAATTTTTTGCTTGAGACCCAGACTTGGGTACCATCTTTATTGGGTGCTGAATAACTTAAGTGTTATCCGATGTCTTATTGGTTTTGCATGGTATACACTTGTAGTATGGAACTGTAACCCGGCACTCATTTCATAGTGTTGGAAACTCAAGTGGTAGCCTCGATCTTACCAGGAGGTGTGTAAAATCAATACTGGTTTTTAGACAACCGGTAGTGATACCTTATGTTTGTTGGTTGACATGGAATCTACTGTTTTTTTGGTATTGTTCTTATTCTTGGAGAGAGTTTGTATACTGTTAGTTTTCATATGATGAGGTCCGCGTGCATTTGCCACATCAGCTCAATTTAAAAATTTCGGTCAGCTCATTGAGTCCATGTACAGCTCTATTAAATTTGACGATCAACATAGCCTCTCGACATAAAAGTTTAGCATCCAGGTCGTCTCCTCTTGCATCATTTTCGACCTTTGATATTACTGTCCAAATTAAATCTGTTTCTTTGTGATTCTGTAAGCGCCAATGGTTAACCAAAGAAGCAGTAAGTACATTGTTCTTAATCCTCGATTTATGTTGTTGTATTTGTAGTCATACTTCCTGGTTGCTTTTCCCTATATAAACTAAATCACAAGGACATGTAATCCCATATACAACAAACCGTGATTTACAGTTAGTAAATGCTTCATGCTTCCACATTATATTTTTATGTTTGAACATAGTTCCTTCTTTTGTGCTATTACAGCATGACCATGTTCCACATTTTCGATGACCCTGCACGGGTGGTAAGCCCATCATTGTTCTTAAAGTAGTGGGCTTAGTCTGTGGGAGTGCGGCTCTTACTAATTGATTTGCAATACTGCAATTCTTCTTAAATGCAAATAATGGTTCTTTTGAAAAGGCTTCATCCAAATCTTTTAAATTATGCCAATAGTTCTTTACCACTTTTTTAAGTGCATTAGAGTCAGGACAAAATGTCGATACAAACACCATTCTGTCAGTTTCCTTTTTTGTCTTTTTTTCAAGTAGGCATTAGCGTGGTGTCCACCACGCTCTTTTCATTGATTTTCTCAGTAATTTTTTCGGGTACCCACGTTGTAACAAGTTAGTTCTCAAATTCTCTGCGTGTCTTAGATATTCTTCTTTATAATTACAATTGCGTCGAATTCGTAAATATTGCCCGTACGGCAGGTTCTCCGTAAGACTTCGAGGATGATTACTCTTGAAATGGAGTGCCTTGTTGCGGTCTGTGGATTTTTTATAGGGTGTTGTAACCAGACCTCCTTCTGATGGATAAACCTCTACATCAAGGAATGCCATTTTCCTCTGCGAATGGGACATACTGAATTTGACAGTTGGTGTTTTGTTGTTAATCCATTCATAAAAAATTTTTTGCTCCTCCTCCGTACTAGTCCAAGTGAAAAAATATCATTGATATATCGACTCCAACTTTGTATCCACTGTGAATATGGATTATTTTGATAAACAAAGGTCTCCTCATACTTATACATAAACAGAACCGCCAGTTCTGGTGCAAATGGGCATCCCATTGCTACTCTGCCAATTTGGAAGTAGAACTCCCCATCAAAATTGAAATAGTTCTTCTTTAGGGCGAACTCAGCAAGTTTAGAGATGAATTCCGTTGGAATTTTATGTGGTCTTTCTCTCTCTTCCAAGATAGATTTGAGCACGTGAATACCTTCATCTTGCGGGATTTGCGTATATAAGGACTTAACGTCCATAGTGACCATCCAGTGTTTGTCTTCCTCAAAACCAATTAAAGTCAGCTTATTAATGAAATCAGTAGTGTCCTGTATGAATGATTTGACTTGTGGTAAAAAAGTTTTCAAAAAGAAATCCAGAAACTTGGCGATAGGTTCCAATAGTGACTCACAACCAGACACTATCGGTCGTCCGGGGGGTGTTTTTTCATCTTTATGTATTTTTGGCAATACATAAAATAATGGAGTCCTAGGGTGATTGATTTTAAAATATTCCATCTCCTTTTTGCCCAGGAATCCTTGATTATAACCCTCGTCGATTATTTCATGGAGTTCACTTTTCAAGTCTGGTGTTGGGTCTTTATTAATTTTCCGATAGCATGAGACATCATTCAATTGTCTTTTAACTTCTAGGATGTACAGGGCCTTATCCCAAACCACAATGGAGCCCCCTTTATCGGCCTGTTTTATAATGACCGAGGTGTCCTTTTTAAGATTAGTTAACACTTGGGACTCAACTTTTGACATATTGTGTTTGGTCCACTTTTTCTTTGTTTCCATTTCAGTGACTGCGGACAGGATTGTTCTCTCAAATGTTGTCACTTCCTTTGAGACCTTGCTAGTTGGCGGACAAAAAACTGATTTATTCCTTAGTCCTGTAGTTTCCATTGGTGATTGATATGTATTCTCTGCAAAATATGTTTTTAATCTTACTTTTCAACAGAACTCTATGACTTCTGTCTTCAGTTTCACAAAGTCAGTTCCCCTAGTAGGAACGAATGTTAATCCTTTGCATAACACATTTTCTTCCTCTTTCGTTAGAACTTTGTTTGGCAGATTGAATATTGGTGACACCGTTAGCTCTTGTAATTGTGTCTCCTTGTTGACATTTCCCATGGCTGCTCCTTGTTGTACCTCGTTTTCCCGCAAGCTTTTGTTTGACCTCTGCCTAAAAAAGGCCCTTGATGTTGTTGTTGTTGTTGGAATCCGCCTCGTTTATTATTATTTCTCCGGGGTGTTGAGTTCTCTCCCTCACTACTACTCCCAGAGGAGGATGTATCCGAGAATGTAATAAACTTATTTTGTGATCTCCCTTGTATTCCTGTAAGTGCCTATGGGTTTCCGGCCTGGAGTAAAAATCCAGTTGTAAAAAAGGATATACTTTCTCTAGACTGAAGATTTTTTTTATCTTTTTCGAATTGTGCGTTTTTTTGATTTATAGTATAATCCTTGAAATCACCAATCTCTTTTTGAACTTTGTCCAGTAATGTTTTAGAATCAGTTGTTAGTTGGTTTGTTGAGATAGCCGTTTCTAAGGCTTCTATTTCCTCCAGTTGGATTTTAGACAATCTTTGAGCCATTTCTATAGTGAGGACCATCAGGTCGCGGCTACATTTAGTCTCGATGTAACTATAGCCTTTTTAGTAGAGGGGGTCTTCCATAAAAATTACGGGAACATTTTTGATCTGCAGACCTCCTGGGATTGTGCCAGCCCTCAAATGTTGAAGGAGAAAGTGACCATGGAGGTCAGTGCGGATTTGTTTTTTCTTGAGTCTTGGTAATTTATCAATTTCGTTTTGGTTTTGTGCAGAGGTACTGAGTGATGCAGAAGGGAATAATGGGGGGCAGCAAGGAGATTTTTTATGTGTTCCTCACTATACGCAAACGTTTCTCGTTCAGACATACTATTACAGACTTACAACACAATCTTACAAAAAGGCCACTATACAACAATGAAAAAGACGCAGGACCATATTCCCTGCTTGCACGAAGAAAAACACAGTGCACCTAGATTCCTTACTCAGCTATGTTTCAACTGGGACAGGGACCACACAGGCAATCGCCTGCTACTACTACGAAAAACCACCACTGGGTCAGGGCTCCCAATAGCACGGCTTAGCCACAAGCAATTAATACCCAAATTGAAGTGCCAATACTGTATGCTAATTAGAAACACCAATTATCTCAAAACATCCGAACTAAACAAAATGTTTTGATCTCAATCTATGTTTGGATATAATCTTTTATTTTTATCAAATGATTTTTTAGTTCATGAGTTTTGGTTTATAATTTCACCAAATTTAGATTTTTACAAGACCTTATGTACACAACATTTACATTACTCACAACATAGAATTTCAAAAAATATTATATACATTTTCAACCATAATTCAGTCATAAATCAGTCATACTACCTCTCATACACCACAGACAACATAAAAATATAAATTTACACTGGAATGATACTATTCTCAGAAAGCCATATGTTCATTTAACTCTTTTTTTCAAGTATTATAGTGAATTCTGTGTGACTTCTGGCTATAATAGTCTACGCGTTTCGAACTCCCGATGTTATGGAGTTCTCATCAGGACCAAGATCTGTGAAGAAAGGGAAAAACAGCCTTTCTTTAGAATAGTCATTTCATTGCTGTCCTTTCTGGCTACACCCTCCATCACTACAAGCTCCTTACATCTTACCTCCGAAGTTCAGAGCTCGTGTGGCGGGTTTCAGTGAGCAATCCCCGACGACCAGTCAACTCTAATTCCAGAAATTCCTCGACTTACTTGTGTGTTTGTTTGGGTTGGCGAAGCAATGGACTGCCTGGCTCTGGGAGAAAAAAACGTATGTTTCAAACCCTTTTCTTTAAGAGATAGAAACCAACTTTGGTATATGCGCGGGTTCTGTGTCTTACCTGCGTTGCGGGCTCAGGCTGCTGTGTACTAATGCCGTCGTTTCTGCCTGTAGGTACAAAAACAGGCAATCGTTTGTTCCCAAATCCTCGGCTCTCGGGCTGCTTGTCTAACTGTTCAACAGACCGTTAGCCTCGTTTCAATGGCCGGCAATACCTGTTTGATTCTTTGGCAGAGACTGAGTGCTGTTTTCTTCCTACTCAATCAGTCGCGTTCAAACTAATGGCGGCGAGCTTCCGGGTCCGAAAAGGATCTCGGGAGTTGTATTGTGGTTGTAGTTGCGACTCGATTTATATGCTGTTGGCGTGATCTTTTTAAGCTGTCGGCGCGATCTTTTTGACGTTTTAAAGGTCATCTGTCATATTTTTGACAGGGAGATTTTAATTTTTTGCTTGAGACCCAGACTTGGGTATCATCTTTATTCGGTGCTGAATAACTTAAGTGTTATCCGATGTCTTATTGGTATTGCATGGTATACACTTGTAGTATGGAACTGTAACCCGGCACTCATTTCATAGTGTTGGAAACTCAAGTGGTAGCCTCGATCTTACCAGGAGGTGTGTAAAATCAATACTGGTTTTTAGACAACCGGTAGTGATACCTTATTGTTGTTGGTTGACATGGAATCTACTGTTTTTTTGGTATTGTTCTTATTCTTGGAGAGAGTTTGTATACTGTTAGTTTTCATATGATGAGGTCCGTGTGCATTTGCCACATCAGCTCAATTTAAAAATTTCGGTCAGCTCATTGAGTCCATGTACAGCTCTATTAAATTTGACGATCAACATAGCCTCTCGACATAAAAGTTTAGCATCCAGGTCGTCTCCTCTTGCATCATTTTCGACCTTTGATATTACTGTCCAAATTAAATCTGTTTCTTTGTGAATCTGTAAGCGCCAATGGTTAACCAAAGAAGCAGTAAGTACATTGTTCTTAATCCTCGATTTATGTTGTTGTATTTGTAGTCGTACTTCCTGGTTGCTTTTCCCTATATAAACTAAATCACAAGGACATGTAATCCCATATACAACAAACCGTGATTTACAGTTAGTAAATGCTTCATGCTTCCACATTATATTTTTATGTTTGAACATAGTTCCTTCTTTTGTGCTATTACAGCATGACCATGTTCCACATTTTCGATGACCCTGCACGGGTGGTAAGCCCATCATTGTTCTTAAAGTAGTGGGCTTAGTCTGTGGGAGTGCGGCTCTTACTAATTGATTTGCAATACTGCAATTCTTCTTAAATGCAAATAATGGTTCTTTTGAAAAGGCTTCATCCAAATCTTTTAAATTATGCCAATTGTTCTTTACCACTTTTTTAAGTGCATTAGAGTCAGGACAAAATGTCGATACAAACACCATTCTGTCAGTTTCCTTTTTTGTCTTTTTTTCAAGTAGGCATTCGCGTGGTGTCCACCACGCTCTTTTCATTGATTTTCTCAGTAATTTTTTCGGGTACCCACGTTGTAACAAGTTAGTTCTCAAATTCTCTGCATGTCTTAGATATTCTTCTTTATAATTACAATTGCGTCGAATTCGTAAATATTGCCCGTACGGCAGGTTCTCCGTAAGACTTCGAGGATGATTACTCTTGAAATGGAGTGCCTTGTTGCGGTCTGTGGATTTTTTATAGTGTGTTGTAACCAGACCTCCTTCTGATGGATAAACCTCTACATCAAGGAATGCCATTTTCTTCTGCGAATGGGACATACTGAATTTGACAGTTGGTGTTTTGTTGTTAATCCATTCATAAAAAATTTTTTGCTCCTCCTCCGTACTAGTCCAAGTGAAAAAATATCATCGATATATCGACTCCAACTTTGTATCCACTGTGAATATGGATTATTTTGATAAACAAAGGTCTCCTCATACTTATACATAAACAGAACCGCCAGTTCTGGTGCAAATGGGCATCCCATTGCTACTCTGCCAATTTGGAAGTAGAACTCCCCATCAAAATTGAAATAGTTCTTCTTCAGGGCGAACTCAGCAAGTTTAGAGATGAATTCCGTTGGAATTTTATGTAGTCTTTCTCTCTCTTCCAAGATAGATTTGAGCACGTGAATACCTTCATCTTGCGGGATTTGCGTATATAAGGACTTAACGTCCATAGTGACCATCCAGTGTTTGTCTTCCTCAAAACCAATTAAAGTCAGCTTATTAATGAAATCAGTAGTGTCCTGTATGAATGATTTGACTTGTGGTAAAAAAGTTTATAAAAAGAAATCCAGAAACTTGGCGATAGGTTCCAATTGTGACTCACAGCCAGACACTATCGGTCGTCCGGGGGGTGTTTTTTCATCTTTATGTATTTTTGGCAATACATAAAATAATGGAGTCCTAGGGTGTTTGATTTTAAAATATTCCATCTCCTTTTTGCCCAGGAATCCTTGATTATAACCCTCGTCGATTATTTCATGGAGTTCACTTTTCAAGTCTGGTGTTGGGTCTTTATTAATTTTCCGATCGCATAAGACATCATTCAATTGTCTTTTAACATCTAGGATGTACAGGGCCTTATCCCAAACCACAATGGAGCCCCCTTTATCGGCCTGTTTTATAATGACCGAGGTGTCCTTTTTAAGATTAGTTAACACTTGGGACTCAACTTTTGACATATTGCGTTTGGTCCACTTTTTCTTTGTTTCCATTTCAGTGACTGCGGACAGGATTGTTCTCTCAAATGTTGTCACTTCCTTTGGGACCTTGCTAGTTGGCGGACAAAAAACTGATTTATTCCTTAGTCCTGTAGTTTCCATTGGTGATTGATATGTATTCTCTGCAAAATATGTTTTTAATCTTACTTTTCGACAGAATTCTATGACTTCTGTCTTCAGTTTCACAAAGTCAGTTCCCCTAGTAGGAACGAATGTTAATCCTTTGCATAACACATTTTCTTCCTCTTTCGTTAGAACTTTGTTTGGCAGATTGAATATTGGTGACACCGTTAGCTCTTGTAATTGTGTCTCCTTGTTGACATTTCCCATGGCTGCTCCTTGTTGTACCTCGTTTTCCCGCAAGCTTTTGTTTGACCTCTGCCTAAAAAAGGCCCTTGATGTTGTTGTTGTTGTTGGAATCCGCCTCGTTTATTATTATTTCTCCGGGGTGTTGAGTTCTCTCCCTCACTACTACTCCCGGAGGAGGATGTATCCGAGAATGTAATAAACTTATTTTGTGATCTCCCTTGTATTCCTGTAAGTGCCTATGGGTTTCCGGCCTGGATTAAAAATCCGGTTGTAAAAAAGGATATACTTTCTCTAGACTGAAGATTTTTTTAATCTTTTTCGAATTGTGCGGTTTTTTGATTTATAGTATAATCCTTGAAATCACCAATCTCTTTTTGAACCTTGTCCAGTAATGTTTTAGAATCAGTTGTTAGTTGGTTTGTTGAGATAGCCGTTTCTAAGGCTTCTATTTCCTCCAGTTGGATTTTAGACAATCTTTGAGCCATTTCTATAGTGAGGACCATCAGGTCGCGGCTACATTTAGTCTCGATGTAACTATAGCCTTTTTAGTAGAGGGGGTCTTCCATAAAAATTACGGGAAAATTTTTGATCTGCAGACCTCCTGGGATTGTGCCAGCCCTCAAATGTTGAAGGAGAAAGTGACCATGGAGGTCAGTGCGGATTTGTCTTTTTCTTGAGTCTTGTTAATTTATCAATTTCGTTTTGGTTTTGTGCAGAGGTACTGAGTGATGCAGAAGGGAATAATGGGGGGCAGCAAGGAGATTTTTTATGTGTTCCTCACTATACGCAAATGTTTCTCGTTCAGACATACTATTACAGACTTACAACACAATCTTACAAAAAGGCCACTATACAACAATGAAAAAGACGCAGGACCATATTCCCTGCTTGCACGAAGAAAAACACAGTGCACCTAGATTTCTTACTCAGCTATGTTTCAACTGGGACAGGGACCACACAGGCAATCGCCTGCTACTACTACGAAAAACCACCACTGGGTCAAGGCTCCCAATAGCACGGCTTAGCCACAAGCAATTAATAACCAAATTGAAGTGCCAATACTGTATGCTAATTAGAAACACCAATTATCTCAAAACATCCGAACTAAACAAAATGTTTTGATCTCACTTCTATGTTTTTATTTAATCTTTTATTTTTATCAAATGATTTTTTAGTTCATGAGTTTTGGTTTATAATTTCACCAAATTTAGATTTTTACAAGACCTTATGTACACAACATTTACATTACTCACAACATAGAATTTCAAAAAATATTATATACATTTTCAACCATAATTCAGTCATAAATCAGTCATACTACCTCTCATACACCACAGACAACATAAAAATATAAATTTACACTGGAATGATACTATTCTCAGAAAGCCATATGTTCATTTAACTCTTTTTTTCAAGTATTATAGTGAATTCTGTGTGACTTCTGGCTATAATAGTCTACGCGTTTCGAACTCCCGATGTTATGGAGTTCTCATCAGGACCAAGATCTGTGAAGAATGGGAAAAACAGCCTTTCTTTAGAATAGTCATTTCATTGCTGTCCTTTCTGGCTACACCCTCCATCACTACAAGCTCCTTACATCTTACCTCCGAAGTTCAGAGCTCGTGTGGCGGGTTTCAGTGAGCAATCCCCGATGACCAGTCAACTCTAATTCCAGAAATTCCTCGACTTACTTGTGTGTTTGTTTGGGTTGGCGAAGCAATGGACTGCCTGGCTCTGGGAGAAAAAAACGTATGTTTCAAACCCTTTTCTTTAAGAGATAGAAACCAACTTTGGTATATGCGCGGGTTCTGTGTCTTACCTGCGTTGCGAGCTCAGGCTGCTGTGTACTAATGCCGTCGTTTCTGCCTGTAGGTACAAAAACAGGCAATCGTTTGTTCCCAAATCCTCGGCTCTCGGGCTGCTTGTCTAACTGTTCAACAGACCGTTAGCCTCGTTTCAATGGCCGGCAATACCTGTTTGATTCTTTGGCAGAGACTGAATGCTGTTTTCTTCCTACTCAATCAGTCGCGTTCAAACTAATGGCGGCGAGCTTCCGGGTCCGAAAAGGATCTCGGGAGTTGTAGTGTGGTTGTAGTTGCGACTCGATTTATATGCTGTTGGCGTGATCTTTTTAAGCTGTCGGCGCGATCTTTTTGACGTTTTAAAGGTCATCTGTCATATTTTTGGCAGGGAGATTTTAATTTTTTGCTTGAGACCCAGACTTGGGTATCATCTTTATTCGGTGCTGAATAACTTAAGTGTTATCCGATGTCTTATTGGTAATGCATGGTATACACTTGTAGTATGGAACTGTAACCCGGCACTCATTTCATAGTGTTGGAAACTCAAGTGGTAGCCTCGATCTTACCAGGAGGTGTGTAAAATCAATACTGGTTTTTAGACAACCGGTAGTGATACCTTATGGTTGTTGGTTGACATGGAATCTACTGTTTTTTTGGTATTGTTCTTATTCTTGGAGAGAGTTCGTATACTGTTAGTTTTCATATGATGAGGTCCGTGTGCATTTGCCACATCAGCTCAATTTAAAAATTTCGGTCAGCTCATTGAGTCCATCTACAGCTCTATTAAATTTGACGATCAACATAGCCTCTCGACATAAAAGTTTAGCATCCAGGTCGTCTCCTCTTGCATCATTTTCGACCTTTGATATTACTGTCCAAATTAAATCTGTTTCTTTGTGATTCTGTAAGCGCCAATGGTTAACCAAAGAAGCAGTAAGTACATTGTTCTTAATCCTCGATTTATGTTGTTGTATTTGTAGTCGTACTTCCTGGTTGCTTTTCCCTATATAAACTAAATCACAAGGACATGTAATCCCATATACAACAAACCGTGATTTACAGTTAGTAAATGCTTCATGCTTCCACATTATATTTTTATGTTTGAACATAGTTCCTTCTTTTGTGCTATTACAGCATGAACATGTTCCACATTTTCGATGACCCTGCACGGGTGGTAAGCCCATCATTGTTCTTAAAGTAGTGGGCTTAGTCTGTGGGAGTGCGGCTCTTACTAATTGATTTGCAATACTGCAATTCTTCTTAAATGCAAATAATGCTTCTTCTTCATCCAAATCTTTTAAAAGATGCCAATTGTTCTTTACCACTTTTTTAAGTGCATTAGAGTCAGGACAAAATGTCGATACAAACACCATTCTGTCAGTTTCCTTTTTTGTCTTTTTTTCAAGTAGGCATTCTCGTGGTGTCCACCACGCTCTTTTCATTGATTTTCTCAGTAATTTTTTCGGGTACCCACGTTGTAACAAGTTAGTTCTCAAATTCTCTGCGTGTCTTAGATATTCTTCTTTATATTTACAATTGCGGCAAATTCGTAAATATTGCCCGTACGGCAGGTTCTCCTTAAGACTTCGAGGATGATTACTCTTGAAATGGAGTGCCTTGTTGCGGTCTGTGGATTTTTTATAGTGTGTTGTAACCAGACCTCCTTCTGATGGATAAACCTCTACATCAAGGAAGGCCATTTTCTTCTGCGAATGGGACATACTGAATTTGATAGTTGGTGTTTTGTTGTTAATCCATTCATAACATTTTTTTAGCTCCTCATCCGTACTAGTCCAAGTGAAAAAATATCATCGATATATCGACTCCAACTTTGTATCCACTGTGAATATGGATTATTTTGATAAACAAAGGTCTCCTCATAATTATACATAAACAGAACCGCCAGTTCTGGTGCAAATTGGCATCCCATTGCTACTCTGCCAATTTGGAAGTAGAACTCCCCATCAAAATTGAAATAGTTCTTCTTCAGGGCGAACTCAGTAAGTTTAGAGATGAATTCTGTTGGAATTTTATGTGGTCTTTCTCTCTCTTCCAAGATAGATTTGAGCACGTGAATACCTTCATCTTGCGGGATTTGCGTATATAAGGACTTAACATCCACAGTGACCATCCAGTGTTTGTCTTCCTCAAAACCAATTAAAGTCAGCTTATTAATGAAATCAGTAGTGTCCTGTATGAATGATTTGACTTGTGGTAAAAAAGTTTTCAAAAAGAAATCCAGAAACTTGGCGATAGGTTCCAATAGTTACTCACAACCAGACACTATCGGTCGTCCGGGGGGTGTTTTTTCATCTTTATGTATTTTTGGCAATACATAAAATAATGGAGTCCTAGGGTGTTTGATTTTAAAATATTCCATCTCCTTTTTGCCCAGGAATCCTTGATTATAACCCTCGTCGATTATTTCATGGAGTTCACTTTTCAAGTCTGGTGTTGGGTCTTTATTAATTTTCCGATCGCATGAGACATCATTCAATTGTCTTTTAACTTCTAGGATGTACAGGGCCTTATCCCAAACCACAATGGAGCCCCCTTTATCGGCCTGTTTTATAATGACCGAGGTGTCCTTTTTAAGATTAGTTAACACTTGGGACTCAACTTTTGACATATTGTGTTTGGTCCACTTTTTCTGTGTTTCCATTTCAGTGACTGCGGACAGGATTGTTCTCTCAAATGTTGTCACTTCCTTTGGGACCTTGCTAGTTGGCGGACAAAAAACTGATTTATTCCTTAGTCCTGTAGTTTCCATTGGTGATTGATATGTATTCTCTGCAAAATATGTTTTTAATCTTACTTTTCGACAGAATTCTATGACTTCTGTCTTCAGTTTCACAAAGTCAGTTCCCCTAGTAGGAACGAATGTTAATCCTTTGCATAACACATTTTCTTCCTCTTTCGTTAGAACTTTGTTTGGCAGATTGAATATTGGTGACACCGTTAGCTCTTGTAATTGTGTCTCCTTGTTGACATTTCCCATGGCTGCTCCTTGGTATACCTCGTTTTCCCGCGAGCTTTTGTTTGACCTCTGCCTAAAAAAGGCCCTTGATGTTGTTGTTGTTGTTGGAATCCGCCTCGTTTATTATTATTTCTCCGGGGTGTTGAGTTCTCTCCCTCACTACTACTCCCGGAGGAGGATGTATCCGAGAATGTAATAAACTTATTTTGTGATCTCCCTTGTATTCCTGTAAGTGCCTATGGGTTTCCGGCCTGGAGTAAAAATCCGGTTGTAAAAAAGGATATAATTTCTCTAGACTGAAGTTTTTTTTATCTTTTTCGAATTGTGCGGTTTTTTGATTTATAGTATAATCCTTGAAATCACCAATCTCTTTTTGAACTTTGACCAGAAATGTTTTAGAATCAGTTGTTAGTTGGTTTGTTGATATAGCCGTTTCTAAGGCTTCTATTTCCTCCAGTTGGATTTTAGACAATCTTTGAGCCATTTCTATAGTGAGGACCATCAGGTCGCGGCTACATTTAGTCTCGATGTAACTATAGCCTTTTTAGTAGAGGGGGTCTTCCGTAAAAATTACGGGAACATTTTTGATCTGCAGACCTCCTGGGATTGTGCCAGCCCTCAAACGTTGAAGGAGAAAGTGACCATAGAGGTCAGTGCGGATTTGTTTTTTCTTGAGTCTTGTTAAATTATCAATTTCGTTTTGGTTTTGTGCAGAGGTACTGAGTGATGCAGAAGGGAATAATGGGGGGCAGCAAGGAGATTTTTTATGTGTTCCTCACTATACGCAAACGTTTCTCTTTCAGACATACTATTACAGACTTACAACACAATCTTACAAAAAGGCCACTATACAACAATGAAAAAGACGCAGGACCATACTCCCTGCTTGCACGAAGAAAAACACGGTGCACCTAGATTCCTTACTCAGCTATGTTTCAACTGGGACAGGGACCACACAGGCAATCGCCTGCTACTACTACGAAAAACCACCACTGGGTCAGGGCTCCCAACAGCACTGCTTAGCCACAAGCAATTAATAACCAAATTGAAGTGCCAATACTGTATGCTAATTAGAAACACCAATTATCTCAAAACATCCGAACTAAACAAAATGTTTTGATCTCACATCTATGTTTGGATTTAATCTTTTATTTTTATCAAATGATTTTTTAGTTCATGAGTTTTGGCTTATAATTTCACCAAATTTAGATTTTTACAAGACCTTATGTACACAACATTTACATTACTCACAACATAGAATTTCAAAAAATATTATATACATTTTCAACCATAATTCAGTCATAAATCAGTCATACTACCTCTCATACACCACAGACAACATAAAAATATAAATTTACACTGGAATGATACTATTCTCAGAAAGCCATATGTTCATTTAACTCTTTTTTTCAAGTATTATAGTGAATTCTGTGTGATTTCTGGCTATAATAGTCTACGCGTTTCGAACTCCCGATGTTATGGAGTTCTCATCAGGACCAAGATCTGTGAAGAAAGAGAAAAACAGCCTTTCTTTAGAATAGTCATTTCATTGCTGTCCTTTCTGGCTACACCCTCCATCACTACAAGCTCCTTACATCTTACCTCCGAAGTTCAGAGCTCGTGTGGCGGGTTTCAGTGAGCAATCTCGACGACCAGTCAACTCTAATTCCAGAAATTCCTCGACTTACTTGTGTGTTTCTTTGGGTTGGCGAAGCAATGGACTGCCTGGCTCTGGGAGAAAAAAACGTATGTTTTAAACCCTTTTCTTTAAGAGATAGAAACCAACTTTGGTATATGCGCGGGTTCTGTGTCTTACCTGCGTTGCGGGCTCAGGATGCTGTGTACTAATGCCGTCATTTCTGCCTGTAGGTACAAAAACAGGCAATCGTTTGTTCCCAAATCCTCGGCTCTCGGGCTGCTTGTCTAACTGTTCAACAGACCGTTAGCCTCGTTTCAATGGGCGGCAATACCTGTTTGATTCTTTGGCAGAGACTGAATGCTGTTTTCTTCCTACTCAATCAGTCGCGTTCAAACTAATGGCGGCGAGCTTCCGGGTCCGAAAAGGATCTCGGGAGTTGTAGTGTGGTTGTAGTTGCGACTTGATTTATATGCTGTTGGCGTGATCTTTTTAAGCTGTCGGCGCGATCTTTTTGACATTTTAAAGGTCATCTGTCATATTTTTGACAGGGAGATTTTAACTTTTTTGCTTGAGACCCAGACTTGGGTATCATCTTTATTCGGTGCTGAATAACTTAAGTGTTATCCGATGTCTTATTGGTATTGCATGGTATACACTTGTAGTATGGAACTGTAACCCGGCACTCATTTCATAGTGTTGGATCTCAAGTGGTAGCCTTGATCTTACCAGGAGGTGTGTAAAATCAATACTGGTTTTTAGACAACCGGTAGTGATACCTTATGGTTGTTGGTTGACATGGAATCTACTGTTTTTTTGGTATTGTTCTTATTCTTGGAGAGAGTTCGTATACTGTTAGTTTTCATATGATGAGGTCCGTGTGCATTTGCCACATCAGCTCGATTTAAAAATTTCAATCAGCTCCTTGAGTCCATGTACAGCTCTATTAAATTTGACGATCAACATAGCCTCTCGACATAAAAGTTTAGCATCCAGGTCGTCTCCTCTTGCATCATTTTCGACCTTTGATATTACTGTCCAAATTAAATCTGTTTCTTTGTGATTCTGTAAGCGCCAATTGTTAACCAAAGAAGCAGTAAGTACATTGTTCTTAATCCTCGATTTATGTTGTTGTATTTGTAGTCGTACTTCCTGGTTGCTTTTCTCTATATAAACTAAATCACAAGGACATGTAATCCCATATACAACAAACCGTGATTTACAGTTAGTAAATGCTTCATGCTTCCACATTATATTTTTATGTTTGAACATAGTTCCTTCTTTTGTGCTATTACAGCATGAACATGTTCCACATTTTCGATGACCCTGCACGGGTGGTAAGCCCATCATTGTTCTTAAAGTAGTGGGCTTAGTCTGTGGGAGTGCGACTCTTACTAATTGATTTGCAATACTGCAATTCTTCTTCAATGCAAATAATGGTTCTTTTGAAAAGGCTTCATCCAAATCTTTTAAAAGATGCCAATTGTTCTTTACCACTTTTTTAAGTGCATTAGAGTCAGGACAAAATGTCGATACAAACACCATTCTGTCAGTTTCCTTTTTTGTCTTTTTTTCAAGTAGGCATTCGCGTGGTGTCCACCACGCTCTTTTCATTGATTTTCTCAGTAATTTTTTCGGGTACCCACGTTGTAACAAGTTAGTTCTCAAATTCTCTGCGTGTCTTAGATATTCTTCTTTATATTTACAATTGCGTCGAATTCGTAAATATTGCCCGTACGGCAGGTTCTCCTTAAGACTTCGAGGAGGATTACTCTTGAAATGGAGTGCCTTGTTGCGGTCTGTGGATTTTTTATAGTGTGTTGTAACCAGACCTCCTTCTGATGGATAAACCTCTACATCAAGGAATGCCATTTTCTTCTGCGAATGGGACATACTGAATTTGATAGTTGGTGTTTTGTTGTTAATCCATTCATAACATTTTTTTAGCTCCTCCTCCGTACTAGTCCAAGTGAAAAAATATCATCGATATATCGACTCCAACTTTGTATCCACTGTGAATATGGATTATTTTGATAAACAAAGGTCTCCTCATACTTATACATAAACAGAACCGCCAGTTCTGGTGCAAATGGGCATCCCATTGCTACTCTGCCAATTTGGAAGTAGAACTCCCCATCAAAATTGAAATAGTTCTTCTTTAGGGCGAACTCAGCAAGTTTAGAGATGAATTCCGTTGGAATTTTATGTGGTCTTTCTCTCTCTTCCAAGATAGATTTGAGCACGTGAATACCTTCATCTTGCGGGATTTGCGTATATAAGGACTTAACGTCCATAGTGACCATCCAGTGTTTGTCTTCCTCAAAACCAATTAAAGTCAGCTTATTAATGAAATCAGTAGTGTCCTGTATGAATGATTTGACTTGTGGTAAAAAAGTTTTCAAAAAGAAATCCAGAAACTTGGCGATAGGTTCCAATGGTGACTCACAACCAGACACTATCGGTCGTCCGGGGGGTGTTTTTTCATCTTTATGTATTATTGGCAATACATAAAATAATGGAGTCCTAGGGTGTTTGATTTTAAAATATTCCATCTCCTTTTTGCCCAGGAATCCTTGATTATAACCCTCGTCGATTATTTCATGGAGTTCACTTTTCAAGTCTGGTGTTGGGTCTTTATTAATTTTCCGATCGCATGAGACATCATTCAATTGTCTTTTAACTTCTAGGATGTACAGGGCCTTATCCCAAACCACAATGGAGCCCCCTTTATCGGCCTGTTTTATAATGACCGAGGTGTCCTTTTTAAGATTAGTTAACACTTGGGACTCAACTTTTGACATATTGTGTTTGGTCAACTTTTTCTTTGTTTCCATTTCAGTGACTGCGGACAGGATTGTTCTCTCAAATGTTGTCACTTCCTTTGGGACCTTGCTAGTTGGCGGACAAAAAACTGATTTATTCCTTAGTCCTGTAGTTTCCATTGGTGATTGATATGTATTCTCTGCAAAATATGTTTTTAATCTTACTTTTCGACAGAATTCTATGACTTCTGTCTTCAGTTTCACAAAGTCAGTTCCCCTAGTAGGAACGAATGTTAATCCTTTGCATAACACATTTTCTTCCTCTTTCGTTAGAACTTTGTTTGGCAGATTGAATATTGGTGACACCGTTAGCTCTTGTAATTGTGTCTCCTTGTTGACATTTCCCATGGCTGCTCCTTGTTGTACCTCGTTTTCCCGCGAGCTTTTGTTGGACCTCTGCCAAAAAAAGGCCCTGATGTTGTTGTTGTTGTTGGAATCCGCCTCGTTTATTATTATTTCTCCGGGGTGTTGAGTTCTCTCCCTCACTATTACTCCCGGAGGAGGATGTATCCGAGAATGTAATAAACTTATTTTGTGATCTCCCTTGTATTCCTGTAAGTGCCTATGGGTTTCCGGCCTGGAGTAAAAATCCGGTTGTAAAAAAGGATATACTTTCTCTAGACTGAAGATTTTTTTTATCTTTTTCGAATTGTGCGTTTTTTTGATTTATAGTATAATCCTTGAAATCACCAATCTCTTTTTGAACTTTGTCCAGTAATGTTTTAGAATCAGTTGTTAGTTGGTTTGTTGAGATAGCCGTTTCTAAGGCTTCTATTTCTTCCAGTTGGATTTTAGACAATCTTTGAGCCATTTCTATAGTGAGGACCATCAGGTCGCGGCTACATTTAGTCTCGATGTAACTATAGCCTTTTTAGTAGAGGGGGTCTTCCATAAAAATTACGGGAACATTTTTGATCTGCAGACCTCCTGGGATTGTGCCAGCCCTCAAATGTTGAAGGAGAAAGTGACCATGGAGGTCAGTGCGGATTTGTTTTTTCTTGAGTCTTGTTAATTTATCAATTTCGTTTTGGTTTTGTGCAGAGGTACTGAGTGATGCAGAAGGGAATAATGGGGGGCAGCAAGGAGATTTTTTATGTGTTCCTCACTATACGCAAACGTTTCTCGTTCAGACATACTATTACAGACTTACAACACAATCTTACAAAAAGGCCACTATACAACAATGAAAAAGACGCAGGACCATATTCCCTGCTTGCACGAAGAAAAACACAGTGCACCTAGATTCCTTACTCAGCTATGTTTCAACTGGGACAGGGACCACACAGGCAATCGCCTGCTACTACTACGAAAAACCACCACTGGGTCAGGGCTCCCAATAGCACGGCTTAGCCACAAGCAATTAATAACCAAATTGAAGTGCCAATACTGTATGCTAATTAGAAACACCAATTATCTCAAAACATCCGAACTAAACAAAATGTTTTGATCTCACATCTATGTTTTGATTTAATCTTTTATTTTTATCAAATGATTTTTTAGTTCATGAGTTTTGGTTTATAATTTCACCAAATTTAGATTTTTACAAGACCTTATGTACACAACATTTACATTACTCACAACATAGAATTTCAAAAAATATTATATACATTTTCAACCATAATTCAGTCATAAATCAGTCATACTACCTCTCATACACCAGAGACAACATAAAAATATAAATTTACACTGGAATGATACTATTCTCAGAAAGCCATATGTTCATTTAACTCTTTTTTTCAAGTATTATAGTGAATTCTGTGTGACTTCTGGCTATAATAGTCTACGCGTTTCGAACTCCCGATGTTATGGAGTTCTCATCAGGACCAAGATCTGTGAAGAAAGGGAAAAACAGCCTTTCTTTAGAATAGTCATTTCATTGCTGTCCTTTCTGGCTACACCCTCCATCACTACAAGCTCCTTACATCTTACCTCCGAAGTTCAGAGCTCGTGTGGCGGGTTTCAGTGAGCAATCCCCGACGACCAGTCAACTCTAATTCCAGAAATTCCTCGACTTACTTGTGTGTTTGTTTGGGTTGGCGAAGCAATGGACTGCCTGGCTCTGGGAGAAAAAAACGTATGTTTCAAACCCTTTTCTTTAAGAGATAGAAACCAACTTTGGTATATGCGCGGGTTCTGTGTCTTACCTGCGTTGCGGGCTCAGGCTGCTGTGTACTAATGCCGTCATTTCTGCCTGTAGGTACAAAAACAGGCAATCGTTTGTTCCCAAATCCTCGGCTCTCGGGCTGCTTGTCTAACTGTTCAACAGACCGTTAGCCTCGTTTCAATGGCCGGCAATACCTGTTTGATTCTTTGGCAGAGACTGAATGCTGTTTTCTTCCTACTCAATCAGTCGCGTTCAAACTAATGGCGGCGAGCTTCTGGGTCCGAAAAGGATCTCGGGAGTTGTAGTGTGGTTGTAGTTGCGACTCGATTTATATGCTGTTGGCGTGATCTTTTTAAGCTGTCGGCGCGATCTTTTTGACGTTTTAAAGGTCATCTGTCATATTTTTGGCAGGGAGATTTTATTTTTTGCTTGAGACCCAGACTTGGGTATCATCTTTATTCGGTGCTGAATAACTTAAGTGTTATCCGATGTCTTATTGGTAATGCATGGTATACACTTGTAGTATGGAACTGTAACCCGGCACTCATTTCATAGTGTTAGAAACTCAAGTGGTAGCCTCGATCTTACCAGGAGGTGTGTAAAATCAATACTGGTTTTTAGACAACCGGTAGTGATACCTTATGGTTGTTGGTTGACATGGAATCTACTGTTTTTTTGGTATTGTTCTTATTCTTGGAGAGAGTTCGTATACTGTTAGTTTTCATATGATGAGGTCCGTGTGCATTTGCCACATCAGCTCAATTTAAAAATTTCGGTCAGCTCATTGAGTCCATGTACAGCTCTATTAAATTTGACGATCAACATAGCCTCTCGACATAAAAGTTTAGCATCCAGGTCGTCTCCTCTTGCATCATTTTCGACCTTTGATATTACTGTCCAAATTAAATCTGTTTCTTTGTGATTCTGTAAGCGCCAATGGTTAACCAAAGAAGCAGTAAGTACATTGTTCTTAATCCTCGATTTATGTTGTTGTATTTGTAGTCGTACTTCCTGGTTGCTTTTCCCAATATAAACTAAATCACAAGGACATGTAATCCCATATACAACAAACCGTGATTTACAGTTAGTAAATGCTTCATGCTTCCACATTATATTTTTATGTTTGAACATAGTTCCTTCTTTTGTGCTATTACAGCATGAACATGTTCCACATTTTCGATGACCCTGCACGGGTGGTAAGCCCATCATTGTTCTTAAAGTAGTGGGCTTAGTCTGTGGGAGTGCGGCTCTTACTAATTGATTTGCAATACTGCAATTCTTCTTAAATGCGAATAATGCTTCTTCTTCATCCAAATCTTTTAAAAGATGCCAATTGTTCTTTACCACTTTTTTAAGTGCATTAGAGTCAGGACAAAATGTCGATACAAACACCATTCTGTCAGTTTCCTTTTTTGTCTTTTTTTCAAGTAGGCATTCGCGTGGTGTCCACCACGCTCTTTTCATTGATTTTCTCAGTAATTTTTTCGGGTACCCACGTTGTAACAAGTTAGTTCTCAAATTCTCTGCGTGTCTTAGATATTCTTCTTTATATTTACAATTGCGGCAAATTCGTAAATATTGCCCGTACGGCAGGTTCTCCTTAAGACTTCGAGGATGATTACTCTTGAAATGGAGTGCCTTGTTGCGGTCTGTTGATTTTTTATAGTGTGTTGTAACCAGACCTCCTTCTGATGGATAAACCTCTACATCAAGGAAGGCCATTTTCTTCTGAGAATGGGACATACTGAATTTGATAGTTGGTGTTTTGTTGTTAATCCATTCATTACATTTTTTTAGCTCCTCCTCCGTACTAGTCCAAGTGAAAAAATATCATCGATATATCGACTCCAACTTTGTATCCACTGTGAATATGGATTATTTGATAAACAAAGGTCTCCTCATACTTATACATAAACAGAACCGCCAGTTCTGGTGCAAATGGGCATCCCATTGCTACTCTGCCAATTTGGAAGTAGAACTCCCCATCAAAATTGAAATAGTTCTTCTTCAGGGGGAACTCAGCAAGTTTAGAGATGAATTCCGTTGGAATTTTATGTGGTCTTTCTCTCTCTTCCAAGATAGATTTGAGCACGTGAATACCTTCATCTTGCGGGATTTGCGTATATAAGGACTTAACGTCCATAGTGACCATCCAGTGTTTGTCTTCCTCAAAACCAATTAAAGTCAGCTTATTAATGAAATCAGTAGTGTCCTGTATGAATGATTTGACTTGTGGTAAAAAAGTTTTCAAAAAGAAATCCAGAAACTTGGCGATAGGTTCCAATAGTGACTCACAACCAGACACTATCGGTCGTCCGGGGGGTGTTTTTTCATCTTTATGTATTTTTGGCAATACATAAAATAATGGAGTCCTAGGGTGTTTGACTTTAAAATATTCCATCTCCTTTTTGCCCAGGAATCCTTGATTATAACCCTCGTCGATTATTTCATGGAGTTCACTTTTCAAGTCTGGTGTTGGGTCTTTATTAATTTTCCGATCGCATGAGACATCATTCAATTGTCTTTTAACTTCTAGGATGTACAGGGCCTTATCCCAAACCACAATGGAGCCCCCTTTATCGGCCTGTTTTATAATGACCAAGGTGTCCTTTTTAAGATTAGTTAACACTTGGGACTCAACTTTTGACATATTGTGTTTGGTCCACTTTTTCTTTGTTTCCATTTCAGTGACTGCGGACAGGATTGTTCTCTCAAATGTTGTCACTTCCTTTGGGACCTTGCTAGTTGGCGGACAAAAAACTGATTTATTCCTTAGTCCTGTAGTTTCCATTGGTGATTGATATGTATTCTCTGCAAAATATGTTTTTAATCTTACTTTTCGACAGAATTCTATGACTTCTGTCTTCAGTTTCACAAAGTCAGTTCCCCTAGTAGGAACGAATGTTAATCCTTTGCATAACACATTTTCTTCCTCTTTCGTTAGAACTTTGTTTGGCAGATTGAATATTGGTGACACCGTTAGCTCTTGTAATTGTGTCTCCTTGTTGACATTTCCCATGGCTGCTCCTTGTTGTACCTCGTTTTCCCGCGAGCTTTTGTTGGACCTCTGCCAAAAAAAGGCCCTGATGTTGTTGTTGTTGTTGGAATCCGCCTCGTTTATTATTATTTCTCCGGGGTGTTGAGTTCTCTCCCTCACTACTACTCCCGGAGGAGGATGTATCCGAGAATGTAATAAACTTATTTTGTGATCTCCCTTGTATTCCTGTAAGTGCCTATGGGTTTCTGGCCTGGAGTAAAAATTTGGTTGTAAAAAAGGATATACTTTCTCTAGACTGAAGATTTTTTTTATCTTTTTCGAATTGTGCGGTTTTTTGATTTATAGTATAATCCTTGAAATCACCAATCTCTTTTTGAACTTTGTCCAGTAATGTTTTAGAATCAGTTGTTAGTTGGTTTGTTGAGATAGCCGTTTCTAAGGCTTCTATTTCCTCCAGTTGGATTTTAGACAATCTTTGAGCCATTTCTATAGTGAGGACCATCAGGTCGCGGCTACATTTAGTCTCGATGTAACTATAGCCTTTTTAGTAGAGGGGGTCTTCCATAAAAATTACGGGAACATTTTTGATCTGCAGACCTCCTGGGATTGTGCCAGCCCTCAAATGTTGAAGGAGAAAGTGACCATGGAGGTCAGTGCGGATTTGTTTTTTCTTGAGTCTTGTTAATTTATCAATTTCGTTTTGGTTTTGTGCAGAGGTACTGAGTGATGCAGAAGGGAATAATGGGGGGCAGCAAGGAGATTTTTTATGTGTTCCTCACTATATGCAAACGTTTCTCGTTCAGACATACTATTACAGACTTACAACACAATCTTACAAAAAGGCCACTATACAACAATGAAAAAGACGCAGGACCATATTCCCTGCTTGCACGAAGAAAAACACAGTGCACCTAGATTCCTTACTCAGCTATGTTTCAACTGGGACAGGGACCACACAGGCAATCGCCTGCTACTACTACGAAAAACCACCACTGGGTCAGGGCTCCCAATAGCACGGCTTAGCCACAAGCAATTAATAACCAAATTGAAGTGCCAATACTGTATGCTAATTAGAAACACCAATTATCTCAAAACATCCGAACTAAACAAAATGTTTTGATCTCACATCTATGTTTTGATTTAATCTTTTATTTTTATCAAATGATTTTTTAGTTCATGAGTTTTGGTTTATAATTTCACCAAATTTAGATTTTTACAAGACCTTATGTACACAACATTTACATTACTCACAACATAGAATTTCAAAAAATATTATATACATTTTCAACCATAATTCAGTCATAAATCAGTCATACTACCTCTCATACACCAGAGACAACATAAAAATATAAATTTACACTGGAATGATACTATTCTCAGAAAGCCATATGTTCATTTAACTCTTTTTTTCAAGTATTATAGTGAATTCTGTCTGACTTCTGGCTATAATAGTCTACGTGTTTCGAACTCCCGATGTTATGGAGTTCTCATCAGGACCAAGATCTGTGAAGAAAGGGAAAAACAGCCTTTCTTTAGAATAGTCATTTCATTGCTGTCCTTTCTGGCTACACCCTCCATCACTACAAGCTCCTTACATCTTACCTCCGAAGTTCAGAGCTCGTGTGGCGAGTTTCAGTGAGCAATCCCCGACGACCAGTCAACTCTAATTCCAGAAATTCCTCGACTTACTTGTGTGTTTGTTTGGGTTGGCGAAGCAATGGACTGCCTGGCTCTGGGAGAAAAAAACGTATGTTTCAAACCCTTTTCTTTAAGAGATAGAAACCAACTTTGGTATATGCGCGGGTTCTGTGTCTTACCTGCGTTGCGGGCTCAGGCTGCTGTGTACTAATGCCGTCGTTTCTGCCTGTAAGTACAAAAACAGGCAATCGTTTGTTCCCAAATCCTCGGCTCTCGGGCTGCTTGTCTAACTGTTCAACAGACCGTAAGCCTCGTTTCAATGGCCGGCAATACCTGTTTGATTCTTTGGCAGAGACTGAATGCTGTTTTCTTCCTACTCAATCAGTCGCGTTCAAACTAATGGCGGCGAGCTTCCGGGTCTGAAAAGGATCTCGGGAGTTGTAGTGTGGTTGTAGTTGCGACTCGATTTATATGCTGTTGGCGTGATCTTTTTAAGCTGTCGGCGCAATCTTTTTGACGTTTCAAAGGTCATCTGTCATATTTTTGGCAGGGAGATTTTAATTTTTTGCTTGAGACCCAGACTTGGGTATCATCTTTATTCGGTGCTGAATAACTTAAGTGTTATCCGATGTCTTATTGGTAATGCATGGTATACACTTGTAGTATGGAACTGTAACCCGGCACTCATTTCATAGTGTTGGAAACTCAAGTGGTAGCCTCGATCTTACCAGGAGGTGTGTAAAATCAATACCGGTTTTTAGACAACCGGTAGTGATACCTTATGGTTGTTGGTTGACATGGAATCTACTGTTTTTTTTGGTATTGTTCTTATTCTTGGAGAGAGTTCGTATACTGTTAGTTTTCATATGATGAGGTCCGTGTGCATTTGCCACATCAGCTCAATTTAAAAATTTCGGTCAGCTCATTGAGTCCATGTACAGCTCTATTAAATTTGACGATCAACATAGCCTCTCGACATAAAAGTTTAGCATCCAGGTCGTCTCCTCTTGCATCATTTTCGACCTTTGATATTACTGTCCAAATTAAATCTGTTTCTTTGTGATTCTGTAAGCGCCAATGGTTAACCAAAGAAGCAGTAAGTACATTGTTCTTAATCCTCGATTTATGTTGTTGTATTTGTAGTCGTACTTCCTGGTTGCTTTTCCCTATATAAACTAAATCACAAGGACATGTAATCCCATATACAACAAACCGTGATTTACAGTTAGTAAATGCTTCATGCTTCCACATTATATTTTTATGTTTGAACATAGTTCCTTCTTTTGTGCTATTACAGCATGAACATGTTCCACATTTTCGATGACCCTGCACGGGTGGTAAGCCCATCATTGTTCTTAAAGTAGTGGGCTTAGTCTGTGGGAGTGCGGCTCTTACTAATTGATTTGCAATACTGCAATTCTTCTTAAATGCAAATAATGCTTCTTCTTCATCCAAATCTTTTAAAAGATGCCAATTGTTCTTTACCACTTTTTTAAGTGCATTAGAGTCAGGACAAAATGTCGATACAAACACCATTCTGTCAGTTTCCTTTTTTGTCTTTTTTTCAAGTAGGCATTCGCGTGGTGTCCACCACGCTCTTTTCATTGATTTTCTCAGTAATTTTTTCGGGTACCCACGTTGTAACAAGTTAGTTCTCAAATTCTCTGCGTGTCTTAGATATTCTTCTTTATATTTACAATTGCGGCAAATTCGTAAATATTGCCCGTACGGCAGGTTCTCCTTAAGACTTCGAGGATGATTACTCTTGAAATGGAGTGCCTTGTTGCGGTCTGTGGATTTTTTATAGTGTGTTGTAACCAGAACTCCTTCTGATGGATAAACCTCTACATCAAGGAAGGCCATTTTCTTCTGAGAATGGGACATACTGAATTTGATAGTTGGTGTTTTGTTGTTAATCCATTCATAACATTTTTTTAGCTCCTCCTCCGTACTAGTCCAAGTGAAAAAATATCATCGATATATCGACTCCAACTTTGTATCCACTGTGAATATGGATTATTTGATAAACAAAGGTCTCCTCATACTTATACATAAACAGAACCGCCAGTTCTGGTGCAAATTGGCATCCCATTGCTACTCTGCCAATTTGGAAGTAGAACTCCCCATCAAAATTGAAATAGTTCTTCTTCAGGGCGAACTCAGCAAGTTTAGAGATGAATTCTGTTGGAATTTTATGTGGTCTTTCTCTCTCTTCCAAGATAGATTTGAGCACGTGAATACCTTCATCTTGCGCGATTTGCGTATATAAGGCCTTAACATCCATAGTGACCATCCAGTGTTTGTCTTCCTCAAAACCAATTAAAGTCAGCTTATTAATGAAATCAGTAGTGTCCTGTATGAATGATTTGACTTGTGGTAAAAAAGTTTTCAAAAAGAAATCCAGAAACTTGGCGATAGGTTCCAATAGTGACTCACAACCAGACACTATCGGTCGTCCGGGGGGTGTTTTTTCATCTTTATGTATTTTTGGCAATACATAAAATAATGGAGTCCCAGGGTGTTTGATTTTAAAATATTCCATCTCCTTTTTGCCCAGGAATCCTTGATTATAACCCTCGTCGATTATTTCATGGAGTTCACTTTTCAAGTCTGGTGTTGGGTCTTTATTAATTTTCCGATCGCATGAGACATCATTCAATTGTCTTTTAACTTCTAGGATGTACAGGGCCTTATCCCAAACCACAATGGAGCCCCCTTTATCGGCCTGTTTTATAATGACCGAGGTGTCCTTTTTAAGATTAGTTAACACTTGGGACTCAACTTTTGACATATTGTGTTTGGTCCACTTTTTCTTTGTTTCCATTTCAGTGACTGCGGACAGGATTGTTCTCTCAAATGTTGTCACTTCCTTTGGGACCTTGCTAGTTGGCGGACAAAAAACTGATTTATTCCTTAGTCCTGTAGTTTCCATTGGTGATTGATATGTATTCTCTGCAAAATATGTTTTTAATCTTACTTTTCGACAGAATTCTATGACTTCTGTCTTCAGTTTCACAAAGTCAGTTCCCCTAGTAGGAACGAATGTTAATCCTTTGCATAACACATTTTCTTCCTCTTTCGTTAGAACTTTGTTTGGCAGATTGAATATTGGTGACACCGTTAGCTCTTGTAATTGTGTCTCCTTGTTGACATTTCCCATGGCTGCTCCTTGTTGTACCTCGTTTTCCCGCGAGCTTTTGTTTGACCTCTGCCTAAAAAAGGCCCTTGATGTTGTTGTTGTTGTTGGAATCCGCCTCGTTTATTATTATTTCTCCGGGGTGTTGAGTTCTCTCCCTCACTACTACTCCCGGAGGAGGATGTATCCGAGATTGTTATAAACTTATTTTGTGATCTCCCTTGTATTCCTGTAAGTGCCTATGGGTTTCCGGCCTGGAGTAAAAATCCGGTTGTAAAAAAGGATATGCTTTCTCTAGACTGAAGATTTTTTTTATCTTTTTCGAATTGTGCGTTTTTTTGATTCATAGTATAATCCTTGAAATCACCAATCTCTTTTTGAACTTTGTCCAGTAATGTTTTAGAATCAGTTGTTAGTTGGTTTGTTGAGATAGCCGTTTCTAAGGCTTCTATTTCCTCCAGTTGGATTTTAGACAATCTTTGAGCCATTTCTATAGTGAGGACCATCAGGTCGCGGCTACATTTAGTCTCGATGTAACTATAGCCTTTTTAGTAGAGGGGGTCTTCCATAAAAATTACGGGAACATTTTTGATCTGCAGACCTCCTGGGATTGTGCCAGCCCTCAAATGTTGAAGGAGAAAGTGACCATGGAGGTCAGTGCGGATTTGTTTTTTCTTGAGTCTTGTTAATTTATCAATTTCGTTTTGGTTTTGTGCAGAGGTACTGAGTGATGCAGAAGGGAATAATGGGGGGCAGCAAGGAGATTTTTTATGTGTTCCTCACTATACGCAAACGTTTCTCGTTCAGACATACTATTACAGACTTACAACACAATCTTACAAAAAGGCCACTATACAACAATGAAAAAGACGCAGGACCATACTCCCTGCTTGCACGAAGAAAAACACAGTGCACCTAGATTCCTTACTCAGCTATGTTTCAACTGGGACAGGGACCACACAGGCAATCGCCTGCTACTACTACGAAAAACCACCACTGGGTCAGGGCTCCCAACAGCACGGCTTAGCCACAAGCAATTAATAACCAAATTGAAGTGCCAATACTGTATGCTAATTAGAAACACCAATTATCTCAAAACATCCGAACTAAACAAAATGTTTTGATCTCACATCTATGTTTGGATTTAATCTTTTATTTTTATCAAATGATGTTTTAGTTCATGAGTTTTGGTTTATAATTTCACCAAATTTAGATTTTTACAAGACCTTATGTACACAACATTTACATTACTCACAACATAGAATTTCAAAAAATATTATATACATTTTCAACCATAATTCAGTCATAAATTAGTCATACTACCTCTCATACACCACAGACAACATAAAAATATAAATTTACACTGGAATGATACTATTCTCAGAAAGCCATATGTTCATTTAACTCTTTTTTTCAAGTATTATAGTGAATTCTGTGTGACTTCTGGCTATAATAGTCTACGCGTTTCGAACTCCCGATGTTATAGAGTTCTCATCAGGACCAAGATCTGTGAAAAAAGAGAAAAACAGCCTTTCTTTAGAATAGTCATTTCATTGCTGTCCTTTCTGGCTACACCCTCCATCACTACAAGCTCCTTACATCTTACCTCCGAAGTTCAGAGCTCGTGTTGCGGGTTTCAGTGAGCAATCCCCGACGACCAGTCAACTCTAATTCCAGAAATTCCTCGACTTACTTGTGTGTTTGTTTGGGTTGGTGAAGCAATGGACTGCCTGGCTCTGGGAGAAAAAAACGTATGTTTCAAACCCTTTTCTTTAAGAGATAGAAACCAACTTTGGTATATGCGCGGGTTCTGTGTCTTACCTGCGTTGCGGGCTTAGGCTGCTGTGTACTAATGCCGTCGTTTCTGCCTGTAGGTACAAAAACAGGCAATCGTTTGTTCCCAAATCCTCGGCTCTCGGGCTGCTTGTCTAACTGTTCAACAGACCATTAGCCTCGTTTCAATGGCCGGCAATACCTGTTTGATTCTTTGGCAGAGACTGAATGCTGTTTTCTTCCTACTCAATCAGTCGCGTTCAAACTAATGGCGGCGAGCTTCCGGGTCCGAAAAGGATCTCGGGAGTTGTAGTGTGGTTGTAGTTGCGACTCGATTTATATGCTGTTGGCGCGATCTTTTGACGTTTTAAAGGTCATCTGTCATATTTTTGACAGGGAGATTTTAATTTTTTGCTTGAGACCCAGACTTGGGTATCATCTTTATTCGGTGCTGAATAACTTAAGTGTTATCCGATGTCTTATTGGTATGGCATGGTATACACTTGTAGTATGGAACTGTAACCCGGCACTCATTTCATAGTGTTGGAAACTCAAGTGGTAGCCTCGATCTTACCAGGAGGTCTGTAAAATCAATACTGGTTTTTAGACAACCGGTAGTGATACCTTATGGTTGTTGGTTGACATGGAATCTACTGTTTTTTTGGTATTGTTCTTATTCTTGGAGAGAGTTCGTATACTGTTAGTTTTCATATGATGAGGTCCGTGTGCATTTGCCACATCAGCTCAATTTAAAAATTTCGGTCAGCTCATTGAGTCCATGTACAGCTCTATTAAATTTGACGATCAACATAGCCTCTCGACATAAAAGTTTAGCATCCAGGTCGTCTTCTCTTGCATCATTTTCGACCTTTGATATTACTGTCCAAATTAAATCTGTTTCTTTGTGATTCTGTAAGCGCCAATGGTTAACCAAAGAAGCAGTAAATACATTGTTCTTAATCCTCGATTTATGTTGTTGTATTTGTAGTCGTACTTCCTGGTTGCTTTTCCCTATATAAACTAAATCACAAGGACATGTAATCCCATATACAACAAACCGTGATTTATAGTTAGTAAATGCTTCATGCTTCCACATTATATTTTTATGTTTGAACATAGTTCCTTCTTTTGTGCTATTACAGCATGAACTTGTTCCACATTTTCGATGACCCTGCACGGGTGGTAAGCCCATCATTGTTCTTAAAGTAGTGGGCTTAGTCTGTGGGAGTGCGGCTCTTACTAATTGATTTGCAATACTGCAATTCTTCTTACATGCAAATAATGGTTCTTTTGAAAAGGCTTCATCCAAATCTTTTAAAAGATGCCAATTGTTCTTTACCACTTTTTTAAGTGCATTAGAGTCAGGACAAAATGTCGATACAAACACCATTCTGTCAGTTTCCTTTTTTGTCTTTTTTTCAAGTAGGCATTCGCGTGGTGTCCACCACGCTCTTTTCATTGATTTTCTCAGTAATTTTTTCGGGTACCCACGTTGTAACAAGTTAGTTCTCAAATTCTCTGCGTGTCTTAGATATTCTTCTTTATATTTACAATTGCGTCGAATTCGTAAATATTGCCCGTACGGCAGGTTCTCCTTAAGACTTCGAGGATGATTACTCTGGAAATGGAGTGCCTTGTTGCGGTCTGTGGATTTTTTAAAGTGTGTTGTAACCAGACCTCCTTCTGATGGATAAACCTCTACATCAAGGAATGCCATTTTCTTCTGCGAATGGGACATACTGAATTTGATAGTTGGTGTTTTGTTGTTATTCCATTCATAAATTTTTTTTAGCTCCTCCTCTGTACTAGTCCAAGTGAAAAAATATCATCGATATATCGACTCCAACTTTGTATCCACTGTGAATATGGATTATTTTGATAAACAAAGGTCTCCTCATACTTATACATAAACAGAACCGCCAGTTCTGGTGCAAATGGGCATCCCATTGCTACTCGGCCAATTTGGAAGTAGAACTCCCCATCAAAATTGAAATAGTTCTTCTTCAGGGCGAACTCAGCAAGTTTAGAGATGAATTCCGTTGGAATTTTAAGTGGTCTTTCTCTCTCTTCCAAGATAGATTTGAGCACATGAATACCTTCATCTTGCGGGATTTGCGTACATAAGGACTTAAGGTCCATAGTGACCATCCAGTGTTTGTCTTCCTCAAAACCAATTAAAGTCAGCTTATTAATGAAATCAGTAGTGTCCTGTATGAATGATTTGACTTGTGGTAAAAAAGTTTTCAAAAAGAAATTCAGAAACTTGGCGATAGGTTCCAATGGTGACTCACAACCAGACACTATCGGTCGTCCGGGGGGTGTTTTTCATCTTTATGTATTTTTGGCAATACATAAAATAATGGAGTCCTAGGGTGATTGATTTTAAAATATTCCATCTCCTTTTTGCCAAGGAATCCTTGATTATAACCCTCGTCGATTATTTCATGGAGTTCACTTTTCAAGTCTGGTGTTGGGTCTTTATTAATTTTCCGATCGCATGAGACATCATTCAATTGTCTTTTAACTTCTAGGATGTACAGGGCCTTATCCCAAACCACAATGGAGCCCCCTTTATCGGCCTGTTTTATAATGACCGAGGTGTCCTTTTTAAGATTAGTTAACACTTGGGACTCAACTTTTGACATATTGTGTTTGGTCCACTTTTTCTTTGTTTCCATTTCAGTGACTGCGGACAGGATTGTTCTCTCAAATGTTGTCACTTCCTTTGGGACCTTGCTAGTTGGCGGACAAAAAACTGATTTATTCCTTAGTCCTGTAGTTTCCATTGGTGATTGATATGTATTCTCTGTAAAATATGTTTTTAATCTTACTTTTCGACAGAATTCTATGACTTCTGTCTTCAATTTCACAAAGTCAGTTCCCCTAGTAGGACCTAATGTTAATCCTTTGCATAACACATTTTCTTCCTCTTTCGTTAGAACTTTGTTTGGCAGATTGAATATTGGTGACACCGTTAGCTCTTGTAATTGTGTCTCCTTGTTGACATTTCCCATGGCTGCTCCTTGTTGTACCTCGTTTTCCCGCGAGCTTTTGTTTGACCTCTGCCTAAAAAAGGCCCTTGATGTTGTTGTTGTTGTTGGAATCCGCCTCGTTTATTATTATTTCTCCGGGGTGTTGAGTTCTCTCCCTCATTACTACTCCAGGAGGAGGATGTATCCGAGAATGTAATAAACTTATTTTGTGATCTCCCTTGTATTCCTGTAAGTGCCTATGGGTTTCCGGCCTGGAGTAAAAATCCGGTTGTAAAAAAGGATATACTTTCTCTAGACTGAAGATTTTTTTTATCTTTTTCGAATTGTGCGGTTTTTTGATTTATAGTATAATCCTTGAAATCACCAATCTCTTTTTGAACTTTGTCCAGTAATGTTTTAGAATCAGTTGTTAGTTGGTTTGTTGAGATAGCCGTTTCTAAGGCTTCTATTTCCTCCAGTTGGATTTTAGACAATCTTTGAGCTATTTCTATAGTGAGGACCATCAGGTTGCGGCTACATTTAGTCTCGATGTAACTATAGCCTTTTTAGTAGAGGGGGTCTTCCATAAAAATTACGGGAACATTTTTGATCTGCAGACCTCCTGGGATTGTGCCAGCCCTCAAATGTTGAAGGAGAAAGTGACCATGGAGGTCAGTGCGGATTTGTTTTTTCTTGAGTCTTGTTAATTTATCAATTTCGTTTTGGTTTTGTGCAGAGGTACTGAGTGATGCAGAAGGGAATAATGGGGGGCAGCAAGGAGATTTTTTATGTGTTCCTCACTATACGCAAACGTTTCTCGTTCAGACATACTATTACAGACTTACAACACAATCTTACAAAAAGGCCACTATACAACAATGAAAAAGACGCAGGACCATACTCCCTGCTTGCACGAAGAAAAACACAGTGCACCTAGATTCCTTACTCAGCTATGTTTCAACTGGGACAGGGACCACACAGGCAATCGCCTGCTACTACTACGAAAAACCACCACTGGGTCAGGGCTCCCAACAGCACGGCTTAGCCACAAGCAATTAATAACCAAATTGAAGTGCCAATACTGTATGCTAATTAGAAACACCAATTATCTCAAAACATCCGAACTAAACAAAATGTTTTGATCTCACATCTATGTTTGGATTTAATCTTTTATTTTTATCAAATGATTTTTTAGTTCATGAGTTTTGGTTTATAATTTCACCAAATTTAGATTTTTACAAGACCTTATGTACACAACATTTACATTACTCACAACATAGAATTTCAAAAAATATTATATACATTTTCAACCATAATTCAGTCATAAATCAGTCATACTACCTCTCATACACCACAGACAACATAAAAATATAAATTTACACTGGAATGATACTATTCTCAGAAAGCCATATGTTCATTTAACTCTTTTTTTCAAGTATTATAGTGAATTCTGTGTGACTTCTGGCTATAATAGTCTACGCGTTTCGAACTGCCGATGTTATGGAGTTCTCATCAGGACCAAGATCTGTGAAGAAAGGGAAAAACAGCCTTTCTTTAGAATAGTCATTTCATTGCTGTCCTTTCTGGCTACACCCTCCATCACTACAAGCTCCTTACATCTTACCTCCGAAGTTCAGAGCTCGTGTGGCGGGTTTCAGTGAGCAATCCCCGACGACCAGTCAACTCTAATTCCAGAAATTTCTCGACTTACTTGTGTGTTTGTTTGGGTTGGCGAAGCAATGGATTGCCTGGCTCTGGGGGGAAAAAACGTATGTTTCAAACCCTTTTCTTTAAGAGATAGAAACCAACTTTGGTATATGCGCGGGTTCTGTGTCTTACCTGCGTAGCGGGCTCAGGCTGCTGTGTACTAATGCCGTTGTTTCTGCCTGTAGGTACAAAAACAGGCAATCGTTTGTTCCCAAATCCTCGGCTCTCGGGCTGCTTGTCTAACTGTTCAACAGACCGTTAGCCTCGTTTCAATGGCCGGCAATACCTGTTTGATTCTTTGACAGAGACTGAATGCTGTTTTCTTCCTACTCAATCAGTCGCGTTCAAACTAATGGCGGCGAGCTTCCGGGTCCGAAAAGGATCTCGGGAGTTGTAGTGTGGTTGTAGTTGCGACTCGATTTATATGCTGTTGGCGTGATCTTTTTAAGCTGTCGGCGCGATCTTTTTGACGTTTTATAGGTCATCTATCATATTTTTGACAGGGAGATTTTAATTTTTTGCTTGAGACCCAGACTTGGGTATCATCTTTATTCGGTGCTGAATAACTTAAGTGTTATCCGATGTCTTATTGGTATTGCATGGTATACACTTGTAGTATGGAACTGTAACCCTGCACTCATTTCATAGTGTTGGAAACTCAAGTGGTAGCCTCGATCTTACCAGGAGGTGTGTAAAATCAATACTGGTTTTTAGACAACCGGTAGTGATACCTTATGGTTGTTGGTTGACATGGAATCTACTGGTTTTTTGGTATAGTTCTTATTCTTGGAGAGAGTTCGTATACTGTTAGTTTTCATATGATGAGGTCCGTGTGCATTTGCCACATCAGCTCAATTTAAAAATTTCGGTCCGCTCATTGAGTCCATGTACAGCTCTATTAAATTTGACGATCAACATAGCCTCTCGACATAAAAGTTTAGCATCCAGGTCGTCCCCTCTTGCATCATTTTCAACCTTTGATATTACTGTCCAAATTAAATCTGTTTCTTTGTGATTCTGTAAGCGCCAATGGTTAACCAAAGAAGCAGTAAGTACATTGTTCTTAATCCTCGATTTATGTTGTTGTATTTGTAGTCGTACTTCCTGGTTGCTTTTCCCTATATAAACTAAATCACAAGGACATGTAATCCCATATACAACAAACCGTGATTTACAGTTAGTAAATGCTTCATGCTTTCACATTATATTTTTATGTTTGAACATAGTTCCTTCTTTTGTGCTATTACAGCATGAACTTGTTCCACATTTTCGATGACCCTGCACGGGTGGTAAGCCCATCATTGTTCTTAAAGTAGTGGGCTTAGTCTGTGGGAGTGCGGCTCTTACTAATTGATTTGCAATACTGCAATTCTTCTTACATGCAAATAATGGTTCTTTTGAAAAGGCTTCATCCAAATCTTTTAAAAGATGCCAATTGTTCTTTACCACTTTTTTAAGTGCATTAGAGTCAGGACAAAATGTCGATACAAACACCCTTCTGTCAGTTTCCTTTTTTGTCTTTTTTTCAAGTAGGCATTCGCGTGGTATCCACCACGCTCTTTTCATTGATTTTCTCAGTAATTTTTTCGGGTACCCACGTTGTAACAAGTTAGTTCTCAAATTCTCTGCGTGTCTTAGATATTCTTCTTTATATTTACAATTGCGTCGAATTCGTAAATATTGCCCGTACGGCAGGTTCTCCTTAAGACTTCGAGGATGATTACTCTGGAAATGGAGTGCCTTGTTGCGGTCTGTGGATTTTTTAAAGTGTGTTGTAACTAGACCTCCTTCTGATGGATAAACCTCTACATCAAGGAATGCCATTTTCTTCTGCGAATGGGACATACTGAATTTGATAGTTGGTGTTTTGTTGGTAATCCATTCATAACATTTTTTTAGCTCCTCCTCTGTACTAGTCCAAGTGAAAAAATATCATCGATATATCGACTCCAACTTTGTATCTACTGTGAATATGGATTATTTTGATAAACAAAGGTCTCCTCATACTTATACATAAACAGAACCGCCAGTTCTGGTGCAAATGGGCATCCCATTGCTACTCGGCCAATTTGGAAGTAGAACTCCCCATCAAAATTGAAATAGTTCTTCTTCAGGGCGAACTCAGCAAGTTTAGAGATGAATTCCGTTGGAATTTTAAGTGGTCTTTCTCTCTCTTCCAAGATAGATTTGAGCACATGAATACCTTCATCTTGCGGGATTTGCGTATATAAGGACTTAACGTCCATAGTGACCATCCAGTGTTTGTCTTCCTCAAAACCAATTAAAGTCAGCTTATTAATGAAATCAGTAGTGTCCTGTATGAATGATTTGACTTGTGGTAAAAAAGTTTTCAAAAAGAAATCCAGAAACTTGGCGATAGGTTCCAATGGTGACTCACAACCAGACACTATCGGTCGTCCGGGGGGTGTTTTTTCATCTTTATGTATTTTTGGCAATACATAAAATAATGGAGTCCTAGGGTGTTTGATTTTAAAATATTCCATTTCCTTTTTGCCCAGGAATCCTTGATTATAACCCTCGTCGATTATTTCATGGAGTTCACTTTTCAAGTCTGGTGTTGGGTCTTTATTGATTTTCCGATAGCATGAGACATCATTCAATTGTCTTTTAACTTCTAGGATGTACAGGGCCTTATCCCAAACCACAATGGAGCCCCCTTTATCGGCTTGTTTTATAATGACCGAGGTGTCCTTTTTAAGATTAGTTAACACTTGGGACTCAACTTTTGACATATTGTGTTTGGTCAACTATTTCTTTGTTTCCATTTCAGTGACTGCGGACAGGATTGTTCTCTCAAATGTTGTCACTTCCTTTGGGACCTTGCTAGTTGGCGGACAAAAAACTGATTTATTCCTTAGTCCTGTAGTTTCCATTGGTGATTGATATGTATTCTCTGCAAAATATGTTTTTAATCTTACTTTTCGACAGAATTCTATGACTTCTGTCTTCAGTTTCACAAAGTCAGTTCCCCTAGTAGGAACGAATGTTAATCCTTTGCATAACACATTTTCTTCCTCTTTCGTTAGAACTTTGTTTGGCAGATTGAATATTGGTGACACCGTTAGCTCTTGTAATTGTGTCTCCTTGTTGACATTTCCCATGGCTGCTCCTTGTTGTACCTCGTTTTCCCGCGAGCTTTTGTTTGACCTCTGCCTAAAAAAGGCCCTTGATGTTGTTGTTGTTGTTGGAATCCGCCTCGTTTATTATTATTTCTCCGGGGTGTTGAGTTCTCTCCCTCACTACTACTCCCGGAGGAGGATGTATCCGAGAATGTAATAAACTTATTTTGTGATCTCCCTTGTATTCCTGTAAGTGCCTATGGGTTTCCGGCCTGGAGTAAAAATCCGGTTGTAAAAAAGGATATACTTTCTCTAGACTGAAGATTTTTGCTATCTTTTTCGAATTGTGCATTTTTTTGATTTATAGTATAATCCTTGAAATCACCAATCTCTTTTTGAACTTTGTCCAGTAATGTTTTAGAATCAGTTGTTAGTTGGTTTGTTGAGATAGCCGTTTCTAAGGCTTCTATTTCCTCCAGTTGGATTTTAGACAATCTTTGAGCCATTTCTATAGTGAGGACCATCAGGTCGCGGCTACATTTAGTCTCGATGTAACTATAGCCTTTTTAGTAGAGGGGGTCTTCCGTAAAAATTACGGGAACATTTTTGATCTGCAGACCTCCTGGGATTGTGCCAGCCCTCAAATGTTGAAGGAGAAAGTGACCATGGAGGTCAGTGCGGATTTGTTTTTTCTTGAGTCTTGTTAATTTATCAATTTCGTTTTGGTTTTGTGCAGAGGTACTGAGTGATGCAGAAGGGAATAATGGGGGGCAGCAGGGAGATTTTTTATGTGTTCCTCACTATACGCAAACGTTTCTCGTTCAGACATACTATTACAGACTTACAACACAATCTTACAAAAAGGCCCCTATACAACAATGAAAAAGACGCAGGACCATACTCCCTGCTTGCACGAAGAAAAACACAGTGCACCTAGATTCCTTACTCAGCTATGTTTCAACTGGGACAGGGACCACACAGGCAATCGCCTGCTACTACTACGAAAAACCACCACTGGGTCAGGGCTCCCAACAGTACGGCTTAGCCACAAGCAATTAATAACCACATTTAAGTGCCAATACTGTATGCTAATTAGAAACACCAATCATCTCAAAACATCCGAACTAAACAAAATGTTTTGATCTCACATCTATGTTTGGATTTAATCTTTTATTTTTATCAAATGATTTTTTAGTTCATGAGTTTTGGTTTATAATTTCACCAAATTTAGATTTTTACAAGACCTTATGTACACAACATTTACATTACTCACAACATAGAATTTCAAAAAATATTATATACATTTTCAACCATAATTCAGTCATAAATCAGTCATACTACCTCTCATACACCACAGACAACATAAAAATATAAATTTTCACTGGAATGATACTATTCTCAGAAAGCCATATGTTCATTTAACTCTTTTTTTCAAGTATTATAGTGAATTCTGTGTGACTTCTGGCTATAATAGTCTACGCGTTTCGAACTCCCGATGTTATGGAGTTCTCATCAGGACCAAGATCTGTGAAGAAAGGGAAAAACAGCCTTTCTTTAGAATAGTCATTTCATTGCTGTCCTTTCTGGCTACACCCTCCATCACTACAAGCTCCTTACATCTTACCTCCGAAGTTCAGAGCTCGTGTGGCGGGTTTCAGTGAGCAATCCCCGACGACCAGTCAACTCTAATTCCAGAAATTCCTCGACTTACTTGTGTGTTTGTTTGGGTTGGCGAAGCAATGGACTGCCTGGCTCTGGGGGGAAAAAACGTATGTTTCAAACCCTTTTCTTTAAGAGATAGAAACCAACTTTGGTATATGCGCGGGTTCTGTGTCTTACCTGCGTTGCGGGCTCAGGCTGCTGTGTACTAATGCCGTCGTTTCTGCCTGTAGGTACAAAAACAGGCAATCCTTTGTTCCCAAATCCTCGGCTCTCGGGCTGCTTGTCTAACTGTTCAACAGACTGTTAGCCTCATTTCAATGGCCGGCAATACCTGGTTGATTCTTTCACACAGACTGAATGCTGTTTTCTTCCTACTCAATCAGTCGCGTTCAAACTAATGGCGGCGAGCTTCCGGGTCCGAAAAGGATCTCAGGAGTTGTAGTGTGGTTGTAGTTGCGACTCGATTTATATGCTGTTGGCGTGATCTTTTTAAGCTGTCGGCGCGATCTTTTTGACGTTTTATAGGTCATCTGTCATATTTTTGACAGGGAGATTTTAATTTTTTGCTTGAGACCCAGACTTGGGTATCATCTTTCTTCGGTGCTGAATAACTTAAGTGTTATCCGATGTCTTATTGGTATTGCATGGTATACACTTGTAGTATGGAACTGTAACCCGGCACTCATTTCATAGTGTTGGAAAGTCAAGTGGTAGCCTCGATCTTACCAGGAGGTGTGTAAAATCAATACTGGTTTTTAGACAACCGGTAGTGATACCAAATGGTTGTTGGTTGACATGGAATCTACTGTTTTTTTGGTATTGTTCTTATTCTTGGAGAGAGTTCGTATACTGTTAGTTTTCATATGATGAGGTCCGTGTGCATTTGCCACATCAGCTCAATTTAAAAATTTCGGTCAGCTCATTGAGTCCATGTACAGCTCTATTAAATTTGACGATCAACATAGCCTCTCGACATAAAAGTTTAGCATCCAGGTCGTCTCCTCTTGCATCATTTTCGACCATTGATATTACTGTCCAAATTAAATCTGTTTCTTTGTGATTCTGTAAGCGCCAATGGTTAACCAAAGAATCAGTAAGTACATTGTTCTTAATCCTCGATTTATGTTGTTGTATTTGTAGTCGTAGTTCCTGGTTGCTTTTCCCTATATAAACTAAATCACAAGGACATGTAATCCCATATACAACAAACCGTGATTTACAGTTAGTAAATGCTTCATGCTTCCACATTATATTTTTATGTTTGAACATAGTTCCTTCTTTTGTGCTATTACAGCATGAAGATGTTCCACATTTTTGATGACCCTGCACAGGTGGTAAGCCCATCATTGTTCTTAAAGTAGTGGGCTTAGTCTGTGGGAGTGCGGCTCTTACTAATTGATTTGCAATACTGCAATTCTTCTTAAATGCAAATAATGGTTCTTTTGAAAAGGCTTCATCCAAATCTTTTAAAAGATGCCAATTGTTCTTTACCACTTTTTTAAGTGCATTAGAGTCAGGACAAAATGACGATACAAACCTCATTCTGTCAGTTTCCTTTTTTGTCTTTTTTTCAAGTAGGCATTCGCGTGGTGTCCACCACGCTCTTTTCATTGACTTTCTCAGTAATTTTTTCGGGTACCCACGTTGTAACAAGTGAGTTCTCAAATTCTCTGCGTGTCTTAGATATTCTTCTTTATATTTACAATTGCGTCGAATTCATAAATATTGCCTGTACGGCAGGTTCTCCTTAAGACTTCGAGGATGATTACTCTTGAAATGGAGTGCCTTGTTGCGGTCTGTGGATTTTTTATAGTGTGTTGTAACCAGACCTCCTTCTGATGGATAAACCTCTACATCAAGGAATGCCATTTTCTTCTGCGAATGGGACATACTGAATTTGATAGTTGCTGTTTTGTTGTTAATCCATTCATAAACATTTTTTAGCTCCTTCTCCGTACTAGTCCAAGTGAAAAAATATCATCGATATATAGACTCCAACTTTGTATCCACTGTGAATATGGATTATTTTGATAAACAAAGGTCTCCTCATACTTATACATAAACAGAACCTTCAGTTCTGGTGCAAATGGGCATCCCATTGCTACTCTGCCAATTTGGAAGTAGAACTCCCCATCAAAATTGAAATAGTTCTTCTTCAGGGCGAACTCAGCAAGTTTAGAGATGAATTCCGTTGGAATTTCATGTGGTCTTTCTCTCTCTTCCAAGATAGATTTGAGCACGTGAATACCTTCATCTTGCGGGATTTGCGTATATAAGGACTTAACGTCCATAGTGACCATCCAGTGTTTGTCTTCCTCAAAACCAATTAAAGTCAGCTTATTAATGAAATCAGTAGTGTCCTGTATGAATGATTTGACTTGTGGTAAAAAAGTTTTCAAAAAGAAATCCAGAAACTTAGCGATAGGTTCCAATAGTGACTCACAACCAGACACTATCGGTCGTCCGGGGGGTGTTTTTTCATCTTTATGTATTTTTGGCAATACATAAAATAATGGAGTCCTAGGGTGTTTGATTTTAAAATATTCCATCTCCTTTTTGCCCAGGAATCCTTGATTATAACCCTCGTCGATTATTTCATGGAGTTCACTTTTCAAGTCTAGTGTTGGGTCTTTATTAATTTTCCGATAGCATGAGACATCATTCAATTGTCTTTTAACTTCTAGGATGTACAGGGCCTTATCCCAAACCACAATGGAGCCCCCTTTATTGGCCTGTTTTATAATGACCGAGGTGTCCTTTTTAAGATTAGTTAACACTTGGGACTCAACTTTTGACATATTGTGTTTGGTCCCCTTTTTTTTTGTTTCCATTTCAGTGACTGCGGACAGGATTGTTCTCTCAAATGTTGTCACTTCCTTTGGGACCTTGCTAGTTGGCGGACAAAAAACTGATTTATTCCTTAGTCCTGGAGTTTCCATTGGTGATTGATATGTATTATTATTATTATTATTAATCGGGTTTTGTAGAGCGCAAACAACCCGGAGGCCTCGTAGCGCTAAGTACCGTCATACTAAAAGGGAAAAAAGTTAAATGAACAGGTAAGTTTTCAGATCCTTCCGAAATTTTAAAAGGCTAGGTTCACTGCGAAGGGAGGTGGACAGAGAGTTCCATTCTTTCGCGGCATTCCAGGAGAAGGAACGTCCGCCCCATCTGTTCCGTCTGATTTTGTTGACAGTAGCCAGGAAGGCAGTGCTGGATCTTAGGGATCTGTGAGGAAGATAGGGTTTTGCCAGGGAACAGATCATAGTGGGGGCATTCTTCCACATGGCTTTGTGCATAAAACAGAGAGATTTAAACAGCACTCTGGCCTTAACAGGAAGCCAGTGCAGTTTCCTCAGGGCAGTGGTGGCTGATTCTCGTTTGTTGAGGCCTAACAGGAGGCGAGCTGCGGCGTTTTGGGTCACCTGTAGCTTTTTGATTGTAAATGCGGGGGCGCCTAAGTATAAAGAGTTCCCGTAATCCAGGCGGGACAAAATAATGGCTTGAACCATTATTCTGCGAGCTTCAAAAGGGAGAAGAGGCAGCACTTTTCTCAGCATACGCATTAGCCCAAAGCATGTGGCAGAGAGAGTAGTAGCTTGCTGCATGAAGCTGAGGTTGGAGTCCAACCAAATGCCTAAGCTCTTTATATGGCACTTTGGTTGAGGTGTGGGGCCCATACACGGTGGCCAGTCTGACAGAGGACTGGGAATGGTTGAATTGCCTAACACCATGAGCTCTGCAAAATATGTTTTTAATCTTACTTTTCGACAGAATTCTATGACTTCTGTCTTCAGTTTCACAAAGTCAGTTCCCCTAGTAGGAACGAATGTTAATCCTTTGCATAACACATTTTCTTCCTCTTTCGTTAGAACTTTGTTTGGCAGATTGAATATTGGTGACACCGTTAGCTCTTGTAATTGTGTCTCCTTGTTGACATTTCCCATGGCTGCTCCTTGTTGTACCTCGTTTTCCCGCGAGCTTTTGTTTGACCTCTGCCTAAAAAAGGCCCTTGATGTTGTTGTTGTTGTTGGAATCCGCCTCGTTTATTATAATTTCTCCGGGGTGTTGAGTTCTCTCCCTCACTACTACTCCCGGAGGAGGATGTATCCGAGAATGTAATAAACTTATTTTGTGATCTCCCTTGTATTCCTGTAAGTGCCTATGGGTTTCCGGCCTGGAGTAAAAATCCGGTTGTAAAAAAGGATATACTTTCTCTAGACTGAAGATTTTTTTTATCTTTTTCGAATTGTGCGTTTTTTTGATTTATAGTATAATCCTTGAAATCAACAATCTCTTTTTGAACTTTGTCCAGTAATGTTTTAGAATTAGTTGTTAGTTGGTTTGTTGAGATAGCCGTTTCTAAGGCTTCTATTTCCTCCAGTTGGATTTTAGACAATCTTTGAGCCATTTCTATAGTGAGGACCATCAGGTCGCGGCTACATTTAGTCTCGATGTAACTATAGCCTTTTTAGTAGAGGGGGTCTTCCGTAAAAATTACGGGAACATTTTTGATCTGCAGACCTCCTGGGATTGTGCCAGCCCTCAAATGTTGAAGGAGAAAGTGACCATGGAGGTCAGTGCGGATTTGTTTTTTCTTGAGTCTTGTGTTAATTTATCAATTTCGTTTTGGTTTTGTGCAGAGGTACTGAGTGATGCAGAAGGGAATAATGGGGGGCAGCAAGGAGATTTTTTATGTGTTCCTCACTATACGCAAACGTTTCTCGTTCACACATACTATTACAGACTTACAACACAATCTTACAAAAAGGCCACTATACAACAATGAAAAAGACGCAGGACCATACTCCCTGCTTGCACGAAGAAAAACACAGTGCACCTAGATTCCTTACTCAGCTATGTTTCAACTGGGACAGGGACCACACAGGCAATCGCCTGCTACTACTACGAAAAACCACCACTGGGTCAGGGCTCCCAACAGCACGGCTTAGCCACAAGCAATTAATAACCAAATTGAAGTGCCAATACTGTATGCTAATTAGAAACACCAATTATTTCAAAACATCCGAACTAAACAAAATGTTTTGATCTCACATCTATGTTTGGATTTAATCTTTTATTTTTATCAAATGATTTTTTAGTTCATGAGTTTTGGTTTATAATTTCACCAAATTTAGATTTTTACAAGACCTTATGTACACAACATTTTCATTACTCACAACATAGAATTTCAAAAAATATTATATACATTTTCGACCATAATTCAGTCATAAATCAGTCATACTACCTCTCATACACCACAGACAACATAAAAATATAAATTTACACTGGAATGATACTATTCTCAGAAAGCCATATCTTCATTTAACTCTTTTTTTCAAGTATTATAGTGAATTCTGTGTGACTTCTGGCTATAATAGTCTACGCGTTTCGAACTCCCGATGTTATGGAGTTCTCATCAGGACCAAGATCTGTGAAGAAAGGGAAAAACAGCCTTTCTTTAGAATAGTCATGTCATTGCTGTCCTTTCTTGCTACACCCTCCATCACTACAAGCTCCTTACATCTTACCTCCGAAGTTCAGAGCTCGTGTGGCGGGTTTCAGTGAGCAATCCCCGACGACCAGTCAACTCTAATTCCAGAAAATATATACAAAGACTCGTGTTACTAATCAGGTGTTCAACTCTCATACTCCTTCTCCTAATTAAACCTCATTGGCTTACTTGTGTGTTTGTTTGGGTTGGCGAAGCAATGGACTGCCGGGCTCTGGGGGGAAAAAACGTCTGTTTCAAATCCTTTTCTTTGAGAGATAGAAACCAACTGTGGTATATGCGCGGGTTCTGTGTTTTACCTGCGTTGCGGGCTCAGGCTGCTGTGTACTAATGCCGTCTTTTCTGCCTGTAGGTACAAAAACAGGCAATCGTTTGTTACCAAATCCTCAGCTTTCTGGCTGCTTGTCTAACTGTTCAACAGACCGTTAGCCTCATTTCAATGGCCGGCAATACCTGTTTGATTCTTTGGAAGAGACCGAATGCTGTTTTCTTCCTACTCAATCAGTCGCATTCAAACTAATGGCGGCGAGCTTCCGGGTCCGAATAGGATCTCGGGAGTTGTAGTGTGGTTGTAGTTGCGACTCAATTTATATGCTGTTGGCGCGATCTTTTGACGTTTTAAAGGTCATCTGTCATATTTTTGACAGGGAGATTTTAATTTTTTGCTTGAGACCCAGACTTGGGTATCATCTTCATTTGGTGCTGAATAACTTAAGTGCTATCCGATGTCTTATTGGTATCGCATGGTATACACTTGTAGTATGGAACTTTAACCCGGCACTCATTTGATAGTGTTGGAAACTCAAGTGGTAGCCTCGATCTTACCAGGAGGTGTGTAAAATCAATACTGGTTTTTAGACAACCGGTAGTGATACCTTATGGTTGTTGGTTGACATGGAATCTACCGTTTTTTTGGTATTGTTCTTATTCTTGGAGAGAGTTCGTATACTGTTAATTTTCATATTCAGCTCAATTTGAACATTTCAGGCAGCTCATTGAGTCCATGTACAGCTGTATTAAATTTGACGATCAACATAGCCTCTCGTCGTAAAAGTTTAGACAACGGATAACACTTAATTTATTCAGCACCGAATGAAGATGATACCCATGTCTGGGTCTCAACCAAAAAATTAAAATCTCCCTGTCAAAAATATGACAGATGACCTTTAAAACGTCAAAAAGATCGCGCCAACAGCTTAAAAAGATCGCGCCAACAGCATATAAATCGAGTCGCAACTACAACCACACTACAACTCCCGAGATCCTTTTCGGACCTGGAAGCTAGCCGCCATTAGTTTGAACGCGAAAGAATCAAACAGGTATTGCCGGCCATTGAAACGTGGCTAACGGTCTGTTGAACAGTTAGACAAGCAGCCCGAGAGCAGAGGATTTGGGAACAAACGATTGCCTGTTTTTGTACCTACAGGCAGAAACGACGGAATTAGTACACAGCAGCCTGAGCCCGCAACGCAGGTAAGACACAGAACCCGCGCATATACCAAAGTTGGTTTCTATCTCTCAAAGAAAAGGGTTTGAAACATACGTTTTTTCCCCCCAGAGCCAGGCAGTCCATTGCTTCGCCAACCCAAACAATCACACAAGTAAGTCGATGAGGTTTAATTAAGAGAGAGAGTATGAGAGTTAAACACCTGATTAGTAACACAAGTCTTTGTATATATTTTCTGGAATTAGAGTTGACTGGTCGTCGGGGATTGCCCACTGAAACCCGCCACACAAGCTCTGAACTTTGGAGGTAAGATGTAAGGAGCTTGAAGTGATGGAGGGTGTAGCCAGAAAGGACAGCAATGAAATGACTATTCTAAAGAAAGGCTGTTTTTCTCTTTCTTCACAGATCTTGGTCCTGATGAGAACTCCATAACATCGGGAGTTCGAAACGCGTAGACTATTATAGCCAGAAGTCACACAGAATTCACTATAATACTTGAAAAAAAGAGTTAAATGAACATATGGCTTTCTGAGAATAGTATCATTCCAGTGTAAATTTATATTTTTATGTTGTCTGTGGTGTATGAGAGGTAGTACGACTGATTTATGACTGAATTATGGTTGAAAATGTAAATAATGTTTTTTGAAATTCTATGTTGTGAGTAATGTAAATGTTGTGTACATAAGGTCTTGTAAAAATGTAAATTTGGTGAAATTATAAACCAAACTCATGAACTGAAAAATCATTTGATAAGAATAAAAGATTAAAACCAAACATAGATGTGAGATCAAAACACTTTGTTTAGTTCGGATGTTTTGAGATAATTGGTGTTTCTAATTAGCATACCGTATTGGCACTTCTTTGTGGTAAATAGGGAAGCATCTGAGAGCCTGGTGCTCCCTACATTCTGAATCGCTTGGCTAGCATTGGGTTTAGATAAAATAAAGCTTTTTAAGTTAGTCTTTGTCTGCGCTTTCCCATTTGGCCCCAAGGAGAGCGGGCAGGAAGCAAACTGTTTATCCGCTGGGATCCCCTCCGTTGTGAATAGCGCCAGCATTGTTGGTGAGGCTTTACTATTGCAGAGGCAAAAAGCTGAGTTGGTTGGGCTAGGAAGAGGCTTATCAGAAATATTCAGATCTCCCGGCATCTTTATTGTAACTAGGGGTCACCTCGTTACTTGATCTTTGTAACCCTCTGTGGGATTCATACTTTGCTAAATATCGAGCTTCTATTGAATACCTGCACCTCCCAGACCTGGTAGACCTACGGGCTTCTTGGATGAATCTTTTTGTAAGCTTCCACTGAACAGCCTGTACTCAACATCTTTAAGAGGTGGAAGAGATGGACTCTTACTCTTACGACCTGTTCTAGTGCCCTTTGCAGACGAGGTTTAACAATAGGGTCTTGAGATATTCTTTTCATATTAATTATCCCTTCAATCTTATTCCTATTCCAATTTCCTTATGACTGACCCAGATATAGAAGCATTTACGGGGACAGCGCGAGCCGCACCCAACTCAGTTAGGCCGTTCAGCGCCCTACCCCCAGTGCGTCTATCTTTGACAAGACGTCTTGAGACGTCTATCTCTGATGGGAATGATATTGAAGCCTTAATGAATGGTACTAAGGTTTTTAAGAAGGAATAAAGAACCAATTCTCCCTCCACTCCCTAGTAATCCAGTGTAATTGTTCTCTGTCTCACCGCTTTGATGGCGGTTTTCAGTCAGTCAGAAAAAGGGTCAGGAGCTGCACCACATTCTTCATCTGTGGTAATTCAGCAGAGAACACTCCCAGCCACCACAGTCCCACTACCAGAACAACAAATGAGCAAAAGAGTCTACTGCCAGTGGCTCCCTCCACCGGTCAGTTTGTAGTATGACTGCTCTGCGTGTCACCTCTTAGGCATTCGCACTGCAACCTCAGCCCCCAGCACACGGCACCAACCTCTCAACACTGGGAAGAAGTTCCATCCAAACAGGCTAGTGCAAAGGACACATAGGTCACGCCTCTATGACTGTCCCATGACGGGCATCCTTGCCTCAGAAGAATCTTGACTGAGAACACTCTATGTTTGCGAGCCACAGCCGCTTCTTCCTCTCCCAAGCTGAGCTAGCCCGCCAGCGACTAAGCCACGCCCACCTTCAGTTACAGAGCATGACGGGAACTCCTGTGACTGTCCTTATTTAGGCTAGATGCATTTTTTGTCAATACAGGAAGTACTGTCTTTAAACAAGGAATGTCATGTGAAGTATTGGTGTGAGTTAGAAAATTGTGCAGTTTGTTTTTGATTGATTTTGATGATAAGAAAGTTAGTTATGTTGCAAGGTGTGTAAGAGAGTACAGTTGGTAAAGAGCTGTATACGCTCCTCATTTAGGCCAATACTCTGTTTATGAGAAATGGATAGTCTGTCCACAGTGCAAGATTACAAAAGAGTGTACCGATGCTGAAGGAAAGAAAGGACAAGAGGACAAACTAGAAGCTGTTAAGAATAGAAAACTGGAAAATTACGGGGATATTGTGGGTTACCAGTTAGAAAACAGTTCAGGTGTCAACTGCTATGCAAATATTTTTCTCAATGTACTTTTCATTTACCACAACTAGCAAACCAAATTCAACAAAAAGCAGATACAAGATTGTGTTCCCCACTGTATCATTTTCTCTAAGGTTTACTGACTGAGAGAACTGTGATACATTCTGCTTCAGGTACTCGAGATTTTTTAGATATATGTATCTGATCAGTAATATTTACTCTCACCACTCAACAAGACGCACTAGAAATTATTATGGTTATGTTTGAAGTTTTAGAACAAGAAGATGTAAATATTGATGATTTATTTGGACTGAGTTACACATGGAACTATGACTGTGAAGATTGTGTTGATTATTCATCTATCACTTAAATAAATTCTGAGCATTTTCTCTATTTAACATTACTAGATTCCAAAACTGTGCCTTTTGACAAAATATGTCTTGCCCAAACAGCAGATTAGAAGTTATGTCTACGTTGATTCTAGGAACAACTGGAAAATCCCTTATAATAATTTTACAAAGATGTAGAGCAGATAGTCCAAAATTGGAAACTCAAATAAAAAACATTAAAGCTGGACAAGTATCAGTTTCGGAAAGAACTTTTACTACTATGGCTATCATCTTTCACAAAGGAATTAATACAACCTCTGGACACTACACTGTCCATTTAAAGAGCAAAACTGGATGGATGGAATGCAATGACATAAACCTTAATTTCAAATCAAAACTTCCTTTCAAACTACCAAACTTCTATCTTTTCTTTCTTCAACCAAAGTTCTAAGGAGTAATTCTGGTAAAAAAAAAAAAGTGGGGTACGGTGCTCCTTCTGCATGGTTGATCAGCATTTTGAACATTATTTGGCCTATTGGGGGTAATGTCTTTAAAAAGTTATTCTACATTCAAGAGATCTTTTATCTTCCAGAAAGGAGTTAATAACACATCTACATAATAAACTCTCTAATTAAAGTCTGAAACTGGATGGGCACAATCCAATTACAGCAACCTTAAGTTGAATCCAAAAACTTCGAAACAAAAAAATGGCATCCGCCTTTTAGACATCATTTGGCCTACCAGTGGTGATGTTTTCAAAAGGATCTCCAAAATTATAGCGTGCTTTATATTTATTTGTAGTATTGTACTGGATATAATAATGTAAGAATATTTTTAACATAGGTTTGCTTAGATTAGTGTATTAAGAAATGATTAATGAATTGTAGTCAGTGCAATGCATAGTGTCACTTATTTATAGTAATATACTGTTCAGCTTTGGTTTTTTTCCAATCTATATGATTGTTTTTTCCCATTGTTCAATGATGATGCTTTATACAGACCATTGTTTATGGTGAATAAGTATGAAAGCTGAGAACAGTAAAAAAAAAAGGGAACATTACATTATTACTATATTGTGATATGGTGTTAAAGTATAACCAATGTGTATGGTTCTGTTTCTGTAATTTTGAAAATTGATTACTAAGATATATTTATGTTCTTTTTCTTTTTCAATAGCGGCTGGAGTTTAACATCTTTAAATGTCTATAAACACTTTTTCTGCCACAGAAATATTGCTTAGAAATACCCATGGAAGGTGTTTTTATACATTAAGTGCACTTGGCATAGCTTGCCACCACTTTGTTTTACCCATTTTGTAATTATAATTTTGTGTAATTCTGTAAATCTACACTGTAAAACTGTACACCAAGGTGGAGACTTATACAGCCACTCACACATTCACAGATACACTGATTACACAACTCATACACCCATTCACTCATCCATTGAACCCCTCACTAACCCACTAACTCATTGACACATTTATTAACCCGGTGTGGCCTTACGGCTAGGGTGGCCGACTTCGAAGCTGGGGACCCGGATTTTTGTTGCAGCAGTGACGCTCAACATCATGTGATTCCGGGCAAATCACTTAATCTCCCAGGGCTCGATTCACAAAAGGAATCTGAGACAAAATCCTAACTTTTCCACTTTCGGTATTCACAGAAGGCATTTAGGAGTACTAAAGTTAGGATTTTGTCTTAGGATTTTGTCTCAGTTAAACTTAGGTTTTGGTCTTAAGTTAAACTTAAGACAAACTTAAGTTTAACTGAGACAAAATCAAAGTCTTAAAGTTAGGTTTTTGTCTCAGTTAAACTTAAGTTTGCCTTAAGTTTACCTTAAGAACAACTTTAGTTTAACTGAGACAAAATCCTAGTTGTAAAGTTAGGATTTTGCCTCAGTTAAACTTGTTTGTCTTAAATTTAACTCAAGACCAAAACATAAGATTAACTGAGACCAAATCCTAACTTTAGTACTCCTAAATGCCTTCTGTGAATACTGAAAGTCATAAAGTTAGGATTTTGTCTCAGATTACTTTTCTGAATCGAGCCCATAGTACCTAATAAAAAAAAATCATGTGCCCATCTGTAATGCAACTGGTGCTCATGTAAAGCTCTCTGATACCTTCGGGTCTAGTTCATGCTATATAAAAATAATAAAAAACTAGTACTACATGATCTTATGTACACATACAGTTATTCACACACTTAGTTACTTCCCAATACATATACAAAAATGTGTACTCAGTCAGCTACACACTATCTTATACAACCAGTCAGCCATACACACATTCACCCACATACTTAGTCACATTCCCATGTAAGTACTGATACACCCAATCACTGATCTATATAGCTAGACGCATCCACTAACTCATGTAAACAGTGATGCATACACATGCTTACTTATGTGAACAGCTACTAACACAGTCAGTCTGTTACTTATGCAGCTACTGCCCTACATATTCACTATTACATATAGCCACTGACTGAGTCAGTTCATCACCTATACAGGCACTCATATAGCCAATTAGTCAATGATTCAACACTCACACACCCACTTGTTCATCTATAAAGATACTCACACACCCATTAACAGACTTATTCAGACTGTGACACACCCAGTTACACAATGATCTAAACAGCACTACACCCAGACAGAAACTGATGCAGACATTAACACACCAGACACACAATCATGCATAGAGTGACACACAGTGATTCATAAACTAACGCATGCATATATAAACTGATGTATAGAGTAACATACCCAGATATTCACAGACACACCCAGACACAGTCTTGTGTCTACACTGATAGACCCAGGAACACGCTCTTCTAAAAACTATTAAACACATACAGACAATAATATGGGCACTGACACATCCAGACACACACTGATAGAAACACTGACATAGCCACTTACACACACATTCACTCGCCAATATAGGTACTCACACAGTTAGTTATTCACATACACAACTTCACAGACAGCTTATTACTGACTCATACAGTCTCTTACACCCCCATTCAGTTAGATTTGTCACCATTTACTTATCCAGTGACTGATTCTTGCACAAACTTACCCACCCACTCACTCATCCCTATAGCCACTAATGTACCCGGTCACTCACTTATACACAAACTCACCCACCCAATCAGTAACTCATACAGGCACTAACACACACAGTGTCTCACCTATGCAACCAGTCACACGACAGCTCACTCATCCATACAGCAACTCATACAGCATGTCACTTACTCCTACTGACACTCAGTCAAATCAAATACAAATGTATTCGAGCTTTGTTACACAAGTCATAAAAGTACCATATATACAAAAGTTAAAAAGTATAGACCAATCTGTCAAAACTGTGAAATTCATGATATGCCGTTTCATAAAACCCAGTTAAAATTCAGTTAAAATTATGTAAATGGTTAAAATGGTATAAATCTCTTGCTAACAGGTAAAGCCCATATTACAGAAAAAAAACACTTCTATCTTCATTTATACTAATTATACAGCGACCCCCATCTTCCTCATTGTAATGCATGCCCACAAAAAGGAAGCTAGGGAAAACATACAAACGGGTCCGGTAGGGTCTTTAAAAAATACATGGCCACCCTACATTGTTTGAATACGTGGTACCTCAAAATTGGAAGAATATATCTTTTCCTTTCTGCGGTATAGTACTTACCAACTACTGTTAGGTGGAGGTCTGACTGAAGGGAGTGATTATTGCATGGGCAAGATGGCAAATCTGAAAATGTGTATCTTTTTTCCGGGTACCCTAGCATTAGAGGAATCAAATTCATTCAAAACCGTAGAACGATGAATCTATGCTGTGTGTTAGTAATAGAAGAGAGATAATAAAAACCTTCCTCTGGTCTGGGTGGAACTAGGTCAAAGGCAATAGAGGATTTTAAGTCAATTTTTTTCCCTTCGGGCACCCTTTGCTCTCTGCAAGAATAGCTCAATTATCCTTTTCTTTGGAATCTTTCTACAAGTTTCAGGGTCCTGGAATACTTCACCTAGGGGCTGATGTATCAACCAATTTTTTAGTCTCAAATGCTGCAAATTGCAAAAAAACAGCGCTTGCGACTAAAAGATAGGGAAAAGGTATGTATGACAGAAATCGCATCGCAAAATAAGAAATCGCAAGAATTGCGATTTCTTACGTTGCGAGAACATGAATTCTGTGAATTATAATGCGATTTCTTAATTTGCCATGTTCCAAGTTTGCGAAAATCGCAAACTTGATATTGCAAATTAAGAAATCGCAATGACATGTATGAAAAATTCGCAAATTGCAAATCGTGAAAATCGCAATTTAAGAAATCGCAATTACCACCAAGTGCATGCAGGTGGTAACCAGGTGGAAGGTATAAAAAGCAACCCACAATGCAACTGAAACTTCCACAATGGCAGAACTATATGTGATAGCCAGGAGGCTGCATAACCGTGCCCTTGCACAGAGGAGACTGAGACAGGAGCGAATATTCAGACTGCGCATCAGGCTGTTCCAACAGACTGAAGAGGACATCCATGATAAGTACAGGCTGCACCCACACACCATCTTGGACCTCATAGATGAGCTGAAACCCTATTTGGAGCACCCAAAAGGCAGGACACAATCAGTTCTCACCCATGTGCAGGTATTGTCGTGCTCACTGCACCTTCTGGCCTCAGGGAGTTTCCAAGGAGTCATAGCAGAGGTTGGTGGGGTGTCATAGAGTACTCTTTCGCGCTTTTTTCATGCCTTTTTGGATGCAATGCTGAACAGGCTAGGACATCACATTTACTCTCCAAGCACCCAACAGGCATTACAAGAAACCAAATTTGACTTCTATCAAATTGCACGTTTCACCCATGTTATTGGCTGCATTGATGGGACCCACATCGCCATCACACCGCCAGCAGCAACAGAATATTTCTTCAGGAACCGGAAATGCTACCATTCCCTGAATATCCAGATTGTGTGCAATGCTAAATACATCATCAATGACATTGTGTCAAAATACCCTGGCAGCACACATGACTCTCTCATTTTCCGAAATAGTGGGATACATGGACGTTTGAGGGCTGGACAGTTTGGAGAGGGATACCTGCTAGCTAAATACATATCACACATCCATCCATCCATCCATTACTCATTTTGCAGAGGAACATTGACTTACTTTTCCTTTCCATCCGTGCAGGTGATAGTGCCTAGGCAGTGCGAGACTTCATCCTAACGCCATATCTGAATCTAGCAAATGCAAGTGAGAGGAGGTAAACAGGGCACACCGGTCAACGTGCAGCGTCATAGAATGCACATTTGGCATTTTGAAAAGCCGTTTCAAATGGATACATACAAGTGGAGGGGCACTGCAGTACAGCCCTGAAACATGTTGTAAAATAGTAGAAAGCTGCGCAATGCTCCATAACATGGCCATGAGGAAAGGGACTGATATTGAAGTGAGCGACTCAGACACATCGGATGATGATTGCACACCTCCCCCTGGCTGGACAGCAGCAGGAGTAGGGGCAGCGGCTGGACACCAGAGACGGTCTGAGATCACACTGAACTACTTTTAGGTAAGAAATGAATGTATTGTACCAAAATATCTGTGTTACAGGTGCTGTGTTTATTGACACTTCACACACATTTTTGTTATCAGAACCCATAACATGTTGCAACACAGTCATGGCACTGTTAAGTAATGTAAAGAAAAAACGTTAGGTTGGTTGCTTCACTATTTTAAACATTAGTGTCCTAAACCACTTCACTTCCTACGGTGGCGGCTGGGTGCAGGGCGGTGTTCTGACTGTGTGCTCTCCATTTCGTGGCTACTAGCAGCACCATGCCTGGCACTGCGCAGTTGAGTTAGTGGTAATGTAGGAGTGTTACTGCTCCTGCTGGAGGTCTCTTCACTTTCTCCTGAGACCAATAGGGTGCTGCCACCAGAGTTGGCCATTTGCAACAGTTCCACAGCATTAGTGACTTGCTCTAGCCCTCTAGCAATGTCTTGGCTGCAGTGAGTCATCAGCATCTGCATGGTGATGCTGCGCTGTGTGAGGTTGCTTGTGGATATGCACAGGCGGTTCACAGCCTTCGTATAACTGTGCATACGTGCATGAGCACGTTGTGCAACCCTGTTTCTGGCATTTTCGGTGCGCTCAAGTGTAGCACATAATTTTTCAATTGCACCTGCCATGGCCATCATGCTATCACCCATGCTACGCTGATTTTTATTCAAAGTGCTCAGCTGCCTGTTTATTGACCGCAGTGCCTTGTGTTGCAGGTGCTGCCCTTGAAGCAGTCCTGCAAATAGAGTGCTCTCTTCTACATTGACACTTCTACTCCTGGACAAGGACCTTTGTGCTCCATATGTGCGAGATCTTTGCTGTGGTTGCTGTTTTCCTCTGCTCTCACCTAGTTCCTGAGTGTCCTGACTATTGTCTCTGGCATCCCCAGTGTTGTCCATGTCATTTTCCAAAGAAGGCAGAGGGGGCACATGTCTACGCTTCCTGCGCACTATTGGTGTTGTAATACATTCTTCGCTGCTTTCCCCTTCATTGCCGTAATCCACATTAAATTGGGAGTCCTCTCCCTCAGCAATGTCCCCTGGTGCCCTTGATTGTGCTGTGGATGTAAAGGAGGACATATGAGTTTTTGTTTTGTCATGCATTTTAGACCAGATAAAGTTTTCAAATTTGGATTTCTATCAATCCTGACACTCTTGTTGTGCCTTCAATGCAACCCACAATCTAAGCATGTGTGTCATTGCTCTCATTAATAAAATATCCCTCATCATACTACAACTCCCATGATGCATTTGTATGTGTGTTGTAAGGAGTGGATCAGAGTCAAATATGTTTACTTAATGTCCCTCAATCTACACTGTGTGCATGCAATACCTAGCTGATTCAATCTTTTTGCCATGCATCTTACCTTGAGTACTGGAAGTAGGGTCGGAGCTGACAATCTCAGCCACTCCACAAACACTCTCAGGCAGAGAGTGGCCTCCACAAGCTCCTCATGTGGTGTTGGTTGTCCAGCAGTTGAAGTTCCTCCACCGGTCTTCTGTGCCTCCTTCAACCTGGCTGCCACCCTCTCTTTGGACCTCTGGCGCATGTCGTACCATCTTTTTCGCAGTTCATCTATGGTACGTGTGGTGACTCCCACTGCATTTACCTTTTGTTGTATTTCAAGCCATATCTTTATTTTCCTTGACTCTGGTACCTTCAAGGCTTTTTTTTCCAAACAGCAGTTCATGGCTGCAAACCATTTCTTCTATTAGGACCTCCTTCTTCTTTTCAGAAAACTTCCTTTTTCTTTTTTCTGGCACCATGCCCTCCTGTGGCCTCTGTGATTCCATTGCAGAGCTAGCACTGCTGTGCAGCCTCCAGCACACTCCTTTCTGCCACTGGGTGTGGCTCAGGCAAGCAGGTGCAGCTAATCACTCCCACTTCCTGGTTGTGATGTCATCAAGCTGCACCTGCACTGCAGATTCCCGAATTTGCGATTTCTTAAATTGCGAATTTCGCTATTAAGGAATTGCAAAACAGGATTCTTCAATTTTTTTGCGCCATTTAAGAAATCGGAGAAATTTAGTAATTTTTTACATACATCCATCTTTGCGAATCTGAAGCTGCGAATCGCAAATTTTCGCAATTTGAGATTTGCAAAACGGAAACTTGATACATCTGCCCCTTAGCCCTAATGCAATAAGTTGTGTCTCCACATAGTTTAACAAACCAATACTCTTATAATAATCCAGTTTACAACAGTCATTGATAATACATTGGGTCAGATCTACAGTAGACCTCCGCCAGATCGAGAACCACAGTAAGAGTGGTGCCAATCTAATGCAGTCTCTGAAGTATGGTAGCCCCAATTCTAGATGTAAGATATAATTGGAAGCAGATTGGGGTAGAGATAAAAAGGTGTCTTCCAATTCCTGGAGATGTTTAATATTGGCCATCCCCCAGACTCCTGCCCCATATGTTATAGCATCCTTGGTTTTTGAGGAGTATTTCTTTTTGAACGTGTCCAGGGGACTCACCCCTAGCTTCTTCACAAAACGTTTAATACCTTGGAGACTCCTTTCCATACTCTGGGCTCTTGCTGCCACCAAGTTAGTCCAAGAGTGATTTTTATCAAAAAGGACTCCTAGGTATGAAAAACAGTCAATCACCTCGATCTTCTTTGATGCCAAATTGAAGTTGGGGTGTTTTTCTCCTCTGACTGCTCCTGCTACTATTATAGAGAATTTTGATTTGTTTACTTTTAAATCGAGGGAGGCCATGAATGTTGTGTAAGCTGTAATTAGGGATTGTAAGGCTACCTCCGTTCTGGCCATTAGTACTGCGTAGTTGGCGTACACCAATATCGGAAGGGGGCTATGATCTAATTGAAGCACGTCCCGTGGGGTGGCAAAGAGGGCGGCCTCTATCCCGTTTGTGTAGATAAAAAAAAGTAATGGGGCGAGTACGCACCCCTCCTCCCTCCCTTTTCTATCTGAAAGGAATGTGTGCACTCCCCATTCCTGCCATAGCGTAAACAAGCGGTGGCATTGGCGTACAGATGACGAATAAAACTTATTACAAAAAACAACTACGGAGTGACTTATTGGAGCCTTAGACATAAAGTCAGAAAACCCTGAGGACAAGACATTCTTCCCCCTCTTAGTGATAAACCAATGTTGGAAACAGACAAAAAGAAAAATGTGAAAACACATACACCAGAGACAAACAAATTGAGTTGTTAAAAAGAACCCTCACTCACCCTAGTGGTGACATGCTTCATCACGGGGTTCCCACTGGAGGAACCGAATGTCCCTCCAGTGTGCTTTGACGCCTGATTTGCAGCGGAGCGGGTTGTTGTGAATTGGACTTGGTGTATGTGAATAAGTGCAAGTGAAAGTGAATTAAAAAATATTGGTTGTACCCAAAATCTATTTTATTCAACGGTCAGCCAATATTGTTAAAAACAATGTGTGGGATATTAAGGGTGGTTATATTATTGACCACTTTTATCCCTTCAATAGTAGGTCGACATGTTTCAGCTGTCTCTTAATATTATTGCAGCTTTCTTCAGGACCAGTGACATAAAAAATCCCTGGTGGTCCGTGCTCGCTAAGGCACGTCCAACCAGAGGATGTATGTGAAAAATAAGCAAAAAAAGGAAGAATACCGTAAAATACGGTTGCTGCAACCTAGTATTTCCAGGTGCGCAAAGAAACTGAAATATAAAGCACAAACATTAATGCATATTTTATAAAAACATTTGTATATTAGGCATGCATTTTTTCATTTTATAGTTCCAGCACAATAAGTCACTATTTAGTGACCTACCCTTTAATTACCCAAATACATTTCAAATAATGAAAATAGGCATCTGTAAGGGTGACTACTTCATACTTATTAGTAGTGCACGGAAGCTTGTTTACGAAAATTCTTGCCTTCCTGGTGAGTAAGTTCTCTCATCAATCTCGTTAAGTCAGTTTTAAAACTAAATTCACTATCAACTGACTAAGTTGCATATTTCAAACGTCTCTTATCATAAAGGAAAAGGTGCACTTTCAGAAAGACCCGGTTTAAATAAGTTTGGGAGTGAGTGCGAACCCTCCAGGCCATGGACACACGGCCCTGGGGGTCAGTGACCTCATCTACGCAAACACATGGAGAAGAAAAGAAAACGGCTTGTCATACTCACAGCACAGATCTACGGTGCTGACATCTATGGGCTTAAACGGGGGAGGCTATCTTCACGCTACTGCAACTGCGTGAAAAGAAATGGAGGGCGAAAGTTTTGTTAAATATCTCGGCATTGGATAGGCGTCCCTGCCGATAAAATGCAAGCTATCACATGTGTCCTCACTTACTTTGCTCGTAGCGGCTCGCCTCCTTACACCTATCGGGTCCACTGCCGCCGCCCGGAAACTGAAGCCACACAGCCGTGGAAGAATCACTAAGAGGTGGAAGAATGTCTTGTCCTCAGGGTTGTCTGACTTTATGTCTAAGGCTCCAATAAGTCACTCCTTAGTTGTTTTTTGAATTTATATTCGGGGATATAGGAGTGTTCCTCTTTCAAATCCTCCCTCTCTTGTTGTTAATTAAGAATAAAACTTATTCTCAGTGGATCAATGCCCATCCCCTCCATCATAGACCACAGCCTCTGGTGGGAAACATAATCAAAGGCTGTGATCAAATCCATAAAGGCCATATAGATTTTCCCACCTTTTGCCTTGGTGTATATTCCTATGGATGGAGAAAGGTTTAGACATTGATCCACCGTCCCCATGCCGCTCCGGAAAACGTATTGAGTCTTCATAAAGATGCTATGGTTTTCAGCCTAGTCCGCCAATCTGGCTAATAAAAGCCGTCCCATAAGCTTGGCAGTAGTGTTAACAACTTGGCTGCTTGAGATATGTATCTGATGTGCTGGATCATAATAGAAATGGGTGTGTTCATGACGAGCTAAGCTCGTCATGAGCACACAAGCAGTGTGCCTCATGAAGAGCTGAGCTCGTCATGAGCATGGAAGGGGTTAAGGAGAGAAATTGGGCGATAATTCTATGGGGACCCCTATCACCCTTCTTATATGTTGGCACTATTACGCTCTGCTTCCAGGATGGGGGGACCCTCTATCTGGATGGAATTAAAAACATTAGTTAGTAGATGGACCCACATATCATAGTTCTCCTGGAAGAGATCTATTGGGATACCGTCAGGCCCCAGTGCCTTTCCAGAGGCACAGGATTCCAGCCCCTTTCTAACCTCCTCTAAAGAGAAAGTTAGCCCACCCTGGGATGCAGCCACTGGACCAAGAGGTGAGGAGATTAAGGAGGTTGTGGTTGTGGGACAAACAATACTTTTGAAGTGTACCACCCATGCATCTTCATCTACAAGTGAATCTAGGGAGGAGTCTTTGGAATCTTTGAAATAGGGGGCGTTCACAATTTTTAAAAAATCCCTACTACTACCCGAAATAACTGCATGTTCAAGATCCTCCCACGCCTTCTCCCTTAGGTCTTTCTCTTTTCATTCTCACTTGCTTATAATCAGTACGCAGTGCTGGTATCATTGTAGGATCTCTAGGGAGAGTTTTTAAGGCATTAACAATGGCTTTTTTTGCTAAAGAGCATGCTGAATCAAACCAGCGGGTGGTTGGAGACTAGTCATGGTTGTTGCCTTTGTGTGAGTAAGTGCTTCTTTTAGTTTTGTCAGGAGGGTAGTAAACTGAGTTTCCAAGAATGTGGGTGGAGGGTTCTCTTCCAGACATAATTTCTTTCTTGGGTTGGGTTAGAATTTAGGGGACCAAGTTTAACTAATGGGCCTGTGACCATTTCAGTTGATAGCCGTTTTTCCTGGTCAGGGTCAAACATTACCTTCTGGTGGGCTTTCACTTTAGACAGGATACTTAGTTGGATGAATTGGATGGCATGGTCACTGTAACAGGAAAACTAGGTACCCTCAAGAACCACTATTCCTTTTGACAAAGCCAATGCTAAAACTAAATCTATGATGAACTTGGTTTCCCCTTCTTAAAGTGCTCCCTAACTCTCCTTCTTTTCCTTAATTTATTATGCCGAAATCCCACTTATATAGTAATCTATTTAAAGATTTGCCATACTTGTTATGAGTGAAATGTCGTAGAAGGTTACCATAAGGGTCCTCTAGTCCACACACCATGGTCCCATTAGTTTGCAGAGATGGATATTAAAATCCCCCACCCATATGAGGTTCACACGACCCCTGATTTAGGCTGCAAAAAGTTTCTCTAACTCCATTGCTAGTGTCTCTACGACTACCTTCATACTCATTATTATAAAATTTAATAATTAACAATGTATCCTCTTTTTTATTAGCAATTTGGAAGAGTTGAAAATGGCTATTGATAGAGCCAAACTGCCTGACTTTGTAGGGTGTGGTGTTTGAAATTAGGGTTAGTAACCCCCCATTTGCCGTCCCAGATGCCGATGGAATTGCTGGGGTATGAAAACTATGAAACCCTGGAAAGAAGACTGGGTCTACAGCCCAAGTCTCCAGGAAGAATATAATCTCCAATGATTGCCATAGGTTTTGCCAATTGGGGAATCCTCTTTTAGAGGCTATTCCTGCTACATTCCAGGATGCCATGGTGGGCCTAATTTCCTCTATAGAAGTCAGCTGTGGTATGGTACTCATATCACTCTCCTGACTACTTAGAGCGAGGATTGCTACTAAATTGGGCCTCTCTAGAACCAGTGAGGTTAATGATTTCACCTGTAGCTTTGACACTGGGAGAACCAGAGTGGATTTTCTCCCTGATGATGCGGGGGTTTGGGGATTTAGTCCATTGCACAACTCCAGATCTGAGCGAGGTGTAAATGTGTTTTGCAGCCTTAACCCTAAGCTGGTATTGGAGCCCTTGTTATCTTTTTGGCCTGCAAATACTGGAATTCTTCTGTTCCTATAATCCCTGTGTGGCTTTACACTCTGGTTATGAAAATGATCCAGTGGTAAGGGGATAATCTGCGAGATCCTTGGGGAAAATCTATGAAGATTAGCTAGAAAGAAAGGTCCTGTATAAGCGTTATAAAAATTGATAACCACACAGTCACCAGTAAAATATTTTATTGTACAGCCCACCCATTCCACTCTCTTGGCCTTGATGGTTTTGGTGGTCAATTGATAACTCCCCATTTGTAAACCCTTGAGATTTTCTATTAACCAATGAAGATATTTGTCCATAAGCTGTAGTGTGGATTCACTCTCATTTTCTCGAAGGAGGGGACGTTCGCCAAGACCAATACCAGTGGGGCTGCTGCCGGTTGAAGATGGAGAAATTGTTGCTGTTTAATGCTCCTGTGTAAGTCTCACAAGTACCTGTTGCTTAATTAAGCCCTCCTAGTCCCTCATGGGGTGTTGGTGCCTGCCGCACTAGATCCCTTGAGCTCTTCTCTTGGGGATTTTGGGTCTCCTGCAATGTATTTAGATTGGGAATAACTGTTAGAGGCAGTGCTGGGGCCATGATAGTAGCAGCTTGTAAGGTTAACGATATTTGAGATGTAGATAGTTCCCAACCTTTATTTAATTGAGTTGAATTACTGCTTCTAGGAATTTCGGGCATGGGATCTCTTAAAGGGGGGACTTGAGATATTAATAGACAATTCTGTGACTCTAGGTCGGCCAGCCTGTTTTCAATTAGAGACAAGTTAGTTAAGATAGGTTCCATAATAACTGTCAACCTTTTAGTCACTTCAGTCAAAAAGGAATTATCTGGAGGTACTTATAGTGATAGTAAACTATCAGACACTAGAGGGGCTGGTGCTATAGGGTTCACTGTAGACGCTCTAGTTTGGGGGCCTATTTGTCTAGTGGCATGAGTGATTTTGGATTGTGATTTTGGATTGTTTTTGCTTTGAGTTAGTAGTGCCCCCTGTTCTAGTACGCTTAGTCGGTAGTTTAGGAGTAGGCTCCATCCGGGGGGAAATTTACGGTAGAGATTTCCAACTCCCTCCTTCGTGTGGCCTGAGTGATTAAAATTGGAGAGGTAGGCCAGCGTTGGCCTGGCGGGAGATCCAATGACATTATCAGTAATGAAGGTGGCTGCGTGGCCGATAGGGAATCGTTGGATCTATCAAGAGTTTCCCCCAGAGGAAAAATATGCGGCTCCATAGATAGGCGCCTTTCAGTTAGCTCTGTTTCGTGAGTAGGGACACCTGCCGCTCTCGTCAGGAATGAGTCCAAGGTCGAACCTAATCCTCCTGTATTCCTGTCACCCAGCCCCCTTCTTTCGGACACACTTTCACCAAAATAAGACAGTAACTGACAATGGTCCTGAGGTAAGAGGGGGGCCCAGCCCAGCCTTCTCCGGGTGTGGATGGGCCCGCCCTTGGCCCGGGCTTTGCCTGGTTGTGTCCCTGCGTGCATCCCACACCATGGGCCAGTGTTCAATTTAATAGCGCGTCCTTGCACTGTGCAGGCTGGAGCTTGTGATCCTGAAGTACCCAGGTCAGCGAAGAGAAAACCAGCAGGAGCACAAAGTGAGGAGAAAACCAGCGGGGATCAGGAGTCACTCATAAAGACACTTACACATGCATTCACTCAGCCATGCAGGAATTTGCATACCCAATCACTTACCCAAACAACTAGTCACACTGCCAGTCACTCACCTATTCACCCAATCAGACACCCAGTCACTCAATTAGACAACCACTGACATACCCACTCACTCACCCATGTAAACAGTCATAGACATAGTCATTCAATCATACAGGTACTACACACCCAGTCACTTAGTCATACAGCCACTCACATAGTAGCTCACTCACTCATACAGCTACTAATAGACCCACTATTTCATTCTTACAGTGGGTCACACCCCACTTGTTGACTGAAACAGCAACTGCTACATGCAGCGACTCATACAAAGAGCCAATCACACCAGCCACTCACCCCTACAGCCACAAAAATTCCAAGTCACTCACTTACACAGATACTCACCCATCTAATCACTCACTCATGCAAGCACTCAGGCATACACTTACTCTCCTACAGATCCACTTACCTACTCTCTCACCTATGCAGCCACTCACATAGTCACTCACTTAGCCATAGATGCAATCATGCATTGATTTACTCACTCATACATCCTCTCACGCACTTATACAAACACTCACACAGTCACTCACACTCACATTCACTCACTCATACTGTCACTTACATACCCACTATCTCACTTATACAGCGGATCATACACCCACTTGTTCACTCATGATCCCATTCACCCACTCTCACATGAATATAGGCACTCACACAGTCATTCACACACTTAGTCACTCACCTATACAGATACTCACCCACCCAGTCAGACATCCATACAGTCACTAACAAACACATTAACTTAGCTATACAGCCTCAAACACAAACACTCACCCACACACTTACACAGCCTCTCCATCAACCATACAGGCACTTACAGAGTCAGTCACTCATTCATGCTGCCACCCAAACACCCAATCACTCACCCATGCATCCACTAATACACTCAGTCAGTCATTTATGCAACCACTCCTCTTTATATATACACACACACAAAAATAATGTTTGTCTTTTATTTTAAACATGAAAGGCGGTTCTGACGAGAACCTTTTATTTCTGCTTTTTGCTCTGGAACTTTTTTTTTCTTTTCCTAAATTTTGTATTTTTTAGTATATTTTCTTAAATAAAATGGCAAGGAGGAAAAAAAATTCTATTCACAAATAGTGGAGAAAAATGTGTTGAAAAAAAACATGACAGCTATGTGTTCCTGCTGTCTGTGAAGGTGGTGTTGCAAGCAAGACAAAAGGTTCCAAACCTCCTTAACTCTGGAGAAATTTGTGGTAGCTGCCTCTCTACTACGTCAGGTACTCTGTCTCCAAGAACAGGTAGTGTAGCCTTAGAGGTTGATGGTCCGTCTACAGCTTTCACCTACTGAGCCCTCTTCAATGATTCTTATGGTGTGCTTTTAAATGGTACAACATACTTGTTGTACCACAAGAATATTTTTTGGCAGCATCCCTTGAAAGGATTTTGTCACACAAGATGCACTTTACAAATTTGGCGACTAATTTTGATTCACCAGACGAGCTGGTTAAAAAATCCCAGGCTATGCTTTGTCGTTTTGGCACTGGTTCCTCATCACCATAGTCTTCTGGACAAGCCTTTACCTCCTGCTCCTCAGCTTCTTAATGCAGGTGCTGCCCCTCACCTTATCCTGTTGCCATTTTAAATTAGAATACATCCCCAAAAATAGCAAAACCAGAGTTCTGCACTTAAAGCACAGGACACCTCCTAAAACGATCCAAATAGCAAATGGAAGCTCCAAGAAGGGAGAAATGAGTGGGAAGGTTAATGAAAAGTGTCTACTCCAATCACATTTCTTTGTTACCAGGTTACATTTGCGAATACTGGTGTCATTGCGATGACGTGAAATATAATTAAACAGTGCTTTACATTATTAATATTTACAGAGATAAACGTTTAAACACCAGAGTAGTAAACAGATGTTCTCAAACATTAATTACAGTATGTCTATATATGTATTGTGCACTTTTGCAAAAGCATGCAAAAAGCATGCTATCTTCGCACCATTCCACGAAACTGGAACATATATCCTATGATTCAATTCAATTCAATTCAAAATAGCTTTATTCGGTATTTTGACAAAAAACCATAAAAGCATGACATACAAATACGAGACAAAAAACAGACTAAACGACTTTTCTCATATACAAAATTTCTTACAATATAAAAATATCATCAGAATAAAAAGGATAAAATAGAACAAATTCATTGAAATGTGAATGTATAAAGATTCTAAAATTCATTTACAAGACTCTTGGAGTTCGTACAGTCTACTGCTGTATGCGTATTATTCGGTGTTTGTAAGGAACATTATAATACGAATTTTCAGTTTTATGTTTATCCAAAGGAGTCCTATGCGTTTCCCATAGACCCCCTGCATTTTACAATAAATGCCAGGAATTTTATCGCTGTCACTATGGTAACTTCATCTTGCAGCATGTATAATCTAAACAGTGCAGTTTTACAAGTTCTTACACCCCATAACTTTAGCAATGGTAACAGGTATCTTTTTCTCCCCCACTCATAGTACTTACAAAAGAATATACAATGTAAGTTTGACTGTCTGGATAAGTCATCACACGGGCAATTTTCCATGTTTACAGACCAGATGTTTGTAATGGGGAAAGATACAAGCCTATGGAACGACTCCGTCCTCATTCGGGTCAGGAGCATTCTGTGGTAGCACGAATAGATTGTTGCTAAATAAGCATGGATACCCGGGCCATGTAAGATATTTCGATGAGCTACTATGGTGGATTTGTGCCCGTCTAGATACCATCTTCGTTCCGCCAGTAAATCTAAACATGCCGTTTTTAAGGATTTTTTTGATATTAGTGAGCATGTTGTGGGGTTTGAATAAAGGTCTGGTTTACCAATAGAAAGACAGAACTTTTTCACATAAGCTAGCCATGGTTGTTTGGTAGACGCAGAGTAGTTTAGACAGTCATTAATTACTTCCCTGTTGAACCCTGTATCCTCGCATGTCCAAATCTTAAACCACAACATTACAGGTGCTATTTTTATCAAATCTGTGATATGTACTCTGTCCAGTTCGTTGTGGCACACAGTAGTAGACGTGGAGCGAGGGACTGAGAGTAAATATCTAAAGAAAGCATTTTCCACTGTTTGGATCTGTGTGCTATCTGCTATGCCCCATATACCCGCCCCATATACGGCGGTAGACACGCATTTAGCAGCATATATCTTCAATAATATATTCACAGGTTTCTTGCCCAGTCTCTTAGCAAAATGTTTAAGAGCGCCTATTGTACGGGCAAAGGCTAAATTCCTCGAGGTTATTGCTGGTGACCATGTTCCCTTATTATTAAATGTAATTCCTAAATAGGAAAAGGTTTTGGTCATCGCTATCTTACTGGTGTTTACAAAGGTTTTGCAGTCTGGTGTGTTTTTCCGCAGAGAGCATGACATTGTAAATGTATTTCCCTCATTTATTTTTAAGCCTCTTGAGGACATGAAAGATGAGAAACCTGTTATGGCTTTCTGAAGGCCTAGCTGTGTACGGGCCATAATCACAGCATCGTCAGCATACAATAATAAAGATACTGGGGTGCCATTTATTTTAGGGTAGTCAACTCTAAGATCATTTAAAACGTCTGCTATCTCGTTGATGTATAGATTAAAAAGAAATGGCGCAAGGATGCAGCCCTGACGGACACCCTTCGCTATAGGGAATTTTTTTGTTCGCTCGCCATTTTTGCCATATCTAACCGCTGCACCCGCATCTCTGTATAATTCCTGTATGAAATGTAGAATATTTTTATCTATTCCCAGCTTTGCCAGAGTTTTCCACAGCACCGCATGATCGAGGCAGTCAAAAGCCGAGGATAAGTCGACAAAAGTAAGGAAGAGGTTCCCTTGTTTCTTGCTAATGTACTTGTTTATTATTAAATTCAAATTTAAACCCTGCTCTACAGTGCCAACTCCAGTTTTGAAGCCGTACTGTAATTTAGACAGGATCCCTTTGTCTTTGGACCAAGATTGTAGTTTAGTTAGCAGTATTCTACCTGCCACCTTCATTAATGTATCCAGCAGGGAAATGGGGCGGTAGCATTTTGGGTCCTGTCTGTTCCCCTTTTTGAATATTGGAATAATTATGGCTTCACGCCATGAGTCAGGAAATCCTATTTTGCTATACGCATTTAGTACATTTGCTAATAATGGAGCCCACAGTTCTGCATTGACTTTAAATAAGTCAATGGGGACTCCATCTGGGCCGGGAGCTTTTAAGTTTGCACTCTGTGAGATTGCTAATTCAACCTCCGCAGGGGTAAAAACTATATTTAAGGGGAAGCTATCTGGAATCGCCGGATTCCTGTTATAGATGTTATGTTCTGGGGTCATATTTAATGCCTCTTTTTTGTATAAAGAGGTAAAATAGTCAACCCAGACATCTTCCATTATGGCTATCTCCATTGAATCTGCCTTGTTGTCCGAGGAAAAGAAAGGAGCGTTAATTTCCTTCCAAAAAGAGACATCGTCTCTTGTGGAGCTTGCCTTTACTAGAGCTTCCCAAGCCTGGTTTTTGAGTTCATCCTGTCGTTGACATAGCGTCTGCTTATAGACACGTCTTGCTTGCTTAATCGCACTATTATCCTTGGGGAGTGTCTTTAGAGCCTGTAATAGGTCTTTGTGGGCTTTAGAGCAGGCGGGATTAAACCAGCCATGTTCTCTCTTTGCTATACCTCTCTTGAGCTTTTTTGTTAATTTATCATTTATAGTGGCAATTATGCTTCCATATGCCCCTATAATTTGCTGAGGAGTGGTATTAGATTCTAGGCAGACCATGAATTGGTTCATTTCTTTCTGCACTAGGTCTTTTAGAAAGGTTGTGGCATCGATTTTTCACCCCCTTTATAGCATACCCGTTCTTTCTTGCCAATGACACCGAGCGGCCATGTAGGATACTCGGTATGCTTTGCTCGGGGCGCTCATCTTTCTCGATAAAAATTGTGGTGCTGATCGGGTAGTGGTCGCTTAATACTAGGTCTTCCGTATTGAAGGCCCTCAGGCAACCCTGGTTCTTGTTGGTCACTAGGATGTAGTCAATTGTAGTACCTGACCCCCGCCCAAAGAATGTTGTCTGGAAGGCTACATAAGGCTCGCAGAGTTCGTTAGCGAACCCCATGTCCCAGTCATGCATTAGTTGGTTAAGCATATTCCCAATAGTGGAATGTTCAAAATGTGTGGTGGGGTCCCCTCTTAAATTATAGATGCCGCAATTTTTTGTGGCACTATAGGGGCACAGGTGGCAGTTATAGTCTCCTACTACCAGGATGCAATCTGCATTTTTATCACCCCTCAAGAGCATTGCGTTAAGCTCTGCTATTAAGGCTTTGGGCTCCACTTTGGGCACGTTTATGTATACATTCACCAAGAAGAAGGACCACCCCTTTGCTTTGACTATGAGTCCTTGCAAGGATCTAGCCACCTCTACATTGGATCCACTCGGCACGTATGTGGATAGTTTTGTATTACTCAGATTGGAAGTAAAGATGCATAGGCCCCCCGACCCTCTGCCTCGGTTACCCTGTATCGCCGGGATGTAGTGGGTGCTGAAGCCCTCAATATGGGTTTCCTCCTGATCCCAGCATTCCTGTAGGCATACTATATCCTGATTTGCCATAAATGATAGGAACGGGTAGGCTCTTACTTTATTACTCAGCCCTGCAATGTTCCAGGAGGTAATTTTCAAATTTAATTTATGTCGGCTGGGTTCTGTAGCCACTACCTGAGGAGTTGGGCTCTCTATTCCCTCTAAGTTTAATCCTTGCTCCCTGTGTGTTTAGATACAGATCTGTGGGGTTGTGGGGGTGTGAGGTGTATTCCATAGAGGAGGATCAGGCGTGTGCCCTACTGATGGTCTATTAACAGTGACAAGCTGGTCTTCACTGTTTAAGGTTTCTACAGGAGTGCCTAGACTTGTAATTTTGGGGTTTGTTATCATTATTGGTCAATCGACCATGTCCAAGCAATCATACCTATTCCTCATGGGGACCCCCCCTCCAGTAATCAGGGTATGCGTTCTCTCTTCTCATTGGCCAGGGATGATTGTCCCACCCTCCATTCCAGTGGTTTTTACTATTCCTGTTCCTGTTTCTATTTCCATTATAATGCCCCACCTGTGTCCAAGTCCAATCCTGTGCTTCCTCCCAACTGTTTGGATCACCATAATCAGGGATGTTTAAAGGGGGGTAAAAAAAAGAAAGACGTTGTACATCAACGCCCCCCCTTTTTTCTAGAGCTGGCCATGAGGAGATATAATCGGCTGTATCGGGGTCCTCACAGTTTAGTACGATACAATCGCCCTTTAGAGTTTTTTTGGTTTCACCAATCCAGAACACTCTCCTCATGGATACAATTCTGCCATGATTGTATGGGTGAAGAGGTCTGTTTTGGCTTAGCCACTGTAGTACCTTGTTTCGCAGGGACCAGGGGGGTTCATCCGTACCATCAGCCAGCTCTGTAACCCCTGTAAGTATGACAGTGTACGGGGTCGCCTCAGGCGGGAGATGTATCGGACGTCTATACCTTGGGGCCTTCCTCTCATTAGCTTGTGATTGAGATGGTTGGGTTTTTTGGGATGATGGTAGGGTATCCTTTTGTTTTGCTATTTGACTGATGGACTCCGCAGGAGCTGGAGTTTTTTGCGAGTTCTCGATAGGGCCTTTCCGTTTTCCCGACCCTTCTGTTGTCACGGGGTTTGAGGTAGTTTGTGTGTTTTGCCTGTCAGTTTTTTGGGTTTCTGGGTTAACAGCTTTTTTGGGCGGATGAGGCTTGGGCTGAATGGCTGGTGGAGTTGGACGTTGGACCTGGGTGTTTGTGTTATTTACAATCCCAGGGCCCTTAGCAAGTGTACCCAGTGTATTTTGCTTAAATGCTGGGGCATTTAATTTGGCGAGTTGTTTCTCTATAGTCATGATGCTCTTCTCTAGGGGTTGCAAGTGATGTTTTAGCAATCGCCCCATGCTATGTGTGATAAAGTCGTGTAGTGTTATGCATGCAGAGCATGGTTTCTGGATGTCAACACCCGATGTTTGTGTCCCTAACAGCTCTCTTGGGCAGGGGTCATGGGGTGTCGCTGTGCAGTCAGCGCCGTTGTTAATGGAAGTTAGTTGCCCTGGCAGAATGATATCAGTGGTAGATTTAAGAGAGGTCTTTGTGTTTTGCACAGCTGATGCTATCTCATGTGGGGCCTTGTCCGTGTTTGTGTTTGACCTCTTTGCTATGGCACCCTCCCGATTGCCCGTGGGGTCGAGATCTACAATATCTACGCTATCCTGTCCGTTTTGGGAAAATTGTAGGTCTGGTGTAGTTTCCAAATCCTCACAGGAATTGGACCCCAGGGAGAGTTGGGTAGCGGATAAATCAACGCTATTTGGGACAGTATGAATTACTACATTCGTATTATCTACCTGCTTAAGTAGGGGAACAGTTGGACCCTTTAGAGGAGTTTGTGCAGATGCCATAGGCCCCATGGACGACCTTCTTGCAACCTCCAATTCATGGGATACCCTACGTTGTAATATCTGTATACTGTTATCAATGACCTCATGCGTCTTAGTGATGAATAGGTCTAGTGGACCGGTGATGTCAGTTAGGCTAGAGGTCTTTTTACTTCTAGTCCGTTTGTTCATTGTTAAAAGGGTTCGAGTGCTACAAAGCTACAGGCTAATACAGTGAGAATATTCAGCGGTGTAACACTAGAGTGAATGATATATAACTGTAAATGGGAATGAAAATGAAAATACCGTGGCCCAGTCCAGTCCTGCACAGTCTGTAACGGGCTGAAACGGGCCCGCCCTTGGCCCGGGCTTCGCCCGGCGTCCCGCTCGCGTCCCACGAGGCGGGGGTGACGCTGGTTTTAAGCGCCTCCTGGCACGCAAAGGTCTCGGTGTGCGCCGCTAGCGCTGCTGGGATCTGTAGTCCTTGTGCCATGCCCACACTCCACACAGCGGCCGGACCTCCAAGGTGGCTGAAGGGGTCGGGCGGCTGGGGGCGGGCGGGCTACGGAAGTGCAGAAAACGATGGAGCAGGTCAGAGTGCTGGCAGCGCCTGTGCTGCGTTGCGGGTCGTGGCAAGATTTTCGCTGGGTTAGATTCACCCCCTCGGTCGGGGTGACGCTGGTTTTAAGCGCCTCCTGGCGCGCAAAGGTCTCGGTGTGCGCCGCTAGCGCTGCTGGGATCTGTAGTCCTTGTGCCACGCCCACACTCCACACAGCGGCCGGACCTCCAAGGTGGCTGAAGGGGTCGGGCGGCTGGGGGCGGGCGGGCTACGGAAGTGCAGAAAACGATGGAGCAGGTCAGAGTGCTGGCAGCGCCTGTGCTGCGTTGCGGGTCGTGGCAAGATTTTCGCTGGGTTAGATTCCTATATATATATATATATCCTATGATATTTTGTGATGAATTTGTGACAAATAAAAAGTAAAATACACAGTTCTTAACCCACTGAAACAAATGGCAAGGAGAGACACAGAGAAATATGTAATGGGTGGTGCATTGTGCAGCTGTAGTGTACAATATGTAGTAGACGATTACACAATGAGAACACATTTACTAATTTTCCAGTTGGAAGTAATGCAGTTAGGTAGACATTTTTTCTCAAAAATATGGACTCTTCTTTGAAAAAAAGATATTCCATTATGATGTGATGCTCATTTCAGGTAAATTAAACATCAACTGGAAGCACTTACAACTATAAACATAGCAGATGCCCCGGGTAAAGCTCCACTTGAGTAAAATTGAAACAATCTTTACTTCTTGGGCTTGGTGAATGCGCGGTAAATATATTGGACCACAATCTGAACATCGGTGACTGTGACAAGTGAATTCTTTAATCATGTTTCCTTGTAAGAGTAGAGGTTCCCCCCTTTAAATACCCTAAGTATGAAAAAGCCAAATTCCATAGCACCACTCACACACCCACTCGAAGACCCATACACCCACTCACACACACACCCACAGACCCATAGCGGCATAACACAGCCACTCACAGACACACATAGGCAGTGACAAAACCAGTCACAGACCCACACAGTCACTCATACATCCAATCACACACTCATAGACCACCTCACACAGCCACTGAGACACTCACACTCACAGACCCAAACAGGCACTCATACACCGCTGTCAAAGGTTACAGGTTACTCTTATGGAAAACCAATAACTGAACTAAAAAACAAAAAAACCTGATATATAAGACAAAGAAAAGCTCACAGTCACAAGGGAGCCATGTGTTTCAAACAGTCTACATGTGGAGAAGTGTGGCTCACTGGTTAGAGGAGGCAGACCTGGAAGCAGAGGTCAGCTCGGGACCAGGGTTCAATTCGCGGCTCGGCAGGGTCTTGACTCCTAAAATGTCCATGGACTCGACAATTCTCGCTCCGGTGCCTACTTGATTCACGAGTTCACACGCTGCGACTCTGGGCAATAGCTTGCTTAATCTCCACAACGGCCCCTCGCGGCGGGATGCCTGGCTTTCACCTTGCGGATATCCTGCCGGGGTTTTCTCACAGGGGAATACCAGGACGGGTTCCCTAAGCAAGCGCTTAGAAACCGGTTGGTGATTTGCGCTATATAAATTCCTGTACATTTACATTTACATTACATCAAAACATATTTAGATCATATAAACAATAAATCTAATTGAATATTCATAACAAATATATTTTTATTTTAATGTTTACTATGTGTCGTCCCAAGAACATACAGATATAATTTCTATTGAACACGGTATACATCAAATATATATAGTAACATAGTCACTAGTTTTATAGCTCTGGGCGACTCAAAACGCTCTACCCCCACTCACTCTCATACAAGAAATCCAATTGCATACATATCATTCATACCACATACATCCTTCCTCCAAAATAAAAATTAGAAGCAAAACAAGGACCAGAGTAGAAGTCTTTCTAATTTCTAATTTTTCAAAATACTTTTCAAACATGAATTTGATTAAACATAGATAACTTTTGTATTCCAATCAAGGTAGTATTCAACAAATGTGCTGGTCCTCACCTTTCAGTTCTGGATATGCCCTCATGCTCATTTCGGGTAAGCCCACAATCTCTGTCACACCTTCATCAGGGTGCTACAATATTTAAAAAACAACTATTCAAAACAGGGGGCACAACCAGGGTCAACTTTATTGATTCCTAAGAAGGTAGAAAGAACAAAGATGAAGAATATGAATGTCAACATGAATAGGGTTCTGCAACCCAGGTAATACTCTCTTTTTCAGAGATCCACTGTATCCTAATGGAGGCAACAGGTATTGAAAGTTGGAAAACCGCAGACACCAGCTTAGATTCCAAATTTGAAGTAGATGACTGATAATCTGAAAAGCTGACTTGAAAGTGGTCTGAATATAGCCCACACGCAGTCTGCAGACTTCATCATTGGTCTGTTGAAAATCGTTGGCTGGCCCAAAGCTCTCACTCTGCATGGATAAGGCATCCTGTCCCCTCAATGCAGTATAGTTATGAAAAACAATTTAAAAAAATGTTACAATTTCACACACCTTTCATCAGAGAGAAGATCTGAAAGGAGAGACTAGTCCATCCACACATCCTATTATGCACACTCGTTATCTGAGAGAGAGGTCTCAAAGGAGAGGCCAGTCCATCTACACACCCTACTACAGGTGTTGTCTTGCGAGTTAAAAATGATGGAACCCTTTTGGCTCCTGATGGACTCCACAAAAGTGTGAGATAAGTGTTGGAGTGGAATGTATTGAAGGCTAGTTCAGAATGTGGGGTTCGCATTTACACACAGGCGAGTAAAGACTTGTAATACTAAGCTCTGTGTGTGGCATAGTCATTGGGGGTACCCAGGCTCGGGAGGACGCTACAACTGGCGACAAGTTAGGGGCTGAGTAAATCAAAGATCGACAAGGCTCTCCCAGAGAGTTTGCTGTGGTCCAAGCAAACTGCTTGTGCCTGCCACGTATGTTGCAGTTGTAGTACGTAACCGATGCTTAAAGCAAGTGAAGTCAAGCGCATCTCCAGCCACTATAGAGAAGTTGAATGCAACAGCATTACACCGAAATGTACAAGACTGACCAAGAATCTGCTGGTCAGACTGTACACAAAGGTAGCCTAAGGCAGATACAAACAAATTTTTGAAGAGCAGCTATTGACACTCACCAATTGCAAGCTAACATTACCATTGGAAAAAGGGATGGCTGGTATTAAAATGCAGAAAGGGTGGTGCCCTACTAACAAATATTGAAAAGAAAAACCCACTGAGCTGCTTTTTAGTAGACTTGATTGTGCTCTGTCTCAAGCAATAACCTGTTTTAGTAGATAAGAATCTAACTACCCATGTACCTGGCGGCCGAGAGTTTACTCACCCTGGAGGCACAAGTCAGTATTGTAAGGTCAGGATGGTGGGTGCAGTATTATTTTATGGCTGTGATTCTCTTTCAGTGGGCATTAAGTTATGCGACCAGAGGTCCACAATGCTATGGGGACTATAGGCAGGACTGCCCTGGTGTGAACAAAAGTGCGAGTTCCTCCCGATGCTTGTATGGTTTTGTTTAGAAGGGGACAGGCAGGTGGAAGAGCTGAGAGTATATTTCAGACATGTGAGGGAAGAAGTGAACAGAAAATTTGTATTTGAGGCATGTGAGGGAGGAAGTGAATGAAGAACTCCAAGCTGATCTGGGTGCGGTGGACATGGTAGCTTGAACTGAAAAGTGGATGTTTTGCTCCTGGCTCTATCCTTGCCTCGGAGCACAAGGGCTCCTGATGTGCCAGTGCTGCCAACTCCTTTGCAGCTGCCTGGTGACTTTTTTGAGTGCACCCTGGCGGCACCGCCATTGATCTGCTGGGTGAACTTCTCCATTAGGTAAAATACAAGCCATTTCATTTAAACGCCCAGACAATATAAATCATACGTAACATTACCTGTTTGTTTTTGTTCACTTTTCGAGTTAAGGATCATTACGATAGCTGCAGAGCATGTTTTGTAATGCATTCTTCTTAAAAATTGTCGTATTAAATATTTGTACTAATAATTTTGAAACAAAACAGCTTTCAGTGACATTTTGTTTGTTGTTTGTAGTGCCTCCCAGCCCGGCTATCTGCCCCGCCCCCGCCTCCCAGCTGACCCTCCCTCCCACTACGAGCTTAGATCCTACCTTCCGATCGAAGCGCTGTGACTGTCCTGAGCCTCACGAAGGCGGTCGCTCCCCCACGCTGCTCCTAGACCAGTACCTGACCTGAGCTGGTATCGTAGCGCTGCTCGCACTATAACTGCACGAAAGCTGACCTCTGTGAGCTGCAAGCATTGTGGCATCTCGCGCTACTAAGGATTAATTTGACTGTTAGGAGCGCTGTGCCGCCAGACTGCGCTTCGTTTGCTTATTATTGTCCAGTGCTGCTGTCCCTTGCCTGTTTGCCGATTCTCGTGTAATTGTGCCCATTTATTTATTTATTTATCTCGCATTCTCTGTTGCATTGCTGTGCCTGTGCCCAATATCGACCTGATTGCCTTTTGGCTCGCCGACATTTTGTTTGTTGTTTGTAGTGCCTCCCAGCCCTGCTATCTGCCCCGCCCCCGCCTCCCAGCTGACCCTCCCTCCCACTACGAGCTTAGATCCTACCTTCCGATCGAAGCGCTGTGACTGTCCTGAGCCTCACGAAGGCGGTCGCTCCCCCACGCTGCTCCTAGACCAGTACCTGACCTGAGCTGGTATCGTAGCGCTGCTCGCACTATAACTGCACGAAAGCTGACCTCTGTGAACTGCAAGCATTGTGGCATCTCGCGCTACTAAGGATTAATTTGACTGTTAGGAGCACTGGGCCGCCAGACTGCGCTTCGTTTGCTTATTATTGTCCAGTGCTGCTGTCCTTTGCCTGTTTGCCGATTCTCGCGTAACTGTGCACATTTATTTATTTATTTATCGCGCATTCTCTGTTGCATTGCTGTGCCTGTGCCCAATATCGCCCTGACTGCCTTTTGGCTCACCGACATTTTGTTTGTTGTTTGTAGTGCCTCCCAGCCCTGCTATCTGCCCCGCCCCCGCCTCCCAGCTGACCCTCCCTCGCCCCTCCCCTCTCCACCATCCTCTTATGTCTGATGCATTTGCACGCAGCGGTCACGCGCAGCGGTCGCGCGGAAGTTGCGCCAAAGGTAAGCCCGTCTGCGCCCGTCCGCGCCTGGACCGCGCCCAATGCCAGACCCCCTGGTCCCCGCCTTACCCAGCTCTCTCGCTTCACGTAAATGCCGCAACTCTCCTCGCCCTTAACCCCGGACACACACCACAATGCTACGAAGCTGCCCCGGGACGCACCCACGGTCCCTTTGCCTGCCGCTCCTGCAAATTTACCAGTGATAAGACCAATACCACATCCACTAACCCCAAACACAGCTCCGACTCTAACCACCTGAAGTGCATCCTGCCTGCTGAACACCCGCTCGGTCCACAGACACGCCACTGAACTCTGGGATCTACTCGACGCTACATCACCGGACGTCGCCTTCCTTACTGAAACATGGATGAACGCATCATCAACACCCGACATCGCCATTGCCATCCCGGACAATTACAAGATCATCCGGAAAGACCGCACAGTCAAACAGGAGGAGGCATCGCCATCGTCCATAAGAACAGCATCAAAATCACGACCAGTTCCAACGATAACCTTACAACCGCCGAACACCTCCACTTCCAGATCCACACCGACCCTAGGACCACACTCAGAGGCACCCTCATCTACAGGCCTCCAGGAACCCGTAAACTATTCTGCGAAGACATCACTGACTTCATCAGTCCACATTCCCTCGCCTCCGAGAACTACATTCTACTAGGAGACCTCAACTTCCACCTGGAAAAGAAAAACGACAGCAACACCACCACCCTTCTTGACAACCTTGCCAATCTCGGCCTCAAACAACTTGTTGACACCCCCACCCATGTAGCCGGACATACGCCTCCAGCAAACACATCTCCTTCGATCACACCACAGCTCTCCATTGGACTGACCACTGTTGTGTTCACTTCAGCTACAAAACCACCTCGACCCACAAACCCCCACAACCTATCCCCCGGAAAAATGGAACAAAATCACCACCGACCAACTCCTCACATCGCTCAACCAGAACCCACCCGCCCTCTCATCAGACCCAAACTAAGCTGCCATCAAATTCAAACAATGGATCACTCACAGCGCTGACGAATTAGCACCCTTGAAAATCAAACAAGACAACAAAAAGACCCCCTGGTTCAACGATGACCTTAAGAAATCCAAGAAGCTATGCCGTACTCTCGAGAAAACATGGAGAAAAAACCCAACCACCGACAACATGACCACCTTCAAGTCAGCCATCCGCAAACACCACCAGCTGATTCGATCCACCAAGAAATCAGCATTCAAGAATCGACTCGACAACAACACCTATAACAGCAAGGAACTATTCAACATCGTCAAAGAATTCACCAACCCCACCGCAGCCTCAAACGACATCACTCCCTCCCAAGACCTCTGCGACTCGTTATCCTCCTTCTTCTACAACAAAATTGCCGACATACATAACAGCTTCGAAAACAGTTCCAACGAACAATCCTCTCCACCCCCCTCAGAACCTAAACCGCCCTCTAACAACCTCAGCGCCTGGAACCCAATCACCACTGAAGACACCATCCGCCTCATGAATTCCATCCACTCTGGCTCGCCAACCGACCCATGTCCCCACCACATCTACTACAAAGCAGACTCCATCATCGCACCCCATCTCCGGGATGTCATCAACTGCTCCTTCAACTCTGCTACCTTCCCAGAAAGTTGGAAACATGCCGAAGTCAGCGCCCTCCTGAAGAAACCCACAGCAGACCCCTCTGAACTTAAAAACTACTGCCCCAGTTCCCTCCTCCCATTCCCGGCCAAAGTCATTGAGAAAGCCGTCAATAGCCAACTCGCCACCTTCCTTGAATCCAACAACTCCCTCGATCCCTCACAATCCGGCTTTCGAGCCAAACACAGCACCGAAACCGCCCTGATCGCAGCAACAGACGACATCCGAAACCTACTGGACAACGGAGAAACAGTGGCCCTCATTCTACTCGACCTCTCCGCAGCCTTCGACACTGTCTGTCACAGCACCCTCATACAACGCCTCAGCAACATCGGCATAAAAGATAAAGCCTTGGACTGGATCATCTCGTTCCTCGCCGGAAGAACCCAGAGAGTCCGCCTCCCCCCATTCAAATCAGAGGCCACCGAAGTCATCTGCGGTGTACTACAAGGATCATCACTCAGTCCCACCCTTTTCAACGTTTACATGAGTCCTCTCGCTTCCATCGCGCGCCAACACAACCTCAACATCATCTCCTACGCTGACGACACCCAGCTGATCCTTTCCCTCACCAAAGACCCCAACACCGCCAAAACCAATCTTCACGAAGGCATGAAAGAAGTAGCCATATGGATGAAAAACAGCCGCCTAAAACTTAACTCAGACAAAACGGAAGTGCTCATCCTAGGATCATCCCCCTCTGCCTGGGACGACTCATGGTGGCCTTCGGATCTGGGCTCCGCACCCATACCCATAGACCACGCACGTAACCTAGGCTTCATCCTAGACTCCTCCCTCTCGATGACCAAACAAGTCAACGCCGTCTCATCCTCCTGCTTCAACGTACTTCGTATGCTCAAAAAAATCTTCCATTGGATCCCCACCGAGACAAGAAAGACTGTCACCCACGCACTGGTTACGAGTCGACTAGACTACGGAAACACCCTCTACACCGGAATTACAGCCAAATTACAGAAAAAACTCCAACGCATCCAAAACGCATCGGCGAGACTCATTTTGGACATCCCTCGCCAAGATCACATTACCGGCCACCTGAAAGACCTCCACTGGCTTCCCGTCAACAAGAGAATAACATTCTGTCTCCTCACCCACGCACACAAGGCCCTCTACAAACTAGGACCCGAATGCCTCAACACTCGACTTTCCTTCTACACACCCACCCGCCAACTAAGATCCTCCAATCAAGGCCTAGCCGCAGTCCCGCGCATCCAAAGATCCACCATGGGAGGTAGATCCTTCTCCTACTTGGCAGCCAAGACCTGGAACTCACTCCCCACTCACTTCTGCCTTACACAGAACCACATCTCCTTCAGAAAAGAACTTAAAACCTGGCTATTCGATAAATAAGTAACCCCCTCCCCAGCGCCTTGAGACCCTCTGGGTGAGTAGTGCGCTATACAAATTCTTGAACTTGAACTTGAACAATTTATTTATTTTTACTAGGGGGGTTCAAAGAATACGGGTCATGCGGTAGAAAACTGACAGAAGGGCAAAAGCCCAGGGTGACTAAAATCCTCCCCTTTACAGTCCCCTATCTTTAAAAAGACTCTTGCAGCATCAGAAGGGGAGGGAGGCAGGCAGGCAGGCAGGCGGAAAAAAAGAACATATCTGCTCTGCCCACAATTGGCACTGCCAAAGGGGCAGCCGTCAGCTCTGGCCTTACGGCACTCCGGCAGCCATTTTCTTCCTCTGCTTCACACCCGCAACAACACCCCCTCCTCAACACACTGCAGGGCTCTGCTTGAGGGGGTGTGGGGCAGAGAGGATTTAGAGCTGATGCAGCCTTGGGTCTTTTTGTGCATGCAGATTAGATGGTGAATGTTGTGGCTGTGTGGGCACGGATTGAGGGGTGTGCCCGTATGGCTGCAGAGTGAGCTGGTTGACTGTATGAGTGCAGGGTCAGCAGTGTCTCTGTATGAGTGCAGGGTGAGTGATGAGAGTCCTTTGGGTGAGTGGTAAGACTGTAAGAGTGTAGGGTGAAGGGTATGCCTGTATGGCTGGAGAGGGAGTTATGCGACTGTATGAGTGCAGGGTCAGCAGTATCTCTGTATGAATGCAGTGTGAGTGATGAGAGTCCATTGGATGAATGGTAAGACTGTATGAGGGCAGGGTGAAGGGTGTGCCTGTACGAGTTCAGAGTGAGTTGTTTGACTATATGTGTGCAGGGGCAGAGGTGCCCACGTATGAGTTCAGAGTGAGTACTAAGAGTCTACTGGGTGAGGGATGAGTCTGTGTGTGTTTAGTAAGTTGTGTGACTGTATGAGTCCAGGGTCAGCAGGGTCCTTGTATGAGTGCAGGGTGAGTAATGAAAGCCAACTGAGTGAGTGGTAAGACTGTATGGGTGAAGGGAGTGCCTGTGTGAGCAGAGAGTGATTTATGTGATTTTATGAGTACACTGGATAAGCAGCATGCCTCATGAGTGTGGAGCGATTGGTGTGAATGCCCTGGATGAGTGGTGTGCCCTTCTCAGTGCAGGGTCAGCGATGTGCTTGTGTAAGTGTCAAGTGAATGAAGCAGTGTGTGTCTGTGAGTGTAGGGAAAGTGGGACAGATTGAAGGGTTAGGAATGTGTATGAGTGTCTGCAGACGGGAGTGCTGAGTCTTTGGGAGTACATTTTCACTTTTGTTAAAACAAATTATAGCCAGTTTTTCTCAAATGTTCTTGCAGGGGAGAAAAGAGCTTTCCACCCCTCCACCCCCATATTTGATTCAAGTTTGCTGAACTTTATATTTAACTTTCTGCCCACCACTTTTTAAATGTACCAGTCACCACTGAATAAAAAATGGTGAAGGCATAGAGCATGTAAAAAGACACCAAATAATAAAACAGTTATTTACTCACCAGAACCTGAGTTAAGTGAACCAATACGACCTCGGCGCCAGGTGCTGAACCCAGGCAAAACACAGGGGTTGTGCTTATGATGCTGGTGTGTCTTTTCAAGCTGACTTAAGGGTTTTGAAGGTGGTCAGAACAGGAACATAGCAAGGTTCAACAATCAGAAGGTTGCAGATATCTTTGGAATAGTAAAACGCTGCTTTTTTGATGGAGGCAAAAACCAAGGCTCTCTTTCCAAAAGTCATCAAGTATAATTCAGAGGCTAGCACGTCCCAAGACCTTAGAGATGGCTCAAACAAACAGGTTCAAGATAAATAACCGATGGAGCCGCATCCTCAATGCCTCCCACTTCCATAAATGTCTACAACGCTGCCACTCCTCAACGACCACCACTGTTCGTTACCACCAAAAAGCTAAATATTGGTGATAGAAGGACTGCTTGGATAGGCACATTTAATGATTTAATTAATGCACTTGAAGAGAGTAATAACAAAAAGATTATCTAGTATCTCAAAAATCTTGCTGGTGTAAAAAAAGTCATAAAGAAAATGCTACAAACTGACGAAGAAGTTATATATCATCAGATTAACCCGTTCAGTGACGGAACCACTCTGTCATGAGCCACGAGCATGCTGTGCTAGTGACGGAGTGGTTCCGTCATGCAGTGGCCGCCCCACCCACGCTGCATCAATTCCACGCCTGCGCGGCTGATTTGATGAGCGGGCAGGGTAGTGACGGAACTACTCCATCATTAGCACAGCTCGCCCGTGGCTCGGGACAGAGTGGTTTCGTCACGAGCATGGCAGTGCCGTGCAACCCCCCTGCCCCCCAGCGCCGTGGCAGAATTACCACCATGGCCAAGGGGTTAAAGTAGTGTTGAATCTCAAGTTTAAGCCAATGCCAAATATTGATTAAGAACTATACATCTTTAATCAAGAACAGCAGAAAGTTGATGAAACCATTGATGGATTTATGAAGAGACTTAGCAAACTAATCAACATTGTAGTTTCAATTAATTGAATGAGGTAGAAGGTACGCGTCTGAGAGCTATTGACAAACGTTTGTCAGATTCATTCAGATGACAAATGCTGAGAGAAACTCTTCGTCTGGAGTGAGTGTTAATGACTGCAAGAGTTGAAGAGCATGATGATAGACACAGTGCTGACATGGAGGCCAAAGGTGCCCAGAATGAATCCGTCATGAGTGCGAATAGTAAGCCAAAACAGAAGACAGAAGGACACAAAGTGATGTCAATCCGTAAAAAGTTGTGTTTTAGATTTGGATTTTTGTTTCCACATGAAGATAAATGTCCCAATGAAGATAAATATCCTGAGCTTAGATAGATATTTAAAGGCTGTGACAAGTAGAATCATTTTGTGATGGTGTGCAAAGCGAAGGGAAAAGTAAGTGTGTCATGGCGTGAAGACAAAATGGCTGCCAGAACGTTCCAGAAACAATGTTCGGCGCACACCCACAAAGCCCAATGGCTACATCAGTTAAGACAAATCGACACTTAAGTAGGTAATCGTCATCTAAATCATCGTCAAACAGTTCTTCTATATCAGTATCAAGTGAAAGTGATGAAAATGATTGTGCCATGCGATGTTTACCTCAGAAAAGAGTGCATATGTTTGGTCACTTGTGAAGAAAAATGTCAGTCAACGAAAGATCGACATGCCGAAACACCAAAGTCATTCAAACATTGTCCGAAGATTGCACTTAAAATAAATGGTTGTTTGATACCTTTCATTGTTGATAGAGGTGCATCAATAAACCTTGTGACTGAGGAGAAATACAATAAACTATCTCCACTGCTGCAACTTACACCATCCAAAACCAAAGGGTATACATGAGCTGCATCGACGCCCTTAAAAAAACAAGGTTAATTTGTAGTGACAATGAAAAACAAGAAAGCAAACGTACAAGTACCCATCCATGTGCTTCAAGGCACAGCATCAAGTGCCTGTCTACTCAGTTTCAGTAGAGCCGCTGATATGGAACTGATTTCTGTGAATCTCAACATGATTGCTCACCACGAAATAGAAAGTCAGTTCCCTTCATTATTTCATGTTTTGGGAAAGCTTAAGACTATGAAAGTAAAATTACATATTAATGAGGAGATCCACCCTGTTGCTCAGAGACATAGACCAATTGCTTTTCATTTGCAAGAAACTGTTGAAAAAGAATTTGAAACATTACTTAAGCTTGAAATTATTGAGCATTCAACTGGCCCAATGCCATGGGTTTCTCCCATAGTAGTAGTACCTAAAAAGAACAGCGAAGGAGCTGTATACATATGTGTTTACATGCATCAGGCGAACAAGGCAATTGAACGACATCCAGGTCCAAACATTGCTGACATGATAACGCAATTAAATAGTGAAAAAGTCTTCTCTCACCTTAATTTACACAAAGGCTATCATCAGTTAGAACTCGAAGAAGATCGTAGGCACATTACAATCTTTTCTACACATGTTGGTCTGTTTCATTACAAAAGACTAAGGACCTGATTACAAGTCTGGCAGTCACAAGACTGCCAAACTCGCTGTGGTGGTCCACACTCTTCTGTATTACGAATGTCAAAGTCGTATGGGTGGTGGACAGCCGGCTGCCACAGGGATCAGTCGTTCCCTGGTGGTGGCGCAGCTGTGCCACAATGCAATATGCTGAGAAGGGACTGGGACAGTCCTGCTCTGCATATTATGAGTGTGTCCACTGCCAGCATTTCATGGCAGAGAAGGCTGACGGTGGAGGAACAAAAGGGGTCCTACAGGGCCCCCCGCCATGGGGATACATTCAGGAGGGCACATGTGCCCCCCTGTATGTATTCCGACAAAGGTCCAGCACAGCATGAATGTCCCAGTCAGTGCTATGCTGGAACTTTTTGGCCGTTTACATAGCAGTGCCTGTTTTCCAGGCACAGCCATGGAAAAAGGCAAAGCACCGCCGACTGTAATACGAATTGAACTCATGTAAAATAAATTCAACTCATGATACTCATGAACCAGTTGGCAGTCCTTGCACAGGTTTGGGCAGTGAAGCACCAACCTCATAATCAGGCCCTTACTTTTGGTGTGTCATCCGCTGCAGAACTGTTTCAACACATCATTCAACATTTCATACAGCCTGTCATGAATGAATTCAATTAAAGCAATAACATATTGGTTTTTGGAGCTACACAAAAAGAGCATGATTAAACCCTTACACAAAAATGTTGTTAACTTGCTGTAGAAGATTTGACTTTGAATGCAGACAAATGTGAGTTCCATAAGACAAAGCTGAAATTATTTGGCCATATTTTTTTTGATGGGGGTATGACACAAGATCCTAGTAAAGTGCTGTAAATTCCTGATGTATGGTGGTTCCAATTCTCGGCATGGTCAGTTACTTCTCCAGATACATACAAGACGTTGCCACTTGTCCGTTCAGAGACTTGACAAAAGCATGTTTTTCATTTCATTGGTAACATTAACGTGACAAAGGCTGAAAAAGATTTAAACAAGCCATTGAGAATGCTATAGAAATAGCATATTTCAGTTTGAAGCTTCATACAGAAGTTGTTGTTGACGCTAGCCCAGTCGGGTTAGGCTCTATCCTTGCACATCACAGCCGACACCTGAAAGGTAGAAGGCATATTGTGGCATATGCAAAAAGAAGTCTGTTTCCAAACAGAACGTGCTTACTCACAACCATAAAAAGAAAGTTTTGCCATGGTACAGGCTTGTAAACATTTCCATGTATTCCTGTAGGGAAAACCTTTTATGCTAATAACTGATCATTAAGCTTTACTGACTATATTTGGCCATCCAAAGGCCAAACTGCTTCCTTGCTTTGAAAGATGCGGACTGCGGTTAAAAAATATAATTATACCTCTGTGCATTGTCCAGGGAAGGATCAGAACCCTACTGGTTACTTTTCTAGAGTGTCTATACAAGGTCACAGTACTCCATCCAAGATGGCTGAGGCCTATCTCAACTTTATTGTCACATTCAAACACATCAGTTGCCATTTCGTTACCCCAAATTCTCACTGCCACGAGCCATAATAGTGACATGTTAAACTACATAATTACACATCAGTCATGGAACCAACACACGCAACCGCTCACCAGTGATGGTGAATATCAAAAATACAAAAATCTCAAAGATACACTGTCCATAACTCAGGAAGGATAACTACGAGTGTCGAGAATCTTGATTCTCGACACCTGGACTCCCTCCCGGCCGACCTGCGCCTGACCCAAGACCACCTTTCCTTCAGGAAGAAGCTCAAGACCTGGCTGTTCGAGCAGTAGCGCCCCCTCCCCCCCAAAGCGCCTCGAGACCCTACGGGTAGGTAGCGCGCTCTATAAATGTCTTTGATTGATTGATTGATTGATTCTGGAGAGTCTGTGACAGAAAATAATGTAAGTGGCCCATGAAGAGCATTGTGAAATTGTTGCCACAAAATGAGCTCTCAGAGACAGAGTCTGGTTTCCTTATCTTGATGAAACGGTTGAAAAAGAATGAAATGTCTGTTATCTATGCACTTGTCTTTCTGAAGTAACTACTCACCACACCTTGAACATGTCAGAACTCCAAAGCATGTATGGGAGAGAATACCCATTGACTTTTTCAGTCCACTCTACAATGGTCACTATCTGCCGATGATTATGGACGAATACTCACGTTTTCCATTAATTGAAGATCTTTCAACTACTACTCAGGAAAGAGTCATTGAAATACTAGATGGCATTTTTGCAAAATAGGGTGTTAAAGCTATAGTGAAGTCTGACAATGGCCTTCCTTTCAACGGTCAAGAGTTTAAAAGATTTCTTTGAGTATTCCAATCTAAAACTTCAGAAGAGCACACCTTTGTGGCCACAGGCCATGGACTTGTTGAGCATTTTAGGAGTACGCTAAAGAAATCAGTACAGCATGCTACTCTTGAGAAGCTCGGTATGAAAACTGTTTTGAATTCTACCCTGAGAGCTTATCGTTCAATGACCCGCTTGGCCACTGGTGAAAGTCCTGCGACACTGAAGTTCAGGAGAGCAATGAACACCAAGGTACCTCAATGGACCAATCAGAGAAAGAAAGATGAGAAAGCAACTCATGAGAATGACTTAGTGAATAAACAATATGCTGACGAAAGACGACGTGCAAAGAACATTGACTTTAAGAAAGGAGATCAAGTCCTCACACAACAGATGCGGAGAAGAAAATCTGATGCTACATTGGATGTAGAAAATTTTCAAGTGATGTCTACCATGGGACACATGGTAACTGCCAAGCGCCCTGTGAAGTCTATTACTAAAGGCTCTTCTCATTTTACATACTTAACTAATTGTTCATCAGAACTAACTGTTGCAGGTGAGACTAGGTCTGAAACATGAGTGACTGCAGTTTCCTCTACACCATTGATGCAGATCCTAGAGATTGGTAATGACAATCCCCTGTTTACAAGAACAAGATCACGTCGAACAATTAAAGCGCCAAAAAGATTGATTGAAGAAATTTAACTGTAAATGTCTATCTTTATTAATATATATTGTGAACAAATTTTAAAAATTTTTAACAGACAGGGAGACGCAGTATCTTGCGAGCAATAAATGATGGAACCCTTTTGGTCTCCTGATGGACTCCATAGAACTGTGACACAAGTGTTAGAGCAGAATGCAGGGAAGGCTGGTTTAGAATGTTGAGTTACACACAGACGAATAAAGACGCGTAATACTTAGCTCTGTGTGTGGCATTGTCATTGGCACACCCATCATTGAGAGAGAGGTGTGAAGGGAGAGGCCAGTCCTTCCACACACTCTACTCTGCACACCCGTCATCTGAGAGAGAGGTCTTAAAGGAGAGAACAGTCTATCCACACACTCTACTACATGCACCCATCATCTGAGAGAGAGGTCTCCAAGGAGATGCTAGTCCATTTACACACCCAACTACACACAACCATCATCTGAGAGAGGTTTTAAAGGAGAGGCCAGTCCCTCCTCATGTACTACTATGCACGCCCTTCTTTTCAGAGAGAGAACTCAAAGAAGAGGTCAGTCGCTCCCCATAAACACTACTACACACACTTATCATCTAAGAGAGAGGTCGCGACGGAGAGGGCAGTCCATCCACACACCCTATTCCAACACCTGTCATATGAGAGAGAGGTCTCAAATGAGAGGTCAGTGCATGCATACACCCTACTATGCACACCCCTCATCCAAAAGAGAGGTCTGAACAGCGAGGTAAATCCCTCCCTGCAGCCTACTAAGCACTTCTGTCATGCAGAGACAGGTCTCAGTGGAGGAGCCAGTCCCTGCTCACATACTACTACGCAATCCTGTCATGCAAGGAGAGGTGTCAGCATGTGGATGTTGGTTGCAGGACCCTAGAAATTCACTGACAAAATAATGGTTAAAGTAGCATTATAACCAGGTATAATAAAAGATTTGTTAAACCGTAGAAATTCACAGAAAAAAAAACAAAGGTTAAAGAAACATTATATTTAGGTGAATTTCTCAATGACAACATTAACGTTTTGAACAAAAAAAATAACAGAAATCCATCAGCGCGAACTATAACTTTACCCCCGCCATGCACTACTTTTGACCTCACATATGACATCACTGATGACATTTTCATTGACATCATTTATGACATCACTGATGACATCTCAAATGACACCATAGATGACATCACAGATGACATAACTGTTGACATTCTCCAATGAGTGTGCTAGATTGTTTTATTATTTGTATAGTGGTGGATAAGTACCATATTACTTGTCTACCTAATTTTGTAAAGCATGGTTCTGCTAATGGGTGTTATCTGCTCCTAATGCACAATGCGTTTGTAGAGGTATTGAACACATTATAAATCTTTGTATAGAAGACTAAGTTTGTGTGCAGGTGACAGTTGACGACTTGTGTTCATTATGATCCACACAAGTTTTTTGGTAATGCAGAAAAAGTTTTCAACAGGAGTAATATTCTACGTAGCCTTGAGTTATTATGAAGAATTGTGTCAGCATTACAAATTTCCACATAATTTAGAAGACTATGTGCACCTGCTACTAACCTATGTACATGTGCTTGAGAAGATGGGCTATCTGTGGCCCAGTGGAAGGTTGTTGTCGAAACGCTTCAGCCATGACAGCACGTATGCATTATTGAAAATAAAAGGTTTTCACCACAACTTGAATGCCATGCCGCCTTTCTCCTTGGTCTGTACCTTACACGAGGATGGTGTGGATACCATGGGTTCTGACGGTGAAGTAAAGGAGTGGTTAATGCAAGAAAAAAAATATATATATATGTATACGTATTTTGTATATATATATATATATATATATATATATATATTCACTGAAAAAACCATAGGTTTCACACCAGTTATAGTTAGCTGGACATTTTACTCATGCAAAACCATTGAAATTCCCCCGTTATAGTTAGTTGTACTCACTATAACTTGCGCGCCCGCAACCCACTGCTGATGATGTCACATATTGCATCATTCATGACATGGTCAGTGACACCCCTAATGACATCACTGATGACATCTCAAATGACATCACTGATAACATCACTGATGACATCATCCATGTGACAATCAAATACACTGCTATGTAAATCTGTAGCTAGCACACCTAAGTAGTCCAATTCAACGTAACTTTATAAAGTTAAATCTAGTATTTGGAGCTTCCCAGTATGAGTAGTTGTGCCCACAACTCTTAATTAATACTGTGCTGTAGAGGCCTAGTGCACACTAGGTCTGCCCGGGAGCTCACTGTGTGTCCCTAGGGTTTCAAGTTTTTAGCTAGTTAATCAATAGTAAGAAAATTATTCAACATGAAATAATGCAGCAGGTTTTTGTAAGTATAACTTGCTTTAGTGATACTCTATTCATATATATGCACTTAAAACATAAACAATATCATAAACAAAAATGCCGTTTGACAGTTTTCATGGAATAAACCAAGTAAACCGTTAGCATAATGTTACTTGAACAAATGATACTTGTGAAACATAAATTATAACATATCCCAATGCATTTCGGGTCAACTGCGACCCTTCTTCAGGGGAATACAATTATAAATAACTCATCCAGTTATGATTCTGTTTGAACACAAGATTCGTCACATCAGTTCCGTTTTCAGAGCACTGTGAAAAAAATGAGATATTCCAATGTTTTTACATGGTATGTACAAGATCTAAACAATAGAGTTAACATGATAGTCCATAGGTATGAGTCCAAGCCATGTGTTGACCGGTAAGAACAAGAAACGTTACATAGCTGATAGCCAAGCGTGATGGTTTAGAAGTTTCTACAAACACCACCAAGTGTGCAGAGAAACCCGATAAAAAAAAAAGAGTGAGAGTACATGTAAGTACCGCTTAAACCCATAACCAGAAACAAGAGTTAGTCTAGCGTGAAAGAAAGACATCTACCTGATGTTGCACTTATGGTGTTAATCTGCGTATCAAGTAACAGTCCTCGAGTAACGTGATGGGTCTCTGAGGAGAATGTGGTAAATAGGTTCACGTTACTATTAAGTGTGAACATATTAAAATCGGACCTGTAAGGGGGATGCGTGCGTATATGGCTTACCCTAAATGAGGAGTATGTGCGTCTCCGATGTATATGGAGGAGAAGGTGTAAAATCCGGTAGTTACTGCCGCTAAAAAAGTAAAAGGTGCACATCAGCTGTCGATGTTAATTAGTGTCCGGTAAATGTTAACTGGAGTGTCCCTACAAAGGAGGCATGCCTTTCCTCGCCAAATTCGCGTGTAGTCGCAAATGTTCCAATGCGCCAGACGGGCAGAACTTATATTGCGGTTGCCATTGCAGCTGTAAGATGATAAATATACATGAGCTGCCGATCTTTAAAATTACGTGTAAACCCCATGAAATGTATCCAAGCGATTCTTACCTCGCCGAACTAGCGTATCTCGGCCTCTGACCTCACGATTACTTCCGGTAACAACATCCGGTGTGCGGGCGTGTCGCTTAAATAACAGGACGTGCGCGGTGCTGGATTTCAACTATGAGAGTGCGTGGCGACATATTGAAATGTTCTAAATAAGCATACAGCCATGTGTAGGAGCGAAGATTTGTATTGAAAACTGTGCCTATCCGTTACTTAGTCAACTCGAGTGTCTTACACTGTTATGTAAAGTGAGTTTAAAAAATCAAAATTAAAAAATGTAATGAAACCAGAGATGATAAATAATCACAAGTGAGTTTGTTAATATGGAGTACATGTCAATTCTTTACAAAGAACGAAATTTAAAACAAACATGAACTCTGTTATGCAGAGTATATCAAGCGAAGATCCTCTGGCTATGTACTAATAAGTACACTCTAACCAAAATAAGTATTCAGATATTCACATGAGGGAAAATAATCACTCAGAATGACCATCTATAGAAAACAAGCCATTTCATACTGATCGTTAAGCCCACCCGGGGTCAATGTACCCAATTTTTTTATCCAAAAGGTTTCCCTCTGGGATAGCGCTGTGTGGTGGTCCTTACCCATGTGTTTCTCTACTACTTCCAATACAGTGAATCTCAGTTGTGGAATGGTATGGGGTGCTTGAGACCAATGTGTAGCTAAACTGGATGTGGTGGATCTGTTGCGTATAGTACTCTTATGTTCGATTATGCGAGTCTTGATTTTGCGTGATGTTCTGCCAACATAAGTTAATCCACACGGGCAAAGAATAGCATAAATCACCCCTGCGGTGTTACAGTCAGCGCTGTGTTTGAGCTGTATGTCTTTACCAGTTTGAGGGTGAGCAAAAACCTTGCTGACCACTGCATTGTTGCATTGGCCACAATTATGACATCTCCGCATGCCTCTGTGGGTGATTGTTTGATTGTTCCGTGGATGCTTTAGTATTTCTCTGAGGTTTTTGGAACGAGTATGTGCCATGATGGGAAAGTTCTTGAAGATGTTAGCAAAATCCGGTTCACTGGCGATCATTTCCCAGCGTTTCTTGATGATCTGTTTAATTCTTTGCGATTGCGTAGAGTGTTTCATTACGAATACTATTCGTTCATTGGCTGATTTTTCTGTTTTCTTCAATAATTGTGTTCTATCCATCCTCGAAACCTTCTGTACTGAAGCTTCCAGTATGCTTGCGGGATAACCCCTTTCACTGTATCGTGTGACTTGTTCTTGCATCAAGGTCTTACACTCATTCGAGTCAGATGTGATTCTTTTAATTCTAATCAGCTGTGAAGTGGGTAGGTGATCCTTGAGATTTTTTGGGTGAGCGCTCGTATAGTGTAGCGCATTATTGACATCCGTTGGTTTGCGGAACACTTTCATTGAAATGCCTTGTTGTGTTTTACAAATTTCTATATCCAGAAATTGTATCCTTTCATTTTGGATATTATGAGTGAATTGAATCCTCGGGTTGCATTCATTAAGTGCTTTAATCCTGCTTTCCAATTGACTTTTGGTGCCCTTCCAAATTATTAGAATGTCGTCTATAAAACGTAAGAACAACACTAGGTTGTCTGTCCACTCTGTTTGTGATAAAATGTGTTGTTGCTCGAAATATGCCATGAAGGTATTTGCGTATGCAGGCGCTCCAGAAAATCCCATTGATGTACCTGTTCTTTGGAGAAAGAACTGTGATTTCCAGGTGAAATAGCTGTGGTACAAAGCAAAATGTAAGAGCTCTAATAAAAAAACTCCTAATTGTTGGTCAAAGTCAGACTGTAGAAATCTCCATTTTATGGCTTCCAAGCCTTCTGTATGCGCTATGGACGTGTAGAGTGCCACCACGTCTATGGTGCACAATAACGTGTTGTCATCAATGAGTTCATTAACTTCTGCAAGCTTATTTAGACAGTCCGTAGTATCTTTCAGATATGTAACCCAGGCTTGTACCAATGGTTGTAGGTGGTAATCAATGTAACGTCCGACAGGTTCATGAATAGAACCACATCCTGCCACGATGGGTCTAAAAGGTGGATCACTGGTGCTCTTGTGTATCTTTGGCAACATATATATATGTGGCACTTGTGGTGTGTTCGTCCTTAAGTATTTGCTCGTGTTATTGTTGATTATTCCTGCATCTTCCTCCTTTTTAACGATTTCATCCAATGTTCTGCTGAATTCGTGTGTGGGGTCATGATCTAGTGGTATGTATGTTTCCACATCAAAAACATGTTGATTTACTTTTTGGTCATAGAGTGTAGTTTCCATCATAACTAGGGCTCCACCCTTATCTGCTGGTTGGAATGAAATGGAGGTATCCTGTTGCAGATTGTTCAGTATTCTCCTTTCTTTTTTGGTTAAGTTCTGTTTTTTCGGAATCTCATATTTGATGGCCTCCAGGTCTTTTCTTACAAGAATTTCAAAATTGTCTAATATTTTATGCGAGATGGGGGACATAAACTTGCTTTTAGGCTGGAATCTTTCTGGTTGTCTGGTATTTCCATTAGTACTTATCGTAGAAAAAAACCACTTCAGTCGCAGTTTTCGTAGAAATTTAAAGAGAGCAATCTCTGTTTCAAGACCATTGGAAACATAGGTGGGAACAAAGGAAGTCCCCTTGTTCAGGACTCTTTCCTCTTCGGTGGTCAGTTGTCTTTCGGAAATGTTCACTATTAGGTTGTTTTTTTTGTCACTTGTCTCTGTGGCCGTCCTGTTTCCGTTACTTTTTTTATGACCTTGTCCCATGCGGGTGCGTCTTGTCGTATTTCTGTTATCTGGTCTATTGGGTGGATCGCTGTCTGATCTGGTGGATGAGCTGACGACTGTCCCTCCGCTAAAAAAGACGGTTGAGTGCCCTTCGAGGTACTGGCTGTAGTTGTTTCTTGAGTTTCCACTACTATTGTTGTTGGTGCCGGTCTCCTTTGTAATGAGAGATCCTCATCCTGTACCACGCTTTCTTCTGATGATGTATTCTTTGGGGTTCTACTTGTGAATCTCCTTTGTGCATAGGCTTCCGCCCATGTGTAGACCTCGTCTAATTTATAGTCTATCGTATCTCTACGAAATTTGCGAATTTTCCGGTTGTGTACCTCCTTTGCATGGGTGTCCAATCTAGTGTTAATGTCCTCCAGAATCTTTTTCCAATCATCCTCTGGGATGTTTTTGGATAGTTCAAGTTGAAGTTTGTTGATGTCCTCCTTCAAGTCATTAAGTATTTGAGAAAGTTCTTCTATAATCAACAGTATAAGGTCCAGTGAACACTTATTGAGGATCGCTTGCCACATTATAATGAATGCTTTGTTAAATTTAAATAACATGGGTTTTAGTGCAATACGTAATCCCCTAGGGATTCTCTTCACTTTATGGTATTCAATTAATGTTGTTGCGTGGAGCCGTTGGTTTACCTCTTTTCGCATGGTATACTCTAATTGTTTCAACATTTGAGTTGTGGTGCCCTTAGACGTGCTGAATGTGCGTACTTGCTCAATTAATGAATATATAGATGCTGCCTCATCTGTGTCATATACCTTAATTTCAGCCTGATTGAGAGTAAGGTTTGCAATTTCTTGAAAAGAAGCCATTGTGAATTTTTCTATGGGTGCTAGTCTAGTGTGGGGCTGGAGCGAAACTGCTATGCATATCTGTAGCTAGCACACCTAAGTAGTCCAATTCAACGTAACTTTATAAAGTTAAATCTAGTATTTGGAGCTTCCCAGTATGAGTAGTTGTGCCCACAACTCTTAATTAATACTGCGCTGTAGAGGCCTAGTGCACACTAGGTCTGCCCGGGAGCTCACTGTGTGTCCCTAGGGTTTCAAGTTTTTAGCTAGTTAATCAATAGTAAGAAAATTATTCAACATGAAAAAATGCACAAGGTTTTTGTAAGTATAACTTGCTTTAGTGACACTCTATTCATATATATGCACTCAAAACATAAACAATATCATAAACAAAAATGCCGTTTGACAGTTTTCATGGAATAAACCAAGTAAACCTTTAGCATAATGTTACTTGAACAAATGATACTTGTGAAACATAAATTATAACTTATCCCAATGCATTTCGGGTCAACTGCGACCCTTCTTCAGGGGAATACAATTATAAATAACTCATCCAGTTATGATTCTGTTTGAACACAAGATTCGTCACATCAGTTCCGTTTTCAGAGCACTGTGAAAAAAATGAGATATTCCAATGTATTTACATGGTATGTACAAGATCTAAACAATAGAGTTAACATGATAGTCCATAGGTATGAGTCCAAGCCATGTGTTGACCGGTAAGAACAAGAAACGTTACATAGCTGATAGCCAAGCGTGATGGTTTAGAAGTTTCTACAAACACCACCAAGTGTGCAGAGAAACCCGATAAAAAAAAAAGAGTGAGAGTACATGTAAGTACCGCTTAAACCCATAACCAGAAACAAGAGTTAGTCTAGCGTGAAAGAAAGACATCTACCTGATGTTGAATTTATGGTGTTAATCTGCGTATCAAGTAACAGTCCTCGAGTAACGTGATGGGTCTCTGAGGAGAATGTGGTAAATAGGTTCACATTACTATTAAGTGTGAACATATTAAAATCGGACCTGTAAGGGGGATGCGTGCGTACATGGCTTACCCTAAATGAGGAGTATGTGCGTCTCCGATGTATATGGAGAAGAAGGTGTAAAATCCGGTAGTTACTGCCGCTAAAAAAGTAAAAGGTGCACATCAGCTGTCGATGTTAATTAGTGTCCGGTAAATGTTAACTGGAGTGTCCCTACAAAGGAGGCATGCCTTACCTCGCCAAATTCGCGTGTAGTCGCAAATGTTCCAATGCGCCAGACGGGCAGAACTTATATTGCGGTTGCCGTTGCAGCTGTAAGATGATAAATATACATGAGCTGCCGATCTTTAAAATTACGTGTAAACCCCATGAAATGTATCCAAGCGATTCTTACCTCGCCGAACTAGCGTATCTCGGCCTCTGACCTCACGATTACTTCCGGTAACAACATCCGGTGTGCGGGCGTGTCGCTTAAATAACAGGACGTGCGCGGTGCTGGATTTCAACTATGAGAGTGCGTGGCGACATATTGAAATGTTCTAAATAAGCATACAGCCATGTGTATGAGCGAAGATTTGTATTGAAAACTGTGCCTATCCGTTACTTAGTCAACTCAAGTGTCTTACACTGTTATGTAAAGTGAGTTTAAAAAATCAAAATTAAAAAATGTAATGAAACCAGAGATGATAAATAATCACAAGTGAGTTTGTTAATATGGACTACATGTCAATTCTTTACAAATAATGAAATTTAAAACAAACATGAACTCTGTTATGCAGAGTATATCAAGCGAAGATCCTCTGGCTATGTACTAATAAGTACACTCTAACCAAAATAAGTATTCAGATATTCACATGAGGGAAAATAATCACTCAGAATGACCATCTATAGAAAACAAGCCATTTCATACTGATCGTTAAGCCCACCCGGGGTCAATGTACCCAATTCTTTTATCCAAAAGGTTTCCCTCTGGGATAGCGCTGTGTGGTGGTCCTTACCCATGTGTTTCTCTACTACTTCCAATACAGTGAATCTCAGTTGTGGATTGGTATGGGGTGCTTGAGACCAATGTGTAGCTAAACTGGATGTGGTGGATCTGTTGCGTATAGTACTCTTATGTTCGATTATGCGAGTCTTGATTTTGCGTGATGTTCTGCCAACATAAGTTAATCCACACGGGCAAAGAATAGCATAAATCACCCCTGCGGTGTTACAGTCAGCGCTGTGTTTGAGCTGTATGTCTTTACCAGTTTGAGGGTGAGCAAAAACCTTGCTGACCACTGCATTGTTGCATTGGCCACAATTATGACATCTCCGCATGCCTCTGTGGGTGATTGTTTGATTGTTCCGTGGATGCTTTAGTATTCCTCTGAGGTTTTTGGAACGAGTATGTGCCATGATGGGAAAGTTCTTGAAGATGTTAGCAAAATTTGGTTCACTGGCGATCATTTCCCAGCGTTTCTTGATGATCTGTTTAATTCTTTGCGATTGCGTAGAGTGTTTCATTACGAATACTATTCGTTCATTGGCTCATTTTTCTGTTTTCTTCAATAATTGTGTTCTATCCATCCTCGAAACCTTCTGTACTGAAGCTTCCAGTATGCTTGCGAGATAACCCCTTTCACTGTATCGTGTGACTTGTTCTTGCATCAAGGTCTTACACTCATTCGAGTCAGATGTGATTCTTTTAATTCTAATCAGCTGTGAAGTGGGTAGGTGATCCTTGAGATTTTTTGGGTGAGCGCTCCCATAGTGTAGCGCATTATTGACATCCGTTGGTTTGCGGAACACTTTCGTTGAAATGCCTTGTTGTGTTTTACAAATTTCTATATCCAGAAATTGTATCCTTTCATTTTGGATATTATGAGTGAATTGAATCCTCGGGTTGCATTCATTAAGTGCTTTAATCCTGCTTTCCAATTGACTTTTGGTGCCCTTCCAAATTATTAGAATGTCGTCTATAAAACGTAAGAACAACACTAGGTTGTCTGTCCACTCTGTTTGTGATAAAATGTGTTGTTGCTCGAAATATGCCATGAAGGTATTTGCGTATGCAGGCGCTCCAGAAAATCCCATTGATGTACCTGTTCTTTGGAGAAAGAACTGTGATTTCCAGGTGAAATAGCTGTGGTACTAAGCAAAATGTAAGAGCTCTAATAAAAAAACTCTTAATTGTTGGTCAAAGTCAGACTGTAGAAATCTCCATTCTATGGCTTCCAAGCCTTCTGTATGCGCTATGGACGTGTAGAGTGCCACCACGTCTATGGTGCACAATAACGTGTTGTCATCAATGAGTTCATTAACTTCTGCAAGCTTATTTATACAGTCCGTAGTATCTTTCAGATATGTAACCCAGGCTTGTACCAATGGTTGTAGGTGGTAATCAATGTAACGTCCGACAGGTTCATGAATAGAACCACATCCTGCCACGATGGGTCTAAAAGGTGGATCACTGGTGCTCTTGTGTATCTTTGGCAACATATATATATGTGGCACTTGTGGTGTGTTCGTCCTTAAGTACTTGCTTGTGTTATTGTTGATTATTCCTGCATCTTCCGCCTTTTTAACGATTTCATCCAATGTTCTGCTGAATTCGTGTGTGGGGTCATGATCTAGTGGTATGTATGTTTCCACATCAAAAACATGTTGATTTACTTTTTGGTCATAGAGTGTAGTTTCCATCATAACTAGGGCTCCACCCTTATCTGCTGGTTGGAATCTAATGGAGGTATCCTGTTGCAGATTGTTCAGTATTCTCCTTTCTTTTTTGGTTAAGTTCTGTTTTTTCGGAATCTCATATTTGATGGCCTCCAGGTCTTTTCTTACAAGAATCTCAAAATTGTCTAATATTTTATGCGAGATGGGGGACATAAACTTGCTTTTAGGCTTGAATCTTTCTGGTTGTCTGGTATTTCCATTAGTACTTATCGTAGAAAAAAACCACTTCAGTCGCAGTTTTCGTAGAAATTTAAAGAGAGCAATCTCTGTTTCAAGACCATTGGAAACATAGGTGGGAACAAAGGAAGTCCCCTTGTTCAGGACTCTTTCCTCTTCGGTGGTCAGTTGTCTTTCGGAAATGTTCAGTATTAGGTTGTTTTTTTTGTCACTTGTCTCTGTGGCCGTCCTGTTTCCGTTACTTTTTTTATGACCTTGTCCCCTGCGGGTGCGTCTTGTCGTATTTCTGTTATCTGGTCTATTGGGTGGATCGCTGTCTGATCTGGTGGATGAGCTGACGACTGTCCCTCCGCTAAAAAAGACGGTTGAGTGCCCTTCGAGGTACTGGCTGTAGTTGTTTCTTGAGTTTCCACTACTATTGTTGTTGGTGCCGGTCTCCTTTGTAATGAGAGATCCTCATCCTGTACCACGCTTTCTTCTGATGATGTATTCTTTGGGGTTCTACTTGTGAATCTCCTTTGTGCATAGGCTTCCGCCCATGTGTAGACCTCGTCTAATTTATAGTCTATCGTATTTCTACGAAATTTGCGAATTTTCCGGTCGTGTACCTCCTTTGCATGGGTGTCCAATCTAGTGTTAATGTCCTCCAGAATCTTTTTCCAATCATCCTCTGGGATGTTTTTGGATAGTTCAATTGACACACCAATACAAATTTCTAAACACCCACTCAGTTATTCATAGAACTATACACACATCTAATCACTTACCTATAGATTCAGTGTTATATGCAGTGAATAATCAACAGAACACTAACAAATATACTTATACGCCTATTTCAACATTACACACCAGCACACATTGTATTCACTTATAAAGACATCCTTCTGACTTATGCAAACAATTGATTATACTTACATTTACTCACCTACACACTTATACAAACACCACTTCATTTATTTATATAGATAGTAACTCACACTTAGTGTGTTATAAAATCACTATTACAAGTATACAGTTATCCATATAGTGACTCATACAATCACTAAGTCTTAGGCACACTTAATTAGATATAACTGTCACATACACTGCCTTTTTTTCAAGTTTAATGAAGATGTACCATTGAGAGAAATAATTCATCCCCACAACACCCATAAACATATACACTCACTGAAACAACTGTTATAACATGTAGTCGTAACCTCATATACCTACTGAATGGACTATTCACACATTTTTTGGCAATCACACCGCCCCCACCAAACCACATAGACCTTCATTTACCCATAAAAATACTCAGTTAAGAAACCAATACCAAATAGTCTTTAACATAGCAATTAAGACAAAGCAATAAAGACTTTCACACAGTTTAGTAACTACACATTATATATAGTGAGACTCTACAAATTAGTCAAGGAAACAATCAATGACACTGTTACTAAATCCACCATCCACACATTTATATTTATATATCCACTCATTCTACAATGCAAAGTAGTATATTTATAATACATATTTAAATATCAAAGCAAACCACATTCACTGGATGATGTCATCAGTGATGTCATCAGTGATGTCATTTGAGATGTCATCAGCGATGTCATCAGTGATGTCACTGACCATGTCATGAATGATGTAATATATGACATCATCAGCAGTGGATTGCGGGCGCACGAGTTATAGTGAGTACAACTAACTATAACGGGGGAATTTCAATGGTTTTGTATGAGTAAAATGTCCAGCTGACTATAACTGGTGTGAAACCTATGGTTTTTTCAGTGAATTTCAAAGGTTTTTTAAATGCTAATTCCTAACTATAACGAGTGTAAAACCTATGGGGCCTTATTTACGAGCCCCTTGCGCCTCTGGAACGTCACTTTTTGTGACGTTCCGATGGTGCAGAAGACTGAGTGATATTTATCAGGCAGGACTAAGCCACTTTTTGTGGCGTAATCCTGCCCGATAAATATCAGCCCCTTTAACTCAGTGTCCTGCGTTAAAGGGGCGTGCAATGGGTGTTTTCGTTCTGTACAACAGAACTTCTTCAGAGCGTTCTTATTTCCTTCAAGTTATGTCGGTATCCTGTTGTCATATAACTAGATATTTCTTTCAAATGTTAGACGAATCGTAAGTACATTCTTATTCAAGGTGACTAGGTATCAATTTCACCCACACAATTCGGCAGACTTGAGTAATTTATAGCATCCTCAAAGTCAGTCTTTCAAAAATTCCAAAGTATAGGACATGATAATCCAAATCCAAATGTTTCTCAAGAAAAGTCATAAACCGTGTCCGTGGGTCATTTCTGCCCAAACTCCGATATTCTGAACGATTGAAAATGACTTTTCTTGAGAAACATTTGGATTGGGATTATCATGTCCTATACTTTGGAATTTTTGAAAGACTGACTTTGAGGATGCTATAAATTACTCAAGTCTGCCCGAATTGTGTGGGTAAAATTGATACCTAGTCACTTTGAATAAGAATATACTTACGATTCGTCTAACATTTGGAAGAAATATCTAGTTATATGACAATAGGATACCAACATAACTTGAAGGAAATAAGAACGCCCTGAAGAAGTTCTGTTGTACAGAACGAAACACGTCGGCTGGCTGTGGTACATAAACTTAAGGGAAATAAAGCATTTGAATATACACCAAGATTCAGCGCTTCAATAAGGACTCTAAGTGATATGATTTGATTGGACTTGTCGTGCAAGTGGTGCTGTGCCAAACTTTGGAATATTCTCCACTACTCCTCACTCTCTACTACTCCACTACTCTCTAATACTCACTCTCTACTACTCATTCTATACTACTCTACTACTCTCTACTACTCTCTCTCTACTACTCACTCCCTACTACTCACTATCTACTACTCTCTACTACTCACTCTCTACTACTCTCTACTCTCTACTACTCACTATCTACTACTCTCTCTCTACTACTCACTCTTTACTACTCACTCTCTACTACTCAATCTCTACTTCTCACTCTCTACTACTCTCTACTACTCACTCTCTACTACTCTCTCTCTACTACTCTCTACTACTCACTCTCTACTACTCACTCTACTACTCACTCTACGACTCACTCTCTACTACTCACTTTCTACTACTCTCTCTCTACTACTCTCTACTACTCACTCTACTACTCACTCTCTACTACTCTCTACTATTCTCTCTCTCTGCTACTGACTCTCTACTACTCACTCTACTAGTCTCCACTACTCACCCTCTACTACTCACTCTCTACTACTCTCTACTACTCACTCTTTACTACTCACTACTACTCACTCTCTACTGCTCTCTATTACTCACTCTACTACTTACTCTATACTACTCTCTACTACTCACTCTCTACTACTCATTCTACTATTCAATCTACTACTCTCTACTACTCACTCTCTGATACTCTCTCTACTGCTTTCTACTACTCTCTACTACTCACTCTCTACTCTCTATTACTCACTCTCTACTCTCTACCTCTCTACCTCTCTCTTCTTCTCTCTCTACTAGTCTCCACCTCTCTACCTCTCTACCTCTACCTCTCTACCTCTACACCTCTACCTCTACACCTCTACCTCTCTACCTCTCTCTACACGCACACATATACACATATGTATATGTCCATATATATGCATTTGCATTTATATATATGTATGTATATGTATATATATATATACATACATATATAAACATGTATAATCTGCATATCTATATAAATACAAATATAAATGCATGCATACATATACATATATGCATACATATGCATGTTATTTACATGAAAGTTTGAAAAACACTAATAAAAGCAAAGCTAAAAAGCCACCTCATTACAAACAGAATGGCTTTAACTTAAACGAGGGCGAGATCTATTGCATTTTCAATGCTTGTTAACTTTGGTTCCATCAAGAAGGCATTCAGATGTGTCACACATTTGCCATAAATTCTGAATGTTAGCACTATAGTTGCTCATTAGATCACTGTAGTAAAGCTACTGCTCACCAGGGAAGTCTGCTGCTGGTATTCAAAGTGCATGTTTCAGTCTGCATGTCAGAATTGTTTTAATGAAATAGAAGAGGATTTGAGAAGTCAAAATGTGCCCTAATTTTTCTTTCTTCAGCACTAATCATAATTTCTATGGCAAAATGAACTTCCTCATTTTGTTCCTTTGCAAATTAAATGTTTTAAGTGTTACGATTTTATTCCAACCAAGATGACTTCAGGTGTGCCATACTTTAGTCATAAGTAAGACTGTTAGCGCTCTAGTTGTTCTTCAGAACACTCTGGGACATTCTGTCATTGGGCTATACTTGGGCTACATCTGGGGGATATTGGTGCTACATTTGAGCTCTTTTGTCTCTGGTGGCCATCCTGGGAGACTTATTTGTTATGAAGTTTCCTGATTTACTCATTTACTACAATCTCCTCAGTAGGAAATACTTTCAGTTTTCTACTTTGATTCCCTCAAGAAGGCATTCAGATGTGACACACATTTACCATAAATTCAGAATGTTAGCACGCTAGTTGCTTATTAGATCACTGTAGTAAAGCTACTGCTCACCAGGGAAGTCTGCTGCTGGTATTGAAAGTGCATGTTTCAGTCTGCACGTCAGAATTATTTTATGAAATAGAAGAGGATTTGAGAAGTCACTCAAAATGTGCCCTAATTTTTCTTTCTGAAGCACTAATCATACTTTCTATGACAAAATGAACCCCCACATTTTGTTCCTTTTTAAATTAATTGTTTTCAGACTTACCACTTCATTCCAATCAAGATGGCTTCTGGTGTGCCATACTTTTGTCATAAGTAAGACTGTTAGCGCTCTAATTGTTCTTTAGAACACTCTGGGACATTCTGTCATAGGGCCATACTTGGGCTACATCTGGGTGATATTTGGGCTACATTTGGGCTACATTTGGGCTCTTTTGTCTCTGGTGGCCATCTTGGGAGACTGCATGTCAGAATTTTTGATGAAATGGAAGAGGATTTGAGAAGTCACTCAAAATGTGCCCTAATTTTTCTTTCTTTAGCACTAATCATATTTTCTATGGAAAAATATACCCCCTTATTTTGTTCCTTTTTAAATTAAATGTTTTAAGAGTTACCACTTTATTCCAATCAAGATGGCTTCAGGTGTGCCATACCTTTGTAATAAGTAGGACTGTTAGCGCTCTAGTTGTTCTTTAGAACACTCTGGGAAGCTGCAATAGGAATCAACTGACTGTCTCTGTCCTTATTGGATGTACATGTTTTACTGAGAATGTCACACTTCATTCTCACATGACTGAGAAAGATAATGTGAATTTACAGAAAATATGCTTTCAGTTTAGCTTATAGATCCCCTTCCAAACCACGGTGGGAAAAGCATGAGATAATAGTTTTCTTTCAAACATGATTCATGATATCCCAGTAGAAGGCTTTTTTCAGATGGTAAAAACACCTTAGAACACACCACAATTCCTAAAATGAGTATGGTACCATCAACAAATGATTTATAATGTAACTAAAGTCCTAAAACCTTCTATTAACTGCAATGCTTTTTAATGAGGTGCTATCATGTATATTGGTCCCAAGATGGCTGCCAACACTTCTTGGATGAAGTGCTGACAGCCAATCAGATCTCACGATGAGATGTGCGGTTAGGCTCCGCCCAGATATATATATTTTTTTTCTTTTGATTTTCTCAGGAACTACTTGAGGGATTTACACCATTTCACCAAAAGCATGATCTGCGTACCAGACCCTACAATTTTCCCAAATTTGGTGTTATTCCATTCAGCGGTTCGGCCCGTAGCCGTGTCTAATCATCCTATGGAAATTAACATGGGGAAAACACGTTTGGGGACCCCACTTTATTTGTTGCCCCCCGCTTGACTAATCTTCCCGAGACTTTCAGGAAGGAGCGGAGTGGAGCGGGCCATCTTCTTTGAGAAATTCGCGAAGATTCAACAACTGGCGCCACAGTTATTCCCAATAGAATGTTGCGGATTTCCTATGGAAACTATAACTACCTACTGGCGACCGCCAGTAGGTAATATATATATATTATTCCATCGAAGGATTGGCTAAAAAGCTCACGGGGGTTTAGCAAATGCCATACATGCAAAGCCTGTAATTATGGCATCAATAAAACCAGTTATTGTACAGCCTTTAGCAATAAGGAAATCAAGATCTCCAAATCCCTCCATTGCAAAACAGAGTACGCCATTTACATCTTGGAGTGTACCTGCCCCCTAAGGTACGTAGGGAGCACTAAACTACCAGCTAGTGCCAGGGTACTCCAACATATCAGAGCCATTAACAACTCCGACCCTACCTACCCGGTGGCAAGACATTTTCGTGAGGTCCACCACAACAACTTGAAGGATCTCCATTATTATGTCATCGATACAGTTCCAAAAACTAAACAGGGAGGTGATAGGGAACGCATTATGCGTATGTTGGAAACCAGATACATTCTAAACTTCAACAGCAAAAGCCCCGGAGGTCTGAACAATACTGAAGACCTATACACATGCTTGTAATTAACTTCTTTTTGCCATATTTCCCCCCCCACCAACAGTATGTCTGAAACTTGCGGTCGTTTGATCTCTACCATTTTTGTTTACCAGCCCCCTGCATCCTTTTTCCATTTCCTCAGATCATCACACCAGCATCGGGTGCACCCCTTTGATTATTGGCACCCTATGCCTAGGTCTATATTTCGTTTAAATTAGACATAGACCTTACATAAATTGCCCCATATAATCACCCCTTGCCTCTCACTTAATCCTTTTCATTTAGGATTTTTTAAAACCGTATTTTATTTTATGAATTATTCTCACCAATGTTTTGAGCACTTATAGCACTTTCATGCATTTCTTGCAACTGTATCTAATCAATAATTTTTCGTAGACTGCCTACACAATATAATGGAAGGACTTCTGATCAATTAGGCATTATGCCGATATTTTCTTCATATGTTCAGTGAATGTCATAATATGCATTGTGTAAATATATGAATTGTGTCACATTTACGAGACATTGCGGATTTGTAAATATGGTTTAATGAAATTATATGTTTTTATATATACATATATATTTTTGTACCTCAAGAAGCATATACATATTTATATTTATATATACATATATTTTTTCATAAGTATTTATACTGAAAACCATGCATTTTATGCGGATATATACGCTTGTGAAATGAACATTTTATTTTTCTTTTCTTTTCTTCATATGCAAAAATTTTTTTATGACATTACTGACATTCAACACACACTTCCGATTTGTCTTTCCATCAATTTGTCAAAGCAAATTTGTAATTTTTGTGGTATCTCACAATGCGCAGTCTATCTTCTAAACAGCGGTTAAATGTTGCTGGATCACACACTTTCTTTTATGTCACTCACACTTGCATCACGTGCTGAATGTGCTAGCTGTTTATAAGGTCCAATGAAATCTGTCGACGTTGTCATGTGATCAAGCCACCTCGGTGGTGAAACGCGTTATGGCGGACTTTTTGATGGAATAAAACGCTACAAGCCTTTTTGCACTTACCTTGGGCTCGTGTCTGCTTCTTTGGTGCTGGATAGAAACTTGTCGTTGCACCCATTTTGTGTCAGCAGCTCTTTGGATATATATATATATATATATATATATATATATATATATATATATATCTCACTTGCAAAAACAAGCATTTGTGCGCTCTCAGGAATGCAAGACTCTGTACTTGTGAAAGTTCACCTCCGTGTTTACTCAAAACGCGTTTCACTTCCAAAGAAGCTTAATCACGTGAATGTGGCAACCAATGCGGGAAACATATAATGGCAGAAGGTCATGAGCATAAACAAAGGACTTACACACAGTGTTTGGCAGACATGCTGTAGTGGTTAAATAACAAGTAAGTACATCGAATGTGCAGGCACTATGGTATTTTCGTCATGGGTGAATCCCATTCACAGCATTGATTCTACAATAAGCATAACGCAGAGTGCGATAATGTGACATGATGTCTAACACAATGAAATTATACCATGTTCGTGCTGTGTTCAATGGGATCTGCCTCACTGCCTCTGGATGACACTATGGGGCGTCCTGGGGGTCTGATGGGATCTTTATGTAATACTGCTACCTTAAGAGACATTATCCTATTTTCCCAGTGCTTCACCTCCTCCTGAAGGTACATAAAGATACCATCAGACCCCCAGGATGCCCCATAGTGTCATCCAGACACAGTGTAGTAGAACATATCTCAAAATACATTTATCAGTTCCTGAGGGACTTTGTAGTGACCCTTCCCAGTTACATCGGGGACACGAAGGACTTCCTCAAGAAGATCAAGGATCTCAAATGGGATGATGACTACCTGAGTGCCAGAACCGGTCAGATTTAATGAGCATACTCGCATGCTGTTGGAGATGACAGAGTACTGTTTGACTAAGAACATTCTTCATTGTTTAAAGGCAGCCTGTTCCGACAGGTGACTGGCACGGCCATGGGATCTTGCTTTGTTCCCAGCTTCGCTAACCTTTTCATGGGTCACTGGAAGGAAGGCATAAGATTCCAACCTGATCTCCAATCAGACTGGGAGCATGTGCAGATGTGGCTTACATCGACGGTTTGTTCATCGCCTAGAGAGGATCAGAAGTTGAGGCATTGAGCTTTATACAGAAACTCAACGTGAATGACTACAATATCCCATTGAGTGGCAAGATCAGCAGCACCGAGGCTGAATATCTGGATGTTAAACTTGAATCTTCAACAACAGTGTACGAACATCCCTGTTTAGAAAATCCACCGCAGGCAACAGTATCTTACATGCCCTCAGCAGTCATCCTGATACCCCTAAGTGGAGTATTCCTTATGGGGAACTGCTGAGGGCAAAGAGGAACTGTAACTCAGAAGTAGCCTACCAATGTGAGAGCACCATCATTGAACGCTTCATAGAACGCGGGTACCCTAAATGGGTATTGAAGAAGGCCCTTGAGAGAGCAAACCTGATAGATAGATCAGTGACCATCTCAGACAACCCCGACCAGGACATTGACATTGAAGACAATCAAGCCAGAATGATCATGACTTTCAGTTCTGATACTGATTACATCTGAAGGATTGTGACCAAGAATTGGGAAATCCTTCAGAGTGACAATGTCATAGGTAACAGCATGCCTGACAGACCGAGCATTACGTACAGAAGATGTAAAAATATCAGCGACATGTTGGTACATAGTGACAAAACCATCTATCTACAGAGAAACCAACATGGCCTCAAGGGTTTTTATAAACAACAAAGGAAGAGTGTTGTAAACTATAGAACAAAGAAGTATTCAAGCACAAAGAAAAACAACACCTATTTGGTGTGTCTAGAAAGCCCTCATGCTTCATCATTGGGCCCCACTGGGAGTGACTGAATGCCACCCCAGTGTGCTACAACGCCAGATTTACTGTGGAGCGGGTAAAGTGAAGATGTGGGAGGTAAGTGATAGTGTCAGTGGTTAGTGAATATGTGATGGTGAGTTTAAAAATGCCTTAGTTGTATCAAAAAATGTTTTATTCGCTGATCAATAGGACATATTAAAAATGTGTTGGAGACCTAGACCTTACTTTGATTGATCACAGCACGAACATGGTATAATTTCATTGTATTAGACATCATGTCACATTATCGCACTCCGTGTTATGCTTATTGTAGCATCAATGCAGTGAATGAGATTGACCCATGACAAAAATACCGTAGTGCCTGCACATTCGATGTACTTACTTGTTATTTTACCACTACAGCATGTCTGCCAAACACTGTGTGTAAGTCATTTGTTTATGCTCATGACCTTCTGCCATTATATGTTTCGCGCATTGTCTGCCACATTCACGTGATCAAGCTTCTTTGGAAGTGAAACGCGTTGTGAATAAACACGGAGGTGAACTTTCACGAGTACAGAGTCTTGCATTCCTGAGAGCGTGCAAATTCTTGTTTTTGAAAGTGGGATTTCTACAGCCGGTGTGCTCTGCCGATGTGCACGCCACACTCCATAGGTCAGTAAGAGTCCGGAAGGAGTGTTTTCTTTGTTAGATATATATATATATATATATATATATATATATATATATATATATATATATATATATATATATATATATATATTCCAAACACATGGTAGCCCAATGAGCCTCACGCGAGTCAGAGAGAAGGTTACCGGCCTTTAATAATTGGTATGGAAAGAAGCAGCAGTCAGTGCAATCAACAGCCTCTCCTGCGCCTTACGCATTTCGAGTTCATCTCTTCATCAGAGGCAATTCAGGAAAGGTTCGCGCTTGGTAGGCAATTACTCCCTTTAAAATGTCACGCCCCTTATTCATGTTGAAATGTTCTTATGGGAGTTGTAGTGCAAACCTTTCCTGAATTGCCTCTGATGAAGAGATAGGCGCAGGAGAGGCTGTTGATTGCACTGACTGCTGCTTCTTTCCATACCAATTATTATTATATATATATATTGGCGCTGAAATGCATTATGCCCCATTGTCCTATTAAAAGCCTCCAACAGGATTCCCCCGTGTGACCTCTCACCTTTCTATTTTGGAGGGGTGTTGGTTGGATTGTTTGCACGCTGCCAGTGGCGTGCTTGAGAAGCCCCGTTCTGCTAAGTGGCCGGAGTGTTGCTGCTTCAGCTGACGCTGCTTTTTTTACTCACCATGGATTTGGTTGCTCCGGCCCACCTCTGAGGACAGACAAAAGACAGGGCTTCTGCCAGGAGCAGCTCGTGATTACATGAGGTGGCAGGAATCACTGTATCCCGTCGCAAGGCCCGCCTGATGTTTGTCTGAGGTACTTGAACGTCACTGGGGACCCGAGGAGGCCTGAGGACATGTCATCTGACACGGGGTCATCTACTGGAACTTTGCACTTTTTACCCCTGGCATCAGGACTATTTTGGTCTTTTATTTCCCCCCCCCCAGCACAGCCCCTCCCGGTAAAATGAACTCTGGGATCTGTAGTTGTCACAATTAAACTGCAGTGGGCGTGCCGTCAGGTGATCGTGGGGAGGGGCTCCCCGACCAATGGGAGCGCAGCAGGAGGTATAGATAGGTGTGGCGTGAACAGGACTGTATTTGTATGGGCATCTGATGAAGGCGCTTGGCACCGAAATGCATTATGCCGCATTGTCCTATTAAAAGCCTCCAACAGGATTCCCCCGTGTGGCCTCTCACCTTTCTATATTGGAGGGGTGTTGGTTGGATTGTTTGCACGCTGCCAGTGGCGTGCTTGAGAGGCTCCGTTCTGCTAAGTGGCTGGAGTGTTGCTGGCTCAGCAGACGCTGCTTTTTTTACTCACCATAGATTTGGTTGCTCTGGCCCGCCTCGGAGGACAGACGAAGAACAGGGCTTCTACCAGGAGCCGCTCGTTATACATGAGGTGGCGGGAATCACTGTATTCCATCGCAAGGCCCGCCTGGTGTTTGTCTGAGGGGCTTGAACATCAGTGGGGACCCGAGGAGGCCTGAGGACATGTCATCTGACACGGGGTCATCTACTGGAACTTTGCACTTTTTACCTCTGGCATCAAGACTATTTTGTTTTTTTATTTTTCCCCCAGCACAGCCCATCCCGGTAAAATGAACTCTGGGATCTGTAATTGTCACATCTAAACTGCAGTGGGCGTGCCGTCAGGTGATCGTGGGGAGGGGCTCCCCGACCAATGGGAGCGCAGCAGGAGGTATACATAGGTGTGGAGTGACATCTGATGAAGGCGCTTGACGCCAAAATGCATTATGCCGCATTGTCCTATTAAAAGCCTCCGACAGGATTCCCCGTGTAGCCTCTCACCTTTCTATATTGGAGGAGTGTTGGTTGATATATTTTTATAAATAAACACACACATATCTGTATATATATATAAAGATATATATCTATATATATATCTATCTATCTATCTATATATATATATATATATATATATATATATATATATATATATATATATATATATATATATATATATATATATATATATATATATATAACCTACTGGTGGTCACCAGTAGGTAGTTATAGTTAGGATTTTTTTCTATGCAAAATCTCAAAATTCTATTTGGAATAACTTTGGCGCCGGTTGACGTATCTGCCTGAAAATGTCCTCAAAATGGCCTCGTCGAGCTCCGGTCCTTCCCTGAAAGTTTGGGGGGGATGCGTTAAGCGGGAGCCGAGATAAAAGGGGGGTCCCAAAACGCGTTTTCCCCATGTTAATTTCTATAGGGCGGTCGAACTCACTTTTAGCCCGAACGGCTGAATGGATTTACACCAAACTTGGCAAAATTGTAGGGACTGGTAGCCCGATGTGTCTTTGCTATGTCTCAAGATATGTGCTCCAGTGGATTTTGAGTAATTTAGGTTCAAAAAAATATAAATATCTATAGGCGCGCCCCGGTACGCGCACCGGGGAGCGCACCGGGCGTGCTACGCGACTTGCGCACGGAAAGCTGATTGGCTCACGGGTGTCTGTAAACATTCGAAACAGTCCGGAGCGGCCGCCATCTTGTGTCTCGGTAGGATCGAGACACAAGAAGTGGCATAAAAAAAAGGGGGAAATGACTATAAGGGGGCAGGGTAGACCCCCTCTGACTCCCTAGGTTTGATGTGGGGGCTATAATAGGGTCCCGCGGGGCATTTAAAAAAAAAATTCGATTTGCGCGGGGGGAGCGCCCGGTACGCGCACCGGGGAGCGGACCGGGGAGCGAAGCATGGGGAAAATCCAGGGCCTTATTTATGAAGGCCTTGCGACAGTTTTGCGCCGCCGGTGCGTCACTTTTTGTGATGCACCAGCGGTGTAAAAAATGTGCCTCGTTGCGCCATATTTAAAAAGTGAACCATCTAGGTAGATGCGTCACTTTTTAAACCCCTGCGCCACATTATACCTGCGTCAGGTATAATGTATGCAGAGGGGGCGTTCCCCCGCAAAAAGCCTTGTAATAGTGACGCAGTGAAATCTATGAGATTTCACTGCGTCACTTTTAGGACGCTGTTGCGTCAAAATCTTGCGCCTGCCTCACAGCAGGCGTAAGACTGACGCAAGCCCTTTCACATGGGGCTTTCCCCATGTGAAAGGACGCATTACTGGAGTTGCGTCACTTTTGTGACACACTCCAGCAATGCGTCACTTTTGCGCTTACAGATAAGTCAGAAATACTGACGTATCTGTAACTCCTTGCGACATGATTCGTCATACATTTAATATGACGCATCAGGAATGTCGTAAGGAGTGCGCACTGAAAAGTGACGCATCGCTGTTTTCACGCAGCGATGCATCACTTTTCATAAATGAGGCCCCCAGTTTATTCACTGTGTCACCTCTACGACCCTTTCTTGCGTCAATACGTCCCTTTTGCATACATTACACCTGACGTAGGAATAATGTGGCGCAGGGGCTTACAAAGTGACGCAACTACCTAGATGCGTCACTTTGTAAATATGACTGAATAAGGTGCATTTTTTACAGCACTGGTGCGTCACAAAAAGTGACGCTCCGGTGGCGTTAAAGTGACGCATGGCCTCATAAATGAGTACTTCAGTCTTCTACTCATGCGTCATATTAAATTTATGACGTATTATGTTGGAAGTTCTTACAGATACGTCAGTATTTCAGACGTATCTGTAAGCGCAAAAGTGATGCATTGCTGGAGTGTGTCACAAAAATGAAGCAACTCCAGCAATGCATCCTTTCACATGGGGCCAAGCCCCATGTGAAAGGGCCTGCACTCCTGCTGTGAAACAGGCGTAATATTTGGAAGCAACAGCGTCATAAAAGTGATGCAGTGATATCTCATAGATTTCACTGCGTCACCTCTACGACCCTTTCTTGCGTCAATATGTCCCTTTTGCATACATTACACCTGACGTAGGTATAATGTGGCGCAGGGGCTAACAAAGTGACACATCTACCTAGATGCGTCACTTTGTAAATATGACTGAATAAGGTGCATTATTTACAGCACTGGTGCGTCACAAAAAGTGACGCACCGGTGGCGTTAAAGTGACGCATGGCCTCATAAATGAGGCCTTTAGTCTTCTACTTATGCGTCATATTAAATTTATGACGTATTATGTTGGAAGTTCTTACAGATACGTCAGTATTTCAGACGTATCTGTAAGCGCAAAAGTGATGTATTGCTGGAGTGTGTCTCAAAAATGATGCAACTCTAGCAATGCATCCTTTCACATGGGGCCAGGCCCCATGTGAAAGGACCTGCACGTCTGCTGTGAAACAGGCGTAATATTTGGACGCAACAGCGTCATAAAAGTGACGCAGTGATATCTCATAGATTTCACTGCGTCACCTCTATGACCCTTTGTTGCGTCAATACGTCCCTTTTGCATACATTACACCTGACATAGGAATAATGTGGCGCAGGGCCTTACAAAGTGACGCATCTACCTAGATGCGCCACTTTGTAAATATGACTGAATAAGGTGCATTTTTTACTGTACTGATGCGTCACAAAAAGTGACGCTCTGGTGGCGTTAAAGTGACGCATGGCTTCATAAATGAGGCATTCAGTCTTCAACTTCACCAATGCATCTTTTCTTACCCTTCCACACCCCGTTCCTTTTCAACATTTTCTTTGAATATCCACATTCCCCATATGGCCGGGATGCCTGTCACCCCCTCCCAACACAATCCCCAAGGATGGGAAGACAGACGCAGTTCTGAACTTTTGGAAGGCGGGAGGGAGTTACCCTCCCGGCCGTATTTATTAAAATATGAAACAAAATTAAAACATTAAATAAAAAGTTTCATATCATGTACAATTTTCATTTATTACATTTCGATGAAGACATGTTCATTGGCTAACCTTAACAAATCTCTAATACAAAGGTTTTCCTAGCCGAGTCTAACATCCTGCAAATGCATACTTTCTAAATTAAAATTGTACATCCTAGCATTACGGGCCAACGGCAAGGTCGTAACCGGTGTCAGATCCCTACTACCAAAACTCTCGCCCTCACGGTGTGAGTGGCGGCCGCGCAGAGGACTGTACCCTCTGTGCCAACTCCAATTTCCCTTGTCTTGTTGGGGGACCCCCATTTCAACTCAACGCCATCTTAAAGGTCGTCCGAGGACCCGTGTGAGGTGTCTGTAAGAAGGCAGCGTGGACTCCCCCTCCCACCCCACACTGTCTATCACATCCGCCGTCGCGGATATCCGGGCCCCGGGAAATTCGTAGGAGGGGCATATAGCCGCCTCCTCCCCTGGAAGGGGCCTATGGCCGTCTTCCCTTAGGCGACCCATACTTAGTGGGTGCCGCCTCCCCGAGGGAGGGGCCAATGGCCGCCTCCCCCCAGGCGCTCCCATCCATAGTGGGTGGCGCCCCCCTCTAGGGACCTTGAAATTACTGCTCACCGATCATGACCCTACCGCCACAGGCCGGATAGTTGACCGGCTATCCGGCCCCCCCACACTCCTCCTAAAGGTCATGCTTCCTTAAACCCCTTAGCCATGCTATGAAGTCTCCTATGAGTAAGACATTCCCCTCCCGGGACAAGTGAACGCCATCATCGAGATACATGTGATCACCCCGAATACACCCATGCGGAATATTGTGCAACTGCGCCGAGCGAAACAACCTACCAATTTTGTTGTTGACCTTCTTCACGGAATGGTTCAGTGCTGACACCGAGAGGCCCCCCCGCCATACCTTCCTGGGAATCATGTGGGACCATGCAATCGTGCACCCCGGGATTCTTTTCGCCAGCTAGCTAACGGTAGACAAAACTCGCTCGAGTAATACTCGCCTACCGAGTGTCACCATGTCATTGCCCCCCAGGTGTACTATGATTACAGATGGCGGTGACCTCTGCCGCCCTAAGAGTCCCTCGACAAAAGATTCTAACTGGTCAATACAGAGCCCGCCCCTTCCGTGGAAGATCACTCTGTACCCGTATTCCCCAGCTGCGTGAGTCGCGTCACCTGCTTTGAATACGTCCCCGGCCCGCCTCATGTATGAGTGGCCCACGACCCACACCACTCTCTCCTCAACCGGTGATCTCTGACCGCTGGTCCCCTGGTGCCGGGTCGACTTCAAATTCCGCCCCGCATAACATGCTCGCGAAACTGTAAATCAAACAGAAGACAAGAAGCGTGAGTGCATGGAACTTGACTTCATAACATGTGCAATCGCACATACCTTTTAAAACAATTCGAGGACCATCGTCCTAACAGTTTCACCTCTTCGACACTCTGACCCCTGGCTGTAGCCTCAGTAGCAGCCCCTATCCTAAAGGAATGGGTCCCAAAATCGCACGGGTCCAAGCCCGCCGCTGCGATTGCCAATGTTAGCACCCTCTGAAACTGAAACCTCGTCAGTGGGGTGGCATCGATGTGTCTCAGCAGACTCCCACCCCATGTATCCGCCCTCAGTGCCAAATATTCCTCAATGCACTTTACCGGGCACATGGGGGACCCTCGCATGCGCTGGACAACAACACTGTCTCCCATAGCTCTTTGGTCAGTCTTGGACTTAGCTATAGTGACTACCATTGAATCACCCCTAATCAGGATGTGATCCCGACACAGCCCTCCCTCCACATCTTTCTTATTCTTTGCGACCAGTTCGCTCACCCGCATAGCCCCATGGAACGCTAATGCGAAAGCGGCCCGGAACAAAACTGCTTCGAATTGGGAGGAACATGTTGTGGTAGTATCGCCATAAGCAGGGCCAACCTTTCTAGCCCAATCGGGCGCCTCTCGTCTACTCTACAACCCTCAAGGCGCTGCCAGCCCCGAAGGGCTTTCCTTGCCAAAAAGGGAGATGTTGGGTCCTTAATGCCATGCACCTGTGCCAAGAATGAAATGGCAGCCCGGTGCCTATTGGCTATTGCCACTGATCGGCCTTCCCTGTGTAATGATACCAGAAACCTTAGGAAGCAATCCTCCTGACCCCATTTCTGATCCCCTGCCGGACCCAAAAATGCACAATAGGAACGAAAAGCTCCTTCGTATGCCTTCCTCGTCCTGGGGGCTAAGCTTGCTGCCACGAGGTCTTGTAATCCGGGGCACCGAGTAGCCAGAGTACTTCGGGGAATGGTGCCGCCGCTAGGTCCGCAGTAGGTAGATAACCCCTGAATGCCTGCATATGTGAACGAGAGAGTGCATCAGCAGCATGATTCAGTACACCCGGCACATGTTTCGCCCGGAACTGCACATTCAGTCTCATGCAAAGTAGTACAATTTCCTTCAATAATCTCAATATCCACTTGCAGCGTGCTGCCTGATTATTTATACAGTCAACCACAGTCATATTGTCGGACCAAAATAGCACAGAGCGATTTCTGAACTCGTCCGGCCATGCCATGAGAGCCACAAAAATAGGGAATAGCTCGAGGAACCCAATGTTAGCTGTGAGACCGCTGGTGTGCCACCATGTCGGCCATGTTTGCGCCGACCATCGGTTACCAAAGATGGCGCCAAATCCCACGCTCCCCGCCGAGTCAGTCCACAAACCCAGCTCGTCCGAAGACGCTGGTGGCTTGTTCCATACCACTCGACCGTTGAAGCCCGCCAGAAATGCCAACCAGATGCGCATGTCCTGGCGAACCTCTGCAGACAGTCTTGTGCGGTGGTGTCCCTCCTTGAGACCAACCATAGCTTGTGCAATAGAGCGTGAAAAAGGGCGGGCCATTGGTATCACTCTCAGGGCAAAGTTAAGCTGACCCACTGCTTGTTGTAACTGAAACAGGGTCACTTTCTCCTTACTAAGGCACAGTTCCAGGGAAGCCCTGTATTTCGCTACTTTCCCTACCGGCAAACGGAAACATCCCTCCACAGAATCGAGCTCAATTCCCAGAAACTCCAGTGAAGTAGATGGTCCCACCGTCTTACCTGGTGCCAATGGCACTCCGAATTCCTTCATGAGGATGCAAAAATCGTGTAGCGCCTGCGCTCATTTTGTGTCGCCGGCTGCTCCCAAGAACAGAAAATCGTCTAAGTAATGCATAACATGGCTATGCCCAGTGGCTTCGGTGAATGCCCATTCCAAAAAACAGCTGAATTTCTCAAAATAAGCACAAGAGATGGAGCAACCCATTGGCATACATCTATCCATGTAGTAACGTCCTTGGAACACAAAGCCTAACAGACGCTGATCCTGTGGGTGTACCGGGAGCAACCGGCACGCCGACTCGATATCTGACTTCGCCATCAGCGCTCCGGGCCCCAGGCGATTCAACATGGTGACGGCATCATCGAAGGATGCGTACCGCACCGAACAAACTCCCAGGTCAATCGCATCATTCACCGAGAGACCCTTCGGAGCCGACAAGTTATGGATCAGCCTAAATTCCCCTGGGTCTTTTTTGGGGACCACTCCTAACGGGGAACAGATGAAATTTGTTACTGGCTGGTGCCCATATGGGCCCGCAACCCGGCCCAGGGTAACCTCTTTTGCAATCTTTCTCTCCACTACCGCTGGATTATGCTGAGCCGATAGTTGGTTTCTACAAAGTGGTTCCCCACGAAAATCCCCCCCGGGATGTGGAAACCATATAAGAATCCATTCCTCAACACCCCAGCGGAGACATGATCAGGGTATTCGTTTAGCCAGGGGATCATTGCCATGATATCAACGGGGGTAGGTAACGGTACACAGTAGTCCCCCTCAGTCTTGTTTGGACCCTCCTCTACCACCCGACCCGCCATTCTTGGATCTGCACGAACTCTCGGGGTGCGAGGAATTCCCGCAACCCGCACACGCATGTCTGAACTTACATGTCCCTTGTGGTCTGGTGCAGTTGCCCCTGTTAAAGCTCCAACAGACCCCCCTCTTTCCCCCATTCCCACCAGTCCTTGCTTGGTGGTCGCCACCGGCGCCCGCTCGAAAGGGCACCGCGGGCTGTTGGCGGGAAAACCCCGACCCATTCCCGCCTGGCGAGGACGTCTTCGTCGCGCCTGGCAGGAGCTGCTTCTGCCAAGAAATCGAGTCGAGACAATCCCATGTCAGAGATGAATCGTACTCTTTGGCCTTACGGAATTTCATGTCGTAACCCATCCATTCATTCCCTTCATACGTTTCATAAAAATCCATTATTCGTGCCTGATAGCAAGACAATTCAGGCAAAACCTCGGGCTTACGTTCCCCAATAATTGCAGTAAACATAGCAAAGGCCTTGGCCCAATTTGTTATTGTCTCATCCACCCTGAATCCCGCCATCTTGGCTCGCCAGACACTCGGGTGCCACAAATCTTTCTGCGTCTTAGCATACTCCATCTCGCGATGGTCAGTCAACAGAGAAAACACATTAACGTACTTATCAGCCCACATCAATTCTTTTGTGGCCAACGGGATATGTTGGACCACTCATTCCCGTCTTGAGGGCAATGAGCCCTCCCCCGCAATTGGCAATGCCTGCTTACCCGGTTCGGTTGTCGTTCCCGCTGTTTTTTCGATGCCAGCTGCCGGTCCTTCCGGGGTCACCTGTGGGGGAACAAGAGGGAGATTCGCCTTTGCGGCATCTCGCGACTGCCGCAACTGCTGAATTAGTAACCTGGCCTCTTCGGCCGTGTCTCCAGGTGCCGTAGCACCCCCTGTTTTTCTGCCGAGCCATGCGGCCAACTGGGCGGCCAATTCAGGTGGCATGTCCTCCTCGTTGGCGGGCGTAATCACAACCGGAATCGGCTGACCCGTGTCCGGGATTGGTACCGGGGCCTCGACTGGAATGGCAGGGCTCGCTGGGGGTACCTCGGGGACCGGAACCTCCCCCCCCTGCCGCCCTATTCCTGACCCGTTTCCCCCTACCCTCAGGGGCAACTCCCGGCAATGCCGGGCCTATTACCTTCTTTGGTTTACCCGTATTGTTCATCGCAGCCATCTGCTTCTTCATGTTCGCCATATCTCGGCCAAGCGCTGGGACCATAACAACGTTCCGTTCGATCTTCGCCATTCTGCTTACCAGCATGCGAAGCACCTGGTCATTCTCGGTCCTCTTTCCCGCTTTCTTGCCAGACATTGTTTTCGAATATCTGCTCCAAGTAGATCAACACGTCCTGGATCCTTAGCCTCGAAGTCGCTGAAAGAGAAACACAATAATTACAAGTTCTCAAAATTGCTCCTTGTTCCGTCGAGGGCTCACGTGCAACGAGTGGGTGCAGCTTCCAAGCACAGGAACAAGAGGATGCTTCTTCGGATTCCCGCTCTCTTTATTCCTCATCAGGAGGGCGTGAACCCTCTGCGGGTACGCCTACTGGGCGTGGCCATCGGTGTAGGTGTCTAGGACAACCCCTCTTGGGCGGGAAAAGGCGTGCCCCGGCTATGCCGCTTCGGGCATACCGGCCGTGACACGCCCCCTGCCCAAAACGGTTTCCCGGGAGGATCCGGGCCCCCAACCATACGTTCGGGGGGACCGAGTGGTCGCCCTTTTCCATATTCACTCTTCTTCTCCTTACTTTCCTTCCCAACACTCACCTTCTTTTAGTCCCCCTACTTCACTTCCTTTCTCCTCTCATACCTTTCTGTTCTTTCTTACTCATTTTCCTTTCCATTATCAATGCACTCCATTTCACTTACTCTTTTTCATTTTTTTAAGAATATAGCTCTTTGATGAGAATTGGAGGTAGTTCTGAAAGAACTTTTTTTTCTTCTTTTTTTTAAGAACAGAAACAAAAACAGGGAATGGAAACTGCTCAACAGGAGCAAAAAAAAACAAAAAAAATTAGGGCTGGGAACGGCAGTGATGGTTCTCCAATGCTCGAACCATGAGCAGGACACTTTGCTCCCCATAGGTAAGGAGTTGATCGCAGTATCTGCATTTCAGGACAGCATTGTTGAAAGCAGGTTGAATATTTGGCACAAGCTCCTGCGATCGCCCCCTCCCAGAAGTAGTTGCTCCGCCGGTGGATGTAGAGGCCCCATCACTGGGAACCTCTTGTGCCAGAGCCCTGACACTTTCCCAGGCAAAATTCTGGGGGTGCCTCCTCTCCACATGCTGTATCATTGTAAAGTTCCCAAATGAATATTTCTTTTTGGAGTCACCCCGTGACAGGACTTGTTTGCAGATCCTGCACTCCACTCTTGGAGCATTCACCTTTTTCTGGTTAGGTGGTATTGAAAAAAAATTCCAAATGAAATGCTCATTCACCTTTGGCTGAGGAGGCTCTTCATTGATGAATTCAGGCTCATCTTCACTGCTGGATTCTCTGGCAGCCATGGTAAACCAAGAAAGATCCAAGAGCAAAAAACAGGTCTTTCAGTCACAAAAGTGGAAGAAGAAGTGAAGGAAATGGGTGGGGATTTCATTCTTTGTAAAAAAAACTGTTAGCAACCAATGAAAAGTGTTATTTTAAGGTCACATGACTTGACGCGCTGACGCTGCGCGCACCGGAGCGCTTCCGTGCGCGCATACGCGGCGCGAACGTAGGCGCTTCCGGGGGCGCACACGCGGCGCGAACGTAGGCGCATACGCGGCGCGAACGTAGGCGCTTCCGGGGCGCATACGCGGCGCGCCGAAGTGACGTTTTGATAGTTTCACGGAAATGCAAAATCATTTTCATTTCCTTATTAAAAAAAACTGCTTTTATATGTATGGTACTAAATGTCTTGCATTATTATTTACTTTTCATTCATATTTTTTTTCACGAACGAAAGTAGCGCTCTGGGTGCGCTTTCCGGAGAGCTTACCGGAGCGCGCACCCAGAGCGCTCCAGGAAAAAATGATTAAAAAAAAATAATAATAATAATAATTAATACTTACACAAAACAGCAAATTAAAAAAAAAATCATAGGTTAGAAACTCGATATAGAAATGAATTAGCATTTAAAAAACCTATGAAATTCACTGAAAAAACCATAGGTTTCACACCAGTTATAGTTAGGAATTAGCATTTAAAAAACCTATTAAATTCACTGAAAAAACCATAGGTTTCACACCAGTTATAGTTAGCTAGAAATTTTACTGACATAAAACCATTGAAATTCCCACGTTATAGTTAGTTGGACTCACTATAACTTGCGCGCCTGCAATGCACTGCTGATGACGTCACATATTACATCACTCATGACATGGTCAGTGACATCACTCATGACATCACTGATGACACCATCCTTGTGACAGAGTGACAGACCTCCTTTCAGTGTAATGTAAGCCTTGAAACACATATTCAAAAATAGAAATTAACATTTTCAAAAAAATGGAGATACCCATACCAGTTACAACAAACAATTCAGTAATTCCACCATCTATATACACATCCACTCATTCACCAACAGTTCTATATAGTTACTCATACATATACTCACTCATTATATGTAGTGATACACCTATACATCCTGTTACACACCGACAGTCATCCAAAAGTTACTCACACACATATTCACACATGCAAAAAAACTATTGAACATCCATTTATTTGCATATACAGCTATACACACACTACCACTTTACTTCTAAGGAAACTTACACATACTCACTCTCTTAACCAATCACTTATAGAAACACATACTTATTTAAACAGGAACTCTTACAATCTCTCACTCTGACATATATTCACTTATATATATCAATACTCACATATACTAGATTAAAACATATGTTGTTACTGAAAAAGACAATAGTGAGAGAGTCGTTTACTCACTTACATACACATATACACACTCATCCATCCATACGGTCCTGTACATATGCTGTCTTCAAAACACATACAAACAGTGAGTCAGTCACCAACCCATACAGCCACTTATACACAAAGTGAAACAGTGATACATACATTTCAATATTTAAAAGTTACTTGCTAATATATGTATTCACTAAGATACACTTAATAAGGCAGTTAACAAATCAATTCTTTTAAAAACAAACATCCATTTACACACTTATTTAACCATTTATTCTTCCATCGTCCTTTACAAATACATATATAAAACATATAGGTTTTTCAGAAAGACACACTTTCACTGGATGGTGTCATCAGTGATGTCATGAGTTATGTTATGTTATGTTATGTTAGAACTGTATTTCTTGAGCGCACGGCTACCCAGCACGGGTGTCCCGGCGCTTTGGCAGAGAGTCCTGAACACAACCAAGAAAAAACCCAGCGGCAGAAACACTGTAGGCCCACTGGTTAGGTGGAGAATAGGAGCGTCTTGAGCTTCTTTCTAAAGGCCAGAAGATTATTAGCCTTGCGGAGTGATAGAGGGAGCTCATTCCACAACCTGGCCGCCATAAACTGGAAAGACCGGCCTCCCATCCGCACGCGTTTGATCACTGGAATCTCCACTTTAGCCAGGTCAGCAGATCTTAAACTCCTCCGGGGAACGTAGCGAACAATCCGCTTCCTGAGGTAAGCTGGGCCAATGCAGTGGAGGGCTTTAAACGCCAACGTAAGGACTTTGAAACTAATTCTGCTAGGAATAGACAGCCAATGCAGCTTTCCACGCAGTAGAGAGGCACTAGCTCTCCGTGGAAGGCCAAAGATGGCTCTGGCCGCCGAGTTTTGGACCACTTGCAATCTGGATACCAGATATTTAGGCAAACCAGCGAAGAGTGCGTTAGCGTAATCTAAACGCGAACCCACGAGTGCTTGCACAATATTCTTGCGATATTGAAGGGAAAGCAGTGGGAGAAATTTCCTCACCATCTTCAGGATACCAAAACATTTTCCCGCCAGGCCCGTGATGTGGGGACGAAAAGAAAGACTGTCGTCGAATACCACACCCAGATTTTTCACTTGGGCAACTGGTTTCTCAGGGGGGAACATGTCGGAAGGCCACCACGATTTCCAGCCAGGGTCTTCAGCACAACCAAAAAAGAGCAACTCGTATTTATCCGAGTTACACTTCAGGTTCTGGTGCTGAAACCATGCAAAAACAGCACTCAGGCAGTCTCTGATTCTGTCGCCATTAAAAACCTCTCCCTTCCTGCAGGTGAACAGGAGCTGGGTGTCGTCAGCGTATGAAATGACCCGGGCTCCAAATGCCTCCGCGACCTTCGCCAAAGGGGCCACATAAATGTTAAAAATGGTGGGGCTCAGGATGGATCCTTGAGGCACCCCCACCTCTAGCGAAGGCATTTCCGCGGAGAACGGAGGAGCCCAGATCACCTGCCGACGGTCGGTTAAGAAGGATTGAAACCAGTCCAACACCGTCCCCCGCAGACCGACCTCCCGGAGTCTTCGGAGGAGGCCGGCGTGTGGGACGGTGTCGAATGCCGCCGACAGGTCCAGCAAGACCAACATGGCCTTTCCCCCGAGATCAAGCGTCTCCCTGATGGCGTCGGTCACCTCCACCAGAGCTGTCTCCGTACTATAATTAGCACGGAAACCAGATTGGGAGTCATGCAGCAGTTTGTTATTCTCTATAAAGGTGGTAAGAGTGTGCTGAACATGTTTCTCCGCCACCTTCGCCAGAGCAGGGAGGAGGGAGATTGGTCTATAGTTGGCCCACTGTAAAGGGTCGAGCAGAGGCTTCTTAATGAGCGGGAGAATAAGAGCATGCTTCCATTCTTTAGGGACCACTCCAGAACTCAGAGACATGTTGAGCAAGGGGTTCAGCAAGTTGTTAATCGCTGACTGATTTGAATGAGTGATGTCACTGACCATGTCATGAGTGATGTAATATGTGACGTCATCAGCAGTGCATTGCAGGCGCGCCAGTTATAGTGAGTCCAACTAACTATAACGTGGGAATTTCAATGGTTTTATGTCAGTAATATATATATATATTTACATACATAAACACAATTAATGCACACATGTAATTTACATTTTATAATAAATTAACACATTCACATGATATAGAAATATATTTGGGTCGATTCACAAAGGTAAAAGGTAAAATGAGATGAAAGTCTAACTTTATGACTTTCGGTATTCACAAAGGGCATTTACTACTACTAAATGCCCTTTGTGAATACCAAAAGTCGTAAAGTTTACCTTTGTGAATCTGGCCCATTATATTTATATATACTTACTCACATTCTGAATAATAATTATGCTCACTTATTAACCAGCGTGAAATATGTTTGTTTTTATAAATGCTAAACAAATTATACACTGGGGGTGGGGGGTCATGCTGCCTGCATCAGTCATGATGATTCAGGACAAGAGGAAGTTGGACTGGGATGTGAAGGAAACAGGAGGATAGTGAGGACATATCAGGAAAGGAAAACAAAAAACAAAGTACAAAGTACAAAAAAATAACAAAAAACACCCATAGAAATGTAAATACACACTGGGAAAGTCAGACAACAATAAAAATATATAAAGAAAAGATGGGATTGGGAAGTGGGTGATTAGATGGGACGGATTGGGTTGGATTGAAATTGGGAATCACCACCAGCAGGGAGAAAGCTAGGAAGGAGCAGTCAAAACAAAGTAGGAATGCGTTTGCGCACCACGTGCTGCTGTTCGCGCTGCGGTTTGGGGGTGTTGCCACTGCTGCTGACTGGCAGTAGGGGAGTGGTGCTCACTCTATCAGTTTAGGGTGCATATAATATATCAGGTTAGCCGGCTGTCTTCCTATGGCGAGCATGACATGTGCACTTTATATCATTCCACACAGCTGTCTTGGACAGGAGAGTGGAGAGCATGCACAGGCCCCCAGTGCCTGCAGGAGTGTCGAGGTAGCCTGCTCCAGCCAATTGTGGCACTGCTCTCATGTTGCTTAACATTATCAGCAGCATGAAAGCAGTGACTGGATTGGTGTGGAGACTTCTATTGTTGTAGAGAACACCAGCACCAAGGGATTAAAGAAACAGAGAGGACCGGAGGGGGCAAGCCAGTTGAGTGAGTAAGGACGTTTTTTTTTTTAATTAGTTATTGAGTTGGCTACTATACTGTTCGTGATAGCTAGGTATGTGAAATTAGTGTGTGATTTATTTGAAGAAAATCGATCCATGGAAAGGGTTGTTTCTGCTCAAATTCATAACTGCAATTTTGTGTGTTTTTGGACCTGGTAAATTTTGTCATTTTGCTGTGCTGAAATTGGATGGTGTTCCTGCTGGTTGTGGCTAAATTTGGCTTGTGATGCAAGAAGTTGAGAGATTCTAATTTTTGATTGCTAATTATTTGAAGAAAATAGATGTATGGGAAGTTGTGTTTTGGACCTAGCTTCTAGATGTGACTTTAGCACGATTTGGGGCCTAGTAAAGTTGCTGGTATTGTGTGTTTTTGAGATCGAATTGTGGGGTGTTTCAGCCAAGTGGGTGGGAGTGACTTGGAGAGGTCAGGATCTATGAGGGGAAAGTGCAATTTGCTAGTGAATGTGGAATTTTGGGTTTGGATTGGCTCCCACACCAAATATTTGGGGTATCTGGGGAGAGGAGCTGGCCTAATGGCTAGGACAGTCGACCTAGAATCTGGGGAACTGGGTTTGAGTCTTGGCAATCCTGTGATTCTGGGCAAATCACTTAATCTCCCCGTGTCTAACAAAAAATGAACGTGTCCTCATGTAACGCAACTGGTGCTATGTAAGGCACTCTGATACCTAATACCTTCGGGTCATGTTCGCGCTACATTAAAACTCCTTTTGCATAGTTTTTGCAAATCTTGGCATATTGTGGACTTTGGTGGCATGATCGTGCGTATTACTGGCACGGGCATAATGGGGTAATTGCATATTGTGGGTATTCTTAATAGAATAAAACGGCTCACAGAACAGCATAATGTTGGATATCCATGTCCTAATGTGAGCATCCTTGCCATTGGGCAGTCCGCCATTGGTACTATACAATAGTTCACAGCTTTGAAATATTATTATGGGATTTTTTGTCATAATTATGGTTATCCCTGGCACACCGATACAAATCTGTGATGAATGATTGGCATCCCTTTGTAGAACCGACTTTTTGGAGACCCCTCCCCCACTTGGAGAGTCAAAGCCAGCGGTGCAGGGGACACCTAGATTCTACGGGTTCTTCTTGCTTAAATCATACATTACCAAAGAGACCAGGACAACCAGCCGTGCAGGGAAGTAAGTTATTTATTAGCTCGAGCTAAGGACAGGGTCCCAGAATGGTACAAAGACAATTCTACGGAGACTGCTGCTTCAATCCGCATCGCACACATACTTATAGTACTAGCCACGCCCATTTGCACAATACATAGTTCCACATTTTGATAAGTTCCTCGTCTGACAAGTTCTTTGTCAGTCTTGTGGTGCAATCATGGCTAGGGGACATCTGTCTCTGATTGCACAATGTACACAGCCTCGTACTTCCTTGCTCAATTGTGTGGTCACAGGGTACAGCCTTGTACCTCCTTGATCAGATGGTGTGGTTACGGGGCACAGCCTCATGCTTCCTTGACCAGATGGTGTGGTCACAGGGCACAGGAGTTGGTCGTGACAGGTTGAGTTACCAATAATGGACAGGATGTGGCTAAGTCTCTGACACAACTGGGGAGGTAAGGCACACAGGCAGCTTCTCGGAATCGGCTCAACCACAAGGAGGAAGGAGGGTTGAGCAAGCTTCAGCAGGGACGTGAAAAGTAATTCTTCAACTGGTTGCTGAGAGCATGGCAACACAAAATGGAGTCTCGTGGGTCATTTTAATTACGGTTCAACAGTCCCTCCTTTTGCCATGCAGAGGCAACAATCAGTCGTCATCCAGGTCAATGTCCATCATCTCCTGGACCTCTTTCTCGATCATCATCATGGCATTGTGATGGTGTGAATTCACTTGTTTGTCTGCCAAGGAGGTGGCACAGAGCCCACACAGCGCGGGCATGCATTGAACATAGAGCAAAGATTGCAATAAAAATCCTTATCTTCCATCCCCACTGAGATACAATGCTAGAAAACCAGCCTGTTAGGGACCATGAACCATTATCCCGATGGATGTCGGAAGCAATCTTATGGAGCTTCTGGATTGCTTGATAAACTGTCGGTGCATTATCAGGGATATAAATGCAGCAACTTGTTTTGATCCATGTGCAGACTCCTCCACGGTCCGCCAGGATTATGTCAAGCGCCATTCTGTTCTGTAAAGTCATGAGGCAGTCCGCTTGAAGTTTAGCTGTGATGTTACAGAGGGCACCAGCAGTTGCGTTGATGGTGGCCTCTACCACCCTGATGAAATGTTGGAGATTGCGACTATTGACCATAGGGCCCCAAAAGGGGAGGAACTCTTTAACAAAGTCATCAAATTCTTGGCCAGCTGTGTCTTCAGTATCAACCACACCTCTCTTCTGGATGTGGTGTTTTGCATCGGCTGTGTAGGTGGGGCGGAGCAACCAAGCAATATAACAGGTGCCTGCCCAAGACTTGGGCAGCCAGGTGTAGGCCTTGTTCCCACACACAAAGTTCATATTCAGTGAGGACACCAGAGCTGGGAGAGTCTTAACCATTGAGCTGAAGTGTGTAGGCACAGTCACTTTCTCCCACCCATACTGTTCCACTGCTCTTCATGCAGTATTGTCTGGGATGTGGGTAGACAGGGAGATCCCTGAGAGGTGGCAGTCTTTTCTTTCCCCCACCATTGTAGATGTTCGATGGATAAAAGGACCCATGATTGTTCTCATATTCGTTCTTTTCTGCCGAATCTTTATCCATGCTTGGCCACTCCGCAGCCAGGATGTGGCGGAAGGCTTGTCTGCTACTGATCTTCCCCAGGGATCGTGTGGCTATATCACCTGAATAGAATGCATCAAAGAACATAGTGTACCAGCCATAGGCCGCACCAGCTTGAGAGAAAGGAGCAGGAATCAGGGACATTCTGGTACTTGTAGTGTGGGGCAGCAGCCTACATACCCAACAGTTTGTCGTGTTCACCACAAGCTGGTGCTGGTGTAACATTTGAATGAAAGTGTTGTTAAAGAAACCTGTCCTTCTGTTTTTCTCATGGGTGGGTAATGACACATGCTGATGAGGTGATTCTGTAGAGGTAGGAGGCTCAGGTGCTGCAAGGGCAGCGTGTATTACCCATCCGAGGCAGGCCAGTCCCAGTGAAATAGTCATTAGTACGATTAGAAAGATCGAGTACCGGCCACGTATTGTCTTTATGTACTCTTGTTTCTTTATTTCTTTGCTCTTCAAGCTTTCAGAGTTCATTTTGTTCATCGTCTGCTTCACTTGGTCTTCCCTAGTTGCTGCCTGTGATTGGTGGTTGCTTCACCGGTCGAGGATTCCGGCGGTCCTATTGGCACGTTCCGGTCCGCTGTACCAGCTCCGGTCAAAAAAAATGCGCCGGTGTATCACAGCCCTGCAGCGATTTGTCAGACCATGTCAAGCAGAGGGCAGAGACCTTTGTCTCTTCAGTCCTTTTTTCTGGGTCAGAGGTTGTAACGGGTGAATCTGGGGGTTGTTTGATCAGGAAACAAAGGCTCTGGCTGTTGAGTGTCCTACAACCTCAGATGCGGAGGAACGGCAGATTGCAGGATGTCGTTGTCCTCTCGTTCAGATGAAGCCCAGGCAATGTTGGCATCACTGAAGGGTACAAAGCATGGGACTTTCTCACATTCGTCGTCTCCCAGGCTTCCTTGACCCACCGGTCGTATGGTAGTGATAGAACCACCTTCTTGCAATGCACTCCGTGGACCCAGTTTTTTCTTCCTGCCACCTTCACTGCAGACCTGGTAGTCAGCAACACTTGCTGGGGCGGTTTCAACCTTGGATCCAAGTTCTTTGTTCTCTGGAATTTTCGGACGCAGACCCAGTCACCTGGCTGGATGGTGTGACCAGGGCCCTCGGGTTTGGGTGGCAGGATATCTTGTACCTGAATGAGACGTAGGTTAGTGGTCAATTCATGTAAATAATTAATCAACAATGGGTATTCAATGTCAGAGTACTTCTTGGGGCGGGGTAGTCCCTAAAAATTTGCTGGCCGACCAAACACTATTTCGTACGGAGATAGTCCGGTACGAGAATGTGCCGTGGCTCTAGTTGATAGGAGGGCAAGGGGCAGGGTGTCCGGCCAAGACAGTCCTGTGTCAACCTGGATCTTTGCCATTTTTAATTTCAGTGTTCCATTGTGGCGCTCAACCAAACCTGCTGACTGGGGGTGATTGGTGGCATGGAATTTCTGTCTGATCCACATCCCTATACACACTTTCTTAATTATTTCCCCTGTAAAGTGGCTTCCGTTGTCGCTCCAAATAATTCTGGGCATCCCAAATCTGGGAAAAAATTCCTTCAACAGTATTTTGGCAGTGCTTATAGCAGTGTTGTCCTTAAGGGGGTAGGCTTCGAACCACGTACTAAAGGCTCACACAACTACCAGGACATATCGGAGATTGTTGCATATTTCCATCTGTATGCAATCTATTTGGAGCACTTCGAAGGGGTAAGATGGGGGTGCAAAATTCCCAGCATGTGTTAGTGTGCCTTTTCCGGGGTTATGCATCAAACAAATCATGCAATGACTGACTAACCTCTCAGCATATTTTGTGATGTGTTTGTTTTGCCATACCGGAGCTAGCAATTTGCAAATACCTTTTGCACTAATATGAGCTGGGCCATGAGCCATAGTGGCCACTGGCAAAACATAGGCATCGGGTAACAACCATTGCTGTTCTTCAGACAGATTCGTCCAACAGCCATTCTCATTTAATGGGCCTGTTTGCTCTTCCCAGAGAGCCTTTTCCTCTCTAGTCGCCTCTGCCTGTATTTCCTTTACATTCTAAATAGTATCCTCATGCATCCCTTTCTCCGGTACCCAGTTTGAGGGGCCAGCTACATACATATGGGCAGAGACATCTTTAGCTGTTGCCTTTGCAGTCTGGTCAGCAAATGCATTACCCCTTCCTATGTCATCAGTTACTTTCTTGTGGGTGCTACATTTGACCACAGCTATCTTTGAAGGAAGAGTCAATGCTTCTAACAGCCTGCTGACCAGATGACCATGCTGTATCTTAGTACCGTGAGAAGTAAAAAATCCCCTCTCAGCCCATAGTCGCCCAAAATTATGTGCCACTCCAAAGGCATATTGGCTGTCAGTGTAGATGTTGACAGCCATCCCTGCACTCAGTTCATAGGCTTTTATTAGTGCTACTAACTCGACAGCCTGGGCTGATTGGTAAGGTATTCTTTCACTCTCTACTACTGTCTGTAATGTGGTGATAGCATAGGCAGCAGTTGTGCTACCATCAGGAAGTTTGAAGAAAGAACCATCCACATACAGGGTACCATCAGGGTCAGACAAATCCACACAGCCTTTAGTCTCTTTCTCCGTCTGGAGGACACAATCATGCAGATCAGAATTAGTGTCATCATCAACAAAGGGTAGCAATGTGGCTGGATTGAGCATGGTGCAGCCGCGGATGGTGATATGACTGGCTAAGAGAGTCAATTCATATCCGGACAAGCGTGCACTAGTAAGGTGTTGGGTTTTTGTCTTATTTAATAAAGTGCCAACTGTGTGAGGAATCATAACTGTAAGTGCAGTGTCAAGGACCAGAAAAGCAGATTGGCGAATGGATATGGCAGCGGCAGCTGCTGCTCTCAAGCAACTGAGTAGTGCGCGGGCCACGGGATCTAGGACTGCAGAAAAATATGCACAGAGGCGTTGTCTGTTGCCAAAGCGCTGTGTTAGCACTGACAATGCGCAACCATCATGCTCGTGTACAAAAAAAGTGAAGGGTTTCTGATAACTAGGGGTGCCTAGCACCGGGGCCTGAACACAAGGCTGTTTTCAGTTCTTCAAATGCATGCTGGCACTCATTTGTCCAAGGGAGAGGGTGAGGAACATCTTTAAGTGTGAGACTCAATAAAGATTTATTGAGTAAAGAAAAATTGGGTATCCACTGGTGGCGTTTTTGGTGGGGGCATCTTACTGATTGTTTGTATTCGTTCAGGGGTGAGGCGGCGTCCCTCCTTCGACAGGAGATGACCTAAGTAGGTCACCTCATGTCGACAATATTGGAGTTTGGAGAGGGAAACTTTGTGATTGAACTGAGCCTGATGCAGAAGCAATTTCATTGTAGCTTCTTTACATAACGTCTCAGTGTCTGCCGCTATAAGCAAATCATCAACGTACTGGAGTAGTGCGGTACCTTGGGGTAGGGTCAGGTAATCAAGTTGGCCCTTGAGGGCCTACTGTAAATTGAGGGGCTCTCTGTATATCCTTGTGGAGCTCTGCAGAACCGGAAACTCCGTCCTGCCAATGAGAACCCAAAAAGATCCCTACTCTATTCATCGACTGGTATACTATAAAAGGCATTTTTTAAGTTGATTGCAGAGAAAAAACATGCCGATGGGGGAACCATAGTAAATAGGGTGGTGATATCTGGGACCACAGGAAACTGGGGTACTACTATTTTGTTTATCTCGCGCAAATAAATGACAAAACGATAAACAGGGGGCTTGGAAGGATCAGTGCGTTTTAGGACAGGCAAAATTGGGCTATTGCACACATTTCCTCTTGTCTCTTCAACCACACCCTTGTCAACAAGTTCAGAAATGAACTGGAGTAATGCCCTTTCCCCTTCTTTGGGTATTTTGTATTGGGGAAGTCGGAGAGGGGGAGCATTTTCTTTCATTGTTATTGAAAAGGAAGGTATGGACAAAAGGCCGACATCAGTATCACCTTGTGCCCAAAGAGCAGGAGGGGCATTCTGATGTTCCTGGGGAATGGGATCTGGGGAGGTCAAATATACTGTATGTGTGGTAGGGGGACTCACAGTGATGTAAACCCCATCAGGAGAACAGTATATGGTTGCATGTAATCTTTTTAATAGATCTAAACCCAATAGATTTTCGCCACATGTGGAACTCAAAACAAAAGGGGAATCAACTGAGTAAGGACCTATCGTTAGTTCCAGTGGTTGTGAAACGGCGCTAAATACTGGGGTGCCAGAAAACCCTACGGAAATGTTATTTGCGCCAGACAAGGGGGCCCCAGGGACTTTAGACCTAGCAATAGAACTTTTGGTTGCACCAGTGTCGACCAAGAATTTTTCCGTAGAGCCCAGCGTTGTAACATGAACATACGGTCCCTGTTGGTCAACAGGATAGGTACGGGTCCCTTCTCTTGTCCTTGGATATCCTAATGTGACAGGAACCCCGTCCCTTCTTCAGGCTCATAATCCCCAGTAAAATAATTGCGGTCCTCATAATTAGCTGTATCAAATCTATTCTCTTGCATAAGGGGGCGCCTGTCCTGTAACTGCGTTCCAGGTCCGCCTTGCCCTCGTCCACTCTGGGGACGTTGTCCTGTGAAGCGGTCAGCGGGGGCAGAGTTGCTCTGGGCCAACAAGGACACTCGTCGCGCCAATGGCCCTCCTGGCAACAATAAGCGCACTGGTTGGGTCCCAGCGGGGGCGAGGAGTCACAGGGGCAGGTCTCTGATCTATTCGTTGAAACTTAGGGGCACCTCTGTTCTGGGTCTGGGTCGGATATGCTTGTTGGAGTAATACCTTTGTCTTAAAATCTTTAGTCTTTTTATCCGTTCTATCTCGCTCTTCATTCTCCCTATTCTCATAGTACTGGGTCATTGTCAAAATACCAGATGGGGTGGAGATGGGCCATGCACTTTCTGACATTTTTAGCTTAGTCCCAAGCTCTGGTAACAGATTGGACACAAATCTATCCACAAACAGTCGCTGTCCCCCTTCTAAAGTCATGTCCTGTCCACTATAGTCGGTGAATGTGCTTTCGAATCGTGTGAAAAAGTCAGAGACAATTTCATCTTTCTTCTGTTTGCAAGCAGCTAATCTGTCCCAATTTATACGGTGAGGTGTCAACATCTTTTTCATGGCAGTAAGTATCTGGGCCGGAAGGGCTAAGATCATGGGATCGGGTTTCTCACCACCAGTTCGAGCTCCGTCAGCTTCCTCAAATTTCTTCCACGTATGGCCAAATTCTGTCTGATCATTATGGCGTATTTTGGACCATACTTCAGTCGGTACTACCTCTCCCATTAACATACCTATATCTGCTAAAGTCATTACGGAAGATTGGAGTGTCTGAGTCAATTCCTTATAATAACCTGCTGGATTTTTACGCGGGTCAGGCAATTGGCTTTTAAGTTGGAGGACGTCAGACCTTTTCCAAGGGACATGGACCCACATTGTCTAAAACCTGCCGGTGTATCAGGGTTGCCATCTATGCCAACAACTCGGTCTCTCCAAACAGGCTGTACCTTCCTCATTGGAAAACCCTTATTTAACGTAACACCAGATAAGGAGTCTCTGTAGGCTACCAACGTGATTAGATCGCATAATACTGCTGGGCCCTGTATATCCCTTTTTTCAACCTTATGGCGAAGGTCAAACAGACCTGGGGGTGGACCTGATTCTAAAATATCCTCCCACGTTTGGATCAGTCTGTCACACATTTCACAAAAAATTTCAATCTGTTGAATGCGTGTCCACTGATCTATTGTCATCCATATATCCTGAGCGGTGTACATAGTGTTATTTTTCATCCACACACGAGCTTGTTGACTCATAGCAAGTTGTTCCTGTGTACTACCTATCAGTCTGCGCAAGGTGCGTCGTCTGGGAGTTGGTGGTCTATGCGGAGTTACATAAGGGATATAATCATGGACCACTGACCATGCATTCTCTAATAGCCCTGCAGTGGGGGAAGGTGTTGAATGACTGTCAACAAGAAATGGGTGGTTGCAATGGGAGTTGAAGGCATATTAGGTTGGACAGGTACGGGACCAGTGGAAGGTGCAACAAGAGGAAAAGAAGGGTGGACTTATATTGGTACAGTGGCCTGAACAGTCGGGCGTTGGGAACAAGTGGCTGAGGAATCGGACAAACCGGGGCATGGGCAGGGGCAACAACTGGAGCAGTAGCGGGGGTCAATTGGGCGGGATCAAGGGCCAGATACATGGCGGGAGTATAGGGTGGAGGGGTGTTCAACATGGAGGTCATTAGAGAGTCATCCTCCTTGTCCCGGGCCTTTTCGGGGACCTTTTTTGTAATGAAACATCCATCTACCTGCATTCGATTTATTCTATCCTGTATAACTATACCCTCTTCTATTCTCTGATTATCATGATTCTGGGCTTTCTGAATCACACTCATACGCATTATTTTAGCTTTGTTCTTTTTGAGTTTGATTTCTTTCAGTTTGGACTCCTTGCGCCAAACCCGAAAGGAATCAACATCGCAGGTCTAGCTTTTCTTTGAAACAACTTTTCCTCTAAATTATCTAATACAGGAAGTTCAAAACTACCGTACATTGGCCATTGTAATTCAGCACTACCTTTTGTATATTTGTGCCAAAGTGAGGAAAACATAATCGGGCTAACACCATGTTTAGCATTGACTTCATGATTAGGGGTCCCCAAAGGAGTAATCGGACAAGATTCCTCCAATGCGGAGTCCTGTGTACAATAACAACAACACCATTTCCGAAACTTACTAAATCCAGGCATCTCTAGACGTGTATCCTGGTTCCAAACATCAAAGGGCCCACACCACATATTCAACAAGGCAGACGCAGCCATCGCACCCCAACTACAGAAGGTAATCAACATCTCCTTCGAAAACGCGACATTCGCGGAAATCTGGAAGCACGCCGAAATCACCGCCCTCCTCAAGAAGCCCAAGGCGGACCCCAAAGACCTCAAAAACTTCTGGCCCATCTCCCTGCTCCCGTTCCCGGTGAAGGTCATCGAGAAAATAGTCAACATGCAGCTGACCCACCACCAAGAAGACAACAACATCCTGGACCCATCCCAATCCGGATTCAGACGAAACCACAGCACCGAGACAGCCCTCATCGCTGCCACAGACGACATCAGGCGCCAATTAGACAACGGTGAAACATCAGCCCTCATCCTCCTGGACCTATCTGCCGCCTTCGACACGGTCTGCCATCGCACACTAAAAACTTGCCTCCATGAAGCCGGAATCCAAGAGAAGGCCCTCGACTGGACAACGACCTTGCTCTCCGGCAGATCCCAGAGCGTCCGCCTCCTGCCTTTCCGATCCAAAGCCACCGACATCATCTGTGGCGTCCCCCAGGGCTCCTCCTTCAGTCCGACGCTGTTCAACATCTACATGGCCCCCTTTGCACAAGTGGCCAGCCACCACTACCTCAACATCATGTCCTACGCCGACGATACTCCGCTCATCCTCTCCCTCACCAAGGACCCACGCACCCCCAAAACCAACATCATGACGGAATGAAGGCCAGCGCCGACTGGATGAGGAGCAGCCGTCTGAAACTGAACTCGGACAAGACGGAGGCCCTCATCCTCGGGCCCAACCCCTCAGCCTGGGACGACTCCTGGTGGCCTACCACTCTGGGGACAGCACCGACACCCACAGACCACGCAGGCAACCTGGGATTCATCTTCGACTCCACCCTCTCCATGTCCAAACAGGTCATTGCTGTCTCCTCCTCCTGCTACAACACCCTCCGCACCCTTCGCAGGATCTACAAATGGATCCCAGCCGAAACAAGAAGAACGGTGACACAGGCCCTCGTCAGCAGCAGGCTGGACTACGGCAACGCACTATACGTCGGAATCCCAGCCAAACACCTACGATGACTCCAGCGCATCCAAAATGCCTCTGCACGACTGATCGTCAACGCACCCCGCCGCTGCCACATCACCCCCCACCTGAGGAACTTACACTGGCTCCCCGTCGACAAGAGGACCACCTTCAAACTCCTCACCCACGCACACAAAGCACTCCACAACGCCGGAGCAGCCTACCTGAATAGCAGACTCAACTTCCACACCCCCACCCGCCAGCTCCGCTCCGCCAGCCTCGCCCTCGCCACCTTCCACTGCATCCAAAGAACTACCTCCGGCGGCAGATCCTTCTCCTACCTCGCCGCCAAGACCTGGAACACCCTTCCTACCCACCTACGTCAGACCAAAGACCTACTTTCCTTCAGAAAAATCCTCAAGACCCGCCTCTTCGAACAGTAGCGTCCCCCACTCAGCGCCTTGAGACCCTCATGAGTAAGTAGCACGCTTTACAAATCCCCTGATTGATTGATTGATTGAAAGGGTAAAATCTCATATTTACAGCATATAACTGTACTTACCCTTTGGCTTCGGCTTTTGCAAAAGTCAAACAATACCCAAAACCAAAATACAATTCACCAAAGAAGTGGGCCACTCCCACTCTTACCTGACAGTTAATCTTCCATCAAACGGCAAGTGTCACAAAGGTCTCGGTCTCCCAAAACTAGGAAACAGAACTGGGGCGTCAGTCGGGGCCACAGTCGGGTAGCCCACTGGAGGGAGGAATCACGCAATCGGAGACCTCGGGCCCACAAAGACAATTTTCAGCCGATGTAGTGGCGTGCCTCCCTTGGAATACGATCACGTACCCCTCACGACCACCAGGCTCGATGACGACCACCGCAGCCGCCCCTCGTTGAGCACCAAATTGTAGAACCGGATTTTTGGAGACCCCTCCCCCAATAGGAGAGTCAAAGCCAGCGGTGCAGGGGACACCTAGAATGTGCGGGTTCTTCTTGCTTAAATCATACATTACCAAAGAGACCAGGACAACCAGCCGTGGAGGGAAGTAAGTTATTTCTTAGCTCGAGCTAAGGACAGGGTCCCAGAATGGTACAAAGACAATTCTACGGAGACTGCTGCTTCAATCCGCAGCACACACATACTTATAGTACTAGCCACGCCCATTTTCACAATACATAGTTCCACATTTTGATAAGTTCCTCATCTGACAAGTTCTTCGTAGTCTTGTGGTGCAATCGTGGCCAGGGGACATCTGCCTCTGATTGCACAATGTACACAGCCTCGTGCTTCCTTGCTCAATTGTGTGGTCACAGGGTGCAGACTCGTGCTTCCTTGATCAGATGGTGTGGTCATGGGGCACAGCCTCGTGCTTCCTTGACCAGATGGTGTGGTCACAAGGCACAGGAGTTGGTCGTGACAGGCTGAGTTACCAACAATGGACAGGATGTGGCTAAGTCTCTGACACAACTGGGGGGGTGAGGCACACAGGCAGCTTCTCGGAATCGGCTCGACCACAAGGAGTAAGGAGGGTTGAGCAAGCTTCAGCAGGGACGTGAAAAGTAATTCTTCATCAGGGTGCCGAGAGCATGGCAACACAAAGAAATCTGAGCATGTTTGGTAGTAGAACATGTGAGTAGTTGTTGTAATGGACAAGCTGGAGTTTGGGGACTAAACATGTATTTAATAAAAATGAAGCACTGGTATTTTTAACCAAAAGGACTGCACTTTCAAGAATAAGTCATTTTTTGGGGGTAATACAATGAATTTATTTACCCAAAATAGAAAGATGTTTTTTGAGGCAAAATGTAAGTATTTTCAGACACTGATAAGCTGGTTTGGACAAAATAAATCCATTTTGAAAACATACTTAAAGCTTTAATTTGCAAATTCCTGCTGAATTTGAAAGATTTATTGCCAATGTTTCTAAGTGCCAAAAGGCACGTCCTGCTGTGATTGCTATTTTAGGACTAGAGTTGAGATATCTCATCCTGGATAATGATGAATCTTTTTATAACATTATCACTATTACTGTCTGACACCTGAGTCTTTATTAATTGTCTAACTTGGTGTGACTTGCCTGCTGTCTCAACCTGTATGAGTTCTGTAACCTGAGCCTCAGCGTTTCCATGTGAGACTGCAACATGAGAACCCCCTGAGGATGTGAGAACGTTCCAAGTAGGTTTGCTTTACCTAACATGACAATTTTTGCAGTATTTCATGAGGACGGCTCCTCTGAAAACTATTCTGCAACGTGCCATTTGTCCATATTTTACTATTCTTTGAAAGTTCACCAACTGCTGTTGTTTGGAGCAACTGTTAATGTAGTTAATCAACAGAGTGAGGGAGGGAAAAAGGAGAATAGGAGCCACTCTCAGTCCCCCAAATTTCAATTTTAAATAAGCAATGGAAGAGTGAAGCCAACAGAAGAAGAGCCAGCAAAAGGAGTCACTCTTGTTTTTTTTTTTTAAGAACCCTCACTCACCAACCTGGTTGGTGACGTGCTTATTCTTTGGGTTCCCACCAGAGAGGCTTAGGACCCGATTCACAGAACTAACTTAAGACAAAATCCTAAACTTACTACCATTTTGGTATTCACAGAAGGCACTTACTCATTTTGGTATCCATAGAAGGCCCTTACTTATTTCGGTACTCACAGAAGTTAGGAGTCCTAACTTTAGGACTCCTAAATGCCTTCTGTGAATACCAAAAGTATTAAAGTTAGGATTTTTCTCAGTTTAGGAGTAGTAAAGTTATGACCCCTAACTTTAGGACTCCTAAATGCCTTTTGTAAATACAGCTGTACTACTGTACCACGCAAAGATCCTCAGAATAGGAATCATCATGACCGGCCAAGTGAACACTGTCTCTGTCTCCTGCTTGCACATACTCAAGATATTCCAGTTCTTCAAATGGCTCCCCATCAATATTCGCAGATCTGTCACTCAAGCCATCATCAAAACACACAAGATGATGGATGGAATGTTGCACAATGGCAAAACATTCACCCCCAGTCACAGATATGGGTTTAATCCATCGTTATTTTTCTCACCAAGCCACCCCAGTTCAGACATGGCCATATAATAATAATAATAATAACTTGGTACTTATATAGCGCACAACTCACCACCAGGGCATCTAGGCGCTGTACTCACACCGCTGTAGGAACCCTTCCTAGTTTTTCCCTGTGAAGTGTCCACTCCTGGGCACCCCATGGAGAAAACAGGGATCCCAGCGCTGTTGGGGCCATTGTGGAGATTAAGCAAGCTATTGCCCAGAGTTGCAGCATGGGACCCATGATTAGAATAGGCACTGAGGCGAGAATAGCAGGTCAGAGGAAATTTTGAGCCCGAGACCCGCCGAGGCAGGAATCGAACCCTGGTCCCGGGCCAGAACTCTGCATCAAGGTCTGCCGCCCTAACCATTGAGCCACACTTCTCCACGTCTCCACGTCTTCAGCCAGGATAGCTTGACTCCAGTGGCTTAGTGAGCACGGGACCCACGTCTGGGCATACCCTTCCCACATAGGGTGAACAGCAAAACACACATGATGATGGACGGAATGTTGCACAATGGCAAACATTCACCCCCAGTCGCAGATTGACATGGGTCCGGTGCTCAGTAAGCCACAGGAGTCAAGCTATTCTGGCTGAAGACGGCTGATAGCCAGAAACCGGTCCTAGGATGCTTGATTCCAGTCCAGGGAAGACATGGCTTGGCAGTTCGGGCTGGACTGTTCCCATGAGGCCCAGGGTCAAGACTGATTTGCATATGGCCATGTCTGAACTGGGGTGGCTTGGTGAGCAAAATAATAATGGATTAAACCCAGATCTGTGACTGGTGGTGAATGTTTTGCTATTGTGCAACATTCCGTCCATCATCCTGTGTGTTTTGCAGTTCACCCTATGTGGGAAGGGTATGCCCAGACGTGGGTCCCGTGCTCACTAAGCCACTGGAGTCAAGCTATCCTGGCTGAAGACGGCTGATAGCCATAAACCGGTCCTAGGATGCTTGATTCCGGTCCAGGGAAGACATGGCTTGGCAAGTCAGGCTGGACTGTTCCCATGACGGTACAAAAGGGGGGGTGGTGATGGACGGAGCATCTGAATCAATCAAACACTCACACCCAGTCAAAAGATCTGGGTTTAATCCATCACTGTTCTTTAGCCCACTCTGCCACCCCAGTTCAGACATGGCTATATGCAAATCAGTCTGACCCTGTGCCTCATGGGAACAGTCCAGCCCGAACTGCCAAGCCATGTTTCCGAGGACCGGTTTCTGGCATTCCAGCCGTCTACAGCCCGGCTTGCTTGAATCCAGTGGCAAAGTGAGCAAGGGACTCACGTCTGAGCATACCCTGCCACACTTATGGCAGCCAAAAGCGGTATAAAAGGTGGTGGTGATGGACGGAGTATCTGAATCAATCAAACACTCACACCCAGTAAAAAGATCTGGGTTTAATCCATCACCGTTCTTTAGCCCACTCTGCCACCCCAGTTCAGACATGGCTATATGCAAATCAGTCTGACCCTGTGCCTCATGGGAACAGTCCAGCCCGAACTGCCAAGCCATGTCTTCTCTGGACCGGAAACAAGCTTCCGAGGACCGGTTTCTGGCATTCCAGCCGTCTACAGCCCGGCTTGCTTGAATCCAGTGGCAAAGTGAGCAAGGGACTCACGTCTGAGCATACCCTGACACACTTATGGCGGCTAAAAGCGGTACAAAAGGGGGTGGTGATGGACGGAGCATCTGAATCAATCAAACACTCACACCCAGTCAAAAGATCTGGGTTTAATCCATCACCGTTCTTTAGCCCACTCTGCCACCCCAGTTCAGACATGGCTATATGCAAATCAGTCTGACCCTGTGCCTCATGGGAACAGTCCAGCCCGAACTGCCAAGCCATGTCTTCCCTGGACCGGAAACAAGCTTCCAAGGACCGGTTTCTGGCATTCCAGCCGTCTGTCCATCAACTGTGTTTTTTGTAATTTTCACCCCGAGTGGGCTGGGTATGCTCAGACGTGAATCCCAGGCTCTCCAGACCACTGGAGTCAAGCTATCCAGGCTTAACAAAGCTGAATACCGGAAACCGGTCCTTGGATGCTTGATTCCGGTCTGGGAAAGACATGGCTTGGTAGTTCGGGCTGGACTGTTCCCATGAGGCACAGGGTCAAGGCTGATTTGCATATAGCCATTGTCTGACCTAAGGTGGTGTGGAGTAAAAAAAAACGATGGATTTAGGCCCAGATCTTTGTACTGGGGTGAATGTAAGACATTGTTCTGCATTCTGTCCATCAACTGTGTTTTTTGCGGGACTGTTCCCATGAGGCACAGGGTCAAGACTGATTTGCTCATGGCCATGTCGGAACTAGGGTGGCTTGATGAGCAAATAACGATGGATTAAACCCAGATCTGTGACTGCGGGTGAATGTTTTGCCATTGTGCAACATTCCGTCCATCATCCTGTGTGTTTTATTCAAGCCGTCATCACCAGCAAGCTGGCCTACGGCAAATCACTCAGTCCTGGAATAAACACTCAACTGACCAGAAGGTTTCAGACCATACAAAACTCAGAGGCCAGGCTCAGACTCAGCCTCCAACCTCACACTCATTTCACCACTACCTCAGAGCTCCTCTGGCGCCTAGTCCGCAGCTGCAGCATTTTCCACATAATTCTGTATTTGTCCATCTTACACCATTGTCAATTATCCGCTGCATAAGTTGCTTCTTAAAAATAAATGTTCCTAGCTCAAACAATCAAAAGTTACTAAATATGCCACCACAGGTTTTGCCAGGACGTGTCAGGCCCTTTGCAGATGTTAACTGGTCACCTTTTAGTTTCGGAGTGCTGTTTTTAAATGCCAAAGCTATTGAAATTGATGTGAAGGTTTGCTTAGATAGAGTTAAGATGTGTAAAAATTATAAAATAATAAAGTAATACTGCCGCAAAATGTGCAATGTGTTCGCTGCATAGTTTCCCGTTTCATACAGCATAGTTTAGCCAACCCTGTCGCATAATTTGGCCCAATAGTGCCCAAAAATTCTAGGTTCCCTGATCATACCCCTGATGTTTATTAGTGAAGATTGCTGATCAATACTTCAAAGAACAGTGAATAGTAAACAATAGGTACATGGCCAGGTCAGTGCCGTGGTGTCCTCCTGCTTCCTCTCCCTTCGGATGATCCGGAAAATCTCCCGCTTCTTTTCTCTTGACTCCCTCAAAATCATCATTTCTGCCCTTATCACTTCCCGCCTTGATTATGGTAATAGCTTGTTCGCAGGCATTCCTGCCTACGAAACCCGCCGCCTTCAAGCAATCCAAAATCAGGCTGCCCGTCTCATCTTTCACTTGCCCAAAACCCATCACATCACTCCTGTCCTCAAATCCCTCCACTGGTTACCCATCCTGCAGAGATCTTTGTTCAAACTAGGTTGCCTTGTTTATCGGGCCCTTGATCACTCTGCACCGGCTTTTAGCAATTCTCTGATTTCCCTCCACACCCCTGCCCGCACTCTCCGTTCATCTTCCTCTGCCCTCCTCACTGTTCCCCGTTTCCACAAAACTCGCACTGGTGGAACTAGATTCTCTGTTCTTGCACCCCGGTTCTGGAACTCCCTTCCTCTCTCCATGCGCTCTATCCCTATTTTTTCACACTTCCGTAAAGCGCTCAAAACTTTTCTGTTTGCCCTGGCCTACCCCCGCTAAACCTCCTGGCCCTGTCTGTTCTGTTCCTTAGAGCTCTCAGCGCCAGGAAGCCGTTTTGGCCATCGTGCGCTCTACAAATAATTTCAATCATTCATTCATTCATTCATTCATTCACAGACCATTCACTGCGTGTTATAGTACAACAGAATATTAGCCAGTGAGTGAAAGCCAGCCTAAATATAGTATTATGCAGGACACATACACTGGAGAACCATCTGTAGAAGTGAGTAGATCCTTTTAGTTTATCAGAATGGTTCAGTCCATCCGTTTTAGCTTATCAGAATGGTTAGTCCAGCATAGGCAGGTAAGCCTGTTATCTGAAAAAGGAGTTTTACCTTGACATAGACAATTAATGAAGGGAATGTCCACTGAATAGACTTGAACAAGGAGGAGGTTTTTATTGTACATCCTCAGTTCCTATGGTCATTTCAGTCAGATGAGTACTGAAACTATGCAATAGACATCTGGTTGGTTGAAGGGCTGTCTGAGGTTAATATAAAAGCCCAGTTGATATTAAGGGATGTCTACCCTCACAATGGGACCAAAACTCTGCCAGTAATCTGAGATGTTCTTTACCAAAAGATTCATTTGGACTTTCAGCAAGAAACATCAGTACTAGAGTAGATCCTTCTAAAAATGAGAGATGTACCAGCTTTTACTGATTGTCATCGCTAGCCCCTGAGATGGATGTATGACGTTACCACGCATACTTTTACCACGCATACCTTTACAATGCGGTATTTACAACGAATACCGTTACAACGCATAGTGCTTTGAGGTGCTGGATAGTGGTAAGTATAATTTTATATTCCAACTCCAGTCCCCGTGGACACTATGGAAGGTGTTGGATATAAAATTTAACTTATTCCCTATCCTAGAGCGCCCCCCAGCGCAATGCGTTGTAATGGTATGCGTGGTAATGCCTGCGTTGTAATGGTAGTGCGTGGTAAAAAATGCGTGCTAAACGTTGTATACCCCCTGAGATACAAGGTCCAAAAAGGAAGTTCTTGACAGTCATTGAGCCTGCAGTGGTACCTGATTCTTGAAGCTTCATGGACAATAGGCAATGCTTTGTTACAAGACCTTTCAGTTGCCCCTGAATTGTGTAGGCTCTAGGGAATGGTCCTGAAACTCTTGTCTCACTTTGAAACTATAATGCCAAAGCAGAGTGAAATGGGTATCATTTTACATCCCCTTTTGTCAACTTCACATGCATCATGAGTGGCGCCATGCAAGAGCACCAGTGCTAGACACGTCTTCTCCCCTCAGTGCTAGACACATGTTCTCCCCTCCACGGTGCTTATTAGTACAAGTTCCTGTCTTTGTGGATTGATGCGCGTTATGCATCCATGTACGATCTCAATATGTTTGCGTCCATTGCATATTTAGCGACAGACATGGATAAAGTATACACTTGTGATATTATAAAGACAGATCGACGAAGAGAAAGAGAGAGTTGAAGAGTAGAAGCAGATTTAAGGGAATGATAAAAAAGTAGACGAATGGACGAATGAGTGTGTAATGGTAGACATACAACAAGGGACAAGAACAGTGAGGTTGTGTGTAGTAGAGAACAAACAGAAACAACTAAATCGAAGACAAAGCAACCAGGAAACATCCAGAGAGAGCATGCTTTTATAAACACATCTTTGCAGGTGTGAGACATTTCCCTTCGGCCACATACTTGTGACAGTCATATTGATGATAGATTAGAGATGCATTTTACTCAAACCTATTGAGTGAAGCAAAGAAATTCAATACAGAAAATGGAAACAGTCATGCAACTGCCAATAAAGAGAGACAAATGAGCATGTCAACAAATTCTTTCTGTTCAGTCAGAGAGAAAGAATTCAAGAAGCTTTCAGCCAGCTGCAAATAGGCTGTTCTGTTTTGTGCAAATTGTTGTACAGTCATGTTACAAAATTGCTTCCCGGAATGCTTCAGGTGTCAGTGGGACGTGCACCAATGACAGAAATCACATCCTATTCTTAATTTCTTTAAGTGAAAAATGATAGAGATGCTGACATTTGCATAACTTTTCAGAACAGTATTGCAAATTAAACTTGTGTTTCGTGGCAGTGGACAGTGTTTTAGTGTCATTATACTAGTTTTTAGAGCAGCGGTTCTTAACTTGTGGTCCGAGCACCAATGGGGGTCCGTGATGCCTACTCGACGGGGTCCTCGACTGCTTATGAAATAAATCATATTAACTGATTAATAAAGCACATATAAATAAAGAAGCAAAATGTAAAAATGAACATTTTAAAACGTTCTGTAAAGGTCAAGGAACTTAAAATTAAATCTAACATTAAGTTGGTATCCTTAGATTAATTTGCGAGAGCTGTGCAAAAACTGGAATATAGAATGGAGCTGTGTGGCCTCAATTGAATTTAACAAAGTTCCTAACTCCCCATTAAAATTGCGATTTTTACAAATTTGTGTGTGAATGACTAACATTTTTCATCTTTTGCGTATTTCTTTGACAAATGCTTGTTCGTTCGGCTTCCAGCTAAGACTCGGTGGGTGTTCCCGGATTCCACTGAGTTTGAGTGAGCTGCTCAGATTCTGCTGTATCCATATGTACCCAAAGAAATGGCGACCCTTTATTTTAAAGAGGGAGCCTCCGTGTACTCTAAGGCAAAAACAAAGTTCAATTTTGAACTTGTTTTTTTTTTTTTTACATAATATACTTAGTGCTATTTCGATTTTATTTTGGGGATGCGCACAACATCAACTCCACAGCCACTTTATTGGTCAAATGTCAAGACAAATGTTTTTATTTAAATAGTAACAACGGCGCAATGTCTGGGTTCTGTACTGCTCAATTTCTGTTAACTTTACTCATAAAACCAATTATTTTAAACAGAATCCTGGTAAACTATGTAACAAAATGGAGCAGAAAAGTATCAAAATTCAACCATTAATACAAGAAGCAAAAGGTTGCAGCTCATTTTGACCAATAATTCGAATCAGGATTGATGCTGTACGTATTTGCAGAATCGTTATATTTCCTACTCTACACAATTTATGAACCATGAAAATCCTTTCCTTTCACCCACCGCTGAAAGTAAATGTGAAAATATATCTCTATATATTTCTACAGCTCGATAAAAACATTTGCCCAGCAAAGTGTTCATATAGCAGTTAATCTATGGATGTCAGGGAGAAATATGAGTTTTAACCCCATCCATGCTGATGACAGAACGGTTCCGTCATCAGCGACAGTTGAGCTGTGCTGATGACGGAACCGTTCCGTCATGACTCCGCCCGCGCAAGGCGGAGTCAGCATGGGCGGGGAATTCGCGCCGCAATGAAGCGGTTAAGGCACATGATTTTCAAAGAAGGAATGCACTGAACATAACAGAGCATACTTATTTAGAATATATTCATTATCATGTTCAAAGGATCCTACAGTGCACTGGATTATAACTATATGATAAAGAGATATTAATGCCATGGCAGACCCACGCGAACAGTGTTGGTCGATGCTGGCTAGACATGGATGCTGTAGAGGATACTGTGATCACAAGCTAGCTTTTCAATTATGTCTTATTCTTAGAGAAATTCTGCCTTGCTTCTGAATTTCCAGGTGCAAGTCACAACTACTCGTATATCAAAGCCTGGCGAATTAACCCCCTGGATTTTTAAACAAAGTCATAAATCTTGACTTTGAACCCATGATCCTCAGAAATGACTCCAAGGGTCGATTGGCTAACATCCGCTTAAACTAGACAGACACAACATGTTTCTTGTGGCCTTTTCTGAAACTGTCTGGCTGACCAGAACCAACCGGACCTACCTGAACCCTGCTGCTTGCCTCTGCTGGAATGAATCCTAATCCCCAAAGGGTGCCTCCCCAGGCCCGGACCCTTGCCTGGTATCAAAGTGCACTCCTCCTTCAAAACTGCAAAGACTAAACTACAGGTTCAAATCGAGACGTTTTGGGATCTTCGCGACCGCAAGTGAACTTTTTGCATCAGCAACAACCTCAGTGTCTCCCGTCAATGCGAAGTTCCGACTGCGACCTGATCTTCGCGTCAACAGCGACTATCCATGTCTCCTGCCAATGCAATGCTCCATTGGCGACTTGCCCTTCATGCTGACAACGATCGACTCATAGCTCCCACCCACTCGAAGCTCCGGCTGATGCTCCTCGCATGGACTTGGACTATGAAAACGTAAACTTTTCGCTGCGACAAACCTCCATCATAGTCAGCCTGAACTTCTAACTTTGATAATCAGGTCCAGAGCAACAAGAATAACTGTGAGTGGTACTTTGTGCTTTCATGTGCTATTTTCACATGAAAGTATAAAAATGCATAACTCCAGTTCTACTTATTCTTTTGTCATTTTGGCCACTTTATTACATTTTACTTTATTTTTCTAAATTGGTTTGTGCTTTTTTTCTGTTGTGTTTGAATTTTATTACTGTTTTAATGCTGCATAAATACTCTACACATTGACTCTAAGTTAGGCCTGACTGCTTTTCTGTCAAGCTACCAGAGTGTTAAGCACAGGTTTATTTGATACTTTTTATTATGCACCCTGACAAGGACACGTTTGTTACTTGAGTGCAGCTCTCACCCCTCCAAACTAACAACCCAATTTCTTGTATTTCTTTTTCAAACCATCCTTAAACTGTTACTTTTGACCAATGTGCTTGAAGCAATGGCATTTTACCATTCAATGGAAAAAAGAATTAATTAATGGCCACAATGACTTGTGGATTTTCTTCTGAAACACCTATTTAATCACAAGTTTCCTCTCTATTATTAAGCGATTGGTTACTTTGGAGGATTGGAAAAGGACAACGTAGGTTTGCCATTTGCCTTCAGACTTATGACTTGTACATTTAGTAGCATTTGATGAAGCTTGAGTTATGACTATGGGACCAGCAAGAGCTGGAGTGACCCGGTGGGCCCAGAGCCGACTGCCATGTGCTGAGGGCAGTGTTAGGTCACGGGGCTGCCTTATGATAATGTAGGGATGCTGTATTTGAATGCTGGGTGAGCGGTCATTCCTTTTAAGCAGTGATGGCAGAGAATGCAAGAAAGGCCTACTTCGATTGTATCACTTACATCATTCACCAAAGAGTTAACATCCCACATAACAAGAATGTAAACTTATGCACGCTGAAGCTGTCTCGGCCTTCCCTGATGCACTGGGTGGTCTATGCAGACGACCCTTGATTGCTGACATCAGACTTAGAATGAGGTATTCTAAGATAACCTCCATGCTGTTTTAGCTGTACATATTCCATGATACTCAGTGTGCTTATATTGAGTGAAGGGCAATTATAGATACTCATAAAATGGCTGTGTGATAGCACACTGATTACGATATGATCAGGGCTCCCGGTTTTATGGTGTTAATTTTTTAACATTTCCATCTGAATTTGTACGTATTTATTTTTGGGCCATTTTATTGGTGCTATGTTTCGAGAATAAATTAGGTCAAAAAATGCATATTTCCACATTTATTTAACTGAAAAAAACATGCACTTTGATTTCCTGCCACGCTTGAGCAAATTAAGCAGGGAATTTTAACAATACATTACACCAGGAAGTAAATATTAACATTTTATACAAATATATGTTAACATTTGCCTGTATTTAAGGGACTCTCGTCCTGTTTTTGAATCCATAAGGTGTCTGTCTGCCTAGCAGTTGGTTTCGAATTCAAGAAAGACAGCAAAGAGAATCACGCACAAGAAGGACAATGTTCAGTATTTTTCCGCTTTCAAAAAGAAATACAAACAGGAAATAGATTTTCTGTCTGTTTCATCTGTACAAATCAGCAAAAACGGAACCCTGGGAGCCTCAGATATGACCCTTACAAATAGTAGAAATGTGCCACACCAATGCTGTCAACATTGACACCATCACAGCACTGGCTGTGGTCATCCTCAACCAAATCTCGCTTTAAACAACTAGAACATATGTCTTTGTATTTTTGCCAATGTGCGATTTCGCGAAGTGGAAACATTTTATGAGGGTGGGGATTTCTTAAATTACCACATTATAAGGAAACCATCAATAGCAACAATACTTATTCAATTGTTTAGCCCCAGCTGTTATAAGCATTGTAATTTTTGATTATTTGTTGGCAACCTCCCTTAGCATTGTTTCGTCTCAGGGGCCAATGACACCCACACAACAATGGATGGAAGCAGCTCCATGAACATGTTCTGCTGTCCAATGCGAACAATGCCCGAGCTGGCGTCACAATGGTCCACCTCCTGTGTTATTCTTCCTCTCTGTTTCAAGTAGCTCAGGTGAAAGGAAACTGTAGATTTTTATATGAAACAAAATATCAATGCTGATTGATCGTATTTCCGCTGCCTGTTGGAACAAAAAGGCAGACGGTAACAAAACGATGTTTCTGTCATCGCTTTGGCTGAGACAACAGCTCGCGCTGGAGGGCTCGACCTCACACCTGCACTGCCTTCCCGTCCTGTGTCTGCAGGGCAGCCAGATGCACAAACCCTGCCTTCTGCTGCAGCGCTTCCACGGCACAAACACGTTTTTTCCCGGCCTCTCCCTTTCTGAAGTATTTTATGAAAAATAAGTTCAGATCAGTTGCTTTGCAACAACTGACCCAAGTAACAATAATATTCCCAGATACATACATTTTTTTAACGTATCAAATATCTATTTGGCAGCACAGGCTTATGCATATTTCAGCTGTATGTTGTGCTGCAAACACTCCTTCTCTAGGAACCAGTAGATCACCCACAAAACCGAACAATTCATGAAGGAAATTCGGCTGAAAGTCTACAATCCGGGTTCACAAAGTTACCTGCCGTACTTGTGGTCAGTGCAATATGGACAGCATGTTTCCGTTAATGCCAAGCAAAGCTCTGTAGCCCGGCTGAATAGTCACACCCACTGCTTAGTTTGTAAGGAAACATTGCTTGAGTTACATGGCGCGCCTCACAGAAGCCTTGGCAGTTCACCCGCACCTCTAAAGATGAGGGAATGTCAAGGACCAGGTGGACTCCCATGCATGACATGTTGGTGTGCCTTGAATGGTTACCCATTCCCCCGCCTCCTCCTTCTGGGTATTGTTTGGGTTCCTTTCCAACCAACATTCCAAGAGACAGGCAATCCTGGTGTATCTCACGAGACCGGTAATCCTGGAGTATTATTACTCGGGAGGGAAATACGCCACAGCATACACAGAAAACATGCCATGATTTGAGAAATACAGGCACGCTCACTGGAAAAATAGGAGGCTCTTCAACCAACAGAAGCTTAGCCTTAAATACTGACATTCGCCCTGACATCATGAGAGTCAATCGAGTGAAGATGGGCTGTTTAAGAGTTAGGCTTTCCTATTCACTTCCTGTACCTGCTGCTATCACAAAGCCTACTTGAATGCCTGGGTTATGAGAAGGAAACCTAGAAACTAAAGGCCGATTCACAGAGGTAAACTGAGACGAAAGTCTAACTTTATGTTTTTCTGTATTCACAAAGGGCATTTACGAGTGGTAAAGTTAGACTTTTGTCTCAGTTTAACTTAAGTTTTGGTCTTAAGTCTAACTGAGAGCAAACTTAAGTTTAACTGAGGCAAAAGTCTAACTTTAATACTTGTACGGACGAGCGCAGCGGGTGCGCGGCGTGCTTAAGGCAAGCCCGTCTGCGCCCGTCCGCACCGGGATCGCGCCCAGGGCCACCCCCCCTGCGCGAAATACATCCTCAAGCCTAACCCCACTCATCCGGTACACAGCTGACCAGTTAAAAGACATAAATGTAAGTGTATTTCCATACCATTGCTCTCCTACGCCTTGTATGTCACTATCTATGCCTTCCAGCACTCCCTGCCCAACATGTCTTTATTCACTCCCAGATCTCCGTCCCACCTGCACACCCCTCCTGTTCGAAACTAAGGCCTCCCTACTCTGCTGCCCTTGTTAATGCTCGGTCTTTACCTAGGCATAACCTAGAAATCCGTGAATTAATTACCAATTTAGACCTAGATATTCTGTTTATTACAGAAACATGGGGTGATGCGGCCTCTGGACCAGACTTTTGCTCAGCCACTCCCGATGGCTTTCTTGTATCCAAACTTGACAGGCCCTTAGGTAGGGGCGGGGAACTCGCCATAGTCCATAAAGCTAAGTTTTGCCTACAAACCGAACCAATGCCCACTCTGACCAGTGAATTTCTTAGGTTCTCTATTACACTTAATAACAATCAAGTCTTTAGGGGCAGTCTTCTTTATCGACCTCCAGGTCCACGCACTCGCTTTCTCTCCGATCTCGCCGAGATATTAATACTGTGCACAGATTTGCCGGATTACACAGTCCTGGGAGATTTCAACTTCCATCTTGAATCTCCCGTGGACAAAGACACGATTCAACTCATTGCCGATCTGGAAGCACTAGGACTAGACCAACTAGTCACGGTCCCGACCCATCAGACTGGTCACACTTTGGACGGGCTGTTCACCAATAACGCTGCTATATCGTTAACCAGGGTGCTACCTCTGACTTGGTCAGACCATGATGCTGTCATCTTTAGTATTAAAGCACATAACCCCAATCCAGCACAATCGAAATCACAATCTGTGCAGAGTATCCGTGACTGGAAAAACCTAGATCTCCCCCTGCTCACCCAATTACTTACCACCCCCCCTTTTGTGACTCCGGCTGACCCCAATCAGGCGTCTATCAAATACCATGATTGGCTTTTGGACGCACTCAATCAGGCGGTCCCCACCAAGGTAATTTCTCCAAACCGTTCTACCAGATCCGCTGCATGGTTCTCAGAGGAACTTAGACTGCAGAGATAGCACTGCAGGAACCTTGAGAGACATTGGCGAAAACACTATAACCCTTACGACAAACAAAGCTATAAAGCTGCCATAGCCATATACAAGCGTGCCATAATCTCTCATAAAAGGGATTATTACCTATCCCAGATAGAGCTTGCACAAAATTCCTCTAGAAAACTGTTTCAAATAGTAAACATCCTATCCACCCCTCCTTCTGTCTCTGCAATTGAACCATCCCAAGACCTCTGTAACTCTCTAGCCGAGTACTTCATCAACAAAGTCACCAACATCTATGCTACCTTTTCCTCATTAACCCGTCCCACAGGCTCTGACCCTCCACTCACTTCTACTCCAGTTACTGGTCCTACTCTTTCTTTGTTTCATCCTGTCCTTCCGGAGACAATTAATAAATACACAGCAACCATTACCTCAGGCTTCCTGCTTGACCCGTGCCCGCCATCGGTACTTAATTTACTCAGTGGACTCATTACACCCCCTCTCACTGAGATTTGCAATTCTATGTTCCTTACGGGTGAGTACCCACAGATTTGGAAGAAAACAATAATTAAACCTCTGTTAAAAAAACCTTCACTGGACCCTGCAGAACTAGCTAGTTACAGACCCATAGCCTGCCTCCCTTTCCCAGCAAAAATCTTTGAAGCACTCATGAACCAACAACTTTCAGATTTCATTGATCAGCACCACTTGCTGGATGATACCCAATTCGGATTTAGAAAGAGCCATGGGACAGAAACAGCACTGATAAAGGCAACTGATGAGATCAGAACTATTCTAGACCACAATGGGGCGGCTGCACTCATACTGCTCTATCTCTCCGCCGCCTTTGACACGGTCGATCACTCCATCTTGATAGACCGTGTCTCAGCTCTGGGGGTCAACAATCTAGCCAGAGACCTCATAGCTTCCTTTCTGTCAAACCGCTCCCAATCTGTGAAACTTGGCACTTTCTACTCGCCCACATCCACACTACCCTGTGGAGTACCCCAGGGATCCTCGCGAAGTCCGACACTATTTAACATCTATGTGTCGGACTTGGCGAGGGTCATAAAAACTTATGGGCTAAATCTGACTACCTACGCAGACAACACCCAATTGGTGTTGGCGGTCCATAAGAATGGCCTGGCAGTTGCATCAAGATTCCAGGAGGCTATGCTAGCCATAGGCTCCTGGATGCTGATGAACTGCCTAAAATTAAATTCGGATAAGACAGAGGTGATGACCTTTGGCAACCTGTCCCCTGTTTAGTCTGACATCTGGTGGCCCACTGACTTTGGCCCCCCACCAGCACCGGTTGCCAAGGTCAGGAACCTGGGGGTCATATTCGCCACCAAGTTAACATTTATCCATCATGTTAATACAGTGACCTCATCTGCTTTTTTCATCCTCAGAAAATCAAAAAACTACTTCCCTACTTACCTCCAGCTGCAGGAAAAACACTGATAACCACCCTAATATTTTCTAAATTGGACTATTGCAATGCCCTCCTATTAAATGCCCAACAACAGGTTGTGGATAAATTGCAAGCAGTCCAAAATTCGGCAGCTAGGGCTCTTCTTTCCATTCCCAAATACCAATCCGTTTCGGCGGCCATACGTCAACTGCACTGGCTCAGAGTCAGAAGCCGCGTAAAATTCAAGGCCCTCTGTATTGCATATAAGGCCATTCACAACGTAGGTCCTCAATTCTTAATAAATGCCTTCAGGAGTTACACCCCCCACAGCAGGTCTCTCCGCTCGGCATCCAACTTCCTTCTTCCTCTTCCTCGCATCAGAACAGTTGCTTGGGGGGACAGACGTTTCTTGGTAGCCACGGCGAGGCTATGGAACACTCTCCCTCTCTACATCAAAACCAGTCCATCCCTTTTAATTTTCCGAAGACAGTTGAAAACATGGCTATTTGATCAATAATTTCACTTTTCATTTATTTCAGTCAATGTATAATCCTCTGCGCCGAGACACCTTCGGGTATTTGTGCGCAATACAAATTTAATAAACATAAACATAAACATAAATGCCCTTTGTGAATACCAAAAGTGGTTGACTTTCGTCTCAGTTTACCTATGTGAATCAGACCCCAGAATTTTAGAGCCAATGCCTGAAAATGTATGAAACGCCAAACAAACTGTTCTTCAGAGCCTAAGTCCTAGCTGACAAATGGTTGAGAACCCCCAGCTGCCATCAATGAAGACATATGGAACCAGGTGGTCCTAGAGCAGCTTCTAGATACCATACCTCCTGCCATACACCAGAGGATGAAACAATAGCCCAATTCTACCTTGGAAGGAGAGGTGGTATGTTTGGCAGCAGCTCTTCAAAGCACCACCTTGGAAAACCCATACCTCCACGTTCTGCAGTAAAGCCTAGTCCTCCGTTCTGTAGCCTATGGCTTGACAACAAAATATCAGAGGAAGTGTAGAGCGACGACAGAGCATGGAATAGGAAGGAGCATCATTCCTCCTATGAGTCTGCAATGCTATGATTGTGAAGAATGGAGCTATATGGCCAGAAAATGCCAAAGCAAATGAAAATTCAGACCTACAGAGAAAAGTCTGACCATAGGACACTTTAGAGAAAACAAACTAGTAGATATTCCTATGCCTGAGATGCGAAAGTCAATGGTATTAAAACTCGGGGTCTTCTTGACTGTGGTTGCCTAGAGATGGTGACAAGTCCTGATTTGTGTACTGACATACCTTGGTGCTCTGGGACACCAATACCAATACATGTATGCAAAGGGACACTAGAGCATAGCCTACCATGAAAGTGCAGCTTACAGTGTCACATCAGGGTACATCCCTCAATTTCAGAATCCTACCCCTCTTTCCAGAGGCACCGATTCTGAGAACCAAAATAACAACATAACTGGATTAATGGATATGTTCTATGCTTACACTGAGGCTCTATGGTGAGAAGAATCAGCATTTTCATTGGTCCACGTTAACCCTCTTTGATACAGAATAAGATTAACACACAATCAGAAAATGAAGAAAAAAGAAAAGCTTGCTTCCTCATGGTGGCTATTGCTAAACCTCCTTCTATTGATGGGAATCTAGAAATTAGATCTACTTCCATTAGTAGCACTCTATGTGTTAGTTACAAAACCCCAGCTTTGTACCTAGAGCTTCTCAAAAACAATTGTCCATCATATTCAGGTATGCAAAGTCGTACGTATCAAACATATTAAGACCTCTGTTGATTCACCCGCAGACAGATGGACTAGTCAAAAACTGTAACAAAATCATAAAACAAGTGTTACAAAAGGCAATCAGTCCAGATGAAAGGGGCTGGGATAAAGGTCTAATTTTACTTCTATTTATCATTCAAAGTGCTCCTGAGGCATCAAATCTATTCAGGTCTTTTGAGCTTTTATTCGCACACCAACCCTGAACCATATTGTACATTGCCCAGGAAGCAGGGAAAGAGCAGGATAAAAAGACTAATTCACCAGGTAGACTGCAATGTAAACCTCCAAGAATGGCTACAGTTCATTAAAGAAGTAGCTCACAAAAATCTCTTGGAAGCTCAATGAAAAACACACAAAATACAATAAACACAGGTAGAAAATCAGCTATCACTTCTTTGTTCTGCTGCCAACCTCCTAGCTTACACTTCTCACCTTTCCACTGTCATGAAACCTATAGGCAAGGTAACTTGCTGAATAGATAAGCCAAATAGGAGAACCGAATCCCAGATTCATCATATCAATATTCTAAAATGGTGGCGACCTCTACAAATGAACTTCATGGTAGGGATTTACGTGTCCAATAAGTTCATTAAGTACTTAACAAAACTTAATTGATTATTCCCCTGCTTGTCCTAAGGACAAGAAAGAGTTAAACAGATTATTGAAAAAAGGACTGACTGTCTTCTGTAACGTCCTTCCAACAGCTGATCTCATTCATCAGCGAATAAATACAGAGGGAGAACAAGTCAAAGTTTGACTCTGCCTAATTCAAGAAGCTTTAAGGAAATGAGTTCAGCAGAAATTGGATAAATGATTGCAACTGAATCTAATTAAACATAGTACAGTAACTGGTGCTCTCCTATTGTCCTAACATTCAAGCCAGATGTGTCCATACGATTCTGTATCATCTTTAAAGCTTACCCAGTGCCTTCAATGCAGAAACTGATAGAACATCTCAGAAACGCAATTTATAGAAGCAAACTGAACTGTATCTAATTTTGCATACCAACCAATGTACTAATAAGTCAATCAAAATTAGGAATTGTAGTGGTTTGCAGAATGACATGCCTAATGAACAATAATTTGTCATTTTGCAGTTGGCTGCAGTCACAGGCATGGTGGCTTGCAAAGAACATAACACTTCGATTGTAATTCAAAATTAAAAGTTTTTTTTTAAAGGAGGTGGATTTCCTCAAACCGTAAAAAAAGGTTTTGAATTTTGAAAAACTTCACTCCACTGCCTATGTCCCCCCAGACGGCCCCCTTATTCACAAAGGGGGAAGTTTAAAAGAAAATCACTTCTCTGTAGAGATTCCGTTACCACTTTACGTTGGAAGATGGTGACTGTTCCAGTGTTTGCAACCGGAATCACGGTCACAAACCACTTATACATATGGTACCCATACGGAATTTGAAAGGAATGCCCGAAACATGCTCTTTCCTATCTGTGAATTTGTACCAATTTCTAAACCCATTTTTCAAGACCCATTTTTCAAATCATTAAAATGTTACAGATTCATACAATGTGTTTGATGAAAACGAAGAAGGGATTTTGCGGTCACAAACCCTGATTTTGTCAATTTCAGGGTTTACGACTGCAAAACACATTAGTAAATTCAGTTCAAAGTCATTATACCACAGACAGAGAAAGTTGATGCTTTGAAATTATTAAAAAATAAGTCAGGGCATTAGCAGGGCATTCTTAGGGTTTGTGGGTTATTCCAGGTGATTCTTTTGTCCAAGACTACTTCACTCACTTACCTTTCTTAAAAACAGGCACATAACGAAGAAATATTCAGATCCTTACAGCAAGCCCTTAATACCTATCCCATGTTAAGGTGCCCAAACTTTAAAGCCCTTTCACCCTTCAATTTAATGCTTCAGGCCTGGGCTTGGATTTGGTATGCTCACATGAATATGCAGATGGAACAAATCCACTCTATACATTTTTCTGAAATTGCTCTCACATGAATAAAAGTGCAGTTGAGGCTCCCCGATATTACTTACTTGGTAGGCATTTCATGATCTCTACTGATTATGCTTCCCTAACATTCTTACCGCACCACAAGAATTTGAACCTGAAGGTTTTGAGGAGGCTAATAGTTTTACAGCCCTTCTCCATCAGTGCTAAACATAGCAGGCTTATTACAGGGCAATATTGGCTTTTTAACAAGGTCCGTTTCTGTTGCCCTGACCGAATGATGGGGACTTAGGGGAGCATCTATATTGGAGTGTTCTTGTCCCAAAACTATACAGAGTCCCTACAACCACATTGTGCATTTCTTTTAGAACCAACAGAGCAGCAAATTCGCCAGGCACGTTCAATATTCGGTACCTAATATCACAGGTGTTCTCTAGGTTGGCTACTTACCGCCAGGAGCAGGAAGCTACAGCTGAGGGTTGGCAGACGCAGTGGCCATATTTGATTCTGACATATAGTGTCAGGATTCTGCCAGCCTGCCACTAGATGTCACTCATGAGGGCCATTTTAAGTTTTGAAGGGAATTTTATTGAAAATAAAGATTGCAATAAAGACATTTACAATATCATCAATACAAAATGAAAAGCAATAAAGTAAAAGAAAAAAGTAGTACAATGTGATATAGGGAGAAGAAAAAGAAAAGAAAAAGAGAGATAAGAAGAAAAGGAGGAAGAAACCAGGAAGGGAAAAAATAAAGAACAAACTGCATATAAAATGTATTATAAGCATAAAACATGTAAGACATCTCCATAAACTATCATAGAATAAAAAGAAAACAATAAATTATTACAAGTAACTAAAGTTATAATAACCACATCATGGGGGTTTAGGTACTTCTTCACAAGAAGGGGTATGTAATGGACGAGACTGAGCAGATACATCTAAAAAATTAGTAATTGGTAACCATTATAAATCCCGTTTGATAGCGTTATGACTAGGATATATATATGCTCTGTCTAGTCTGTGATTATAGCAAATGCCATACCACCAAGCTTGAAAAGAGACATTTGACGTATTTTTCCAAGACTTAGGGCCCGATGTAGGTAAACGCGATTTTCCGATTTCAAAATACCGAGGCGGGCCGAATCGGTATTCTGAAATCGGAAAACGAGATGTAGGGAAAAAAAAACGAATGAATACCGAATCGGTCGGCATCGGTAATGAGAATCGGTACGTTCCGATTCTGCTCGGTCCGAATCGGAAAGTACCGAATCGGCCAACAACGATTCGGAAATCACCGATTCGGCTACCACCGATTCGGAAATTCCCGATTCGGCGAATACCGATTCGGTAAAAGCCGATTCAGTAAAATCCGATTCGGCAATCATAGATTCGTAGCCATGAAAACACACCCATGGCGAAAAAGCCCATAGGAATGCATTGAATGAACCGAATCGGCTTTTACCGATTCGGATAATACCGAATCGGATTTTACCGATTCGGATATTACCGAATCGGTAAAAGCCGATTCGGCAATAGGCGATTCAGCCAATGAGGTGGCTCCCCCTCCCCCACCCAAACAGGGAGTGGCAACCCTGGCAGGTGCAGCTAATTAAGAAGTTTCTGGAAAGCCTGCCTGAGCCCAACACTCACAGTTAGCAGCAGTGGGAGAAGGAGGTTGCCAACTGAACTGGAGAACATGGCAGAGCAGTCTGAAAGCCAGAAGTCCTCCCAGAAGAGGAAGCCCAAGTTCACCACCACCGAACTGCAGGTGCTGGTGGAGGAGGTGGTGAGGGTGCACCGCCAGCTGTTTGGCAAGCTGTCCCTGAACGTGCCAGACAGCACCAAGAGGAGAATCTGGGCCGACATCGCCCAGAAGGTGAATGCTGCGGGTGTCACCCCCAGGTCCATTGAGGAACTGAAAAAGAGGTTTTACGACATCCGCAGCCTCACTAAGAGGAAGATGGGTGAGTTCCAGAGGCAGGCTGGAGGCACAGGAGGAGGCACGAACCCGGCGCCACCCCTCACCGAGCTGGAGGAACTGGTCTCCAGCACCATTGAGAGGGAGAGTGTCGTTGGAATCGGGACTCTGGACAGCTCTGCGAGAGCTACAGCTACAGGTAAGAAGCATGCGCATCATGACACACCCTACCAGACACCTCCCCATTAGACACAATGCATAGGCAAACCCCAGCACTGTACTGTCACCAACATACAAGAGACAAGCATCATGGTACATGTAGTCAGTAGAAGTTAGCCAAATATGTCAGTGCAGAATCACAAGACAGGAAACAGTGTGACACAGTGTAAGGAGATGCAAGGACATGTGGAATGCCATAATTGTACTGACTGTAATACATCGGCACTCAGTTTACAAATGCTTCTTTGTACCTAGGGGCCCCATCAGGCGGAACAACAGCGACAGCAGAGGGAGCAGCAACGTCCAACACTGCAGTCGCAGGGCCGAGCACCAGCCAGGCTGGCCAGGAGGAGGATGAGGAAGGAGACACCCCAGGGCTAGGTTTGGAGGGAGTCCTGGTCATTGACTTCCAAGCAGTGCACTCCCCAGTACTGCCCAGCACACCCCCCTTGCAATTCTCCCCAGAAAACTCCCCTACAAGGCACACCATTCCGCCTACACCAGCTCCTGCCACAACCGTGGCCTTGCCACCTGTTCAACCTGTCCTGGGAGCAGGGGCTCAGGGACCGGCCAGCTCCACACCCCCACCAGTGGCACCCCAGCCCACTCAGCAGGCCGGAAGCAGCAGTGCCCGACGCCGTGCCATCACCACCACTGCTGCACCAGCACGGGAGGGCAGTGTGTTCCTGGGCCTGGAGGGACAGATGGTTAAAATCCAGAGGCAACAGGCAAGATCCACCATGGCCTGCCAACGCCAGCTCCTGCAGCACAACATGCAGATGGGAGAGTTGGTGAAGGGATTCCAGGCTGTTGTGGAAACCAACAAGGAGGTGGCAGCAGGGTTAGGCAGGCTGACCACTGCCATCACCCACTCATCTGCCAGACAGGAGGAGCATGAGCTGGCGCGCAGGCGGGATGCCCGGGTGCTGAACCGGGCCATGGCCCGCCTTGCAGCGGCGACAGCACAACTGTGCCATCGCAGCTCAAACCAGGAATCCGTGCTTAGTCAGCATACGGCTGAGCTCACTAGGGGGATGGCCAGGATCACCACGGCTATGGAGGCCATGATAATTTCAAACACCGCCTCCAATCCTGCCCTGGACCTGGGTGATGCTGGAGACAGCAGCAGCCGCAGCAGCCCGGCCAGCGCTGCGTCTGAGCCACGGAGGAGCACCAGGCGATCCGCTGATGCTGCTGGGCATTCAGAGGGGGCTGAGGGACACCCCAGTGGGTCTGGCAAGCGGGCAAAAAAATAGCCTGGCAAGGGCGGATGAGGCAACCAGAAGCCTGGACTTTATTTGATTTTACATACTCCATTTTTTGATGCACATCAGTGCTGTAACTGTGGTGCAACACTATTAAAATTTGTTTTTTGCAAGCAACATTTAGCTGTCTTTGCATCTGTACTCAGTCAGAAATAGTTCTCAGTGATCTCCTCACGTCTGTATCTGCCATCACTTGGCGTACACACCCCAGCTGGCTGTGTCAGTGGCACAGCTTTGTCGTCGTCATAGTCCTCGTAGTCAGACAACTCCACCTCAGTGCCCTTCTTGACCGCAAGGTTGTGTAACATTGCACATACAGCTATGATCTTGCAGCAGGTGATGGGGGTATACTGCCTTGCACCTCCACTCTTGTGCAGGCATCTGAATCTACTTTTCCAGATGCCAAAGGTCCGTTCAACAACATTCCTGGTGCGTATGTGGGCCCGGTTATACCTCCTTTGGCTGGGTGTGGAGGGGTTGAGGTAGGGGGTGAGTATGAATGAGCGGAGGGCATATGCACTGTCGCCTGGAAGAGAAAGGGGTCACATTAGACACATGCATACATGTATTACACCTACCTACTATGTGTTATGGGGGTCTGATGATGTGTCTCACCTAGGAGGTATCCTTCTCCAAATTCGCCAGCCATCAGCCGTGCATATATGCCGCTCTGTTGGAATATATAGGAGTCATGGGTACTTCCTGGAAATTTTGCTACCAGGTCTGTGATGGTGCACTTGGCATTGCAGATCACCTGCACGTTGATGGTGTGTGTAGATTTCCGATTGCGGTATATGTATTCGTCAATCGGAATGTGCGTGCCATCTATGCAACCGATGATTTGGGGAAATTGTGCCATCTGGTAGAAGTCAGCTTTAGTTTGTAGCAGTTCTGCGTGGGTTGCAGGGAAAGAGATGTATTGGTCCATCCTGTCTATCATGGCGTCAAGGAATATGTGGAAGAACCTTGACAGGCTGCTCTGGCTCACCCCTCCTGCTGCTGCTACTCCACTTTGATAGCTGCCAGACGCTACCAGGTGTAGGCTGCATAGCACCTGGACGTGCGCAGGGATGGCGTGTGCCCTTGGGGTGTGGTGGTCCAAGAATGGCTTAAGGTCCCTGATGAGCTCAAGTATGGTGTCAGAGTCCAGCCTGTATCTCTGTAGGATCTCAGCCTCAGTGAGCATGAACAGGGTTATCCTCTGTCTGTAGACCTGTTCATTTCTTAGCCATTCCCTCTGTCCTTCCTGCTGTAGCCGTAGCCGCCTCGCAATGACATAGAAAGCTGCCATCCTGCAAGTTGCAATGCATTTTGGGACTGTTTATATGGGTTGGAGTTGGTTACCACCTGATTGCAATCCATGGTAAATACCGAGTGAATTCTACCGATTTTGAGCCGATTTCGGTGTTTCTGTGCCTCCCTACATCTCCCCAACTGTCGGAATCGGGGAATTTCCCGATCGGAGATTCATACGAATCGGCATGTTTTCCGATTCGGCTCATGTCCGAATCGGTATTTGTACCGATTCGGTACATGGACCGAATCGGTGATTTTCCGATTCGGTGTCACTAACGAATCGGTAATTGGACCGAATCGGTGATTTTCCGATTCGGTGTCACTAACGAATCGGTAATTGGACCGAATCGGTGATTTTCCGATTCGGTGTCACTAACGATTCGGTAATTGGACCGAATCGGTGATTTTCCGATTCGGTGTCACTAACGAATCGGTACATGGACCGATTCGGTCTTTGCTTCCGAATCGGTGTTTTTCCGATTCGTTACATATCCGATTTTCGGTATGTACGTATCGGATTCTTTCCCATTCGGTACTCATTCCGATTCGGTTTTCTATCCGATTCTTTCTGTTTTTGGTTCCCTACATCTCGATGGCTGTTTACCGATCGGTAAGGGCCAAAAATCGGTATTTTCGGCCGTTACCGATCGGTAACGCCCTACCTACATCGGGCCCTTAGTGATTTGCTGAAAAGCCACCGCTAAGAGAAGGTCGATAATGGAAATATTAGAAGTCTGGGATGACCATATGTCAGATAAACTGCCCAGAAAAATGTGGGTAAGTGAAAATGGAAATTGAGTGGAAAAAAATAATATTAATTTGTTGCCATACTTTGGACCAAAACATATGAGTTAGAGGATAAGTGAAAAGCATGTGTTTGAGGTCAGCATGTGTATTGCGACAGGATCAACAAGTAGGAGGGATAGAGGGTTCCATAGCATGTAGTTTGGAGGGAGTGATTGGAATGCTTTTATATACGAAAAATAACGTTTGAGTGGTATTAGCTGCTCTAGAGGATTTCCTTAGTTTATTCCATATATTGTGCCATAATGGGATAGAGAAAGAGTTTTCTAGATCAGATTCCCAATCTTGTTCTGTTATAGATTTATCACGAATAAGAGGAACATCTTGCAATTGTTTATAGATTTGTGAAGCTGAAGAAGAAGACAAGAGAGAAGGAATAGTAAGAGAAGAAGGCGAAGCAGGAGTGGAAGAAGCAGAAAAAGAATTATAACTAGATTGAACAGCAGTGCGCAATAAGTTGTATTTAGTAAGGAAAGAATGAGGAATAGAAAAACGAGAATGAAGAGATGAAAAAGGAAGGCAAACACTGAAAGAGTTGATGAATCCAAATAAGACCAAGAGGGTGCCAGTCTTTCCAGAAGAGCGTTCTTTTTTTGATTTTAACAAGAGGATTGTACCAAATGGGAGATTGTAAAAAACGAGCTCGGTCGTCAAGACCATTGAAGAAGAGAGGAAGAAAGAGTTTCCTAGAATTCTTAAGAATAGGAAGAGACATCTTCAGAGGAATAAGTGATAGAGAAATAAATTCTTTAAATGTAAACGGATAAAAAAAGGAGGATTCGATTGCAACCCATATGGAGAAGATGAAACAACATCAGTAGAGTCCAGTAAAAAAGGAACTGAGTGGGAAAGGAAAAATGAAGTATGATAAGAAGAGAAATCTGGAAAATTAACTCCACCTAAATGTTTAGGACGCTTGAGTTTGGCAAAAGACATCCTAGCTTTCCTGTTTTGCCACAGAAATTTTGAAAGGATAGAATAAATGGACATATAACAAGACTTTGGAAGGTTAACAGGAAGATTAGAGAGAAAAAATAAAATTATCGGAACTAACATCATTTTAATGGAGTCTAATCTACCCCACCAGGATGAAAATAAAGGGTGCCATCTAGTCGTGGAGTCTGTTAACGTAGTTTGCAGATTTTTAATATTTAAGGCTACCGTATCTTTAATAGAAGGAGTAAACCAGATATTTTATTTTAGAGGGACTCCAATGAAAAGATAACATTGAAAAATCAGCATGAAAACAATACTTATTAAGAGGAAGAATTTCACATCTATCAACATTAAGTTTATAACCGGAGACCGCTGCATAAGAAGAGACTTCGGATAAGAAAGCTGGAATAGAGGTCTGAGGGCGGGAAATAAATAAAAGAATGTCATCTGCATAAGCAGAGAGCTTCAGATGATTCTCCCCACCCATAAGGAAAACCAGTGATATAATTATTCAATCTAATCCTTGACAAAAATGGTTCTAAAGCTAAAATAAAAAGAAGAGGAGAAAGAGGATAACCCTGACGAACACCTCTAAAAAGAGTGAAAGGAGAAGAAACAAGACTGTTAGCAAAAATAAAAGATCTAGGAAAAGAATACAATAAAGATATATAAGAAATGAATTTAGAACCAAAACCAAACCAAGATAAAGTAGAAAGCATAAATGACCAGTTGACTCTATCGAAAGCCTTCTCAGCATCTAATGCGATAGCAGCCAAAGAATGAGAATAGGTAGGAGATTTACTGAGCATATTAAAGAAAAGGCGAGAATTATCTGAAAGATTACGTCCCTTGATGAAACCACATTGCTCTCTACCAATAAGTTGGGGAAGAATTTTATCTGAACGTAATGCTAAGATTTTGGCTTTCTCCCCATAATCTACAGTGGTGAAACAGAGGGTGCTGTGATGAACCAGAAGGTGCCGTTGTGAACCAGAGGGTGCTGTGATGAACCAGAGGGTTGCAATGGTGAACCAGAGAGTGTCAGTGGTGAGCCAGAGGGTGTCAGTGGTGAACCAGAGGGTGCTGTGATGAACCAGAGGGTGGCAGTGATGAACCAGAGGGCGACAGTGATGAACCAGAGGGCGGCAATGGTGAACCAGAGGGTGACAGTGATGAACCAGAGGGTGGCAGTGATAAACCAGGGGGTGGCAGTGGTGAACCAGAGGGTGGCAGTGATGAACCAGATGGTGGCAGGGGTGAACCAGAGGGTGCTGTGATGAACCAGAGGGTGGCAGTGGTGAACCAGAGGGTGGCAGTGATGAACCAGAGGGTGGCAGTGATGAGCCAGAGGGTGGCAGTGATGAACCAGAGGGTGGCAGTGGTGAACCAGAGGGTGGCAGTGATGAACCAGAGGGTGGCAGTGATGACCAGAGGGTGGCAGTGATGAACCAGAGGGTGACAGTGGTGAACCAGAGGCTGACAGTGGTGAACCAGAGGGTGCTGTGATGAACCAGATGGTGGCTGGTGTGAACCAGAGGGTGGCAGTGGTGAACCAGAGGGTGGCAGTGGTGAACCAGAGGGTGCTGTGATGAATCACAGGGTGGCAGTGTTGAACCAGAGGGTGGCAGTGGTGAACCAGAGGGTGGCAGAGATGAACCAGAGGGTGGCAGGGGTGAACCATAGGGTGCTGTGATGAACCAGAGGGTGGCAGTGATGAACCAGAGGGTAACAGTGATGATCCATATGGTGGCGGTGGCGAACCAGAGGGTGTCACTGGTGAGCCAGAGGGTGTCAGTGGTGAACCAAAGGGTGCTGTGATGAACCAGAGGGTGGCAGTGATGAACCAGAGGGTGACAGTGATGAACCAGAGGGTGGCAATGGTAAACCAGAGGGTGACAGTGATGAACCTGAGGGTGGCAGTGATGAACCAAAGGGTGGCAGTGGTGAACCAGAGGGTGGCAGTGATGAACCAGATGGTGGCAGGGGTGAACCAGAGGGTGGCAGTGGTGAACCAGGGGGTGCTGTGATGAACCAGAGGGTGGCAGTGGTGAACCAGAGGGTGGCAGTGATGAACCAGAGGGTGGCAGTGATGAACCAGAGGGTGACAGTAGTGAACCAGAGGTTGACAGTGGTGAACCAGAGGGTGCTGTGATGAACCAGATGGTGGCTGGTGTGAACCAGAGGGTGGCAGTGGTGAACCAGAGGGTGGCAGTGGTGAACCAGAGGGTGCTGTGATGAATCAGAGGGTGGTAGTGTTGAACCAAAGGGTGGCAGTGGTGAACCAGAGGGTGGCAGTGATGAACCAGAGGGTGGCAGGGGTGAACCATAGGGTGCTGTGATGAACCAGAGGGTGGCAGTGATGAATCAAAGGGTGGCAGTGGTAAACCAGAGGGTGGCAGTGGTGAACCAGAGGATGGCAGTGATGTACCAGAGGGTGACAGTGATGAACCATAGGGTGGTAGTGATGAACCAGAGGGTGGCAGTGGTGAACCAGAGGGTGCTGTGATGAACTAGAGGGTGGTAGTGATGAACCAGAGGGTGACAGTGATGAACCAGAGGGTGGCAGTGGTGAACCAGAGGGTGCTGTGATGAACCAGAGGGTGGCAGTGATGAACCAGATGGTGAACCAGAGGGTGGCAGTGATGAACTAGAGGGTGGCAGTGGTGAATCAGAGGGTGCTGTGATGAACCAGAGGGTGGCAGTGATGAACTAGAGGGTGGCAGTGATGAACCAGAGGGTGGCAGTGATGAACCAGAGGGTGGCAGTGGTGAACCAGAGGATGGCAGTGATGTACCAGAGGGTGACAGTGATGAACCATAGGGTGGAAGTGATGAACCAGAGGGTGGCAGTGGTGAACCAGAGGGTGCTGTGATGAACTAGAGGGTGGTAGTGATGAACCAGAGGGTGACAGTGATGAACCAGAGGGTGGCAGTGGTGAACCAGAGGGTGCTGTGATGAACCAGAGGGTGGCAGTGATGAACCAGAGGGTTAACCAGAGGGTGGCAGTGATGAACTAGAGGGTGGCAGTGGTGAATCAGAGGGTGCTGTGATGAACCAGAGGGTGGCCGTGATGAACCAGAGGGTGGCAGTGATGAACCAGAGGGTGGCCGGGGTGAACCAGAGGGTGCTGTGATGAACCAGAGGGTGGCAGTGATGAACCAGAGGGTGGCAGTGGTGAACCAGAGGGTGGCAGTGATGAACCAGAGGGTGACAGTGATGATCCAGAGGGTGACAGTGGTGAACCAGAGGGTGCTGTGATGAACCAGAGGGTGGCAGTTGTGAACCAGAGGGTGGCAGTGATGAACCAGAGGGTGGCAGTGATGAACCAGAGGGTGACAATGGTGAACCAGAGGCTGACAGTGGTGAACCAGAGGGTGCTGTGGTGAACCAGATGGTGGCTGGTGTGAACCTGAGGGTGGCAGTGTGAACCAGAGGGTGGCAGTGGTGAACCAGAGGCTGACAGTGGTGAACCAGAGGGTGCTGTGATGAACCAGATGGTGGCTGGTGTGAACCAGAGGGTGGCAGTGGTGAACCAGAGGGTGGCAGTGGTGAACCAGAGGGTGCTGTGATGAATCACAGGGTGGCAGTGTTGAACCAGAGGGTGGCAGTGGTGAACCAGAGGGTGGCAGAGATGAACCAGAGGGTGGCAGGGGTGAACCATAGGGTGCTGTGATGAACCAGAGGGTGGCAGTGATGAACCAGAGGGTAACAGTGATGATCCATATGGTGGCGGTGGCGAACCAGAGGGTGTCACTGGTGAGCCAGAGGGTGTCAGTGGTGAACCAAAGGGTGCTGTGATGAACCAGAGGGTGGCAGTGATGAACCAGAGGGTGACAGTGATGAACCAGAGGGTGGCAATGGTAAACCAGAGGGTGACAGTGATGAACCTGAGGGTGGCAGTGATGAACCAAAGGGTGGCAGTGGTGAACCAGAGGGTGGCAGTGATGAACCAGATGGTGGCAGGGGTGAACCAGAGGGTGGCAGTGGTGAACCAGGGGGTGCTGTGATGAACCAGAGGGTGGCAGTGGTGAACCAGAGGGTGGCAGTGATGAACCAGAGGGTGGCAGTGATGAACCAGAGGGTGACAGTAGTGAACCAGAGGTTGACAGTGGTGAACCAGAGGGTGCTGTGATGAACCAGATGGTGGCTGGTATGAACCAGAGGGTGGCAGTGGTGAACCAGAGGGTGGCAGTGGTGAACCAGAGGGTGCTGTGATGAATCAGAGGGTGGTAGTGTTGAACCAAAGGGTGGCAGTGGTGAACCAGAGGGTGGCAGTGATGAACCAGAGGGTGGCAGGGGTGAACCATAGGGTGCTGTGATGAACCAGAGGGTGGCAGTGATGAATCAAAGGGTGGCAGTGGTAAACCAGAGGGTGGCAGTGGTGAACCAGAGGATGGCAGTGATGTACCAGAGGGTGACAGTGATGAACCATAGGGTGGTAGTGATGAACCAGAGGGTGGCAGTGGTGAACCAGAGGGTGCTGTGATGAACTAGAGGGTGGTAGTGATGAACCAGAGGGTGACAGTGATGAACCAGAGGGTGGCAGTGGTGAACCAGAGGGTGCTGTGATGAACCAGAGGGTGGCAGTGATGAACCAGAGGGTGAACCAGAGGGTGGCAGTGATGAACTAGAGGGTGGCAGTGGTGAATCAGAGGGTGCTGTGATGAACCAGAGGGTGGCAGTGATGAACTAGAGGGTGGCAGTGATGAACCAGAGGGTGGCAGTGATGAACCAGAGGGTGGCAGTGGTGAACCAGAGGATGGCAGTGATGTACCAGAGGGTGACAGTGATGAACCATAGGGTGGAAGTGATGAACCAGAGGGTGGCAGTGGTGAACCAGAGGGTGCTGTGATGAACCAGAGGGTGGTAGTGATGAACCAGAGGGTGACAGTGATGAACCAGAGGGTGGCAGTGGTGAACCAGAGGGTGCTGTGATGAACCAGAGGGTGGCAGTGATGAACCAGAGGGTGAACCAGAGGGTGGCAGTGATGAACTAGAGGGTGGCAGTGGTGAATCAGAGGGTGCTGTGATGAACCAGAGGGTGGCCGTGATGAACCAGAGGGTGGCAGTGATGAACCAGAGGGTGGCCGGGGTGAACCAGAGGGTGCTGTGATGAACCAGAGGGTGGCAGTGATGAACCAGAGGGTGGCAGTGGTGAACCAGAGGGTGGCAGTGATGAACCAGAGGGTGACAGTGATGATCCAGAGGGTGGCAGTGGTGAACCAGAGGGTGCTGTGATGAACCAGAGGGTGGCAGTTGTGAACCAGAGGGTGGCAGTGATGAACCAGAGGGTGGCAGTGATGAACCAGAGGGTGGCAGTGATGAACCAGAGGGTGACAATGGTGAACCAGAGGCTGACAGTGGTGAACCAGAGGGTGCTGTGGTGAACCAGATGGTGGCTGGTGTGAACCTGAGGGTGTCAGTGTGAACCAGAGGGTGGCAGTGGTGAACCAGAGGGTCCTGTTATGAATCTGAGGGTGGCAGATTTGAACCAGAGGGTGGCAGTGGTGAACCAGAGGGTGGCAGTGATGAACCAGAGGGTGGCAGTGGTGAACCAGAGGGTGCTGTGATGAACTAGAGGGTGGTAGTGATGAACCAGAGGGTGACAGTGATGAACCAGAGGGTGGCAGTGGTGAACCAGAGGGTGCTGTGTTGAACCAGAGGGTGGCAGTGATGAACCAGAGGGTGACAGTGATGAACCAGAGGGTGGCAGTGATGAACCAGAGGGTGGCAGTTATGAACCAGAGGGTGGCAGGGGTGAACCAGAGGGTGCTGTGATGAACCAGAGGGTGGCAGTTATGAACCAGAGGGTGGCAGTGGTGAACCAGAGGGTGGCAGTGATGAACCAGAGGGTGACAGTGATGATCCAGAGGGTGTCAGTGGTGAACCAAAGGGTGGCAGTGGTGAACCAGAGGGTGGCAGTGATGAACCAGAGGGTGACAGTGATGATCCAGAGGGTGGCAGTGGTGAACCAAAGGGTGGCAGTGATGAGCCAGAGGATGGCCGTGATGATCCAGAGGGTGGCAGTGGTGAACCCGATGGTGGCAGTGATGAACCAGAGGGTGGCAGTGGTGAACCAGAGGGTGGCAGTGGTGAGCCAGAGGGTGCTGTGATGAACCAGAGGGTGGCAGTGATGAACCAGAGGGTGGCAGTGGTGAACCAGAGGGTGGCAGTGATGAACCAGAGGGTGGCAGTGATGAGCCAGAGGGTGGCAGTGATTAACCAGAGGGTGGCAGTGGTGAACCAGAGGGTGCTGTGATGAACCAGATGGTGGCTGGTGTAAACCAGAGGGTGGCAGTGTGAACCAGAGGGTGGCAGTGGTGAACCAGAGGGTGGCAGTGGTGAACCAGAGGGGGCTGTGATGAACCAGATGGTGGCTGGTGTAAACCAGAGGGTGTCAGTGTGAACCAGAGGGTGGCAGTGGTGAACCAGAAGGTCCGGTGATGAATCAGATGGTGGCAGATTTGAACCAGAGGGTGGCAGTGGTGAACCAGAGGGTGGCAGTGATGAACCAGAGGGTGGCAGTGGTGAACCAGAGGATGCTGTGATGAACTAGAGGGTGGTAGTGATGAACCAGAGGGTGACAGTGATGAACCAGAGGGTGGCAGTGGTGAACCAGAGGGTGCTGTGTTGAACCAGAGGGTGGCAGTGATGAACCAGAGGGTGACAGTGATGAACCAGAGGGTGGCAGTGATGAACCTGAGGGTGAACCAGAGGGTGGCAGTGATGAACCATAGGGTGACAGTGGTGAATCAGAGGGTGCTGTGATGAACCAGAGGGTGGCAGTGATGAACCAGAGCGTGGCAGTGATGAGCCAGAGGGTGGGAGGTGAACCAGAGGGTGGCAGTGATGAACCAGAGGGTGACAGTGATGAACCAGAGGGTGGCAGTGATTAACCAGAGGGTGGCAGTGATGAACCAGAGGGTGCTGTGATGAACCAGAGGGTGGTAGTGATGAACCAGAGGGTGACAGTGATGAACCAGAGGGTGGCAGTGATGAACCAGAGGGTGGCAGTGGTGAACCAGAGGGTGGCAGTGATGAACCAGAGGGTGACAGTGATGAACCAGAGGGTGGCAGTGATTAACCAGAGGGTGGCAGTGGTGAACCAGAGGGTGCTGTGATGAACCAGAGGGTGGTAGTGATGAACCAGAGGGTGACAGTGATGAACCAGAGGATGGCAGTGATGAACCAGAGGATGACAGTGGTTACCAGAGGGTGGCAGTGGTGAATCAGAGGGTGGCAGTGATGAACCAGAGGGTGAACCGGAGGGTGGCAGGCATGAACCAGAGGGTGGCAGTGATGAACCAGAGGGTGGCACTGCTAAACTGCCTGGGAGCCCTGTGGGTGTGAGCCCCGCACTGCTGACCTGCCCAGGGGTTGTGAGCCCACGCGCTACTGAACTGCCCCGGGCCCCAGTGGGTGTGAGCCCCCATGCTGCTGAACTGCCCCCTCAGTGTGAAAATCATTTGGGGTCCATTGCCTGGGAGCCCTCTGGGTGTGAGCACACTTTGTGCTAAGTGCCCCCCTGCCCCCAGTACATATATACCCGTACCGCACAGCACCATTATGCTTTTGCACCATGAAGTCTGGTGCCTGGATGCTCCTGATCCGTGTAGGTGGTACCACCGTTTGGTGCAGTCAAAATGTAAAGTCATAATTTGCTACACTGCACCAATAAACACGTGTCCCCCCTGGCAACGGTATGCGCATGTACCAGGCGTGGCGCACCCGCATGCCACTGCACCCTACTGCCCAGCACCAGCATATGCCTGTACGGGGCAGTTTAGCATGAGATGGTACATTGTCCAGTAGCAGCAGCTGCATGCACCTGAACCCACTGAGCAGGATCAGAATGGCTTTGTACCAACACGCGCAGCAGAGCTATTTTGGACATCTGAAGGTTTCTGGGGTCCTGTGCCAAATGTATTTTTGCATCCATGAGTTTCCCGAGCGCCATCCCCGTGTAGCTCCAGTGACCAGGAGGCTGCTTTCTCCTCATCTGCTGCTCTGCTCGGTCTCTGACCCTTTATAAACAAGATGCATGTGAACTCGCATAGAAGACCCGCCAGTTTGGCCCCGTCTACCACACACTAGCGGTATGAAACGTCTTCCCGCCCATCCCCACCATAATGGCCAGCTCACTCAAGGGACCTCAGCGTCTTTTGGCGCACTGGCAAAGTTACAGGCACATGTGGTCACATATTTGTGCAAATGGCACAAAAATCTGCGAGTTCGTGGGAAAATTCGCGAACTCGCAGATTTTTTTGCCATTTTGCACGAATTCGCGGACCGCGATTTCGCAAATTCCGCCCATACTTAAGCGTATCATCAAATCAAGATTGACCCTGATTCTATGGACTTCACTGCGTTTATAACGCCTTTTTGCACATACAAATTTACAAGACTTCCCTTTGGTCTTAATTCTGCAGCCTCTGTCTTCCAGAGAGCAATGGAAGATGTACTGAATGGGCTACGTGGTGTAAAGATTTACCAGGACGATGTGCTGTTATATGGACCTTCTCAGATTTTACATGATGAAAGGCGCAGAGCTGTCCTTGAACATTTCAAGTCACGTCGTTTGACTCTACGTGAGAGCAAATGTAAATTTAATCTCAGTGAAATTGATTATTTGGGACATAAGTTGTCTAAGGGCAGGATAAGACCCAGAGACAATTTAGTTAAGACCATCGAGAATCTTCCCATGCCCCAATCTAGGGATGCTTTGGTTACTTTTCTTGGTGTGGCTGAATATTATAATAAGTTTGTCTATCAATTTGCTTCCCGCACATTTGCCCTTAGAGCTCTCCTCAAAAAAGGTGTGAGATTTGCCTGGGCGCCGCAATGCCAAGTGAGTTTGATGATATAAAAAAAGCTTTGTGTAAAGCGCCTTTGTCTCCAGAGTTTTGATGCTTCCGTACACTCAGTGCTCATCACTGATGCCAGCTCGAAGGTTCTCAGTGCTGTCCTGAAACAGGAGAAGGATGGACAAGAAATAACTATAATGTTCTTGTTACGAACGCTGGTGGGGTCGGAGGCACAATACTCTGTCATAGGGAAAGAAACTCTTTGTATTGTTTGGGTTATTAGGAAAATGAAGAAATTTGGGGACGTTCTTTCACAGTACAGTCTGAACATAATCCTTTGAAAGATTTGTTTTCAAAAAGAGTCTTGATACAGTTTCCTCTAGAATTGCAAGGTGGATAGTTACACTACAAGACTTCGATTTCATTGTACACCACATTCCTGGTGCTCAGAACAAGGTGTCTTTACCGCCTTGTACTGAACAACTATGATAGTGTTCTTGAAGACTCAGGGGATTCATGGTAGGATGACAACTTTGAAGGTGTGTGAAGTTATGGCTGGTGTCTTGAGTGAGAAATAATGGAAGTCTTCCTTGGAAAATGACCCCACCATTCTCAAAGTCTGCAAGTTGGTAATTGAAGGTTGGGGAGATATTAAAGGTTGGAAAGAAGAGGTGCGTCACAAGTTGTCAGTCTCTTCTGGATTACTTTGGAGGGGTACAAAACGTATTCCACCTCTCTCTGTTAGGCAACAAATTCTTCAACAAGCTCATCAGAGACACCACGCATCTCGAAAACAAAAGAAAGGATTGGACTACATTTCTGGTTTCCCGTGGTTGACCTCCTTGTCGAACGCATGGTAAGAGACTGCCCTGATTGTTTTGCATCAGACAAAGCCTATATTACTAAGGTACAACCCATGGTAGTGCGTGAGATCCCTGTTCGTTGTTGGCAAGTTGTAGCTTTAGATCTTCTGGGTCCCATTGCTAGCACCTCTGGGCAATTTTTTGTCTTAGTTTTAATAGGCATGTTCTCCAGTTGGCCGGAAATTAAGGTTACTCACAGCATTGAGACCAAAGATGTCACCAAATTTATGGATGAAGTTTTTGCAAGAGAGGGACTCGCAGATTGTTTATTTACCGACAACGGGGTCCAACTAGTTTCGAGATAGAAGATTATTTGGCAGAAAGGGGTATTAAGCACAAGCGGTGTGCTCTTTATCATCCCAAAACCAACAGAATGTTGGAGAGGTTCAACTGTGTCTTAAAAGAAGCCATTCAACTTGCTAAATCTCAAAACAGAGACTGGAGGTCTGAGATCAAGGAGCGAGTAAAAATTTACTGACTCACACTTCACTCAACCACTAGTAAGGTTCCCTTTCAGCTTTTTGGGGAAGAATCTCTAATACCTGGATGTTTCAAGCATGGATGAGAGACAAAAGTGCGAGTGTATGTGAGGATATTAGACCTGCTACAGGGTCTGGAGTGGTGTCTTCAGGCGATGTGTCTTGGCAACGTGTTCAAGATTTGAGGATTGCCAAAAGAAAACAATATTTTGACACCAGACACGCTGTGGTTCATACTTGTGTTCCAGTTGGTTTGAGAGTGTGAATACATCTTCCACAGAGATCTACAGGAGTTTCAAAATTCTCTTTGCTTTTTGTTGTAAAAAAAACTCTTTCAGAATCCGGTAAAGTTGCATGATGGTCAAATTTAGAACCTGAACCGGATTGCTCCTATGCGTACAAATGTCCTTTCCGATTTGGGTTGTCCTAATGATTCCTCTGGTTTGCCTAAATTAAGGAAATGTTCTCGTACTGAGAACATTCCTGCAAAACTGCATGATTTTGTTCTTCATTAATGTTTTTTCTCACCTTTTTCAGTCAGTCAGTCAAACAAAACTTTATTTGGTTTGTTACAACCATAAAAGTATACAATTTACCTCTTATCATAACATTAAAAGACATAAACACGACAGTATCATAAAAAGATATTGCACATCTCGACACACATAATTTAGCTTTACCTTTAAAATAGGAGTGTTATATCGTTCTGAATTAATAAAATCAATCAATTCATACATATACATAAAATCCTTCATACATGTGACAAGCCATACTGTGATCCCTTGATAGCACAACCTCGTATAATCATAAGGGGAGCACTTAGAATGCTTACTCTGTGCACTTGAGGAACACTTTAACTTTATTCATATATTTCCCCATTGCACTGGCTATCTCTAAGTTCCCCATTTCCACCAAAAGGTTAACAGCTTGCATCCTATTCCTAATCCTATATTTTTTTTAAATCGGACATAAAATCTCCTTTCGTATGTCTAAAATCTTCATACAATCTAATAAAATATGTAAGATATCACAAGGGGTACATAGTATACAAGTGCACCTACCATTATAATCTGTCATAAAGTTTCGAACCTCATTGTGCGCATAACATGGGTTTATCCCAATTCGTATTTTTAAAACTTCCTGTCTTAAACGGTAACTGGGTAGCCGGTCCACATAGGGAAAATGTTGATCATTCTCCCAAGCCAGGGTCATGATGGTGACCTTTTTCGTTTTTGGTTTTTCTCTCCCCCTACCTGGTCTTACTTATTTCCTGCTCTCCTTGTGTAAAGAGGGAAGGTGTGTAATGACCTACAGAACTGTTTCTTTACTCGGTATAATGATATTGCAATGATCTGTGTCTCTTGTAATTCTATTTCTTCCACCTCACAGAGTTCTAGATTCTAGAGTCTTTTCCTTGTTCAAGTGGTATTAGACATCTAGTTTTCAGTAGTTGCTGAGGTCGTGTGGATGGGACGTCTAGTCTGTAGTCATTTACTAACCTACAATAAAGAATCAGTTACTACTTCAACCAGTGTGCCATCAGCGTGCTTCATTACACAAATGTAGACATTCCCTTTGAGAATCAGGTCCTCTATGTTTAAAAGTCTGTGCCTTTGTTTTAAAGCGTTTCGGTGCAACAGTCCTTCCTTTCCACAGGATTTTTCACCTGCTTCATACCAAAGTCAAAGTCAAAGTCAAAGTCAAAAAGGCTTTATTTCGATAAAAACTTATCAGAAAAGCTTCACAGTAAAACACACACAATTACATTTTTTAAGAGAAAAGGAGAATACAGGAATTTGATTACATTTTGCCTTAAAAATCTTAATTTTCAGATAAAAGAAGCATTTCATAAATAATTAATTAAAAGAGAATTAAACATTTCCTTTAAGCCTTTTGCTTCTAATAAACCAGGCCCATGATAAGAATTTGGAAAGGGCACAGACATACAGTGGTCTAGAGTCCGACATTAAAATACGTAATGCGTCAATGTGATGCCTAGTCCCTAACAGGCGGCACAGTTGCATAAGCCATCTTCTTCTTGGTTGTGTATACTCCTGGCACTCAAACAAAAAATGTGCCACTGACTCTTGTCTAGATACACAAGTGGGGCAAAACTCTGTAGTCTGTGCTGGCGGTTTCCAGCGAGATATAAAAACATGCAGAGGGAGAGTCCCAGTCCTGAAATTAAAATAAAGGGTCCTATCAAATGGACTCTCAATGATATCTAGGTAGAGTTCCCGAATGGGCAAGTCCTTAAATTTCAAAAAGGCCTCCGTAAGTCTGCCCAATGTACGGTTAGTGCTCCGTTGAGTCAAAATCCAATTCCAATACAGACTCTTGAGTGTTGCCTTTGGGGGAGAAGACCTATTTGCCCAAACTCCACTTAGACCCAAGTTACACAGAAGGGCTTTCATGTCTCTCAACCATTTTATTCTGTGCCACCCTGGTAGAGACATTACTTCAGAGAGCCCTTTAGCATATTTGGCAAGCTCCGGAACTCGCCACAGCCGGGCCCATAAAAGTAAGGGCCAGAACTTCATACCTTCCCGCCAGTGCTCAATTTGAGTCAGTTGTTTCTTCATGATCGGCACCCAACTTAATTTCTGGCACCCATACTTAATTGCCAGAAGCTGCACTTATGACAGCTGCCACATGGTGGCGATGTTTGTGTACTTTAACCCCTTCGATGCTGATGACGAGCTCAGCTCGTCCTCAGCCACGGGGGCGTGTGCGGATGACGAGCTGAGCTCGTCATCTATCGCGGCTTTTACAAAAAAGCAGCGTAGCGCAAAAATAACCGCCGCAGCGATGCGGTTAAAGATGAGTAAAAAAAACAGTTCTTTGTTAATATACTATACATTAACAACAACTAATACCTGCCACCCAAGCCATTCTTAAAAGTTGGCGGTCTTGAGCAGTCCGAATTGTCACACTTGTAGCAGTGTAATGGTTAGTAAATGTGTAAGTACAGTGGCAATGTGTGGTGCAAACTGCGATGGCCTCCCGACAAGGACAATTTAAGCACTGCTTCCCTCCCTTTTCGCTCTGCCCAGGCCTTCTCAGTATCTCTACCCTGGATTTAAAAGTCCTGTCAAGGCAGTTGCGTCTTTTCGAACAACACAGCCTCTCTCTGGAACTTACTTCCACTTGAGTGTTGTACTATGAATGAATACATTTATTGCGAAACTAGCTAAAATATTTGCAAATGCAGAACGCCAGTAATAAGAGGATGAGGGCCCAATGGCCAGAGCGGTCGACCTCGAAGCTGGGGAAGTGGGTCCGAGTCTCCGCAGGGACGCTCAACATCCTGTGATTCTGAGCAAATCACTGAATCTCCCCGTGCCTAACAAAAATGAATGTGTCCGTCTGTAACATAACTGGTGCTCATGTAATGCTCTCTGATACCTTTGGGTCGAGTTCGCGCTAAATGAAACAAAAAAACTAAACAGATTATTACCAAAGGATCATTATAGCAAACATCAGACTTCATTTTCCATTCAGGCACTAATATCTTGTTTAAAACGATGTAAATGATTGAAAAAAAGGACCGGTTAGTTGTGAGCCACCTCTGCTTAAGCAGGCTCTACCTGCTTTGCTGTATTTCGTAATATTTAGGCATGATAACAAAGGTCTTGAAAGTTGTTCCCTCAGAGCTGTGAATTTTCGGCAAATACTTAATATATGTATTTGAAAATCTATTCACAATGTGCTAAATCTGCATATGGTGTCTATTTTGCAATCTAAAAAACCAAAACAGAAGCCTCTGATGGGAAACGACCAAAACCTTTTTATAATTATTATGTTAGTTCCACATATTTTTGCCTTACATTGTTTTCATATGTGCTGAGGATCAGTCACGTACATCAGTTCGAAATCAGCTTTGTCTTCAAAGAGAAAAATAAGTTTTGCCTGTTTTATAACCAGTATTTTGGTTTGTAGGTGTTAAGCCTTTGTGCTATATGAAGTCAAACTGCACGTTCTTGCTACAGTAGGTTCTTCAATGTTCCTTCCGTAGGCCACTATAAGCTTAGGGCAATGTGAAACAAAAAGAGCCTGAAAGTTGACAACAAGAAGTTGGGGAGTGCTGTCGGAGTTTAACTATAAGTCTGCATAAGTGGCATTGCACCCGTGGCAAAACCCAAAATGATGGGTGTGATGTCGTGCCCTGTGGAATGGGCACTCGATGTTACGTACCGCTGGACTTGGAGGGGAGGCCTATTTAATGAAGACCAGGAGCCACTGGGATTGCTGGTAATGGCTACCGCTTATAGGCGTCTCCTGGCGTAATATCCGTGGCGGACGTATTTATTAACATGAGGAAGTGGCGGCACCCCCAGTGGATCGTAATGGCCTCCTTCTCAATATGGGAGTATCACTGCTCGGTGTCAGTGAGCAACAGGCTTGCAAAGTCCACCGGAGCCCTGTCCTCTTCTGCCGTGCGGCGCTGCATAAGCACGTTGCCCAGTCCCTTTGGCCCTGCATCAACTGCAACCAGCGTGAGCTTCTGAGGATCAAAGAATGCCAGAGTGGTGGTGGTAGATAGAGCATCTTTAATTTCTTGGAACGCCTTGGTTTGCAATTCTCCCCACACTCATGGGACGCAGTCCTTGGTGAGATCCAGCAGGGGTTGAGTGAGGGTCGTGAGGTCTCTAATGAAACACCCGCAATAATTTACCATGCCAAGAAAGCTGCGGACTTCTGTGACATTGATTGGAGCTGCAGCGTTCTTGATATCCCTGACTTTCTCGGGGTCTGGGTTAACCCCATCAGCTGAGAAGGTATATCCAAAGAATTGCAATTTAGTCTTGAGAAATTCGCATTTCTCTCGATGCAATGTAAGTCCCGCATCTTTGAGCCTCTGTAAGACTTGCACCAGGCGGGAGTGATGCTCCGGGATAGACTTGCCATGCACCATGATGTCATCGCTCACGTTGATGACTCCGTGAATGTTCATGATCAACTCATGGATCACATTTTGAAACACTTCTGCGGCACTCGATATGCCGAAACTCAAACGAGTGTACCGGCAAAGTCCCACGTGCGTGGAGAACGTTGTGATATTCCTGTACTCTTGATCAAGAACCAGTTGGTGGTATTCTGACCGCAGGTCGAGCTTCGAGAACCAGCATGTCCCTGCCATCTCTCTGATCAAATCATCAATCGTCGGGGTAATATGTCTTTCTCTTTTGATGGCTCCATTTGGCATCTCATATCCACACATATCCTGACTGCTCCCGGTTGCTTCGGTTTTCGGGCGACGACAATTAGGGAAACCAATGGTGTGGGACCTGACACCTTCTCTATGATGCCTGCTTGCTCCAGCTTGAGTAACTCCTGCTCTTCAATGGGCATAGATGGAACACCACTCATCAATGTCGCAGGGCTACTGGCTGCATGGTGTGGTCAATATGAAGGTGTATTTCTGTTCCTCTATACCTACGAATGCCCTCAAAGACCGATGCCAATTCCGGGGAGTATGTGCTGGACCGACTCTTGATGTATTCCAAATGCGAAGGACTTTATCCCTAGATCCTCCACCGCTCGAAATCCCAGGAGCATGCCTTGTCCATCCATGGTGACATGTACTATAGTGGTGACTGACTTGTTCTAGTGGGTCACCGTAGCCTTGAACTTTCCTTTAATTTCTAACAGTTTGTCCTGACCATGGGCGAAGACCGTGATTTTGGTGGGCAGTAATATGGGTGCGGGCTGCATGGATTGGTGCAGAGCAGCGACCATTGGGTATATTGTGGCTCCAGTAGCCACAACAGCTATGATGTCTTATGCCTCTACCTGGATGCGGCACTGTGGCAGGTGCCTGCTTCCGCTGGATGCGGCTCCGATCATGTGCACCTTGTGAACTGCCCTTTCATCTTCTTCATCGTCATCCATGTAGCTTGACTCGCCGCCTCCATCGGGTACCGCGTTGACCACTTGCTTGTGTTTCCGGTATTGTTTAGAGCCGCACACCTCTTCGAAGTGATTAAGTCGTCCGCAGCCATTACATTTCTCGCACATCGACGGGCAGTCAGCTGCCTTGTGAGGTGGGCCACCTCAATACCCGCAGTACCGCTGAGTCCCTTGCAGGCCGCTGGTGAATGGCTTCTTGTTGCGACGGTCTGTCGATTTCTTCGTGACTGCATTTACTGGCTCCGCTTTGACTGGTGACTGTAGTGCCGCCTCCATGTGTGCTGCCCTGGCCTTAGACAACTCTTTTGTCCGCCCCAGACTTAGGATGTCTGGTAGTGGTTTGCCCGACTCTTCTAGAATCCGATCACTAAGCTTCGCCGACGCACACCCTTGAATGATTTGCCCTCAGATTTCTTCTGTCTCATCACGAAACTCACACGTAGATGCCAGGAGTTTGAGCCTCGTCTGGCAGTTGGCGGGCTTGACGAAAGATGAAAAGCTCATAATCTTGATTGGCCATGGCTTCGAAATGGCCTGTGAGCGCATTAATGAGAGTGATGTGATGTGAGTCTTGGGCGTCGCCTTCACAAGAATCTTTGTGATGAGGTGGATATCCTTCCCCCCAAGATGAAGCAGCATGGCCCTCTTCTGGTCTTTGTGGACCTTCGTGGCTTCGAAGAAGATGGTGTGGCATTCCACTCACTCCCTCTACCTGGATGCCTTGGCCGATGGCGCTCCCTCCACAACGAACGGCTCAATGGGCAGGATGTTCGACATGGTGAGCCACTCCACGGCAGTGAGTATGCTGGGGCACACAGCAGCACCACTGATGACCTCCTTTCAAGGAAAAAGAAGCAGCCACTGGTGACACCACCGGACTAACCCCTTGCAGCGTGCAGACAGTCTTTACCCTCGCCCCTGCTGCTGGGTCAACTCCTCCTGTCCAGTGCAACTGGTCCCGGTCACTAATCCCATTGATTGACTGACACAAGGCCTAGGCAGGGTGAAAATCAGCCCAATCCAGTCTGTGCCACAACTGGGAGTCATTGATCCACGTTGTGAGGCACTATAGGGTCGCTGGAGGCAGCGCCACGTGAACGCAGGAAGCAGCAGTGCTTTCACTTTGATAGCAGCAACACGCATGCGTGCGGCCCGGCGAAGCATTAATATATGGGCCGCAGCGTCACCGCAGTCAATGACCACAGGGAGATGACGATTAGGGTAGCGAGTGTGAAATAGTGCTCGCCCGAGTGACACAGACGCTCCTGACCTGCACCTGTGCTCCGTCGCGGCAGTCGTCAGCAGTGGCGTATGGGGCCTGAGCACCATGAGGCCTTCAGCACCCTTGTGTCGACGCCCCAGAACAGACAACACAGCGTGGATACACCTGCCCGCGTCGCCAGTGTGATGTTGTGCCCTGTGAAATGGGCACTTGATGTTACGGACTGCTGGACCTGGAGGTGAGGCCTATTCAATGAAGACCAGGAGCCACTGGGATTGCTGGTAATGGCTACCGCGTACAGGCGTCTCCTGACGTCATGTCCGCGGTAGCCGTATTTATTAACATGACAACACGTGACGACAGGGGAACACCAACAATACCCCTATCAGAATGAAAACTTTGGAGGGCACCCGCACCGTCGCTGCTGTTGTGTCACAGCCGAGACAGAACAGATTGGGTCCCCTCGCAGAATGTTATGAGGGCCACCATAGTCTCCCTATCTCACAGATATTCATTGGCCTTGGACTAAATGGGGCCACTTGAAGTGTTTCGGGGTTCCTCAGTGGTTGGGGCCACCCTGCACTGCAGGGCCTGCAGGGGCTTTTATTGTGCCCCTGCATTGTATTCCGTGCTTAGTTTGTAGAAAAAATATATGCCAGGTCTCTCATCAGGAGGCCATTGCATCTTGTACCAAATATTGCCCCTTCCGTGCTGCCAATAATAGTAACAACACAACTACTAACCGTTACACTCCTACAAGTGGGACAACTCGGACTGCTTCAGGCCTCCAAAGCTAAAAGAATGACTTGGGAAGCAGGTAATAGTAATTTTTAATGTATTTTGGATTGATAATTAGCTGTTGATGTGGTCATCTGTAAATTAGGCAGACAGCGTCACCTTGTGGCTGTCGGTCAAAAGCTTGAGTGTTGACAATTAAGTGCAGAACAGCAGAAACCATTGGCACAAATTAAGCATGGATTGGTCTATGCCCAGCCATCCTGAAACCTTTCAATGAAAAGCCACCAAACCATATGATAAAGCACACATTAATTTAATCTTTAATACACATATGATTGGATTCAGAGATGGGCAAGATTGATTGTTGATCAGCAGCAAAAATGAGGAGTTGAGGGCTGAAGCTGTGATTTTCTCTTCTGCTATGTGTAGTTTATTACTACCACTGTCTAACTGACAGACAATTGATATTCTATCTATAATAAGTGACAAAGAGTCCCTGGTCAAAAGGAAACATGCTTGGTCTATAATAAATAGCTATAAAAAAGATTCCGCAACAATATTTGAATACAGCTTGGACCTGGAAATATAAAAATATATTCATGAAAGCCCGGTTCGGAATCCTGCCTGGAGAATCTCATGCACTGCCATGGAAAAAGCTTGAAAACAATATATCATGTCGGCTGTGTAATACAGGAGAAGAAAATATCATACATCTATTATGTCTCTGCCCAGAACTAAAAAATGAAAGATTAACACTATTAAAAAGGCACTTTAACAAAAGATCAATAAGGACATGTAGACAAGCACTAATCCAGTGTCTTTGCTTGGAAGATATACATATTAACTCTGCTCTCTCAAAATTCCTAACAAGTGCATGGAGAAAACTGGAATTTTTAAAATATTAATTATTATACTGTTTATATTTCTGAATTTTTAACATTATGAAATTATCGCTTATTTTTAAAATTATCGCCCTTTTACTGTATTCTATAAATGAAATGTTATATTGTGCATTCTCTTTTGGTAAAGATTTTAAATAATCAATCAATAAACATTACTTACTTGACAGCCTTTTTAGGTCGAGCATTTAAGACCTGTTCTATATACTTTAGTATGTACTTATATGTGTTTGTACTTTATGGGCTCTGGAGATCAGCCCTAGGACTTGTCGGCTTCCACTTAGGGACTTTCTTTTCTGTTCAACTGCCTCTATTTAACTGTCTTGATAAAAAACGACCAGTAGAGGTCAGAAAAATACCAGAATTGCTTTCTGCTGAGGGACTTTCTTTTAAAAAACAATTCTGGAAACTGCCTCTATTTAAGTTTCTTGATAGAAAACGGCCAGCAGAGGTCAGTAAAATACCGGAATCACTTTAGCATTCTCTAAATTCCAGTACATAGAAATTAACTTCCACGAGCACCTGTAGACAATAATATTTTTTCAAATCTTACATTTTCTGTGATATAACTACTGAAGGCTCTGATGTTTTATTACAAACTGAGTTTTGGACTATACTATTTCCAACTGAAAGGCAATATTTCTCTCCATGTGTTCCCATATCTAGTGTGTCACACAGTCTGGTGCTTACTTTCCTTCCATGTTAAAGAACAGTAGATGTTTCAGCAACCAGGCTAATGTGCTGCATATCTAAATACATATAAGGTCCCAAAGGTGAGACTGACTGCATTGCAAATGCTTGTTTTCTGTACCTTCCAGTCAAAAATAATAATTTTTATCTTTGTTAATGCCTAGGTTGTTATGTATGCAATACTAATTTAGGATAGTTTGTGGTCCCTTGAGTACTTGCTTCAATGTTTGGGGGGGAAATAATCTAAGTTATGGAGAGAAGTATACCTGTACCTGCCGTACACAAATGAAACAGTAAAGGGCCTAAACTGCAGTCTTGCTTCAGGCCTTTACTTCTGTAAATCTTTTTCATGATAATCCTGACAGGGACAGTCTAACTTGCACCTAAGTGTTCGAGCTAAGACTGATATTTGCTCCCAGAAGCATGGCAGAATGCCCCAGTGTATTAATTTTTCACACAGTTTACCTGGCTCTATGCTATTGAAGGCTGTTTAGAAGACAACAACTACAGCTCATAAAAGGCTGCTAAATCTGGCAATCCTTTTTGTATGATCATTGTAAATGTCAAAAGCTGTCCTCAGTACCACCACCCCTTATAAAGCCTGTTTGGTATATTGGTAATATTCTATTGTTAGGGTCCTATGCATTCAGTTCCCCTAAAAGTACTTTTCCAAACTATTTCCCTTCTATATCGGACAGTGCTATTAGTTTCTGAAGGAAATTGGGTTACTGGTTGATAGGTGTGAAACCCTACTCGTGCAGTAGCCTCAACTCTAGTCAGGGTGAAAAACAAGCAAATACCAAAATTAACATTTTCCCAACCCTCTGGTATCTTGACACAAAAGCAGTCAGGCTTAATTTAGAGGCAATGTTTAAAGTATTTATGCAACACATAAACAAAATTAAAGTGAAAAGACAACACAAGAAAAAAAACACTACAATTTAGAAAAACAGAGTAAAATGTAATAAATTATTTGACACGAACACAACAAAAATCCTATCAGTAGAACTGGGGATATGCAACTTTAAACATTTAGGTAAAAATTCTGCTTAAAAGCACATGGCGTGAAAGAAAGAAGAGAGGGAAACAATATTCAAAGATAAAATTGTTTCCCTCTCTTCTCCTTTCTTTCACTTCTTTCACTTTTGCTTTGTCTCTTATTTCTTTTCTTTTCTTCCTTTTACCTTTCAAAAAAATAAAATGCATTTACTTTAGCATTATAATTCGCATTATAATTCAAGTTTTTCTAGTATATATTCTTATAATATTTTATATATTTTAGCTTGTTAATCTTTTAAATGACTAATACCTTCTTGTTTTTTTTAATTTTTTTATCGGGTTATTTATATTGTTTTTTAACATTTTTTCTTACATTCACTTGGATTGTCTTATAGATCATTATTATGTTTTGTTGTAATTGCACGTTGTTCATATTTATTTCTCAATAAAGAAAGCATAATGCGTCAACTGTGAATATATGGTCACCCCAGACCAGGACAAAGTCACAAGTTCAGGCCGACCATTATGGAGCACAGGCCGGCTACTGGGATCAAATTAGGCCTGCTGGACAAAGCACCTTAAATCCTGGTTGCAGAGAATTGTGAAATCCAGCGTAGAGGATAAGTCATGCAGCAGCAGTTCTGAGGAGCTGCTGGTTTGTGAGGCAAGATCCTGCATCAAGGATGCGTCGCACAGCAGCGCGCTTGAGGAGCTGCAGGGCTGCCATGCGAGGTTCTGTTTCAAGGATGTTTTGCACAGAGGTGGGTCCAAGAAGCTGCGGGCTGCGATTTGAAGTTCCGCATCAAGAATGCGTTGCACAGTGTAGGTTCCAAAAAGTTCAAAGGTCCTACATCTGTGATGACTCATGCACTATCGGTTCCGATGCAAAGCTGCAAGGTGATGCATCGTACTGTTCCATATCTGCTAGGACAACAGTTGGGCTCGCCGACCACCTTCAGGCCTGCTTCCAAGAGTACAGGACTGGGATGGCACCACTTGACAGACAGGACCCTGTACATCTAAAGGCTACCTCATAGACTGTGAACCACTTGTCGGTATCATCTGTCACCACGTAGCTAGGCATGAGGTCTGTAGGGATGTGGACCTTTTTATCTCCATTAGACACTGGGGTATCACTGCCTGCATTACTGCTGGACTCTGCTTACTAGGATTTGAGGTCCATGCTCATTTAATGAGCTAGAAGAAATTTCTTCTCAGTTAAGGCTTTCTCCACTTCAGCTTTCTTTTGCCCTGCCTCCATTGCTAGTCTCTTTTCATCCATCTTATGTCTGGCTATAGGCAGCCTAAACTTCCTTTCAGCTTAACCTGTCTGCCAACTTCTCTAGGGACAGGCTTCATGAGGACATGCTGTTTTCTGTTATGGGAGCGAGTTCGAATTCAGGGGACATGTTAACCCCCCCCCCCCCCCCCCCCTCCGAGAGCTGCACTCCCAGATCTGTTCCCAGTCCCTCCTCATGTTCCTCCCCCTCTTGGCCCTCTGCTGCTGCCAGTGATTGGTGAAAATCCAACCATGTCCTCAGAACGTTCTGGAGCTCCAGATTCCTGGTGTTCTCTTGGCTGAATGTCCCATACCCTTACAGAACTTTTTGAGCTAAGCAACAGTGTAGCTCTCCAGATTGATGTGCGAACATTCCCTTCTTGCAGGTATGGTCAGAGACACAGAAAGTCAGGTACAATGAGAGATAATTTGGAAAAAGCAAACGAGCCAATCAAGGAGAATAAAATAAAAATAAAACACAATTGGTATCAAATAACAGGGATTTTAGTGTCACTACATAGGAATTGGGGTTACTCATTGAGGAGGGGATGAAACCCCATTCACGCAGCAGCCACAACTCTTGCCAGTGTGAAACACTAGCAAATCCAAAATTAATATGTGTTCAACCCTCTGGCAGCATGGCACAAAAGTGTGTCACCGTAGAACAATGACACTAAATGTACGACCCTTTGGCCACATGCAGCCCTCCTGACCTTTGCATGCGAGTTCCTGGGAAAAAGCTGTACTGGGCTGCTGTTTACTCTACTCAGCACTAACATTAAAAATGTTAAATAAACAGCCAGCTTTTATTTAAAGGTTAATTGCAGTTAAATAAAGGAAGTAACTAGGGTGCACTGCACCCCTTAACTTTATGAACACCATCATTTTAAAAGACTGCAAACAAAAAAATATGAAAGGGTCTTCAAAATTCAAAAAGTGCATTTCTTTAACCTGCCTGCAGAATCCTTTCACCTTAGTAAACCAGACTATAGCAGTTCATTAAAGATACATTTTTAAAAGGTATAGTTTTCAAACATGGATTTATAAACATTCGTGCTCCCCTACCTCTGCCTGATAACAATGCCATTAGTAATTAAATCCAAACACAGGAAAAGGTTTTGCACAGCACGCGTCCTGTAGTCATCTATTTCAAGGTCCTCTTGTATGTGATGATGAAAAACAAGCATTAGCAAAGCCAATAGGTTTTGTGATAGGATCGATTGGCTTTACCAATGTCTTTTGGCCATGCTCTAGGACTTTTGGCTTGTTCTCAATGATGTGCATTATCATAAAAAAAAGATAAAAATTAAAATTAAACAAATGTGTAGTGACACAACCACTATTTGCAGTCCAGTCCTTAATGTGTCAAATAATGGGTGCCAGTACCCCATGGCCGGTGCTTTTAAATGTGGGTGTCCAAATACCAAGGCTGCATAGTCCTGAATTCACTCCAGATCTCTTTAGTCAACTTCCAGACACTTCCTGCACATTTATGTGACTCTTGCAGGTTCCTGCTTTCTCATTTGATGATGTTTTTTCGGTCTTTCTCTTTCTCCATTCCCATTTCTGCTCCTGGCAAATGTAAAATGAGGAAAAATAAATGCTGGTTCACAAAAATGAATGCCTGTGGATCTCATTGGCAACCACTGGCTCAAATTGAGCACTGGTCCAGTTATTCCATTCCACTGGTGAATGTGTTAGAAAGCATGCAAGTTCTAGTGTAAAGATACGAGTTCTATATGTTTCAGTTTTTTTAATTTACCAATTCAAGATGCGGGCTGCCACTTGGATAAGTAAATAAAAAAAATATTAGAATGTAAAAGAGCTATTTCATAAAAAAACAATAATAAGACTGCAAATGGTGAAGGATGACAGAGTATGGCACTGGGATAGCAGAAGGTGGCACAGGGGAAAGCATCATATGAGGAAAGAATGTTTTCGACAGGGAAATTGTCTTTTCAATGCAATACCAGCACTTCTTAGAAGAACTGCGAGACTGATCAGTGGCGGCACCTCTACAATCGCTGAGGAGCTTTGCCCCACTGCCTAGCTCAGAGCCAGCAAATAAAAAATAAAACAGTGTTCTAGCATTGTTTTATTTTTCATTTGCCTGATCTGAGCCAGCTTGTGCTGGGAGGGGCGTGGTGGGGCATGAGAGGAGTAGTGCTATGTGCACTCCCTAAGTGCCCATAATAGTTTGGTCGGCCTTCTCAGGCCAACCAAAACACACATGCCCGCTTAGGTTTCTCCAGCTGGGCTCCATTGAACGTCGGGCTGGCATTGCTCACGTAACCAGTAGTGCCTGACTGCACTTTAGATTTGTATAATAGCGCTATAGTGCGAAAGTGCGCTTTGTATATCATTGTACTGTGCTGTGCTGTGCTGCCTTTGCCAAATTATTTGTCTTGTGCCTGATTGTGCCGGTGCCATTGCCAATTTGTTCGCGTTTTCATTGCTTGTGCCCCAATCCTCTTTCGCTTTTGGCTCGCAGCCATCCATTTTGTTGTTTGTTATTGTGCCTCTGCCCGGCTCTCCACCCCGCCCCCGCCTCCCAGCTGCTCCTCCCTCGCCCCTCCACCATCCACATATGACAGATGCCTTTGCGCGCAGCGTTCACGTGCAGCGGTCGCACTCCATGCGCGCCGAAGGTGCGCCAAAGGAAAGCCCGTCTACACCCGTTCGCGCCTGGACCGCGCCCAGCGCCAGACCCCCTGCCCCCCGCAATGCCCAATTCGCCCGCATAACGTACGCCGCACAACCCTCTCTGCCCTTAACCCCGGCCGACCACCAAATTGGTACCAAGCCGCCCCAGGACACACCCATGGACCTTTCTCCTGCCACTCCTGCAAATTCGACTACATCAGGACCCACACCAAATCCTCTAACTCCAAACATAATTCTGAGTCTAACCACCTGAAGTGCATCCTGTTGAACACCCACTCGGTCCACAGACACTCCATTGAACTCTGGAACCTACTCGACACTACTTCACCGGACGTCGCCTTCCTTACAGAAACCTGAATGAACGCCTCTTCAGCACCCGACATCACCATAGCCATCCCGGACGGCTACAAGATCATCCGAAAGGACCGCATCAACCAAACAGGAGGAGGCATCGCCATCGTCCATAAGAACACCACCCGCATCACAACCAGCTCCGACGATAACCTCGCTAACGCCAAACACCTTCACTTCCAGATCCACACCAACCCCAAGACCACACTCAGAGGCACCCTCATCTACAGACCACCAAGACCCCGCTCACAATTCAGTGAAGACATCACTGACTTCATCAGCCCACATGCCCTCACCTCCGAGAACTACATTCTACTAAGAGACCTCAACTTCCATTTGGAAAAGAAAAAAAGCAACACCACCTCCCTTGTGGACAACCTGAACAATCTCTGACTCAAACAACTTGTTGACACCCTCACCCACCTTGCCGGACACACACTCGACCCTATCTTCACCTCCAGCAAGCACATCTCCTTCGATCACACCACAGCCCTCCATTGGACGGACCACAGCTGCGTTCACTTCAGCTACAAAAAGACCACGACCCACAACCCCCCACATCCTATTCCTCGAAGAAACTGGAACAAAATCACCACCGACCAGCTCTTCACTTCGCTCCACCAAAACCCCCCTACCATATCACCGGACCCAAACCAAGCAGCCACCAACCTCACACTATGGATCACCCACAGCGCCGACGAACTAGCACCCTTGAAGAACCATCCTTTCAAGCAAAGTAGCAAAAAAGCCCCCTGGTTCAACAATGACCTTAAGAAATCCAAGAAGATCTGTCGGACTCACAAGAAAGCCTGGAGAAAAAACCCAACTTCTGACAACCTGGCCACCTTCAAGAACGCCACCCGCAAACACCACCAACTGATCCGATCCACCAAGAAATCAGCATTCAAGGACCGACTTGACAACAATGCCCATAACAGCAAGGAACTATTCATCATCTCGTTCCTCGCCAGAAGAACCCAGAGAGTCCGCCTCCCCCCTTTTAGATCAGAGGCCACCGAAGTCATCTGCGGCGTACCACAAGGATCATCACTCAGTCCCACCCTCTTCAACGTATACATGAGTCCCCTCGCATCCATTGCACGCCAACACAACCTCAACATTATCTCCTACGCAGACGACACTCAGCTGATCCTATCCCTCACCAAAGACCCAAACACCGCCAAAACCAACCTACACGAAGGGATGAAAGACGTAGCCGAGTGGATGAAGAACAGCCGCCTAAAACTGAACTTGGACAAAACGGAAGTCCTTATCTTAGGATCATCCCCCTCTGCCGGGGACGACTCTGGGTGGCCACCAGCCCTGGGAACAGCACCCAGACCTACGGATCACGCACGCAACCTTGGCTTCATCCTGGACTCCTCCCTCTCGATTACCAGACAAGCCAACGCCGTCTCATCATCTTGCTTCAACATCCCCCGCATACTCAAAAAAATCTTCCGTTGAATCCCCACCGAAACAAGAAAGACGGTCAACCACGCACTGGTCACCAGCCGACTGGATTACGGAAACACCCTCTACGCCGGAACCACAGCCAAACTACAGACAAAACTCCAACGAATCCAAAACGCCACAGCCAGACTCATATTGGACATTCCTCGGCAAGCTCACATTTCTGACCACCTCAAAGACCTCCATTGGCTCCCCGTCAACAAGAGAATAACGTTCCGCCTCCTCACCCACGCACACAAAGCCCTCTAAGACCAAGGACCCGATTGCCTCAACACGCGACTGTCCTTTTACTCCCCCTCCCACCAACTACGATCGTCCAATCAAGCCCTCGCCGCTATTCCGCGCATCCATAAATCCACCATGGGGGGAAGATCCTTCTCCTACTTAGCAGCCAAAACCTGGAATTCTCTCCCCACCCACCTCCGCCTTACACAGAACCACCTTGCCTTCAGAAAGCAACTAAAAACTTGGATATTCGACAAGTAAAGCACCCCCCGCCCCCTCCCTCAAGCGCCTTGAGACCCTCTGGGTGAGTAGTGCGCTATACAAATCTTTGAACTTGAACTTGAACTAGAACTAGAAACCCTCACAGACTCCCTGGTCTGAGCGGAGCGTCTTTGCAGCCTGCTCAGGTCAATCCTCGTTCTGCTCTCCTACAAGGGGAGCAACTTGGGGATTGGATGAAAGTCTGTGATGTGGTCCCAGTATCTGCTGGGACAAGGAGGAGAAGAGGGAGCGCTATGCAGGAGGCAGAGGGCACCTTAAGGTAAGATATTTAATTTTTTATGTAATCTAAGACCCCTGCATCCCCGCACTCCCCCTTCCGTGTTCCCTTCATCCACCCCACCACCCTTTGTTTAGGGCAACCTTCACTGATACATGTGATTGTGCATTACTAGCATCAACACTTTATATATGGTTTTGTAAAAACATACACAAAAGTAAACAAGAATTTTAAAATTCATACAAATTCCTACCCACAAGACATCAATTTTACAGCAGAAATGTAAAACATCAAAACTTCCACAGTATCGTCGTATTGTCACAGTAGGACTTGTGTGTTGCTATACTTTTAACATGGTCAAGCTTGCTGTCGACCTGCTACTCGGTCAAAGGAACTTTTAGGCAAGGTTGCTGCACCTTTAGGAGCTTTGCATCGGTAGCTCGTAGTAAGTAGAGCTCAGCTGATTCCTCGATCAGAGCAGGACGCACAGGGCAGGGGAAGCATTCGATGCAGTGAGAGTACCAAGAAGACATGGGGCGGCTTCCAGAAATGCTCGCCATCAGGCAGGATACTCAGGGTAGTACAAATGGGAAATGGCAGCATGAACAAGAAAGAAGAGCATGAGCAGAGCATGCATAAGGCAGAGCCAGCAGAGGAGAATACAAAGGGAGCAGATACATGTGCGTCTGGGTGCAGCGGGCAGCATTCATGGGGCAAGCAGCATTCCCAGGGCATGGTCGTCATTCAATTGACATAGTGGGCACGCATAGAAGGAGAGGTGTCAATGCAAAGGGCAGAGCATGCAAAAGCAAGATCAGGGCAGGTCAAGGAGGCATGCCATGTATTGGGACAGCAAACATGGCATGTAAAGGGCATCCCTGGTACTTGTAATAGAGACCAAGCAGAGACATGGCAATGGATACAGGCAAGGGACATGCACCATGCAGAGGGAGCACCCACATGCCAGGGGCGAGTATGTACACAACATTGGTGTTCGAGACTATACCAAAGACAGTGGCAGTTATATGTCAGGGCAGCACATGGCAGGAGAGCACACATATGGTGGGAAATTGATGGGCACAGGAACCAGCATAATCCACTTAGGAAGACTGCAAGAGGCACAGGGGCAGCACCGACATGCATGTTGCTTCAGGAATATAAAAGCGGCAAGAGACAGAATGCAAAAGTTACTGGTGCTCAGGATTTTGCACTGGATAGAAGCATGCAATAAGGAGCTGGGTGCAAATAAAGCCATTCGCCGGGATGCAGATGGATAAGGCACCCAAGGATCACGCTCGGGTGGTGTTGTCCCTGGCTCAGTTCTTGGTTGGTGGACTTCACAGGGCACACGGTGCAGACAAAGAGCAGGCAGGCAATCACTGCAGGTTCCTTCTTTGGCATGTTTGGGTGTGAGCTGTCCAGAGCAGGGACCTTTAGTCCGGGGGTTGTGTCCTCTCTAGGGGTGATTGCAGGTCAGGGCTAGGACGGCACAGAGGCTCGGTAATGCTGGTAGGAGGGAGAAGAAGCTGGGAGAGGCCAGCTGGAATGTGAAATTCGGGCAGGGGGAGTGTCAGGCATGGAGGGAGCAGAGGAGCAACAAAGATTCGCTCAATTACAAATTAACACACCAGCCCCATCTGTCGCATGTAAACATCCTTTCTCATAGAAAGCACAGCTCACAAAACAAATCGCAATAAGACATAAACACCATAGTGCTTGCAATATAAGTGCGTAAAGCATCGCACATATCCACCTGGCCTGCTCTCCCTCATAATCAACCTTAAGGAACGATAGGAGAGAGGAGGTGGGAGAAATGGAAAGCAGAAACTAAGGGGAAAACAGTGACTGAGTGAGGGGATGGGCGATATGTGGACGGGGCAGCGATGGGAATGAGAGGCCCCCCCCGCGTCTAGGGGAGGGGGGCCTTTAGTGGCATTCCGTGCGAGAGGAAGTGGCTAGAGAGAGGCTGGGCCAGTGCCCAGGGGAGTGGTCAGCAGGAAATATGAGGAGGTAGGGCTGGCAAGCTTGTAGTGCGTCACTTAGGTGCGCAGGCAGCCTCCCCCGGGGAAGGGAATAAGACCCCTGTGCACGAGGGAGAAGCCCTCTTTGTCCTCTTGCCTCGGGCGCCGCGGGTCGCAGTTAGAAGCGAGTTGCTGGTCGTCTCGCTGTTGCCCAGGTGAGGGGGCCTCACGGTGTAGTCTAAATTAATTTGGCTTGTAGTATAAACGATGCTGAGGTTTTCATGCACTTATTTGGGACACCGAGTGTTTTATTTTGGCTTGTAGTATAAACGATGCTGAGGTTTTCATGCACTTATTTGGGACACCGAGTGTTTTATTATGGTCCTGCCCGGGCGGGTTGCTGTCGATTGTTTGCTGCTGCGAGGGGGGCGCTGCTTCCTCCGCAGGTTCCCAGGTTCGATCCCGGGTTTCAGCTGAAGGTTTTATTTATTTATTTATTAATTTTGCTGACTAAAAAGCGTTAGAAACTGGAATAAAATGTCATAGGACTTGTTAGGGGTAAATGTGGTGCACGATTTATTTATTTAGTTATTTATTTGTGCGTTTTACACAGCGCGGACTTTACCCGAAGGTGTCAGAGCGCTTCACAATAGGAACAGAACTGATACATTAGAACAATACAAGTGAACAAATACAAAAGCAAACGTTACATTAAATGAAACTAAGCTGATCATTTAACGCTTTCATGGCCATGCAGCCGTTTTCATACGCAAGTTTGAGATGGCTGCGTTTTCAATGAGATCATCAGAACTGACAACCAAGGAAGTCTCCGTTAAATATTATGGGTGGAGGCTTGGATCGTGTTAAATCAAATGAAATCTAGCACCTGGAAGGCTTATCAAAGCCGCATAACTTTCGCCTACCTTAAAGAACGTGGATACTGTGTTGTTATTGTTAGATCGTGTGTGAAGGTCACTGAATGTATCTTTTCAATGAGCTGGACAATAATTCCTAGCATTAAAAAAGCAGGGCGGAAAGCTTGAGCACGGGTTGATTTTCAGTCTATTTTAATCGGGACAGTCGCCTCTTGAGAACGGAAAACCTGGATATCCACCGTAGCCAGGACAAGCAGGCAGGAACTTCTTTGTAATCCCCATTGATATGGAATGGCCATTAATGCAGCACCTAGTTGTGCAAGTTTGGGGTACCAGCACTAATTTGTGGGAACAGGGCTGATTTTCATACTGTCCTTGGCTCAGATCAGACTAGGTGAGAGAAAGGTGCCCCGTGCAGGTATAGATCTATAGCAGTTGCACAATTAAGGGTGCCATTCAGCAATCGGAAATGGTCTTTTGTTTAATGTTCAGGAACTTTTTGTTGGAATAAAAGTCTAAGAAACTCTTGAGACCAGACAGGCAGGCATCGTCTGTGACCACTTTAAAGTGCTTTGGGGGTAAGTTCTTATAAGCTCCTATTGCCATCGATAAAAGAATAACAAAGCAAGTTTTGGCTGCTGTTGACTGATGCTAATAGTTAATTTACACCCTCTGGGCCCATAAAATTGAGGGCTAAAGAACACAGGTACAATCCTAACAGAAGAAATACAATCAAGGGCTTGTAATTAAAAACTGTCAAATGCTGGTTTACGTGCTGCACCCTAAATGGATGCAATTTCCCCTTTTCCAAAGGTTTAAGAGTGATGTCTATTTTAAGGAATAGGTCAATGGCTAAGGGGTAGTGCAAACGGCGGGCGATTGCTGTATGGGAACGTGCTCGGGCGGGCGTTGCTCAGCCTTTGGGTCGAGTGTGCCTGCTAATGTAACCCTTTCTCTAAGAAAGTGAAGAGGTGAATTTTTAAAGGAAAAGCAGGCAGAGTGGGCAGTGTTTCGTTTGCCAGCCTGGGGACCTGCTTTTACTAGATGGAAATAAATTGATGTACTTTGCCTTGGACACTGGTTTATAAATGAATGTACATTTAAAGAATGTGCCAACCGCCGAGGTGAAGGGAAGGATGGTTGTGAAATGCGGCATTTGAACATGAAGGGGCCGCAATTTCCAATAACTAATGTCAGTAAACTAATTGTAGTATTCATGTAATGCAAAACACGACAAGGCATCCTGCGCTTCCTAAATATATGTCCCCTAGAGTCACTCGGAATAGTGGTTTTCTTTAGAGATGTGGGGATATTGAGACATCATGATGGAGGTTTTGCATTTCAAGGTACCGGGTGGGGGAGCGCGCTCGGGTAGTGGCGCCTCTGTGATTGATGACGGTGGTTGCGCGGGAGGGAGCCGCCGCGCTGGTCGGGCGTTTGCTTGGATTGTAGCTGCTGCTCTGCCGTGTCCTCTGGGCACAAGGCCAAGTAAGGCGCAGTCATGTTTGCGATCAGTTTCAGCTTACCGTTGTCCATCAATAGACAGAGTGGACATGCAGGGGCACGAAGAAAGGGTAAAAACCCAACAACGCCGCGTTAGCCGGTACACGTTTTTATTTATTTTTTATTTATTTATTTGTTTTTAGAAGACGGGTGAAGTATTCGGGGCGTCTTTGTGGAGGCTCGGGAAGCCGTCTCAGCGGGGCTGATGCACTGGACGGGGCCGAGGGCACATTTAAAGGGGCAAATAGCAATTGCTACCACAAACGGCCTGACTGTATTCAGGATCTCTCCTTGTTAAAAGTTTAAGAGCGTGTTGTATTTTACACAGGCGGCAGTAGGAGGCCTTTCACAATTCTTCTTTGCGGTGGCGTGCATGCGTCTCTTCCTTTCATACAGTGGGTGGCGATGCTCTGGGGTATTGCCAGGTATATCAGTCATTTAAAAAAACAGCAGTAGTGCTGGATGAAACATGTTTGAAACTGCATTTGTTCCTGATTATTTAGGACTTCCGGTTAGTGATTGTGGCTTGATCTTTAAGGGCTATCGGCAGGAAAGATGTGTAATTGCTGCCATAACAGTTGCTCCCATAACCGGAGTAAAGGCATTCCTTAAGGGAATGTCCATAACATCTCAAAACAATCAGGCTAATCTGCTTATTCATGCCAGATCTGCAGCAAATAGCTCCTGGTTTACAGGGGGCCATCTGTGGTAGGAGTTAAAGGTTGCCAGTTTGTTGAAGTCGATATGATGGCTGATGTTCATTAATGAAGAGTCTGAGAATCTGCGTCACTGTGGTTGGGGCAAAAATCTGACTTTTACTCCAAAGGTGAGGTTTATATCCTGCCGTTTTTCAGGTTACATTTCAAGATTGGTTCACAAGGGGTGATTTGGTTGCAGTTATTAGAACACGAGATACAATTCCGAAAGCATTGTGTAGCAGACTATGGTTTGGGGATGCATAGAGATGCACACATCTGCAGGTTTGTTGGTGCAATAAGTGTAAGTGGCCACGGATTGGAATTTTCATGGCATTGTAATTAGTCACCTAGGGTGCGGAGGTAGCCAGGGGCTGGTGCCACAGGGGCATTTTCATTGTTTGGTGTGCGTCATTAAGGGAGTTAGCAAATGACTAGATCATCTCAGTTTAAAAGCTCATCCCAACAACGGATGGAAATAATTTGGTGACATATTCCCTGGGATTCATTTGCAACATATTCTCAGGCAATGTGAGGAATTGTGCCAGTAAGTCCTTACGGAGGACTGAGGGTGTGCAACACAAGGTGCATGGAGTGAGCCTTTGGAAGGTACTTTATTGTAAAGCTCATCTCAGTGAAATGTGGAGATTCATTGGGTCTTGCTTAAATGCCAAACACATCTATGCAGCACTTATTTTTTCCTTGCAAGGAGCTCCCAGCTCAACCTAATACAAGGTGGTGACTCATTGGGTTTTGCCTGATTACCAAATAATGTTATGCAGAGATTCTCTTTCCCCTTCAACTACAGCAGTCTCTCGTAAGGGACTTATGGGGTAAAATACAATATCGCAAAGAATGGGCCTTGGGAGTGGAAAGCATTTTAAATCTCATCCCAATAACTTGTGGCAATTGAAATGTGGTGTAATCCACAGGTACTGTGGGGGATGGAATCAGCATATCAGAGTGAGGAAGTGCAGTGTACAACACAATTAATGGAGTGGATGCGGGGAAGGAAACCTTGAAAGGCCAAATATTTATATGCAGAGTTTCTCATTTCCTTTTATGCATCGGCAGTCCTTGGGGAGGACTGGTAAGGTGCAACACGATTATCAAGGAGTGGGTCTTGGCATGTTAAAGTGCATCCCAGAATGGGTGGGGATTTATTTGTGGCATAATTATTTGTGGCATAATTAATTGTGGCAATGTGATTAGCTACCAAATCGGGGCTGGCTGATGGAAAGTGGAATGTCATATGGGTGGCTTTGGCAGGTTAGACTTAGGGCCACGGGCAGTTCTGGAAATAATAACTTCATAGCTGCTCGCAATTATTGCAGGGGTTAAGGCATTCCAAACTCACAGAGGGGTGTTTTCAAAGGGTGATTTAGGCACAAGTGCTTACATAGCGCATGCTTCGGGGAGGAGCAGCTTCAGAGTGTATGATAACTACAGCTTTCTTGCCGGGGAGCTGCTCATGGGTTTATAAAAAATATTCTTTCTACTATGTATTTATACGTGCACTTTCAAAGGAGTAGATCACCAAACACTGACTGCTTGTTTTCTTTTTCTCCATATGCTGGTGGGAGGTGCACTGCGCCGATATGATGGCAACATGATCTCCGGAAAGCAACTGGCAGAACCGCCAGGATAGCCAACATTCAGAATGCACGCAAGAGTGGAGGAGTTTGTATTTGGTTTGGTAGTACTTTAACAGTTGCTATGCAACATGGTATCTCATACGGACAAAGTGGTAAGGGGTTGGGTTGTGTCCTGCTGGTACAACTCGCCTCGAGTGGATCTGGAGCTGAGGAATTGTAATACATGGTAACATGTGGCGCAGGTGGATACTGCGCCGCTTATGTTCAGTAAGGGTATTAAGTGGTAAGGGGTTGGGTTGTGTCCTGCTGGTACAACACGCCTCGAGGGGATCTAGAGCTGATGAAATTGTAAATACACGGTAACCTGTGGCGCAGATGCCTGCGCCCCCTTAGGTTCAGTAATGGTATTTCAATGGTTAATAAAATTGGTCAAAAGCTTGAGGTTTAATAACAAATAAAGACAGTGTTATTGACAAGTAATAAAAGCTATGGAGTGAGCACCAGCCGCAAGTATGTAGAATTGGGTGGATATGGGACAGAAGCGGAGGCTTCCCCCTGGGAGCTCACACACTAATAGTTTGGTGCTGGCTATATTGTATGGGTAATTCCCCTTGGGGCACGGAGAGCTGAGCATACTACCTGCACTTCATTGGCAATTTACAGCTGCTTTTAAGCAGTGCATTCTATACTGCAGCGGTTGGCACTTGCTGGGGAGGCATTGTTATCTCAGTACATCGCGTAGCAGCAGTTTACATTCTCCATAAATGAGCCAACATTAACAGTCTGGGTAGCGTATTAACAGGGTTATTTGCAGGAGTCTCCTGGTGATCAGGAATGCCGGGTTGGATCATTCCTCTACTCTATATTGGGGGCTTTGGCACCAGATTTGGAAGAGGAAGTAGCTACTGGGGGGAGGGTGAGAGCGCCAGTTGGCTCCTCACCCTGTGGCGGGGTCCCGGGCAAGAAAAATGGCGGGGACTCCTTTTGGCGGGGACTGGCTCATCCTGGAACAGGGAGGGCAGTCCATGGGGCTCCGGGCTGGCGGGAGAGGGGGCCGTCCTGCTGGTGGTCCTTGACTCTCCGGCCCTACCCGAGATGCCGGTGCTTGGAAGAAGCAATTTGGTGAAAGGGGGTTGAAAGCTCGTGAGCAAGGAAAGGCGCAAAGCAGTACCAGGCGGCAGCGTCTAGGGCATAGACGACAGGGAGTTACCTGGAATGGAAGCAATGGAGATGGGTTGTGGCCTGCTGGTACAACCCACATCCAAGGTGGCTCTGGAGATCTTGTATTGTAAATACAATGGTAACCTGTGGTGCAAACAATCATTGCACAACCCAATGTATCAATGTGTGTTGGATTGGTTTAATAAAGTTGGTATAATGTTGACAATGCCTCAACAAATAAAGAGTGTTATCTGAGAATAATAAAGACTACGCAGTGAAAACCAGACACTTTGTATAGTGCCTTTTTGTGGTGGGCCAAAAGGGAGGCAAAGGATGGTGGGACGAATCGCACGTTATATGCCTACTATTCTACAGTTCAAAGTAAAAAAAAAAGTACTTCTACAGGTGCACGAAACAGATAGGAAACAGTCCAAGCTCCACATATAGAACACTGATGAGCCTGTGAAGAAAGCTGGAGAACAGGAGAAGGTGCTGTCCAATGAGAAATAAGAAAACAAGAGTGGCGTTGGAGCCAACCAAAGGTAAGTAATGGATGATAATGGTTGGGGTCTAAGCCCCTTTTAAGATATTTATTTAATTACAAGAGATTTCACAAGATGCAAGCAAACCTAAAAAGGAGGGAAATTGAAATAAAAGAATTGCACAGGATCACACAATTTGATAATGTGGGGAAGCCGGGATTCATTCCAGGTTTTCCAGTTCTCCTTTTACAATTTATTACAGCCACTAGATGTATACGCTTCTCATACAACCACTTTATGCCCCCCTCCAAGTTCAAGTTCAAGTTCCAGAATTTATATAGCGCACTACTCACCCAGAGGGTCTCAAGGCGCTTGGGGAAGGGGTTCATTATTTATCGAATAGCCAGGTTTTAAGTTCTTTTCTGAAGGAGATGTGGTTCTGTGTAAGGCGGAGGCGGGTGGGGAGTGAGTACCAGGTCTTGGCCGCCAAGTAGGAGAAGGATCTACCTCCCATGGTGGATGTTTGGATGCGCGGGATTGCGGCGAGGCCTTGATCAGAGGATCTTAAGTGGCGGGTGGGTGTGTAGAAGGATAGTCGAGTCTTGAGGCATTCGGGCCCTAGCTTGTAGAGGGCCTTGTGTGCGTGGGTGAGGAGACGGAATGTTATTCTCTTGTTGACGGGGAGCCAGTGGAGGTCTTTCAGGTGGCCGGTAATGTGATTTTGTTGAGGGATGTCCACAATGAGTCTCGCTGATGCGTTTTGGATACGTTGGAGTTTTTTCAGTAATTTGGCTGTAATTCCGGCGTAGAGGGTGTTTCCGTAGTCCAGTCGACTCGTGACTAGTGCGTGGGTGACAGTTTTTCTTGTCTCGGAGGGGATCCACGGAAGATTTTTTTGAGCATACGAAGTACGTTGAAGCAGGAGGATGAGACGACGTTGACTTGTCTGGTCATTGAGAGTGAGGAATCTAGGATGAAGCCCAGGTTGCGTGCGTGATCTGTGGGTATGGGTGCTGTGCCCAGAGCCGAAGGCCACCATGAGTCGTCCCAGAGAGAGGGGGATGATCCTAGGATGAGCACCTCCGTTTTGTCTGAGTTAAGTTTTAGGCGGCTGGTTTTCATCCATTCGGCAACTTCTTTCATACCTTCGTGAAGATTGGTTTTGGCGGAGTTAGGGTCTTTGTGAGGGAAAGGATCAGCTGGGTATCGTCAGCGTAGGAGATGATGTTAAGGTTGTGTTGACGCGTGATGGATGCGAGTGGACTCATGTAAACGTTGAAGAGGGTGGGACTGAGTGATGAACCTTGTGGTACACCGCAAATGACTTCGGTAGCCTCTGATTTGAATGGGGGAAGTCGTACTCTCTGGGTTCTTCCGGCGAGGAAGGAGACGATCCAGTCCAACGCTTTTCCTTGTATTCCGATATTGTTGAGGCGTTGTATGAGGGTGCTGTGACAGCCTATGTCGAAGGCGGCGGAGAGGTCGAGTAGAATGAGGGCCACTGTTTCTCCGTTGTCCAGTAGTGTTCGGATGTCGTCTGTGGCTGCGATGAGGGCGGTTTTCTGTGCTGTGTTTGGCTCGAAAGCCGTTCTGTGAGGGATCGAGGGAGTTGTTGTCTTAGAGGAAGGCGGCGAGTTGGCTATTGACGGCTTTCTCAATGACTTTTGCCGGGAAAGGGAGGAGGGATATTGGGCGGTAGTTTTTGAGTTCAGAGGGGTCTGCTGTGGGTTTCTTCAGGAGGGCGCTGACTTCGGCATGTTTCCAGCTTTCTGGGAAGGTAGCAGAGTTGAAGGAACAGTTGATAATATCACAGAGGTGGGGTGCGATGATGGAGTCTGCTTTGTTGAAGATGTAGTGGGGACATGGGTCGGTTGGTGAGCCAGAGTGGATGGAATTCATAAGGCGGATGGTGTCTTCGGTGGTGATTGGGTTCCAGGCGTTGAGATTGTTGGAGGGCGGTATAGGTTCTGAGGGGGGTGGGTAGGATTGTTCGTTGGTATTGTTTTCGAAGCTGTTATGTATGTCGGCAATTTTGTTGTAGAAGAAGGAGGATAACGAGTTGCAGAGGTCTTGGGAGGGGGTGATGTCGTTTGAGGCTGTGGTGGGGTTGGTGAATTCTTTGACGATATTGAATAGTTCCTTGCTGTTCTGGGCATTGTTGTTGAGTCGATTCTTGAAAGCTGATTTCTTGGTGGATCGAATCAGCTGGTGGTGTTTGCGGGTGGCTGCCTTGAAGGTGGTCATTTTGTCGGTGGTTGGGTTTTTTCTCCATGTTTTCTCAAGAGTATGGCAAAGTTTCTTGGATTTTCTAAGGTCATCGTTGAACCAGGGGGCCTTTTTGCTGTCTTGTTTGGTGTGATGCTTTTTCAAGGGTGCTAATTCGTCAGCGCTGTGAGTGATCCATTGTTTGAATTTGATGGCAGCTTGGTTACGGTCAGATGAGAGGGCGGTGGGTTTTTGTTGAGCGATGTGAGGAGTTGGTCGGTGGTGATTTTGTTCCATTTTCTTCGGGGAATAGGTGTGGGGGGTTGTGGGTCGAGGTGGTTTTGTAGCTGAAGTGAACACAACTGTGGTCCGTCGAATGGAGAGCTGTGGTGCGATCGAAGGAGATGTGTTTGCTGGAAGTGAAGATTGGGTCTAGCGTATGTCCGGCTATGTGGGTGGGGGTGTCAACAAGTTGTTTGAGTCCGAGATTAGCTAGGTTATCCAGTAGGGTGGTGGTGTTGCTGTCGTTATTCTTTTCCATGTGGAAGTTGAGGTCTCCTAGTAGGATGTAGTTCACGGAGGCGAGGGCATGTGGACTGATGAAGTCAGTGATGTCCTCGCTGAATTGTTTACGTGTTCCTGGAGGCCTGTAGATGAGGGTGCCTCTGAGTGTGGTTCTGGGGTCAGTGTGGACCTGGAAGTGGAAGTGTTCCGCGGTGGAAAGGTTTGCGTCGGAGCTGGTCGTGATTTTGACGGTGTTTTTATGGACGATGGCGATGCCTCCTCCTGTTTGGACGGGGCGGTCTTTACGGATGATCTTGTAATTGTCCGGGATGGCTATGGCGATGTCGGGTGTTGATGATGCATTCATCCATGTTTCAGTGAGGAAGGAGATGTCTGGTGATATAACGTCAAGTAGATCCCAGAGTTCGGTGGCGTGTCTGTGGACCGAGCGGGTGTTCAGCAGGATGCACTTCAGGTGGTTAGGGTCGGACCTGTGTTTGGGGTTAGTGGTTGTGGTAAGGGTCTTGACGCTGGTGAATTTGCAGGAGTGGCATGCGAAGGGCCCATGAGTACCTCCTGGGGCACCTTCGAAGCATTGGGGAGTACGTCCCGGGTTAAGGGCTAGGAGGGTGGCTGCATCATACTTGATGCGGCCAGAGTGCGGTTTGCGGGGGCCAGGGGGTCTGGCATACCGCAGCGCGTGGACGCTGCGTGTAGGAGCATTTGTCTTAAATGAAGAGTGGAGGGGGTGGTGGGTGGGAGGGTCAGCTGGGAGGCGGGAGCGAGGTGGAGGGAGGGTCTGGGACGGCACAACAAACAAAATGGCAGCAACCAAAACAAACAATGGAGCGCTATGGGTGAAATGTAATTCTAGGCAGCAGTGGTGTCGCGCTATTAGCAAATCAGCAGTCAGACAATAAAATACTTTGCAAAAGCCAACCGCGATGCTATTAAATATCCTGCAGGCGAGCGCATGAGAGCAAAGCAAAATAGGGCAGGAACGTCATGTGCAGTGTAAGGAATACGTTGAATTCAGTTGGGATTGGGTAAGACTCAGTCCAGATGTCCAAAAATCAAAATGTACATCTTGTTTGAACTCCCAACCAAGAGCAGACAAGGGAGGGTCCGAGGATCAGCTAACCAGAAGAAAGTCTGACCCCCAGACAGATTGGGAGGGTGGTGCAATAATGCAAATGCTATTTTATATTGGGCTACATTTATTGCCCAAACATAGCCCAAAATATATATTTAGGGTGTCAAGTTGGGCTACCAGCCACCATTTTAGGTCCAGGTGACCTGGTGGCTGGTAGCAGGGAGCTTAGAGTGATTTCAATTCTGCATAGTTTCACCTCTGGAGGGGGACATTTCATATTAATATCTTAGGTTATTAGGGACTTACTTGTGTAGTTCAGCCACGGGAATGAGGGTAGTTGGGGCGAGGGCAGGGCCCTAGGGACAAGGAAAAGGTCACCAGATTTGGTAGAATGTTTTTGGGATACAGTGGACATGGCAGTTCAGGTCCAGTCCTGTCTTCTTTATTTCAGGTGCAGGGGTGACGTGAGATTCCAGACTTAGTAGCGTTGGAAGTGGCTCGTCAGTACAGAGGGGAAGAGAAGGCTGGGCCCTGCATGGTTCACCTGACATTAACAGGTTATCACGGCGTGGCCAACGCATAAGGGTCTAGGATGAACTTGTTGGCCCCAGACCCGGTGGGTTTCAAATGACCTCTGGTACACTTGCAACCACTGCCAGACGAGTAGCATCGGCGAGGCGGTGGAGACGGGTTAAGTCAGCACCCCAGGTGCTGGGCGTCACACCACGAACGTGGATTTTGGATCCGTTTATGCATGGGAGATGGGGGTGGGCCCTGGCTGGGGCGAAATGGAAGACCCGCTTGGAGTCACAATATTGGGCTATGAAGAGGATAGCCTGGAAGAAGGGGAATTGCGGGAGGAGGAGGTGGACTTGAATTGGTGGGGGTCGACTAATCAGTTGTCCAGTGTGTTGCAGGTGTGTAAAGAATGTCCGAATAGGAGTTTGGCAGAGGAGAGACCACTTGTCACCAGGTAAGGTCAAAGAAGCTGTACATGCACCCAAGATGCGTGGATGCCTGCGGATTGCCGGGAGGGGAGAGGGAAAGACTGCGCAAAGGACAATATTTGATGAACATGGGAGTGGGTACTGAAGAGAAAGATAGTGCCCAGGCCAGGGCAGTTTCGCAAGGAAAACTAAGGGCTTGAGGTGAGAAGCAGAGGGTTGGTTGAGGCAGGAAAAAAGAAGGTGCGACCTGAAAGTTAGGAGCTCAAGATAAAAAAGGTACTCTAGATGGATGTGACCAAACCACTGGGGGCTCATTTAATGTTAGCCATGAAAGAGTGCATTTAGAAGGGGGAATATGTGGAAACTCCTCCACAGAGAGGTGCGTGGAAAAGAGGGTTCCAAGGAGGAGTATGAGTTGGTAAAGCAACCGAATGTACCCCAAACAATAGAAAATTGGACCTCTGCATTTCTGATTTATGTCAGCCTATAATGCGAGAAATACCCAGAGCGAGACCTAGCCATGTTTAAATACATTTATGGGGTACAGAAAGCCCAACTCACGGGGGAGGAATATGTGCGAGCCCAATCTGACAAGGAATTTCAGGCAAATATGGCTTGGGATCTGAAAGCAAAATGGGGGAACTGGACTCAGACCTTGGGCAGCAAACCATGGGAGCCACGAAACTGGGAAAGACCATCTTCACAGCAAGTGTTGTGCTTATAGTTAATTGCCCCCTTCAGGAATGTCCCACCCGAGGAGGGGTGGGAGGGTCACCAAAAGTTTAATCAGGGATAGGGTGCACCTGCTGGGATTTTAATAAAGATAAAGGAATGTGCACATGAGAATATTGCGAATTCCACCATGAATGCTCGAAATGTGTGTGGCGGCATGCCCTTGTCATTTGTTACTGGTCAGGGAGTGGCTATCACAGCCAGGGTGCGGGGCAATGGCAGCAGTATGGGAACAACCAGGGAGGGCATCAGCAGCAATTCTCAGGTCCCAGCGTTGGAAGTGGGACCCAGCAATCGGGTGCAAAAGGCTCATAGCAGATCAATCTCAAGAGGTTGGAGTATTGGCTGGGGTTTTACGGGAGACCAGAGTAGGCAAAATCCTTGGTGAAAGGGTTTCACTGGAGTTTTTGCTTTAGGTACGGTGGTCCTGAGAAGCGGTGGTGGGTGGACAACTTGCGTTCAGCAAAAGAACACAGACAGGTGGTGCAGGAGAAATTGCAGAAAGAGATCCCAGAGGGTAGGATGGAGGTACCCTTTCATGATTGTCCAATAGGGGATCTAATCATGTCACCCATTGGAGTGGTGCCAAAGAAATAGATGGGCCAATTTAGTTTGATAAGGCATTTGTCCTGGCCAGAGGAAATGTCAGTGAATTAATTCAATGTGGAAGAGGTGGCTTCCGTATTCTAATCTTCAGTAGATGTGGCCATGTCACTGTATTAAACAGTAAAAAAAATATATCTTGTTAAATTAGCTTCTGCTCTTAGCCATTTTGCCTACCAGCCCCATTTTGTGTTTCTCCGGGGACTCTGGTGAAGTTAGATGTTACGTTTTCACTGAAAACTGGTTGTATTGATAAGGCTCACGAGTCAGCAGTCCTGCCCTGTCGAAGGGCCTACGTGCACAGATGTCTAATCTGTTAGCCCGACAATGTCTGTAACCTCCCTTGCCTATCTACAAAGATGACGTGGGTAGGGGTACATCAGGATTCAACAGTTCAGCATGTAAGCATTGTGTAAAGGGTTGCGTAAGGGGTTGTGTAAGAGGTTGTGTAAGCGTTATGTAAAAATGCTAAAGAGGGTTATGTAAAGTATGATATAACCATGACAAAGGGGTTTTAGTGAATTCCTATGGTACCCAAAATGTATAAAAGGCAGGTTTGGAAATGTTCTAGTTCATTCCCTCTCAGGCACTTGCAGTGTCTGTATGACGGAGCCATCTAATGAGATATAATAAACTTGTTTTGTTCCACTCCAGTGTCGATCCTCATTTACTGAACGCGTAGACAAGAGGGTGCCTGCACCAATGAGACTGATAGGAATCTCTCTCCTACAATTGGCGCCTAATGTGTTGCCCCATTGTGGGACACAGCTGGACCAGAAGGAGGTCATTTCGTCAGGACAGAAACACTAAAGGGCGCCCCGCAGACTGAGACTTGTTCTCGCGGTCAAGGTGGTTTTCTGCTTATCGACCTGACCTTTGTGGCGACTGTGTGTCTTAACTGGGGCTTTTCGGTTGGCATTTTGGAGGTGATTTATTGATCTGAGGATCGGCAGGTGAGAGTTGGGGTACTGTGATCAGGTAGGATCGAATTGGTTGTCTTCTTGGGTTTTTGTTAGTAAAAGTCATTTGCCCAAATGCCTTTGACAGGTAATGTGAGAATTTTTTCTCATCTTTTGGTTTTAGTATAAGAGTCTCTTAACACTATTGTTAAGAAGTTTTTGATAAACATGCGGTTTGAGCCCTCTTCGTGCACTATGTTGTTTTTGCAACAACAGTAATGGTTTAGAAGAAAGACAGCCAGCTTCTTTAGAAGGCACTCCAAATTATTAAATGTACATTAAATATTGTATTTCTTCCATACTGTTTAGTGCATTATGAAATAAATATAAGAACGCAGATGCAAGTTTACAGTGGCCACTTCATGGTACCTTTGAAGGATTTAAATAAATTACAATATATAGAAGAACAACTTTTTAAAAAGAAAAGTAGGCAGGGTATGTTTGATTCTATTGCGTTATGGAAAAAACTATTAAACAGAAGCAGATTAAAGAAGACAAGGAGAGGAAGAAAGCTGAAGAGCAGACTAAAAATACAAGAAGAATGTGTAGAAAGTGATGAGAGACGATTTGAACTTCAATTGCAAAAAGCATATGTGATTAAAGAAGAATCAGTGTTTAAGGGTTTAAAGGAGGAGGATTCAGAACTAAAAGAAATGCTTTGCAGACCAGCCCCGCCTCTATATGTGCCGAACCCTATCAGGAATATTGCAGTCCCGACGGCACCTCCTCAGTTACACTCAGTAGTTCAAATGTATCCTCCATTGCCTGGTGTCTCTGCTGCAACCCCTGTCCTTGATAGAAAGATTGGAGCACGTACACCCACAACTCCTAAATGACGTCATAGATCTACCCTTACGGAAGATGACAAAGTGGTATTATTGGTTAGGGCTTGTGAATGAGTTCGGGTTGACCATATACGATTGGATGAGGTTTTCATGACTTTAACACAAAATCCACAAATGACTTAGCAATATTGAAAGGGAAATGGCTAATGCACTAATAGAGGATTGGAGGACTAATATGGATGAGGAAGCTCCTCGTGAACTAATTAGGATATGTAAATGGACAAATGAAGAAGCGCTGACCCCTGCTCCTTTAAAACTAGCGGTAGAAGAGATATTTATTAAGAAAAGAAAACTTAAGTGGCTCATGTCGGCCTCGGCTAAAGCTTTTCCTATGCGAGAAGCGACCCCTGTGTTTCAAGCAGCCGTAGGCAACGGTCAGGGTGCAAACGCGGCTACGTTCCGGTTCCAATAGATTTATTCCCCTTGGAAGCTATCAGACGTATTGGCCCTTAAAAATTATTTACCTGTCCCCAGAAAAAAGCAGAGTGCATTTTATGAGGAATTGAATGCTGTCGTAACTTCTTGTGTTAAGATTTTAGTTGATTTTGATATGTTTTTCCGATTGATATTGCCCCCTGACCTTTGGCGGATGGTCCGCGAACAGGACCATGCGGCTTTTGGTGGTACTTGGGTGTAATTACAAGCGGTGGATATTGATAGGAAAGCGGGGAGGAACCACCACAGCTTATATTAGATTTACCGGGTCTCATCATTACTTATTTGAAAGAGATAGTGCCACCAAAGAAAATATCATGGGCGAAATTGGTAGCTTGCAAACAAAGGAAAGATTAGTCAGTCCCTGATTTTTTCAAAAGGTTTGAAATGATATTTCATGATTACAGGGGTCAGGACACAACTTTTGAATCAAGTAAATGATGAAAAAGAAAGGAAAGAGGGTAAAAATAAGGAATGAATTAAAAACTAAAATGTTTGCAACAGATTTATGGGCCACAGAGAGGTAGATGTCGTGGAGTATTTAGAGCTGACCTCTCAAGTAGAAATATTCAAGACTCTCGGACCTTTAGTTCGTTGGGAGGGAATCAATGTGCATATTGTAAACAGGAGGGACATTGGCGATCTGAATGCCCATTGCTTCACGAACAAGGTAGAGGTACGAGGAGTGACAAGGGGCCCTCAACGGCGTCATGGTCCTAGTAATAGACAGAATTATTTTGATAATCCCACCCGACGAAAGCCTATTATGCTGATGATTTCAGTGCATCTGATGTCACGGGTGTGCATTTTAACTAGGATAGCTTACAACGAGGAGAGGGATTGGTTTCCATACCAATCAATAGAACAGGCCCATATGTTGCTGCTTAAAATTGGGGACCTCACAGAAGCTTCTGGTGGATACTGGGGCTACACGAAGTGCGCTTTCTTAAAAACTGATCCCTGGGAGTCTCTTGTCTGGCCATAATAACCTGTCGATAGGCTTTGTCCTGTGTCTAAACCCCTGGATCTTACTATTGGACCGTTTACTGTCAATTCACTCTTTCGTCTTGCACCAAATTGTCCTGATAATCTGCTGGGTCTCGATTTACTCAAACATTTCCATGCACGCATCTATTGTTCACCGGATGGTGTATATGTTACGTTTAGGAATCCGATGCGTAATAAGCAGTATGTTATTGATGAAGTCTCACATGCATTATCTACTCTCCCGCCTTCTGTGTGGGTGGAGGGCGAAACTGACTAGGGTTTTTTATCTATTAAACCAGTGCATATTCCTAAATAAAGTGCTGTTTTGCCTCGCATACCTCAGTATAAAATATTGCAGGAAGGTGAAAACGCCTCAGTTCAGATCATAGAGGGTGGTAGAAGGGGTAGTGGAAGAGACTGTAGCAATGTTTGTAACAGCCCTATTTTGCCTGTTTTAAAGCATTCCATTTCTGACGATCAAGAAAAAGTTGATAGTTTTGTAATCGATTTACGTGAAAACAATAAAATAGTTGTGCCACAGTTTCCCCTAGTTCCAGATATTACTACTTTTTTTTTTTTAAATATATATTTTTTATTAAAGGTAACATCAGTTGGTTGCAATCAGATGCATCATATTACCAGAAAGTTCCATTGCGATATGTTCCTTTGCCACATAGAACGTTACAAATATACAAATGAGCTCTATCATATTTCTCAGCCCACTAAACAATAAAGTACTGTAAGTTGTTTGCCAGTGTCTTTCCATTGCATATTCAGTCGCTCAGATCTGGGTCTGAGTCCTCCGGAGGAGGAGCGCATATATTCCCACGAACTTCGTTCCATCTACCCCACACCCTCTTCCATTTTTGTCGACAACCTCTGTTAATGAACACTGCTTTCTCTGCAATCATAGCGCTGTCTAGGTCATAACACCATTGTTGATTGGAGGGGACCGCCTGTGCACCCCGTAGCCGAGCAATGTTCCGTTTGGCTAATGCCATCCCATGGTCGCCCAGCTCTGCTCTGTATGGTTCAGGTCAGTTGGTTCCCACACATTGAGTAGGCATCTGCTCGGCTCGGGGAGATCTCGTGATCACTTACTCTGGCGAGTGTGTCCATGATCGCACTCCAATAGGCAGTAATGCGGGTATTACTACTTTATTGGCAATGATTCCTGCCACTGCTTGTGTTTTCTAGGTAATTAACCTCAAGAATGAGTTCTTTTCTATTCCCATTGCTCCCTCTAGCAGGTATTTGTTTGGTTTCTCTATTAAGAGGCGATCATTCCAATTCGGTTGTGCTCCCCAGGGGTATACAGAAAGTCAGAGCATTTATAGTCAGGCCCTTAAACGTCAACTTGATACCTTGCAGTTATCTCTGGGCACTTCCTTGTTATAATATGTGGATGATCTACTGATAGCAGCCGACATCACTGAACTATGTATTGAGGCTACCCTGCTTTTACTGATTTACCTTGCGAAATTGGGCCACAAAGTATCAAGAAATAAGTTGCAGTTTTGTTGACCAGAGGTTACCTATTTAGATCACCTCTTGTCGAAGGAGGGAAGGACACTGACTAAAGACAGAATTCAGGGTATCATACATACACCTATTCAAATGCAAAAGGACGTTAGGGCATTGATTGGCATGGCGTCCTATTGTAGTCATTGGATCCCTAATGTTTTACTCATTATTGAACCCCTTCTTTCCCTTATGACTAAAGATACCCCATTTTACTTGCCTTGGTCTTTTGAGTGTCAGGATACATATCAGCAACTCAGAACAGTTTTATGTTCTGCACCTGTATTGGGAAGACATGATTATATGAAACCATTTTCTCTTTATGTACACAAACGAAAAGGTTGTGCATTGTCTGTCCTAACACAGCCACACAGGGACAGATAACGCCCATGTGCATTTTTGTTCTGCAGTTCTGGACCCTGTGGCCACGGCACTCCCTGGTTGCATGAAAGCTGTGGCAGCAACTGCCATTTTGATCAGACAATCAGCAGGATTTGTTTTGGTCCACAAACTGATGTTTTTTTTCCCGATTCAGTTGATGTATTATTGAATCAAACTAAGTCACAAAATTTGACGAGCGCTTGTCTTACCGGGTACAAACTCACTTTGTTAGCATAACATATTACTCTTAAACGATGTCTAACCCTAAATCCTGCCACTTTGTTGCCATTGCATTCTGAACAGCCTAGTGATATACACGATTGTATTTTCACCACTGAAGAACAAAGTAAGGGTCGAGTGGATCTTACCGATACTCCTTTGTCTGATGCCCAGGGTGAATTGCATATAGATGGGTCGTGCTTTAAATTACCTGATGGCACCACAACTGCAGCTTACGCCATTACTACGCTGCACACAATTGTGGAGACGGCTCAAATCCCCTATAAATCTGCACAAGCTGCCAAACTTATTGCACTCCTGAGAGCTTGTGAGCTTAGCCAAGGACTATCTGGAAATATCTATACAGACAGTCACTATGCCTTTGGAGTTTCACATAACTTAGAACGCTTGTGGCAGGAAAGGGGGTTTCTGACATCACACAGAACAAAGATTTAACATGGAGAATTAATTCACAATTAATTGACTGCATTAACGTTACCAAAGCAGGTGGCTATTGTTAAGTGTAGCGCACACCAGAAAGTAGTAGATGATGTGGGAAGAGGCAATGCTTTTGCAGACAGTACTGAAAAAGAAGCACGTAACCAACAAGGAAAATTGATGTAATGTATTCCTCTGCAGAAATATTTTGGGGTGTAAACGAAGAAATTAGAGAGATTCAACAGATGGCAACAAAGGAGGTAAAAGAACAATGGGAAAAGACAGGAATATTGGACTGTGAAAATTGTTGGAGAAAAGGGCCAGATGGGGACAGGTGGAAATTACCCAGTTCTTATGTATTACCATTTGTCACTATGGCACATGGCCTTGCACATGTTAGCGCAAAAAGTATAGACACAAAATTAGAGCAAGTATTGGAGCATACATATAACACAAGATGAGCGTCATGTTAAACACTGCATTATCTGTATGCAACACAATCCGGGGAAGGGAGTGGCTACCCCAAAAGGAGCGTTCTCTCCACCTCGTGCACCATTTGAAGTCCTGCAGATGGATTTAATTGATTAGAAAGATGTAATAACCTTAATTATGCCCTGGTTATTGTATGTGCCTTCAGTAAGCGGGTGGAGGCGTCTCCTATGAAAGATAATACTGCACTCACCACAGCTAAGATTCTTTTAAAAGAGTATATCCCTAGGTTTAAGATTTGTCAAATTTTATGGTGCGATAATGGACCTCATTTTTTTGCACGTTAGTAAATTAATTACTGAGAATTTTGGCATATGTCAGAAATGTCATGCCGCTAATCATCCCCAGTCTGCCGGTTTGGTGGAATGGTATAGTGAGACTTTGAAACTTAAATTAGCTAAGGTGCAGGCCTCTACGAGGCTTAAGTGGCCTGATGCTTTGCCATTAGTCCTCATGTCCACACGAGCAGTGGCACACAGCAAGTCCGGCCTTACACCTTATGAGGTGGTATTTGGATGGCAAATGAATGTATGGGGTACCCCACGTCCTAAGAAAATTAGAGAACTTGATTATCCTATTTTGTAAGATTACATGAAGGAACTTACAGACAATCTCTTTTTGATTCATTAACAGGTGCAAGACTCACTTCCTGAAAATTTTGAAGGTTCTGGGCACTTGTTACAACCCAGTGATTGGGTTCTAACACGAAAATTCCAGCGTTCGAAGAACTTGAAACCTCGTTGGAAAGGGCCTGAACAGGTTCTCTTGGCAACACGAACAGCAGTCAGAGTTACGAACAGAAGGAGTTGGTTACATGGGTCACACTGTAAAAAAGTGCCAGCCGATCTGACTCAGATTACAGAAACCGAGAACGCAGGAATTACACACAATATTCTCAGCAATGAAGAAAAGACGGATCATTACTTTACCACACCTGAAGAATTGCTTTTCACTGATCCAATGATAGATGGGAGAAAGAGGTACAATCTGAGACCTCATGTTACCCACTGAACGAAGGACTTTGAAAAAAGGGTGCAGCGAGTCTGAGCCGGTTAGAGGGCCTACTTGGTAGGAGACTCTGTGCTGCAGTGGCAGCCGAATTAGATTTGGTGTAGTTTGTGGTGTGGATATTCTAAATCCATGGAAGAACCCAAAGTTCTGAACTACAAATTGAGTTGTGGCAAATCATCCGTTTTACAGTATTCGAATGGAGATAATTTGAGGGTTTTTGGTACAGAAAGCCCCTGACACTATTTGAGTGATTATCAATCTACTTTGCTCAGGACTGGAAGAAGAGTCAGAACTTTCCACTTCTTCACCAAGGAATTACACCCTTTGAAAGAAGCAGTATATCTAATGATTATTGAAGCTATAGGGAATGTGCTAATGGGCGATTTTTCCTGAGTACTTGCTATATTGACTTCCTTTTTTTATTTGCTAATATTGAACTGCAAGCCTTCAACAATTTGTTTTTCTTTATCGTTTAGTTTGGATTTTGTTGAGGTGAATAAGTGTTGTTTAATTCAAATGTTTGCTTTTCCTCTAAAATTCCCCATTGACTGATACATGCATTGGATATAAACAATAGACTCTTTTGGAAAAAATAAAATTTTGTGCGGCATTTTAAAAGAGACAATACAGTTCAGAACATTGTTGGTTTTTAATCGCTAAATATGGAGGAAGAACAACAGGATATTCAACACCTCACGTCTAGAGAGAAAACACAGAGCAAGTTTAATTAGTGTTATAGGAATTTGTGCAATAGCTTTGTTTGTACATGTAAAATTTCCTGTGCATACGCTTGTACCCCCAACATCTACAGAGTCCGAATATTACCATTTTAGACTGTCATTGATAGAAGAAAAACAAACTCTTCTACAAGAATAATTCATTTATTCGATTGTTACATTACGCCCATAGCATTACTAACATTTCTAATTGTTGGGTTTGCGGATTGTTACCTGTACCACAGGGTGCAGGGGGAGCTCCTCTCATTCTACTCCCATTCTCCCACAATGGTTCTTGTGCTTGGTTTGCACTTTTGTGGGCGGCAAAAATTAGGGGCATTTCTAGTGCTGATGTAGGGGGTCTTAATAAGAAACTGAATACAGTATGTTATCCAGACGATGATGGTATTCCGCAAGCAAAGGGATCGGAATGGGAAAATGAGGAATATCCTAGAGGTACCTCTGTCATGAGATATGTCTTTGGAAGGCCACGGACCAAACTAGAGAAAGGATCACCTATTATAACAGTAACAGACACACAAGCTCCCCTATGTGTAAAACGTTTTGGTCCCATTTTTGTAGGTAATAGTGATTTTAACACTGTATTGACTATAACAGGTCTGTCTCTTAGTAGTTTTCTAGCATCCCATAATACATATTTTATTTGTGGGATTAAGGGATATTTTTTTCTACCTCCAGGATGGTCAGGGATATGTTATGTAATGTTCCACCTCCCTTCCGTTTATTTAGGTCCAGCTTCTTATCAGAAGACTGGACTATCGCCTCTCAATCCTTTATTAACTCGGACCAAGAGAATTATAGATGTCAAAGAAGTGGATCAGACTGACACCTCATTGCAAGAATATGTTGACATAACTTGGATATGTTTTTCTTTGTTTTGCCACCACTTAACAGTAGAAACATACGAAGACTCACTAGAGTAGTTGAGGCAGTAGTTAATCAGACTACGGAGCCCTAGTTAACATCACTGAGGCACTCCAGGCAGCAAGACTTGTAGTTTTGAGGAGTGTATTTCAAAATAAAGATCCAGTCCAATCGCGTGCAACTATAACAGTGACAAACAGGTGGTTTTTTTTGGAGTCCTCCTCCCCACTACACTCTTATAAACATTATAAGGAGGTAATGCACTGTGCTCCGCTCACATTAAAATACCTGATCTCTCTGACAACACCTCAGAACACCCACTCAAAGTGAGCCAACCCAGAATTGGTCACACAAGTCCACCACAAACATTAGATGTTCCTCATAATAGAGAGAAAATATGTGCAAATGACCCCTCACGGAAACACCACCATTGGGGTAACTGGTATGAAATTTCCAGACAGGCCCCTGTCTCATCATCGGTGGTCACTTGCTTCTCAAAGAAAAGTGAGAGGAAAGAAAAGACGTGTCCAAAACAAACGACATTTAAAGTGACAAATAGTGAAGTGCAGAAAAATCTGCTAGTGACAAACAAACACAAAAATAACTGAGTGCTTAAAAACACACAGCACACCAGTCCCTTAACCAATTTTATTCATAGGGCGGTGATCGTGTGCTGTTGAATGCTAAAAAGGCTGGTAGCTAATCATGCATACCATTACCTACTGCCAGTGCCGACATGTTTCACTGCTATATTACGTTAAGCAGTTTCATCAGGGCTGCACTCAATTGCTGCCACTTCACTTTTTTGGACACTAGTTCTGTAAAATGCTGCCAAGAGAGAACAGGTAAGAAACAAATTTAAAAACACGTAAACCCTGGGGTGGCAAGAAACACAATAGGGGGATAGTAAGTATAGAAATGTATGGAGTATTACCAGGAGACAGCCAAACTACTCATACCGGCTGCTCAGGTCTCGACAAGGTCACTGGGTACTTTTAACCTGAGAATATCCCTTGATCCTTGGATAACTTAACAATCTGCCAGAAGAGAAAAATGCAACGGGGCTTGTAAGTTATACTAAGTAGGGCGATGTTCTACTTCCTTGCACTGTGAACGCTCATAATTCAAGTAAAAGTGCTGTTGCCAGTGCCAACGATATCCAGAAACACAGCCACAGTGCCTCCCAAACGTGACCAAATCGCACACTATAGGGCGGACACACTGTACTTCAAGGGCAATTCAATTCCCGGTGTACACACCGCTCCATACTGCCCGTAAGCCACACTGGCCCCGAGGTAATGCCATGACGAGTCAATCTCACAGGCGCCTCCTCATTGCACTCGGAACAATGCCCTTAGCAAAAAGCACACTCAACGCGCACATGACGCACTCTGGCTACGTGGTACTTCCCCGCCAGTTTCACTCCCGGGACGACCACTCCTCACCGTCACGGGCTTTGAAGACTCCTTTCATCAGCCGTGCCAGTTGCTTCTGCCGGCGGAATACAAACGCGAGGTGCACGCGAGGCCACGCCCCTCAAAGAAACACGTGATCGCGACCACAGGCGTGGCGGCCATCTTAGTCTAGTCACTCTCACGAGTTCAAACGCAAAAATAGTGGCATACTGTTGTGGTAAAACCACATGGGGATCACAAGGTGCCGCACTATTACATGGCTCCTAGCCTAATGCTACAAGGGAGACTGTTAAGAAGAATTTGAATAAGGAATATAAACTTTTGGCCAGACAGTGTGGAAAAGCGGAGAACACTGATCAACTGGTTACAAGTGTAGTTCAAAAAGGGGGTAAAAATTGGAAAAAAAGATCTAATGAATTAATGAAAGTGCCATAACTGAAGCATCCATAACGGAGGCCCATGCATAAGTGCGCCTCGAATGTAAACTCTTACTTCCAACAGGGCATGCTGCATATAATGCATACCCTGTTTCTCAACAAAGAATCAACCAGAAGGAGCCCACACCTGACCCCTGTGCTACAAGGCACTGCAGTTACATCTCTGCTGGTTGGGGAGTGTAGAGGAGCCCCCCTAACACTCGGGCATAAATGATACAACTACCCACACCTACATCTAAGGGAGGGGAGCTTGTAAAGATATTACGGATCAAGGGGTTAAAATTAGACAGAATGTCCATCATAATTTTATTCTGTTCCACTCTATGATCTCGTTGAGCACTGTCCTGTCGGTTTTCTCGCTGTAGATCCAGCGTGCTTCCTTGGCTAAAAGGATACCTTCAATATTCTGCGGGGAACCCTTGATCTTCTCAAGAACTGTCCAATGGAATGTATGTTTCTCAGTGAAACAGTGTTGAACAAGTTTAGTAGTTAATCTGCCCACTCTGATGGTACTAAGATGCTCCTGTATACGTATCTTGATCTTCCGGGAAGTGAGCCCTATGTAGTGGAGACCGCACTGACATGTTAGCCTGTAAATCACTTGTGTAGAGTTACTATTGCTAAACTGATTGTGAAACCGCTCCCTGCCAGAAACGAGTGTCACACTTTTGCTCTTCTTGGTGAGCGGACACACAGAGCATGTTCCGCATGGAAAGTGGCCATTAGGTATGGTGGAATTACAATCCGTTCGTGCTACGTGGACCTTAGAATGCACAAGTCTATCTTTCAAGTTGGTCGCCCTCTTAAAAGCGAATCTCGGTGGTGGCATACGGAACTCGCTATTGGACAGAATAGACCAATGCTTGCGGATCGACTGGCAAATTTTTGTGGCCATTGGGTCATACGTCATGACAACTGGTACACAGTCATCCTTCTGTTTGACTACTTTCATTAAGAGAGCGCTCCTAGGAGTGTTGAGAGCTCTCTTTTTTGCCTGTTTTACTATCTTGTTAGGGTAGTTCCTGTTGGTTAGCTTTGATGCCAGATGTTCAGATTGTTCTAAAAAGGTGTTGGTAGTGGAGCAATTGCGTCTGTACCTCAAAAATTGACCCACGGGCAAGTTGTCCCTCAATGCCCTGGGATGGAAGGAATCATAAGAAAGGAGGGAATTCCTATCTGTGGGCTTTTGATGTACACAGGTGTTGATAGTGCCCATGATACACTCAATGTCGAGATCAAGGTATACTGCCTTGTGTCTATCATAAGACCAGGTGAACTCCTTCTGGTTGATTCTTTGTTGAGAAACAGGGTATGCATTATATGCAGCGTGCCCTGTTGGAAGTAAGAGTTTACATTCCAGGCGCACTTATGCATGGGCCTCCGTTGTGGATGCTTCAGTTATGGCACTTTCATTAATTCATTAGATCTTTTTTCCAATTTTCACCCCCTTTTTGAACTACACTTGTAACCAGTTGATCAGTGTTCTCCGCTTTTCCACACTGTCTAGCCAAAAGTTTACATTCCTTATTCAAATTCTTCTTAACAGTCTCCCTTGTAACATTAGGCTAGGAGCCATGTAATAGTACGGCACCTTGTGATCCCCATGTGGTTTTACCACAACAGTATGCCACTATTTTTGCCTTTGCACTCGTGAGAGTGACTAGGCTAAGATGGCCGCCTGTGGTCGCGATCACGTGTTTCTTTGAGGGGCGTGGCCTTGTGTGCACCTCGCGTTTGTATTCCGCCGGCAGAAGCAACCGGCGCGGCTGATGAAAGGAGTCTTCAAAGCCCGTGACGGTGAGGAGTGGTTGTCCCGGGAGTGAAACTGGCAGGGAAGTACCACGTAGCCAGAGTGCGTCATGTGCGCGTTGAGTGTGCTTTTTGCTATGGGCATTGTTCCGAGTGCAATGAGGAGGCGCCTGTGAGATTGACACGTCATGGCATTACCTCAGGGCCAGTGTGGCTTACGGGCAGTATGGAGCGGTGTGTATACCGGGAATTGAATTGCCTTTGAAGTACAGTGTGTCCGCCCTATAGTGTGCGATTTGGTCACGTTTGGGAGGCACTGTGGCTGTGTTTCTGGATATCGTTGGCACTGGCAACAGCACTTTGACTTGAATTATGAGCGTTCACAGTGCAAGGAAGTAGAACATCGCCCTACTTAGTATAACTTACAAGCCCTGTTGCATTTTTCTCTTCTGGCAGATTGTTAAGTCATCCAAGGATCAAGGGATATTCTCAGGTTAGAAGTACCCAGTGGCCTTGTCGAGACCTGAGCAGCCGGTATGAGTAGTTTGGCTGTCTCCTGGTAATACTCCATACATTTCTATACTTACTATCCCCTATTGTGTTTCTTGCCACCCCAGGGTTTACGTGTTTTTAAATTTGTTTCTTACCTGTTCTCTCTTGGCAGCATTTTACAGAACTAGTGTCCAAAAAAGTGAAGTGGCAGCAATTGAGTGCAGCCCTGATGAAACTGCTTAACGTAATATAGCAGTGAAACATGTCGGCACTGGCAGTAGGTAATGGTATGCATGATTAGCTACCTGCCTTTTTAGTATTCAACAGCACACGATCACCGCCCTATGAATAAAATTGGTTAAGGGTCTGGTGTGCTGTGTGAGTTTTTAAGCACTCAGTTATTTTTGTGTTTGTTTGTCACTAGCAGATTTTTCTGCACTTCACTATTTGTCACTTTAAATGTCGTTTGTTTTGGACACGTCTTTTCTTTCCTCTCACTTTTCTTTGAAAAGCAAGTGACCACCGATGATGAGACAGGGGCCTGTCTGGAAATTTCATACCATTTACCCCGATGGTGGTGTTTCCGTGGTGGGTCATTTGCTTCTCGCACATATTTTCTCTCTATTATGAGGAACGTCTAATGTTTGTGGTGGACTTGTGTGACCAATTCTGGGTTGGCTCACTTTGAGTGGGTGTTCTGAGGTGTTGTCAGAGAGAACAGGTATTTTAATGTGAGCGGAGCACAGTGCATTACCTCCTTATAATGTTTATAAGAGTGTAGTGGGGAGGAGGACTCCAAAAAAAAACCCCTGTTTGTCACTGTTATAGTTGCACGCGATTGGACTGGGTCTTTATTTTGAAATACAGTTTATGAGTGGAGGGCGACCCTTTCCATTTTCCCTCTTAGCTCCTGTGTGGTTTGAATTGTAGTTTTGAGGAACCAAATGGTTCTAGATGTTATTCTTGCACTTCGTGGAGGTGCATGCTGAATTATCAGTGCCAGTTGCTGTGTTTATATACCAGACAACGCACCTTCTGTTTATCAGGCCATTTCTAAATTAGATAAGATAGCGGCTGAGATACACCAAGACACTGGAACATGGACCTAATCTAGTTGGGTTTGGGGCATTGTTATGTCAAGGGGTTGGAAATTACTTATTATTGCAGCCTGTACAGTAGGTGCTATTCTAGGATGTTGCCTTTGTATTTAATGTATGCCTATTATATGCCCCCTTTGTACTTCTTTATTCATGTCTTGTATCCCTAAGAAAGTGGATATTCGTGATGCTAACAAGCAGCTTATGCTTCAGCAACAAATAGATGAATTTATGAAAATAGATATAGAAAGCTTGAACGATGCAGATAGAACACCTTTGACTGTTGCAGTATAACGTTGATTTGGTTCTTTATTTTTTATGTATTCTGTATTTGCAAAGGTTTTTTATATATATATGTTTAACATATATTCTTGATTGGACCAAATATATTTAGCAGGGGCTAAAAGGAGGGACTGTTAAACGGAAAAAAAAATTGTATCTTGTTAAATTAGCCTCTGCTGTCAGTCATTTTGCCTACTAGCCCTATTTTGTGTTTCAGCGGGGACTCTGAAGAATTTAGAAGTTATGTGTTCACAGAAAGCTGATTGTATTGATAAGGCTCGCGTGTCAGAGTTAGCAGCCCTGCCCTGCTGAAGGGCCTATGTGCACAGATGTCTAATCTGTTAGCCCGCCAATGCGTGTAACCTCCCTTGCCTATCTACAAAGATGACGTGGGTAGGGGTTTATCAGGATTCAACATTTCAGCATGTAAGCATGGTGTAAAGTGATGCGTAAGGGGTTGTGTAAAAATGCTAAAGAGGGTTATGTAAAGTGTGATGTAACCATGACAAAGGGGGTTTTGGTGAATTCCTATGGTACCCAAAATGTATAAAAGGCAGGTTTGGAACTGTGCTAGTTCATTCCCTCTCAGACTCTTGCAGTGTCTGTATGACGGAGCCATCTCATGAGATATAACAAACTTGTCTTTTGTTCCACTCCAGTGTTGACCTCATTTATTGAACCCGTAGACAAGAGGGTGTCCCTGCACCAGTGAGACTGATAAGAATCTCACTTCTACAACTACTGGGCCCGGTATGTTTGGTGGCAAAATATGATGTAAAGTCAGCTTTTCGGCTGCTTCCAGTGCATCCGATAATTTCCAGCTATTAGGTATGCACTGTGAAGGAGCATTGACAAAACATTACAGATGGGATGCTCCATATCATGCACCCTCTTTGAGTGTTTTAGCTCCTTTTTGCAATGGCTGTTTACATGGCATAAGGAGGACCGTCAGCTGGTATGGCACTATGAGGAGGATTTTTTCATTGTGAGGGCACCTGGTTCGGTGGACTGCTAGGCTTTCCTGACAAGGTTCCAAGACCTCATGGGTGAACTAGTGGTGCCATTGGCACCGGAAAAAAATGGAAAAAAACAGTGGGTCCACAAACAATGTCAATGTTCTTGGGCATTGAGATTGATTCCAAGCAGATGGAGGCTGGATTACTGCAGGAAAAAAAGGAGAAAATGCTGATACGGCTAAGAGAATGCTGGGAAGGGAAAAGGTGAAAGTGGGGGAGATTAAGGTCCTGTTGGGTCACCTCAAGTTTGCATTCAGGGTGGTATGGGCAGGGAGGACATTCTGCAAGAGGTTGGGACCGGCTTTATCCGGGTTTCCACTGCCTCATCACCAAGTCCAAATTGGCAGGGGTCAAGGAGGACCCGAGAATGTGGTGTTTCTTCCGGCACATTTCAAGGGCATTCATGTGGCAAGAAGGGAGGACGTTAGAATGGGATGTGAAATTATTTCAGATGCAGCAAGGGGGTGGAGTTTTGGACCTTATTGGTAGGGTAGAGGGTGCGCAGAGCCATGGCCTGCACAGTGCAACTGGTGCAGGAGCATAGCCTTCTTGGAATTTTTCCCTTTGGTGGTAGCAGTGATACTATGGGGTGCAAAGTTAGCACACAGGAAAGTTCCTTTCTGGGTTGACAACATGTTGGTAGTTGAGGTGGTGAACAGACAGTCTGCTAGGGACTCACAGGTCCTGAAGTTGCTGTGGGTTTTTGTGTTGGGCTACTTGCGCTATAAAATTTCTTTCAGGGTACAGCACGTGCCCGGGTGGGCAATGACAATATGGAGGCTGTGTCTCATTCACAGTGAGGGAGATTCCATCAGTAATCAATGGATGCGGACAGAGACCTGACCCCCATGCCGGAGATGTTGTGGTCCGAAGGCAATGCAGGATGGTGGTAGGGTGATAGGGCCCCACACACATAGTGGCACAGAGTACATATGCTCAGACATGGAAGGAATTCCTAGCGTCAGGTGAGCAGCGCCGAGAGGAGTGGCATTTGTAGGTGGAGGATGTGTTCCAATATATCTTGGATCTCATAGACAAGGGTTTATCAGGGGTCACCATTGCTGGGCAGTTGGCAGGACTGGCTTTTATGGGGAAATTGTTATGGGGATACCCTCCATTGGGGTGAGTTGGGACGCAGGATACTCGAAGGTTGGGAGTAGGAGCAGGGCCAGACGACGCAGGCCAGAAAGTCTAAGTCTTGGAATTTGCTTGGGCAGGTGTTGTGGCAATTGCCAGAGGTGTATAAAGACACAGGAGAGACTAGCTTAGTTAGAACACTCATGGTGTGGATGTTTTTCAGAGCTTTCATACTGTAAGAATTGTTGGGAGGCAGGGGCGTGTGTGGAGTCTGGTGGGAAGATGTTGACAAGGCAAAAGGGAGATGAGAGATGTGGCTTAGCCACTTCAAAACTCATTAGAGAGCTGAGGGGAATAGGGCCATCTTAAACTTAGTGGGTTCATCAGGCCCTTTTCTAGTGGCATGGGGGAGCGATGGGTGGCTTATTGTAAAGCAGAATCTGATCTGGTCTGTAGGCTCTTCAATGGGGGCAAAGTAACAGCCTATCAGTTACTAGTGTTGATGAGAAAGGCATTGGTTCGGCTGGGAGTGCAGATGGCAGAGTACATCATGGACTCTTTTTGCAATGGGGCAGCATCAGAAGCCAGAAAAAGGAAGTGGGCATGTGAAGATATTAAGCAGCTGGGCAACTGGTCTTCTTACAGCCATAGGCGCTGTGTGTGGGCTCTGGGGTCTGAGGGATTCTCAGCAGGTGATGCATGATGAAGTGCTTACTGCTTGTTTGTTTCTTTTAAGGTGCAGTGGCAGGGCCAGTGGCTAAGGAAAATGGCTAATTGGGTGGCGGGCTACTCTTTTATCAAGTGAGTAGCTATTCATGTGAGCCAGAGGGGCAATGGGTCTAATCAAGGTTTTAAAGACTGTCTTTTTAGGGCTACTTGGAGGGGAAAGGTGGAAGGCTTTGGAGGGACCTGGTACACAGATTGAAAGGCATGATGGTTGGGGCAAGCTGCCCAGATGTGTTACTTCATCTCCTGGAGAATGATTTAGTAAATGAGAAAAGGGTGGGGTTATTGATAAATATGAAAATAGACCTGTTGGAGACAAAAGAGCGTTAGGCAGGGCGTGTTATGGACCAAGTATGTGCCAGGGCGGTCTTGGAGGGGGCATGTAAGCTGGTGACAATGGATAGGGCAAGGAGGAAATTGAATAGAGAGATGTCATAATTTTGTAAAGAGATTCGTTTTGGCTGAATTTGTCACTCAGACATTTCATTTGAGACCACAGAGTTTTTATGGGAGACGCAGTACTCCTCTCCGGAATGGGCATGGATTTATACTTGTTGGAGATCAGAAAAATATTGGTTAAGGTTTTGAATCAATCAATCAATCAATCAATCAATCAATCAATCAGCGTACTTGTAAAGCGCGCTACTTACCTGTTAGGGTCCCAAGGCTCTGAGGGGAGGGACGGGGATGCTGCTACTGCTCGAAGAGCCAGGTTTTGAGGAGCCTTCTGAAGGTGAGAAGGTCTTGGGTCTGCCGTATGTGGGTAGGGAGGGTGTTCCAGGTCTTGGCCGCGAGGTAGGAGAAGGATCTGAAGCCGTAGGTCATTCGTTGGATGTGGGGGACAGCTGTGAGGGCAAGGCTGGCGGAGCGGAGCTGGCGGGTGGGGGTGTGGAAGCTGAATCTGCTGTTCAGGTAGGCTGGTCGGGCTTTGTGGAGTGCTTTGTGTGCGTGGGTGAGGAGTTTGACGGTGATCCTCTTGTCGACGGGGAGCCAGTGTAGGTCTCTCAGGTGGGGGTGATGTGGCTGTGGGGGGGGACATTGACGATCAGTCGCGTGGAGGTGTTTTGGATGCGTTGTAGTCGTCGTAGAGTAGAGTGCATTGCCGTAGTCCAGTCTGCTGCTGACGAAGGCCTGCGTCACAGTTCTTCTTGTTTCTGTGGGGATCCACTTATAGATCCTGCGGAGCATGCGGAGGGTGTTGTAGCAGGAGGAGGAGACGGCGTTGACTTGCTTCGACATTGAGAGGGAGGAGTCGAGGATGAATCCTAGGTTGCATGCATGGTCGGTGGGTGTTGGTGCTGTCCCCAGTGTGGTCGGCCACCAGGAGTTGTCCCAGACTGAGGGGGTGGGTCGGAGGATGAGAACCTCCGTCTTGTCCGAGTTGAGCTTCAGACGGCTGCTCCTTATCCAGTCGGCGACGGCCTTCATTCCCTCGTAGAGGTTGGTTTTGGCCGTGTGTGGGTCCTTGGTGAGGGATAGGATGAGCTGGGTGTCGTCGGCATAGGAGATAATGTTGAGGTCGTGATGGCGGGCCATTTGTGCGAGGGGGGCCATGTAGACGTTGAACAGCATCGGGCTGAGGGATGAGCCCTGGGGGCAGCAGCAGATAATGTCGGTGGCTTTGGATCGGAAGGGTGGGAGGCGGACGCTCTGGGTTCTTCCGGAGAGGAAGGACGTGGTCCAGTCAAGAGCCTTCTCTTGGATTCCGGCTTCTAGGCGGTGTGTCTTTAGAGTGCGATGGCAGACCGTGTCGAAGGCGGCTGACAGGTCCAGGAGGATGAGGGCTGATGTTTCGCTCTTGTCTAGTTGGCGCCTGATGTCGTCTGTGGCGGTGATGTGGGCAGCCTCAGTGCTGTGAATTTGTCTGAATCCAGACTGGGACGGGTCCAAGATGTTGTTGTCTTCCAGGTGGCGGGCCAGTAGCATGTTGATGATTTTTTCGATGACCTTTGTCGGGAACGGGAGCAGGGAGATGGGCCGGAAGTTCTTGAGGTCCTTGGGGTCTGCTTTGGGCTTCTTGAGTAGGGCGTTGATTTTGGTGTGCTTCCAGCTTTCCGGGAATGTCGCTGTTTTGAAGGAGATGTTGATGACCTTCCGTAGTTGGGGTGCGATGGCAGCGTCTGCTTTGTTGAATACGTGGTGTGGGCATGGGTCAGAGATCCTGAGTGAATGGAGTTCATGACCTTGTGTGTATCGTCGTAGTTGGCGTTGGGCCAGGAGGTCAGGTGGTTGGCGGTGGTGGTGTTCACAGGGGGGTGGTGTTTGGCGCAATCGGGGCGGTTGTGGTGTTAAAGCAGTCGTGGATGTCAGCGAACTTGCGGTGAAAGAAGATGGCTAGTGGGTCGCACAGTTCTTGTGAGGGCAGGATGTTGTCGCATTGGCGCTGGGGTTGGAGAGTTCCTTTACGATGCTGAAGAGCTCTTTGTTGTCGTGTGCGTTGTTATCCAAGTGATCTCTGAAGGAGGATCTTTTGGCTAATCTGATGAGGTGGTGGTGTCTGCGGGTGGCATCTTTGTGGGCTGCGTGGTAGCCCGGTGTACGTTCGTGTAGCCATGTCTTCGCCAGTTTCCGGCATGCGTGTTTGGAGGCCTGGAGCTCGTTGGTGAACCAGGTGGCTCTCTTGTTGGCGTGCCTGTTGGAGTGTTTCTTGAGCGGTGCATGGGTGTTTGCGCAGTCGTTGTTCCACTGTCTGAGGGCGCGTGCTGTGGCGTCTGGTTTGGTGGGGTCGGTGGGTGGGTTCTTGGCAAGGGAGGTGGTCAGCTGGTCTTCAGTGACTTTGCTCCATCAGCGGCGAGGCAGCTGTTGAATGCGGTGGTGCGTGGTTGGTTTCTTGAAGTTGAAATGGATGCAGTGGTGGTCGGTCCAGTGGAGGTCGGTGGTGTGGTCGAAGGCGACGTGGGAGCCTGTGGAGAAGATGGAATCAAGCGTGTGGCCAGCGGCATGGGTGGGTGCTGTGACGAGTTGTCTGAGGCCGAGGTTGGCGAGGTGGCGATCAGGGTGGCGGATGTGGCATTGTTGTTGTTCTCAAGGTGGAAGTTCAGGTCACGAGGAGTATGTAGTCCATGGAAGCGAGTGCGTGGGTGCTTTCGAGGTCGGCGATGGAGTCGCTGAACTGAGCTCAGGGTCCGGGGGGTCTGCAGATGAGTGTTCCTCTGAGGGTGGTGTTGGGGTCAGTGTGGATCCGGAAGTGTAGGTGTTCGGCAGTGTTGAGGGTTTCGTCCACATGGGTGGTGACCTTGAGGGTGGACTTGTGGACGATGGCTATTCCTCCTCAAATTCCATTGGCGCGGTCCCTGCGGGTGATCTTGTAGCCGTCTGGGATGGCTATGGCGATGTCGGGCGCCGAGGAGATGTTCCACCTGGTCTCGGTCGGGAAGGCCACGTCTGGGGCGGAGGTGTCGAGGAGATCCCAGAGCTCGATGGCGTGTTTGCGTGCGGAGCGGGTGTTGAGGAGTATGCAGCGGACGTGGTTGGGTCCAGTCTTTGGAGGTTTGGTGGTTCTGTCCCAGGTGAAGCTCCAGGTGTGGCAGGAGAAGGGTCCGCGGGTCCGTTTCGGGGCGGCTTAGAAGCAGGTGTGGTTTTGGCTGGTGTTGAGTTTGCGGAGAGGGCTGGCGTCGTAGTGGATTCTGGTGTCGTGGCTTTCGCGTGGTCCAGGGGTTCTGGCGCTGGGCGTGGTCCAGGCGCGGACAGGCACAGACGGGCTTGCCTTAGGCGCGCCCGCTGGGCATATGAAGTGTCTTGGGAGGGTGGAGCAGCTGGGAGGCGGGAGCGGGGAGGCCAATGGGTCTGTAGGGGTGCGGTGCAGCAGGGAAGCAGCGACCGGAAGGGCCTGAATGGGAGAGGTGGGGGCGGGGGAAACTGGTGCACGGGCAGGGGCAGGCAAGAAAACAAGCTCAGGAACACGGTGGCAGCAAGCAGGTGACAAGCAGCGGTGTGGGGGCGACCTGCCTGCAAGCAGGGTCTAAGGTCGCTTCTGCTACAGATGTTCGGCCTGCATATGAGGTGGCTTGGGAGGGAGGAGCAGCTGTGAGGCAGGAGCAGGGAGGCCAATGGGTGTGTAGGGGGCGGGCCGCAGGGAAGCAGCGGCGGGAAGGGCCTGAACGGGAGCGGTGGGGGGGCGGGGGAAACTGGTGTATAGGCAGGGGGAGGCGAGAGAACAAGCTCAGGAACACAGAGGCAGCAAGCAGGTGACGAGCACTGGCGTGGGGGCGACTTGCCTGCAAGCAGGCGGTAGGTGATCTGGTCACACCACACACATAGAAATGCAGGGGGTACAGAAAAGAGGGTTAGGTGTCCAATCCCCCTTGTCTGGGTGGGAGAGCATTCAATTTGGGGAATCATGTGCAAGGGGAGGGGAGGCCGGTAGTTCAAGGTTCAGTTTAGGACATTTGATTACTTACTAGTTCACACATATAGTCATAAAATGTAGCCACGTTTTCCTACACAACCTCGACATGTACCGTCCACGGCGGTGAGAGAGCGCAATTTGAATAAAATGTATATCTGAGTCATATTTAGACGTATATCGTATAAACGTAGGAATGAAATGTATATCGAACGTGAAGTTGACTCTTATAGTATAAAGTTAACAGATGTAACCAAAGTAATATAGGAAATAACTGTATTCACTTTAGAATGTATTAGATTTAGAAGGCCCGTATACGTAGTGAGCTAATGTAGAAATGTTCACGAACAGAAGAACGTGTAAAGTAGAATTCATGTACATGTGTAACTTTAAATGTAGAAACGGCGAGAAATGTAACATGGAGAAATGTGTAAGGAGTATACGTATAACGATGTAACCAATGAGAATATAACTTTATATTCTGTGTGAACTATATTCTGTGTATTAAGGTTTATATTCTATGTAAAATGTATTCACACATGAGCAAAGTATTTGCTAAATGCGATTATATATAAATGTATGTTAAAGGTTATACTGTGTAGGAGAAGTTTGTAGAAATGTTAGAAGAGTTTAGGTCATTTGTGATTATAACCTGACTGACCAAGAGTTCGCAGGAGCGTAGTCCAATGTATATAATTTAGTGGGCTCACAGGAGTCGTGAATAGCTTGATGTGGACATGAGAGCCGAAGAGTCTAGCACTTGTTAGATTTAAGGTGACAATGCCGGACGGAGTTTATTGCTTAGACGTGAGAAGAGACTCTTGGAATGTGAGCTTTGTTTTTGAATGACCATTCGCAAGACCTAGTAAGGTCAAGAATCATAGTTGTAAGTTAAAGTCTTGTTTAAGTTCATTTGACTTTTGATCTGAAAGTGTCAGTTGAAGTCGCCAATAAGAAGATGAAGATGACATCTAAGGAGAAGGGTCAACCTAACGGACGACGCAAAGAGATGAAGCAATGGAAAGAGCCAGAAACTGACATCATCGGGGAAAGTCCGTGGTGGGCGTCAAGGGGCGTTCCACCCACACTGTGATTGTGTATTTTAGGGACAGCACCCCGGGGAGAAGCTAGCGAAGGCGATTAGCAAGAGCTCAGAGAGAACAGAGAGAGGCAAGTTAGACAGAGCAGATGACTTGAGCAGATGCGCTGAGAGAGATCAGAGCGCAAGAGAGCAGTAGGCCGAGGACCCTTAGAAGAGCGAATGGGTAGGCAGAGAGGGTACTGCTTCTTAAACTCAAGTTACCTTTAGAGGCTAAGAGAGTTTGAACTTCTTAGGGAGTCAAACTGCTGACACCTTTTTAGGGTTCTGGAAACTTGCGAAGTAGGGATGTCACCTAGTATAGAGTAGGGACAGAGACAACTTGATTATTTTTCTCTTTCTGTAGATGACGCAGAAGAATCACTTCATATCGATGCTTTTTAATTTGCTGATTTTGGAACTGACTTTAATTGTATTCGTTTGTAGACTGAGGTTCTTTAGGGAATATATGTTCCTATTGGTTCCTGTATATTTGATGAATTTGATCCTGAGAGGATTGTATATGCGATTTTTATAAATTTTATATTAAATCTTCTAAAAACTTTATCAGTCGTAAGTGGTTCTTCAGAGTTGCGTCAAGTTAATGGGATTTATCTAACCTATGCAGGGGTTGTCTTTTACTCAATGACAGATACCAACGGTCCAAAATTGTTGAATGAGATAAGTCATCAGATTAATCATAAAAGAGATCAAAATCTCATTCCCCGCAGTTGGTAGCAGAGTAATGATGGTTATCTTCTTGAGGAAGACGACCTAGGCCAGGTTTAGTTTACCCCAAGGTCCCTAGTCATCGTCCACCAGAAGAAGAATCGCAGCCGAAGAAGGTGCTGACGGTGCGTCGAGAGAAAAGCAGCAGAGTCGGTCGAGAGTGAGTATAAGGGTCATGCGTTGTAAGATTGCGGTGTTTTTATGTTGTTCCAGTGTTGTAATGTCAAGCGGAGTTGAATGCCTGTAGTGTGATTGAGGGAAGGTTGTGAGCGCGCGCAACCGGATAAAAATCTTATGTCCAGAGAGGGCTTAAGTGGTTCGGGTGTATCGAACACTCAGAGTAATTTGTCTACCATAAAGGGGGTCATGAGGTACCATTGATCGCCCGCAGACCGATGATAGGGGGAGCGTTTGAGTGAGTGTATGAGTAAATGCATGCTGGTCGTACGTTTACTGTGTGTAAGTAACCTATCAGTTGAGGTGAGCGTCTGACCGTGAGAGGAAGACGTTTTGCCAGTTGAGGTAGCAATTACAGTTAGACTGTGGCCGTACAGTCAGAGAAAAGTGATCGCTTGGACGGAAGTAGTCATTTTTCGGCGTATGAATGAAACGCATGTGAGACCGCGAGACGAGTTCAAGAAACGAAGGAAACTGCTGCAGGGAGGACAAGTGACGTCAGCGTAGAGCCGCGCTGAGATTGGTAGGTTAGCACAGAACAGCGTTGGGATAGGCCGATTAGCGAGAGTCGCATAGGGATTGGGAGTTGTCATCAAGACATAAACAAGGAAGAGAATTAATAAGAGAAAATCGTAGATTATCAAAAATGAAGTGCTTTAAGGGTTTAAGAAAAATCTTTAGGAGGAATAAAAGAAACTTATATGCTGGTGAAGAAGCTCCACCAGAAGGCACACCAGCTTATCATATGGCAGTAAATGTAGGCTTACACTCGATAATGTGGATCTCCGAGTGGAATAGGCTAACAGAAGGGGAAAAGGAACTGATGTTTCCGAGATTCGGAACATTTAAACTAGACGTGTTGAACCAACTGAAAGCGGTAATGCTTGCAACAAGACCTCTACCGAGGCCAACACAATTCGAAGCTCTTAGTGCATGGTTTAGAGCGGCACACGAGAAGAGTTTAAAGAGGCGTCAAGAAAGAGTGAGACGATCAGTAAAGGCAGTACAGGATGCCAAATGGGATGAGGAAGCTAAGAAGTGGAGAGTGCAAAGGATAGAAGCGGACAAACTGTTCACCATGATAGAAGCCACGGGAGAAAAGAACCCTCTAGGGGAAGAGGATGAGGAAAGCGAGACGGAGGAGGATCTAATAGATAGGCTGTTAACAGATAGACCACCTCCATATAGCGGTGAATCCGCAAGTCCCGTACTACAGCAAGGGGACGGAGCTAGATGGGGAGAATATAAATCGATCCCAGTAACGGAGTGGGACTCCAACAAGAGTGAGGAAATACCCCAAGCTAGTTCCGAACAGAGAGTAGTGGGAAGATTCGTGGTCCAGAAGGTGCCAGAGACGCAATGTGCAAGGTCGCACCAAATGCCAGACGCTTTACAAGTACCTGTCACCATAGGCCCTATAGTGTCAATCTACAACCCAGAGGGGGTCCAGCAGGAGGAACAGGCACGATGGGACAGGGAAAGAGCAGAAATAGAGAACAGGAGTGCCGTAATGAATACTCAGAGGCAGACTTTAGCACCGATGAGTCGGAGTACCCCATTAGATTCCGCAACGGGTCCCTGGATAGAACAAGGGGGTCAAAGAGGATCAATGGATTTGAGGGGACCGAAACCAAAATCCTATAAGGAATTAAGGGAATATCTAAGAGAATGGGATACGGCCGAAGAAGCTCGGAATAAAAGTTTAGAAACAGGAGCTGAATGGAGAGACCAAGATAATAGGATTCTCTCTCATTGTGGAGCTGGCGAGAGCAGCCCCGAGTGGGAGAGAGGGAGTCAGGAAAGCAGAAGAGATACGTGCCCTACCATTAGCGGCAATAGGCAAATGTGCGATGACAGGAGTGCAGGGTGTGGCGAAGAGCCTCGCGTCACTTTCAGTGAGGGAGAACGAAGGACGCAGGAATACCGAAACACTTTTAGATGCACACACCATGCCCCGGATGAAAATGTGCAACATGGGAATCACGGGAACATGGAGAGTCGTGAAACGTCTCGACATGCCTCCGGTGATTACGGACGGAATCACGGGAACATGGAGAGTCGCGAAGGGTCTCGCCATGCGTCCGGTGAACAAGAACGAAGTCACGAGAATATAGGGAGTCGCGAAACGTCTCGCCATACATCCGGTGATCACGAACGAGATCGCGGGAGCATGGAGAGCCATGAAGGTCCTTATCGTTTGTTGAGTGATACCAGACAGCAAGCGAGTTACAGTGGTTCAGAACAGCACGGAAGATCTTATCTCGTATCTGGAGAAACCGAGTCGAAAAGACGGAATGTAGGGTTAAGAGATGGAGCATTGTTCCACCACACCCCAAGGGAAGATGGAAAAGCTTGGGATCTAGAGAGGTGGGAACAAAGAGATAGAAGAAAATTTCCTCATAACTCACCTGTGCTTAGGCGTAGGGCGCATAGTGGAGGTGAGAGGGATGTAAGAGAACAACCTAGGACTGACGTACTGAAAGCTGAAATAAAAGCAAGACGGATTGATGTAATGAGTCTGAAGTCAGACTTAGACGAGATAATTGACGGCACAGTGGCAATCGAAAGGTTAGAGCTGTACGCACCAGATGAGATACTGTTTTTATCCAAAGATGTTACTCGGAAAGCGAGAGCAGCTCATGAAAGGTTATCTGAATTGGCAGAAAAGTACATGATAGACATATCACGAACTAAGGCTTTACAGGCCAATCATAGGCTGAATTGCACGGATCTAGATTTAGATGAGCGCAGAACGATTGGGCTAAGAGTACACATAAGGGAATTGGTCATGTGTATTAGAATATGGAGAGATCTGGATAGATGGGAGGAAAGATGGTCCAAGAAAGGATCTGTCAGACGAAGTACACTTGTGAAGTCTCAGGATACAGACTTAATGCGAATGGAAGCTTTCCCTTTGCGAGAAATCGCGAACGGAAACTACGTGCATGTACCATGGAGTAGGGGGGATTTAGCGGCATTCACTAATTCCTTCCCGAAGCTGAGAGAAAATCCCGTAGAGTGGTACAAGCAGGTAGAGAGATTCGTGAAGATCTCTAAGGTACTGTGGATCGATTTGAACACTTTGTTCGATATCGTAGTACCCGGAGATTTGTGGACGGCATGCAAACTTAGTATTGAATGGCCCACCTGTGAGCCTCAGAGAGATACACAGACAGGCGGTCCATCAGACAGGGTCATGGAAAAATACGAGAGAGTAATAACATGGCTAAAAGAGAAAGTACCGGTGCAAGACATAGACTGGGTTAAGATAGATAGAACAACTCAGGAGCCTAAAGAGACAGTTCACGAGTTCTATGAAAGATTGCTAAAAGCATTTAAGCAGTACAGTGGGCTAGATGTAATGGATCCTAAGGACATAGGACAGTTTGTGTCAAAGTTTGTTCTCGGATTGAGACCAGACATAAGCCTAATGATTCAACAGCACTTGATCTGTTGGCAGAACAAACCTTTAGATGAGATTCTGAGGTATGCAAGGTACTGTAGCGATGAGATAGATTCGAAAGCAAAGAAGCTCAAGGAAAAGCTGATGTTAGTACAGATGCAAGCAGCCAGAAAGGGTGGACAGCGACAACAGGGAATAGGAACGCAAGCAAAGAAACAGAATAATCAGAGCAGAGATGAGGAAGAAAGACCGAGACCGAGAATGGATATCGCAACACTGAAAAAGACGACAAGGTGTCATCAGTGTAATGAGGTGGGACATTGGAGACGCGAGTGTCCTTATAACATTGAGACAGGGGAATTAGAACAGGAGGAGGAAGAGGTACAGAATAACGTGGTTAAGGGAGCGACAGTCCCGAAGGGAAAGTTTATCAAAGGGGGGGACTCAGACTCCTCGAGCCCCGTTTCCTCAACCGCCTCGAATTACGAATGGAGGGAAAACCTATAGACAAATGCCATTGTTCGTAGGAGGAGAAGAATGCTACTACGTTGATCCTCTTACAGGGCAACGAGTGAGTAGGGAAGAAGACTGTACTTTAGGAGCAGCCCTGGAGGTAGATCAGAGAGGACCATACGTAGAAGCCGAAGTAGCTGGATGTCCTACGACCTTTTTGGTGGATACGGGAGCCACTAGATCCACGTTGAGATCAGCGGTAGTCCCAGGTCTACCAATATCGGGAGAAATGATTCAGGTGGTAGGAGTCGCAAACAAGAGGATGACGAATCCTCTGACAGAACCAGTGTCAGTAAAGATAGGGAATTACAGTGACGAACATCAGTTTGTGATCTGTGATTCTAGCCCGGTGTGTTTACGAGGAAGAGATCTGTTGTGTAAACTGAATTGCACAATACATTGCACACCTGAAGGAGTAGAAGTGCAGACCAATGATGAAGATGCCGATTTCAAAGTTGTAAATTCGCAGGAATGCGTGGAACTATATCCTACCTTAACAGTGGAGGAACTTCCACAGGATTTGAGGGAGAAAGTGTCAGCTGAGGTGTGGGATTTTACTGGAGAAGAAATAGGACTGATCAAAGGGGTAGAACCAGTAAAGATCATGGTAAGACCCAATGCCGAGTACCCAAGAACACCACAATACAAGTTGACACCGGAGACGATTGCAGGAATAAAGCCTGTGATCGAATCCATGATTAAACAGGGAATACTAAAGGAGATTGTGGGTAGTCCATGTAACTCACCGATTATGGGGTTGCAGAAGCCTAGTGGAAAATACAGAATAGTACAGGATCTTCGAAAGATTAATAATATTGTTGTCTCATGTTGTCCAGTGGTACCGAATCCATCAGTGATATTGTTTCAGATACCGTTCCAAGCTGAATGGTTCACCGTGATAGATTTGTGCCAGGCTTTCTTTTCGATTCCTTTAGATGAAGAGAGCCAGTATCTTTTCGCTTTTAAGCTGGAAGATCGCGTTTTAACATGGTGTCGTATCCCTCAGGGGTATACAGAAAGCCCATCGATTTTTAACCAGCTTTTAAAGAGAAATCTTGAAAGTCTAGTACTGCCCAAGAACTCAGTTCTAGTCCAGTACATAGACGACCTCCTAGTTGCGTCAGAAACAGAGGAAGCTTGCAGAGAAGACACCATAACCTTGTTAAATCACTTGGCCGAGAACGGGCACAAGGTGTCACCAAGTAAATTGCAATATTGTAAGACTGAAGTGCAATACTTGAGCCATAGGATTGAAAAGGGGAAACGGAAGGTGTCTCCAGACAGAATAGAGGCGATTATGAAAATGAACGCGCCTACAACACAAAGAGAGGTCAGGATGTTTCTAGGCATGGTCGGTTATTGTCGGCAGTGGATAGCTAACTTCTCACTGAAGGCAAAACCTTTATTACAACTGACGCACAAAGGAGTGAGTGATCCGGTACCATGGGACAAAGATTGTTTGATGGCGTTTTTGCAGCTGAGGGAGGACTTATGTCGCGCCCCGGCTTTGGGAATGCCTGATTACACAAAACCATTTTTGCTTTACTGCTGCGAAAGAGAGGGATGCGCTTTAGCAGTTTTGGCCCAGATTCACGGAGATGCGCGTAGGCCAGTAGCGTATTTTTCGGCTACATTAGATCCAGTAGCCGCAGCGTTGCCCGGATGTCTCAAATCCGTAGCTGCAACGGGTGTCAGCATTGAACGTTCTGAAAGTGTGGTGATGGGACATCAGTTAGTGGTGTACGTACCGCATTCTGTGGAATTGCTAATGACCAGGACTAAGACTCAGCATCTGACGAATAGCAGGCTCACACGCTACGAGCAAGTCATACTGGCTGCCGAGAATGTGACCCTAAAAAGATGCTCCGTCTTGAATCCTGCAACTTTGATGCCACTTCCGAATGAGGTGGATGATGAAAATTGTACAGATCATGACTGCCTTGATGTGACTGAACTATGCACCAAACCAAGACCAGATATCGTAGATGAGCCATTGACTGACCCCGATGAAATATTCTTTGTTGATGGTTCATGTGTAAGAGACGATATTGGTCAGCTGAGAGCAGCTTATGCAGTTTGCACGATTACCAGAGTTGTAGAAGCCGCTTGCCTGGAAGGAGTACACTCCGCTCAGGTAGCTGAAATTGTTGCTTTGACGCGTGCCTGTTTAGCTGGCAACAAAATTCGAGTCACCATATACACTGATAGCCAGTACGGTTTCGGGGTAGTTCACGATTATGGGCAGTTATGGTCTCAAAGATGTTACATGACCTCCTCGGGTTCTCCTATTAGGAATGGAGAATTCGTGAGATTATTGTTAGAGGCATTGCAAGGCCCGACAGCTATCGCAGTAGTCAAATGTGCTGCGCATACAAAAAACGTAGACTTTGTATCACAAGGCAACCGCTATGCGGACGAAGTAGCGCGTTATTGCGCAGAACAGGGATATTCTCACACTGATGCAAAAGTGGGGGGAGTCCAAGAAAGGACTGAATTGACAATGTTGTTAGATACTGTAGATACATGGGATGAATTGAGATGTGTACAGGAAAATGCTCCAGATGATGAGAAAAAGAGTTGGGAAACAGCGGGTTGTACGAAAAGCGAGATGAATTTTTGGGTCTCCGCCGATGGGAGAGCAGTTTTACCAAATGAACTTGTTAGTCCAATGGCAAGGAAATTGCATGGATCAGCACACATAGGAAGAGATGCTATGGTGAGAGTATTCAGACAAACGTGGTTTAATCCTAAGTTTAGAGTAGCGGCAGAAGCAGTATGTCAGCGATGTGCGATCTGTCAGCAACTAAACGTGGGTAAGAGAACACCAGTTACATTGAGTCACATTGGGAGGTCTGGGGGGCCTTTCAATAGAATGCAGCTTGATTTTATAGAAATGCCTCCAAGCAACAGACTCAGATACGTTTTAGTGATTGTCTGCATATTCTCTAGATGGGTTGAGGCTTACCCTACACGTAGGTGCGATACACTTACAGTAGCAAAATTGTTACTTAGAGAGTTAACACCGAGGTTTGGGGTGCCATCCTCTTTGGAATCGGACAGAGGAACTCATTTTAACAGCGAAGTAGTGAAAATGCTATGTTCAGCTTTGAATATTGATCAGAAGTTACACTGCAGCTATCGACCAGAAGCTTCAGGGATTGTAGAGCAAATCAACAGTACAATCAAGTCCAGACTTGTCAAGGTTTGTTCATCAACATCCCTGAGTTGGCCAGACGCACTTCCAGTGGTTCTTATGAGCATACGTAGCACACCAGATAGAAAAACAGGTCTCTCTCCACATGAAGTGCTAATGGGGAGAGCTATGAGATTGCCATCGGTTCCGACTGCAGCGTTATTGAACATCACAGACGACTTGATCTTGGACTACTGCAAGGGACTATCTGATGCCATTAATTCTGTGTCCCTCCAGGTCCAGGCTGCAGAGGTTCCATCAGCACAAGACTTGTGCCATGACCTGAGTCCGGGGGACTGGGTTTTGGTGAAAAAGCACGTCAGGAAGAACTGCTTAGACGTGCGTTGGCGAGGACCATTTCAAGTCATACTTGTCACGAACACTGCGGTGAAGTGTGGAGGCCTGCCAAATTGGATACACGCTTCACACACTCGAAGAGTGCCAACACCTCTAGAAGAAACAGCTCCTCTCTCGGATGAGAATCCGGCGGAAAGCGGAGAAGCCATAGAGGGGGAAAGTCAAGCTGTAGAGGTGATCGAAGAGGCTGAGACTGTGTTGGAACAGGACGACGAAGGTCAGGACGCTAGTGAGACCGAAGTCGCCTCAGGAGAAGAAAGTAACTGGGAGACTGAATCGGATACTGAACAAGCTGAGAGTGACAAGGAGACAAGTCCCAGAACAAGGAGCAGGAGGACAAGGAGTGACGAAGCCAGTTGTCCGGAGAGAAGGAAAAGGCCAAGTTCGGAAGGAAAGCAAGAAAGAACTCTTGTCCCGATTGCTGAAGAATCGGATCAGGAGGAAGAAACGACAGACTCAGGAACTGAGAGTCCAAGAAGATCGAGAAGGGTACGTGTGCCCTGCAGAAGGTACGCCACCCCAGAGTGGACTTATCCAGCAGATGTCTTGGGGACAGAAATCTGGGAGAGTGAAGAGCGTGAAAGTAATCGATCTCGATCCATTTGTGGCAGTGGAGATATGGATGTTGACGCCTGGACTCGAGACTGAGGGGTTACTGACTTTCACACTTCCCATACCCCCATACTTGAGTCAGATTAAAGATTTAGTGTTAAACAGATTACAATTTCCAACATTTGGTCATCAAGTTCCGGAAGAGGAAGACAAAATCATTCGTTTTGAATTATTGGAACTTGTTGCAAGAGCTGCAGGTATGAGAATAATTGTTGATGCTTAAAGACTTTTGTATATAAGTTATAAAGAAGAAGATAACCTAGCACCGAGTGGAAAGAAGAACAAAATTAGGGATGACATTTAGAGGACGGAGAAGGGCTAGGGTTGTCTGCTGCTAAAGAAGGAAAAGATATTGTTGTGAAAAAGAGACTTTGTTGATAAAGGAGCACTTTAAAAACTGAGAAAGCAAACAAAGCAACCAAAGACTGGAAAAGAAAACTTTTCGCAGAGGAAAGGAGTTACGCTGTTTTGACGACATGGAGAACGGCAACCCAAACAGAAAAGCTAGATGTATAGTAGGTACACTTATAGCGATAGTAATATTTCTCATAATTACAGTAGTGACAATATCATACTTAATAGGACATGAAACCGATAAGGAGATAGCAGATGTAAAACTTGTAACGACTTTGAAACCTGCTCTGGTGGGAAAGAAGGAGGAGAGCAATGTTATACGTGAAAAGGCGTTACTAGCAGATGAAGTTCGTAGGTTACACGTAGACGAGTCACAGGGAAACTTTAGGTCAAACGCATATGCTAAACTGTTATACGAATATATCGATGCCATGGAGGCCAAGGATTGCTATGTTTGTATGCAATTGCCGGCTTCTGTAGATGAAGGCATCCGATATCATCATCTCCCATTAACTTATGGGATAACATGTAGTTTACTGCTAAGCATATTTTATGGTAGAGAAGGGTTTGAGTACTACTTTTCAAATTATGATTCAGTACTGCCTGAAGTTCCGAATTATAAGCAAATGAATAAGTGGGACTATTACAAAAAGGAGGATAGACTAGCCAAATTCTTCCTTCCATGGGATACATTAGATACATCATACGCACGTAGAAATAATCTGACTTGCAAAGTGTCAGAGATTGAGAAAAAGTTCATAGGACAAGTAGATGACCGATACAGAAGGCAGAAGATTCTAAAAATGTCAGGACAATGGAAAACTGATTGGACCGAAGAAGAGAAGGCACATAAAAAGAAAGGTAGCAATGGTCCAATAGCATTGGATAGAACGCAGAAAGGAAAGTTATGTTTAACTCGAAGCAAGACATATTACGAGAGTGTATTTGTAGGTGAAGTAAATTGCGAACATTCTTTTCGATTAGAATACTATACGAAGGATTTCATGAAGGAGATGCAAGTGATTCCTAATGTATATTTTGTATGCGGAAGAAATGCCTATGTAAAACTGCCTGACAATTGGTATGGTTCGTGTTACTTGGCAATTGTCTTCCCCAAAATATATCATGCTAAGGATTTAGCGATCATAGAAGGAAAGGCTTCGACAAGAATGAAAAGAGAAATAGGAGATGCAGAGGTAGTAGGAGATGTATTTGGAGCGATGTTTCCTATGTTAGGTTTAATACTTAACGATGTTAAGATTAGGAGACTAGCTACAGTTGTAGATAGATTATCTGCAAGTACTGCAAGGTCATTAATGCTAATAGAAGGTGAGATGCAATCGATTAGAGCAATGGTTCTTCAGAATCGACTTGCTCTTGATGTGCTATTAGCGAAAGAAGGCGGAGTTTGTAAGGCTTTGAAGGTTCAGGAATGTTGTACTTATATTCCTGATAATTCAAAACCACTTGAGAAGGTCATAAGAAACATTACACAGATTCATCAAGAAATTGAAGATATGACAAAAATAAATGTTTGGGAAAAAGTAGGTAATGGAGTAGGAAAGGTTGGAAGTTGGTTTGCTAACCTTGGCAAAAGTATAGTGTGGTATATATTAAAACCTGTATTGATAGTACTAATTTGTATAATTACATTATTAGGATTAGTAAAACTATATAAATGGTATAGGACGAACCGGTTACAAAGATCTATGAGAGAACAAGAAAGGAGATTAGCTGCTTTACAAGATCAACAGTATAAAAGCTTGAGAGCACTTGAAATGATGAAAAGAGGAAATGATGTAACTAGTTCGGTTTAAAGGTGTTATTCAAATTGCATTTAGTGATGACTCCTAAAAGTCATCAAAGGGGGGAACTGAGAGAGCGCAATTTGAATAAAATGTATATCTGAGTCATATTTAGACGTATATCGTATAAACGTAGGAATGAAATGTATATCGAACGTGAAGTTGACTCTTATAGTATAAAGTTAACAGATGTAACCAAAGTAATATAGGAAATAACTGTATTCACTTTAGAATGTATTAGATTTAGAAGGCCCGTATACGTAGTGAGCTAATGTAGAAATGTTCACGAACAGAAGAACGTGTAAAGTAGAATTCATGTACATGTGTAACTTTAAATGTAGAAACGGCGAGAAATGTAACATGGAGAAATGTGTAAGGAGTATACGTATAACGATGTAACCAATGAGAATATAACTTTATATTCTGTGTGAACTATATTCTGTGTATTAAGGTTTATATTCTATGTAAAATGTATTCACACATGAGCAAAGTATTTGCTAAATGCGATTATATATAAATGTATGTTAAAGGTTATACTGTGTAGGAGAAGTTTGTAGAAATGTTAGAAGAGTTTAGGTCATTTGTGATTATAACCTGACTGACCAAGAGTTCGCAGGAGCGTAGTCCAATGTATATAATTTAGTGGGCTCACAGGAGTCGTGAATAGCTTGATGTGGACATGAGAGCCGAAGAGTCTAGCACTTGTTAGATTTAAGGTGACAATGCCGGACGGAGTTTATTGCTTAGACGTGAGAAGAGACTCTTGGAATGTGAGCTTTGTTTTTGAATGACCATTCGCAAGACCTAGTAAGGTCAAGAATCATAGTTGTAAGTTAAAGTCTTGTTTAAGTTCATTTGACTTTTGATCTGAAAGTGTCAGTTGAAGTCGCCAATAAGAAGATGAAGATGACATCTAAGGAGAAGGGTCAACCTAACGGACGACGCAAAGAGATGAAGCAATGGAAAGAGCCAGAAACTGACATCATCGGGGAAAGTCCGTGGTGGGCGTCAAGGGGCGTTCCACCCACACTGTGATTCTGTAATTTAGGGACAGCACCCCGGGGAGAAGCTAGCGAAGGCGATTAGCAAGAGCTCAGAGAGAACAGAGAGAGGCAAGTTAGACAGAGCAGATGACTTGAGCAGATGCGCTGAGAGAGATCAGAGCGCAAGAGAGCAGTAGGCCGAGGACCCTTAGAAGAGCGAATGGGTAGGCAGAGAGGGTACTGCTTCTTAAACTCAAGTTACCTTTAGAGGCTAAGAGAGTTTGAACTTCTTAGGGAGTCAAACTGCTGACACCTTTTTAGGGTTCTGGAAACTTGCGAAGTAGGGATGTCACCTAGTATAGAGTAGGGACAGAGACAACTTGATTATTTTTCTCTTTCTGTAGATGATGCAGAAGAATCACTTCATATCGATGCTTTTTAATTTGCTGATTTTGGAACTGACTTTAATTGTATTCGTTTGTAGACTGAGGTTCTTTAGGGAATATATGTTCCTATTGGTTCCTGTATATTTGATGAATTTGATCCTGAGAGGATTGTATATGCGACTTTTATAAATTTTATATTAAATCTTCTAAAAACTTTATCAGTCGTAAGTGGTTCTTCAGAGTTGCGTCAAGTTAATGGGATTTATCTAACCTATGCAGGGGTTGTCTTTTACTCAATGACAGATACCAACGGTCCAAAATTGTTGAATGAGATAAGTCATCAGATTAATCATAAAAGAGATCAAAATCTCATTCCCCGCAGCGGTCCCCTTGATTTATGGGAGGAGGAGGGGGGGAGCGGGAGGGGGGTTTCTCTCTGTTGTTGATGCATGATTTGCCAAATTTTGTAATTCTAATGACGGATTGTATTCCGATGACCAAGTGCATATTGGCTTGTTTGTTGACAATTTTGTCTCGAAAAGCAATAAAAGAAATCTTATCATGAAATGAAGGTGCAATAGAAAGTTGGAAACGTTGACATGCAATACAGTTAAATGAGTTAGCTGCAGGGTGGGTATATTAGGGAGGAACCGTAGATGTGGATGTGGGGCCAGGGGCTAGTTCACAGGATGTATAGGAAGGTTTTAGTTTTGTAAGGCGGTTTAGCTAGTAAAATTTGTGATGTGCAGCTGTTTCAATAAAGCAGCCTTTTTCAAACACACAGTGATCAGTTTGTTGTTCTGCAGCTCTCCCTCTCCATCGCTTTGTGGATAGAGGGCAGATGGAGAGAGGAGGTCAAACATGTATTGAACAAGGAAGAGCAAAATCACGCCAACATGAAAACCTTCAAATGTGCATTTTTCAGCTTTGATTGCACTTTTCCAAATCTTGCAGCGACATTCAGCACTAGGGTGGCTTCGGGCATCAGCGTAATTTCTAAGAACACAGAACATAGATACTCCACATTTACCTGCATTATCTCGCAATACAGGCCCTTCCCTCCTTGTGTGGGATGCCAAATTTCAAAAAACAAAAAAACACGACATTTTGCAAAAATAAAAGAAAGACTACACTTTACATCATTTGAGGGATACAGAATGACAGCGGTCATCAACATAGAAACAAAGACAATGAGATGTTAAGGAAATCAATTCGATTTTTAAGCTCAGTATCTTACATGTTAGCTAAATTGCTGTCTAATAGTAACTGGTACTTTGCCCCGCTTTGGAACACATGGGAAACGTGACTCTTATTTTTTTCAGCCAATCCTTGAAAACCGGTGCATGAGCCATATTTGCAGACATCTGCCAGGACAGCTAGCGAAATACCGGAACTGTCCCGATAATTCCGGGACGGCTGCTCAGCCTATCCTTGTGCTACTTCTGTATGCTTTGAATTATACCCTTCCGCTTCCATGTGCTAATAGGAAACCCAAAATATAACTCCTCTAATTCCGGGATTAACCATTTTACTGCTTCCAATGACCGAAGTGAAAGCACACCACAATAACTACAAGAATTGGTATCCAATCACTTGTCTAGTGCAGCTTCGGGCTCAGTTTTCCTTACTGCATTCTATGAATACCAATTAAATATGAATGCAGATGCAACACTCGCACCTCTTGTTTTCCTGGGCAAAGGCCGGCCTGTGCGAGAGTCCCTGCATAGCTATATTATTTACAATCAAGATCTAAGCGTTCAAATGATTTAACATGTGCAGCATTGCTTACCCTCTGCCCCAGTCACCGGTCCTTCAGACGTGACATAAATAAATGCATGCACTAACTAAAGCGACCTTGCACGCTGATTATAGGAGGACGAGTTACATGGCCTGCAAGGAGGATACCTTTCTCAAGCACTTGCTGTGGAATCCCTTTTCAAAACACATCAAAAATCAAATATAATACAGTGTGCATCTGACAGTTAACCGGTGTGTCTTTCTTTAATGAATGCAATAATTGAAGGAGCCCTCTGCAAGCAAGCTACTACGGTTGAAAGAATGGTGGGTGGTATGTCAAGATAGATAGGGCCTATTTAACTGCTCAAGACATGTTTCCAAACGCATGCTTGCTCTAAAGTTCACAAGTTTTGCCTTTCAAGCAGATGTTACAAGGCATTCAAAAAGTGGAGATTGTAGGTTTCATTATAATTTAATAATTATTCTTTCATTTGAAATGTGATTTAAGAGAGCGACAAACAACTAGAAGTGGAACTACTTCTGTAAATTATGTCTCTTCTTGCCGTGCTGATGTGGGAGCAAAACACTGTACTCCAAAATCAAGACACCCCAAAATGTACCTTAGTCAGATCTCCCACATTAAACTGGATCAGAAACATTAAGGCACCTCCCAAAGCATCATAATCAATACAATACAATTTAATTAAATATTTCCAATTTAAGAATAATTTGGGACCACTCAGTAACTGAGTTCTAGATCAATGGAAAGTTAAAGGTTTTTATTACAAAAATTCCAAATAAGTGGTACACAATCAATGCCATGAAGGCTCTCGAATGCAGAGTTACACAGAGTATGCCAAATCACAAAATATTCAAAGTCCTTATGGGCAACAAAATCAAAAAAGAAAGGGTCAGCAAGCCTAGTAGAACAATAAAGTCTTGAAAAGCTTTGTCTCACCCCGAAAATCAAAGGGTTTATATCCAATTGTTGCACAGAAAATAAGAACGTTTGAAAAATCATTGTGTTGTAAGCAAATGTATTATTTTTTCTGCAAATCAGAGTACATAGTAAATAAACATCATTACCTTAATATATTTTACTGGCGAAGCAGAAAATGTGGCTACATGTTGTCAGTAACATCCAAACTAGCGCAAGTCACCATGAGCAGAACAATAACAACAGTAAAAATATTCTACTACATTGCAGCTCAACTACAGGAGGGCAGACACCGATTTAATGACAGGGACGGCTTCCATCTTACTTAAAATGTAAGTTTGCATAAAAATGTGGCCTAACTAAACCACATCAGAAAATGCACTTCTACACATCATAGGAAATTTGTTTCAAAAGCAATTGCATTAAATCATTCTGCAGATGTGAAATCATATGTGTGAATGCATACCACACATTGTTAACGATCCACAGAAATTTAAATACATAAACATCTTTTGCATTGAGAAATCTGTACCATGTCAGACACACTTCCCAGCAATTTGTGTTCCTTTTTAAAATAAGTAAATTGAATTAATTAAGTATGGCTTTATCTTACTTCAAGTAAATTGGGTGACACGGTCTTATTTTAGTAGTCCAGTCTTCTGGGGGTTCACATTCAGCATCAGCCAAAATGTGTTACCTAAGTGTTATGATATTTGACATTGCTGCAAGACATAAACTGTACATTTAAAAAAACTTAACTGTTCACTAGGTGTATTTGAGTACAGCCTGCATTCACAGCCATGTTGAGAAAGACACTTTAATTAGAACAAAGAGTAATACGCTCTCAGTGCATCTGAAAAAGTAGGTCTGAATTCACAAAGCTGTTGCGTGCTTATCTAGGTTCCTGATCGATACTGTAACCTTATGCCCCTATTCGGCTATAAATCCATTTATTCCCTATATTGGCATAACCGTTCAAGTGCGATATTCAGAAAGTCATCTCTGGCCTCACACGAACAGAGCCACATTCCAGCATAGTTCTCTGCCACTTCCTTTGCGACCAATTAGTGCAATGACAGAGCAGGAGTCACTATCTGATATTCCTAGATTAACACTCCGAGTTCTTCAACAAGATAAAAACTCAGCAAACCTGGAAATCCCCGCTTGCTGTGTTTTGATTAGTAATGGAACTCTAATGAGCAACTGATAGCTATCACTTCCTAGTGACATCTTTAATTGACGTCTTATGTCCAACAAACTTGCGTCAAACCAGGCACCTGTCAGGTATAAATATTACCAACGTTGCCTTAAGCAATTGCTGTTGTGTAGGCTGTTGTTGCCTGCCTGTTACTAGCTGTCTGAAGCTAGCACCCTGTCGCTGCAGTCTGCTGCCCCGCTGCTGTTGGTGAAGCTACTGATACCATTATCGCTGCTAAAGCGCGAACGATGGTGTGGTGAGCTTAGGAGCTGAACAGCCGTCCCTCTGCGAAGAGCCCAGCAGATTCCAAGCTGCCCGCGGACGCTGTCCCCTCTCCTTCCTCGACGCGCTGAAGAGAGACGCTGTATTTCTTCTGCTGAGAAATCCAGCTCCAGCGTTTCTGGTCTGCCCTCGCGGGTGACTGGGATACCGAGTTCCTCCTGAAGGAAATACCAGACTTCCATCATTCTATTCAGAGGTATGGTGTTGACTAAACCCTTAGATGAGAATTCTTGAAGCAAACCTTGGCAAAACCAACTTAACTTAAAGCTACTTACTTACTCCCCTTCCACGTGTTAGGCTTAGGTCAGGCACACTGGGGTAGGCTTAGTTAGAAGCACCAGTTGAATATTTTAGCCTAATGTATATATGAATGTATATATGTTTTATTACCTTTAAACCATTGTATGGCTAAGAAACCATATCAATGCTTTTACAGTATTATTTCGCAATCCTTATCTTACTGTACGTACTTTTTATAATAACAAGTCTTGCAATTGTGGCAATACATTTCTCTTGCATGAGAAGAAAGACTGTTCAATAAATGTTAACCCTTTATTGACAAACGCCCGTCTCTCTAGTCTCTACATATTGTGAAAGTAAACTGCACTAACCTGACTGAGTGAAATACATGTCTATTGTTTCACACGACCCTAGAGATTGACTCTTAATCTGAGGAGCAAAGTTGTCATGTTGCACGGTTGTTGGAAAGCTGAATCCCTTCTTGTCTGTGCCAGGGAAGCTTATCACTTCCTATGCAGAGAAGAAAGTTTCCAGTGACCTCTGAGCTAGTTGGTAACGCACCCAATTAAGTTTAGCATAGTCAGTGGAGGCCTGGAATATCCGCAGTTCCACGTCGATACTACTGTTTATGTTATTCCAATGCGCAGGGCCTAGTGGGAAACTAGGAACTACACTACATGGCGCCCAACGTTTGGTATGGCGATAAACTAACGCAAGACGTTAGAGTAACTCAGTCGTGCATATTTCACAGACCCCTTTCTCCCGTAAATACTCCAATAGACGTCTGGAGTGGGTGAAAGGTTAAAATCCGCCCGAACTCAGTAGGAAGAGATTCCTATGTAAAGCTCTGGTTTATTCAACGTTGAAGGATACAGTGTTCCAAAATATTGTGCACCTAATCTTTGTCTCCTTGGAGACCAACTCTGCAAACCTTGCATTTAAACAATGCCAGGAGAAAACGGAACCACTGGGGCCGCAGCAGATGCGACTCAGCAAGGTCCCGAACACACAGATCCGGGTGCTATTATCATCCCGGTCCACTTAAGAAAATCTATAACTTTAAAACTTATAGAAAACGGACTGACACCTCAAGGTGGTACAGTAATTTTCGTGATAGAGGCTCACGAGTATCGGCAGACAGAGGTATTCTATTCATGGATAAACTTTCCAGCGGCAAACGCTACAACAAAAGAGTTTCACTATTACAAAATAGAGGAACCTCCGGAAGAGTACGCTCCTTTCGAGGAGATTGAAATTCCACTTAAATTTCAAGAGCACCTGCTCTGGTTTAATGGCGCCCTAAAACACAATGATCACATTACCAGGCTCGGTCCACTAGGTAGACCAGGAGCAACGTGGCCGGTTCTAGCCAGCTACACACCACATCCTGACATTGTAAAAATGTCAAAGGAAGAGCTGTTAGTACAGCTAAAAACATTAATTAAAATACATAGGCAATTAGTCCAATATGTAATGCGGACTGCAACAGTCCAGCCAGCTGTTAATGTACCACAGCTGACCCCTCATCAGGGGAACACTAATAAAATCACACCACAGAACATACAGTCATGTCTTGGTAAAACACCTGTAAAACGGGAACAAATTCCTTTTTGGTTAGCACAGAAAATCACTCAAATAGAGGCAGTATTTCCTGATACTACCCCTATAGAGAAACACAGAATCTTGACCATCTGCCTTCCTATGGGAATCGCACCACACGTGGAGGACTGTGACACTTGGGGTACAGTCTTTGCTTCCATTTACACAAAAACACACGGTGTTCCGTCTATGGCGGTAATACCAGAAGTGCTAAAACAGATTCAAAATGAATACGGTCCAGAGCCCGCTTTAAATCTAGGTATGAAATTACTGAAAGACTTCAAGCAGGTCTCGGCTATATTATTAGCCAACATTAAAGGAGAAGCAGCATCTGTGGCGATTCGCCAAAAGTTGAAGGAAACAATATAAAAGATCCAATTGAGCTTGCCAGAATCATAGAAAAATGCTATGAAGAATTAGGTAGAGACAGCTTGGGTGGGAAACCAGTAAAGCCCCAACTGCTCGAAAATCCTGAAAAATTATTTATTAAAAATAATTTAAACACTCCTAAAAAGAGCTGGGATGGAAATAAACAATCCACTCCCAAGGAAAAAGTTTTCCAGTCCAGAGGAAGGTCTCCTCGACGGAGGGAAAGAACTCCGACTCGAGAACACCAGTCTCCCCAGAGGGAGCCCTCTGAGAAAAGATATAACCTTAGAAATAGGGATAATCTGAAAAAACCTGATAGATATCAAAGTATTGATACACGTCCCTCTCGATCTTTTCCACAGAAATCGGAAAGAAGAGGACGGTCAGACCCAGGAGAGCACACCAAGTCCAAAGACAAGGAACCTGCTCAGAGTAAAAAATCTCAATTTCAGAAAAAGAAGGTAGCCAGTATTAGAGTAATCAACCATGCCGAGAATACTGAGGACACAGTTGAAAAACGGGGAGTGGGCATTGACAATGTTGGACCGTGCATCAGAAATCAGTATAGCGCGCAAGATCTTGATGAGTCATCTGGAGACAGTGGACATGAATGAATACATTCAGGTTGAAACTGCCGACACCAGACTTAGCGAGCCCCATAAAATATACGAAATAAAATTGCGTATAGAGGGTGATAAGACTAGGAAAATTAGAGGTCTATTTTGGGATAAGCTCTCGAAAGGCTATGATATTCTGTTAGCTGAAAAAGATTGGCCCCAGAGTTTGTCAGGGAGTGCCCTCGTGGCGAAGAAGTGATTATGCCTGCCTTCTCGAATCACATTCCGATTCATAAAAAATATACATATGCAAGGAAATAGGCTGCAGCCCAGGCACCTGCATTATATAAAAACCATGTAGGATGGGATGAGGACTCTCCTCCTCACAAAATCCAATTAAAAAGTGAACCAACTGCCCAACGGCAGTATCCCATAAAGCAAGAAGCTAAAAAACAGGTCAAGGAGATCTTAGATCAACTTGAATACCAGGGGGTGATTGAAACATGCACCTCTCAAATGAACAATCCTTTGTTTCCTGTCTCCAAGCCAGACAATTCATATTGTCTAGTTTTGGACTACAGACACCTTAATACATGTTGTAAAACTTTTGCAGTACAAAACTCGCATAGTGCAGCCCTAATGAATAACATAGTTAGGAAAAAATATAAAACGACATTAGACATATCTAATGGTTTCTTTTGTCAAAACATTGCACCAGAAAGCAGATATTTGACCGCTTTCTCCGCATTTGGGTCGCAGAAAAAATTCTGTCGACTCCCACAGGGGTTCAAGAACAGCCCAGGACTATTCTCAGCTAGGGTAACAGAGTTACTACAAATATATGATGATGAGGCATTATCTTACGTAGATGATATCTATCTCACAGACGACGACTTGGATACTCATTTGAAAAGAGTGAACACCATTATACTTGGGTTCGCAGCAGAGGGTTACAAATTCAACTTTAAAAAGTCCCGAATTGCCCATCTGACAGTACTATTCTTAGGGTACGAATTATCAAGTGAAGGGAAAAGCCTAGCGGACAACTTCTTAGAGAAGTGCGCTGTACTCCAAGCTCCAAAAACGCTGAAGAATTTACAATCCATTCTAGGTTTTCTGAATTTCGGAAGAACTTACATTCTAAATTACGCAGAGAGGGTTAAACATCTCTACGAACTAATTAAACCTGATTTTAAACAAATCAACTGGACTCAAAAACACACAGAAATTTTGAGATCACTGCAAACAGACATGTTAGCAAAAACTAAATTAGATACACGTGACAACACACGTGATCTTGTAATCCGAGTCATCCCAGGAAGATGCGGATTCACGTACCTGACCTCTAATGAGGGAGAAAAGGTACCAATAGCTTACAAATCACATTTGTACACAAAGGCTGAAATAAAATTCAGTTCAACGGAGAAAATTCTAACTGCGGTTCAGACTGCTGTAGCAAAAGAAAGGCCCGTAGCACAAGGTAAACGAATAATAATCGTAACACCTATACCGGCTTTAGAAGCGGTAACTAAAGCAAGCATTCCTAATGCTAAAGCTTTGCATCCGAGATGGATTCAGTGGGTTAATTCTCTTGCTGCAACAGAAGTAGTTTACGAATTTGATCCTAACTTAAAAACACAGGAATTTTTACAATATGAATATGAATGTTCTCTGCCAATTGAAATCCTGCCTCTCGAAGAATACGGAAGTATTATATATACTGACAGATCAGCACAACCCGCAGTTGGGGGTAAGCAAGCTTACAGTGCTGCGTGCGCGATTGTTAAAGGTCGCTGGCACAAAGGTAAATTTAGACCAATGGTCACTAAAACACAATCTCTAGGAGATTGTTCGGCTCAACGAGCTGAATTAGTAGCATTTAAGATGGCGCTAGAAAATACCGATCGCGAATTCCCCACACTAATAGTGTGCGATTCTTTTTATTGCAAACAATCTTATAATGAATACTTGCAGAATTGGGTGGAAAATGGTTTCAAAGATGCAAAAGGTGCACAATAAAGCATAAAATGCTTTGGGAACAGGTAGTTCTTTTACAGAAAGAACTACAAAAGACTCACGTGATACATACACTGAGTCATCAACGTGATGGCGTTCACGTTGCAGGGAATTCATTGGCTGATGAAGCCGCGAAGGCAGCTGTGCAAACGGCTTCCGTAGCTGCGATAACTCGGTCACAAACAAAAATAGACAGCGATATTCTACAAGCTGTCAGTGCGTCAGTAAAAAATTATAAGAAAACACTCCCAAAAGGCTTTCCTGAAAAGTACTTGTACTTAACAGATACGAATAATGTTCCTTTTGCTCGAATCCCTGGAGTGGGGGATAGGGTAATTCCAAACAGGGAACACAGGTTAGGACTAATCAAAGCGGCACACGAAGGGCTTGCTTCTGCACACGCTGGCGTTTCCGCAACAATATCACTATTAAAACAGAGATATTGGTGGCCTCGCTTGGGAATACAAACTAAAAAGTATGTATTAGAATGCGATATATGCCAAAGGATAAAAGTATCAACAGTAAAACGACCAGCGCAGACACCCCTTCTTATCTCGGATAAACCATTTGCATGTGTTTACCTGGACCACTGTGGTCCCCTACAAAGGGACGGCAACTATAGATATATCATGGTAGCAGTGGATTCCTGTACGAGGTTCATATGGATGTGGCCCCAGCGCTCGGCTGACGCTAGAGCGGTTATAAAAGATTTGTGAGTCTTTATCGGCATATACGCAATTACCACGTTCCATTCTGACCAGGGTCCTGCTTTCAGCTCTCGAGCCTATAAGGAGGCCATGGCCAGCATGGGAATTGGGTTGCGGTATTCTTGTCCGTCGCACCCCGAAGGGAATAGTGTGGTTGAAAGAAAAAACCGGGACATAAAGCGATCTATAACAGCGAAGGTATTAGGTTCAGGCGCTGGGTGGGTCAAACATTTAATAAGTGTCCAAACTAGTCTTAATAACTTGCCAAGAAATTCTCTAAAAGGTTTCAGCCCATACGAACTATTGTTCGGAATTAGAATGAACATTCAGGACCTCGATAGTCAGATGTCAGTGGTACAAGAAAAAACAACGCACTTTGATGTAAAGGATCGTTTGGCTGTTTTACAGGAACTGAATGAAACAAGAAAATCGTTAAGCAACATAAAGTTAAAGCAACAGCCAAATACCACTGACGAGGCACCACAAGCAACAGCCCCAGCAAGGCCTGTCTGGATTCCAAAGATTGGGGATCTAGTCAGAGAAAAGATCGCGGTGAAGAAGGAATTTGGGCCTTCTTACAGAAAAGCAGTACCTGTCTTGGCAGTCACCGGAACAAGATCAGTAGTACTACCGCCCCTTGCTGGTAAAAAGGAGAACAGAGTTGTGTCTATCGACCTGGTAAAACCACAAGCATGTGGCCTATAATCAACAATAGGCCTAGTGGACTCCCAAGAAACAACAGAATACCCAAACTTGCAACAATCCAAGAGGTTCAAACTGAAAGACTAATCACATTCAATCAGCCTGCAGTGCACAGAGAAGGACTATGCAATAATGCCATGGAACTCGTGCCTCTTGAGACACAGATTGAAACAGTTCGTCAAGAAACACCAGTCTACACTAATGTGGCATCAGAAAGTGCTACTGAGAGACAGATTGAAAGAACAATCCCATCAATCGACAGAACTGCCTCTGGTTATTTCATCAACTTCGACAACTTCTCTGAAGATCAAAACGACCCCGAAGTGATGCCAGAAACAAAAAAGTATTCTAAAGAAAATACAACAGGACTCCTTCAACAAATCAAAGAATTGTATCTGGATTCACCGTTGATTGAGCATTGGATTATTTCAGGGGTATTCATACTCCTACTATGCCTAATTTTAGTTTTAATTTTAGGAAAGTTTATTACAATTGAATGGACACAGCAAGTCAGAACATCAACCTAGTCCTGAAACCACACAGATCATCCCACATGAAGAAAAGAGAACTGTCAACAGTAAATGTCACAGCAATTCCAATACCTGGTGGGGTAGTATGGGAGAAAACAGACTATGAGATATATGGTCCGGTCGAAATCCTGAAGTATCCTCATCAACTGAAGGTTTCCTTAAGTGACTTTGTAACACCTAGTACATTCTCTGATGATTGGGACTTTAACAGTATTAATGACATGATGTCTGATTTAATAATGTCAGCTAGATTCACAGATCATGATTATTTACAAGGTTCATCTAGTTATGAGCAGTTATTCTGTTACACACACTATGGTGATCACTACTTGCATAAATCTGCACAGCCTAGAAATGTTTTTATGTATAATCAATGGGAACATTGTGCTACACCACCTAAAAGCAGTTCTAAAGCATTTTTTGAGAAATTCAAATACTTCTCAGGGTTTAACACCAGTGTTGCAGAAACGTTTTATTACAAACTGTTAGATAAAACAGGAATGAAAACAATGCTGATAAATTCTAAATTGATATATTCAGAAGCATTTTATGATAAAATGATGACATTTGGTTTTGATTATTGGAAAAATAACATTGAAACGAAAACAATTTGGGGTACAAAAGATTGGCAGGTACAAGGCATTGAAGCACTATTTAGAACCTGCATGATACCAGAACAAATGTTGTTTTTAAATGACACAATACACCAAACATCCTGTCTTGGCCTAGCTAAGATCAAAGACCTTAAAAAACCGTCTATACCAAAGCCAATACCTGAAAATATAACTGCAGATATTGAATTAGACGTAACACAAATTTTAAATTTTAACAGAACACATCCTGATTGGAAAAAGTGGTTAATCTGGCCTACTGACACAAACAGCTGTCAAGATAGATTCCTGAACAAAACACAGGGGTTAAAAATGACCAGACTAGACCGGAGATATTCCCAGAGACAACATCCAGGGATAATAACAACATACAGTGTAGGGAAACTCTGCCTTGAATGGCTAACATCATCCACACTGGCTGAAATTAAGCAACACTTGTCTTTACTAAAAGATGGTGCTGATTTGCGCGATTTAATTCTTGGACCACGCAAACAGCGTCAAAAGCGTTTCATAGCGACCAGTATCTATGCTGCGTACAACGAGGCTTGGAGAGTCAAACAAATTGAAACAGCTGAAAAAATACGAGAAATTGATCGTATTAATTTGGAGAAATCACTTTCTGTAGTAGACAATGGGTTAATGACTCTGTCTTCCAGAATATATTCGTTGGACAATATTGTATCCTCTGCCTTTGATGTGATAGATAGAGACTTGCTAATGTTACAACATGGCCAGTCGCAATTACGTTCTATTATAGAATTAGGTTGGACGCTGCAAAATCTTCGTTCAGGCCATGTGCCTTGGCGTTTAATCAACACAACGTCATTATTTTCCATTTTTAACCTTACTGATAAACAGATCAGTTTGGCACAGAAAGGAGCAGACTATACAATCCAGAGCATCGAAAAACTTGAGAGATTACCATTGACAATGTCAGAGAGTCCTGTCATTGAATGGATAATACACGGAATTATCACTATTCCGATAACAACTTTCCGATTTAAAAAGTGCCTTGAGTACATACCTGCTGGCCAATATGAACAATTGGGTAAAGGATATGTAAAATCAGAATGGAAATTACCATACACACATTCTTGCTATAGTGACAGCGACAAAAATGTATTTCTTAGTGGTGAAAATTGTAAACATTCACTAAGCGGTATACTTTTGTGTCAGGGTATTAATTTACACGGAGCATGTGATGGAAATTCTAACAACCTTTCATGCCACCAGCTAGTCACACCTGCAACTCAGATAGAGCCCTTCTTTATGCAACTTGCAAACGGGAGTTACATTCTTAGAACGGATCACAGATGTTGTGGCCTTGTGCCAGGGAAAAGTTATCTAGTAAGTGTAACATCCATGGTCAAATGCTGTATGGAGGCATTGTTCCCGAGTGGGCCTGCAGACACAGTGACTCCCATCTGGCCTCGTCTGAATCTCTATTCTATACGAATTGATACTTTAAGCAAAATGAAATCTGTGCTTTTACAGACAACAGTGCCTATAACGTCATCAAAAGAGACGTATGATCTTCTAGTTGCAAGGACAGCTACCGAAGTTCATGAACTTTTATCAACAAATTGCCCCGTGCATTTCGTAGAAATGCTCAGCCAACTCCTTAACATGTCTAGTGCCACGAGCATCCCAGGCATATTTAAGTCGATTTTTACGGGACTGCTAACACCTTTTCAAGCAATTTTGGGAATCGTTCCTAATTTTGTCCACTCTGTTTTTGGCGGCATACCACTATTTTTGGGACTCGTTGCAGGGATTTTATTTTTGACCCTCCTGCTTCGTTATGGCAAGCTGAAACTCAGACATAGCTCCCATGGGAATGGAAGAGACAATCCTAGCAATGCGCTACTGGGACAGGATAACTAACGTCCTCGGAATGGCCAGGCTGAGAGATCTAAACATGACCTGGTTCCTTTCATTCAGACCTATATGGCAGAACTGTATCTTACCGGTACTTCGATGTATGCTTTGCGGAGATGAATGCGTGTTGGACATCTGTCTTTCACTTCCATCAGCAGTACCAATGGACGTCGATACTTTGCTCAGTCCAATAACGGCTCACGCATTGTGTTGTCCCCAGCGGCTACCAATCCTGATGACAGCATTCGTTGAGACTCCTGTACTACGACTGGGTGGTAACAGTGGAGCAAGTGACAAAAGCAGCATCACCCAGGTACGACCTTCTGTGAGCATTGCTGAACCCGACTATGATGACAGCAATCATTCTCACACCTGCCAAGTTACAGCACTATCAAATTTGGTTGAACTGTCACCTGATTTTGTAGACCAATTCTTTGAGAGCCTGTCTGATACGATGTTCTCACCCGTACAGAAACAATAACTTTTGAGAAGCTTTCCGACACACAGCGTTCCCATGAACTCTGAATTCGGCCTTCAGTTTTGAACAACAAAAACTGCTAAAAGCGTTGGAACTCTATTTCCCCGTTCAAGCAATAATTCTTTTGAATTGAACATTTTTTTAATATTGACCCTTTTTTTGGCACGAACAATTCTTTGCTTAACGTAAAAACTATTCTTAGAGAACAGAAGCTTCAAACTTCTATTTCTAAACACATCTAGAGACATAACAACTTACATCAGCCTCTAGCACATTTATTGCAATGCATTTATATGTGATGATTTATCTCGCCCTTCTTCTGTTCAGAGATACTTCATGTGTAATTCTTTTGCATAATCGTTCATTGATTTCATATGCAATAATTTTTGAATGATTTCTATGCTTCAAAAACGTACAGTACCTAAAATTTCACGTATTACAATATACGCCTATTTCGAATGCATTTATGTATTTTGGGGTGGGCAATGTTACACATGCATCTAATTGCTCTAGTTTTAGTAATTTGATGGACATGAAAACGTGGAGTGGGTGTTGCGTGTTTATCTAGGTTCCTGATCGATACTGTAACCTTATGCCCCTATTCGGCTATAAATCCATTTATTCCCTATATTGGCATAACCGTTCAAGTGCGATATTCAGAAAGTCATCTCTGGCCTCACACGAACAGAGCCACATTCCAGCATAGTTCTCTGCCACTTCCTTTGCGACCAATTAGTGCAATGACAGAGCAGGAGTCACTATCTGATATTCCTAGATTAACACTCCGAGTTCTTCAACAAGATAAAAATTCAGCAAACCTGGAAATCCCCGCTTGCTGTGTTTTGATTAGTAATGGAACTCTAATGAGCAACTGATAGCTATCACTTCCTAGTGACATCTTTAATTGACGTCTTATGTCCAACAAACTTGCGTCAAACCAGGCACCTGTCAGGTATAAATATTACCAACGTTGCCTTAAGCAATTGCTGTTGTGTAGGCTGTTGTCGCCTGCCTGTTACTAGCTGTCTAAAGCTAGCACCCTGTCGCTGCAGTCTGCTGACCCGCTGCTGTTGGTGAAGCTACTGATACCATTATCGCTGCTAAAGTGCGAACGATGGTGTGGTGAGCTTAGGAGCTGAACAGCCGTCCCTCTGTGAAGAGCCCAGCAGATTCCAAGCTGCCCGCGGATGCTGTCCCCCCTCCTTCCTCGACGCGCTGAAGAGAGACGCTGCATTTCTTCTGCTGAGAAATCCAGCTCCAGCGTTTCTGGTCTGCCCTCGCGGGTGACTGGGATACCGAGTTCCTCCTGAAGGAAATACCAAACTTCCATCATTCTATTCAGAGGTATGGTGTTGACTAAACCCTTAGATGAGAATTCTTGAAGCAAACCTTGGCAAAACCAACTTAACTTAAAGCTACTTACCTACTCATATTCCACGTGTTAGGCTTAGGTCAGGCACACTGGGGTAGGCTTAGTTAGAAGCACCAGTTGAGTATTTTAGCCTAATGTATATATGAATGTATATATGTTTTATTACTTGTAAACCATTGTATGGCTAAGAAACCATATCAATGCTTTTACAGTATTATTTCGCAATCCTTATCTTACTGTACGTACTTTTTATAATAACAAGTCTTGCAATTGTGGCAATACATTTCTCTTGTACGAGAAGAAAGACTGTTCAATAAATGTTAACCCTTTATTGACAAACGCCCGTCTCTCTAGTCTCTACATATTGTGAAAGTAAACTGCACTAACCTGACTGAGTGAAATACATGTCTATTGTTTCACACGACCCTAGAGATTGACTCTTAATCTGAGGAGCAAAGTTGTCATGTTGCACGGTTGTTGGAAAGCTGAATCCCTTCTTGTCTGTGCCAGGGAAGCTGATCACTTCCTATGCAGAGAAGAAAGTTTCCAGTGACCTCTGAGCTAGTTGGTAACACACCCAATTAAGTTTAGCATAGTCAGTGGAGGCCTGGAATATCCGCAGTTCCACGTCGATACTACTGTTTATGTTATTCCAATGCGCAGGGCCTAGTGGGAAACTAGGAACTACACTACAAAGCCACTGGCTCACTTAAATTCAACTTATGTGTGAAAATGGCATGATTTGCAACAGCAAATTCATGTTGGAAATTCACAGAACATTGGCGCATATTATCAAGGGATTTATCTCCGCTTTTTTGGCTTGAAAATCAGCAACTGGGTGCTAACACGCAAATTCGCATGTTAGCACCCTTTTTCTCTACGCTTCTCCTTGCATCTCTAAAGAGATGCAAAGGGGGCGTTCCAGAGAAAAATAATAGAAGAAATGTTGTTAAGCGACATTTCTCCTATTATCAAGGATTCCGCTAACCCTGTTAGTGATAAAAAAAAGCAGCGCTAACCGCGGTTAGCACTGCTTTTTTTACACCTGCTATTTTCCTAACTTAGCCATGATATCCTATGGAAGGTGGATATCATGGCTAAGTTTGTGAGCCGCTATCATCAAGCTAACGCCAAACTTTGAGAGATTATCGTTGGTTTTCCAGCGATAATCTCTCAATTGGCAGTTAGCGCGAGGATTTTTATCACTTCTGAGATAAACCTTGCTAATAGCAAGTTATCTCTGCGATAATTTCCGGCGATGCTTAGCGTTAATAAATTAGTTGCTAAGCATCGTTAGCGGTAAATATCGCTAAACTTTGGTAATATGCCCCATAATTTTACTCTTGTAAATCAAAGTGGGGGCAAATCTACACCCAGGATGCGGTGTGGAAGTTCCAACAGAAGGTCTGCCTTGCAGAATAGGTGAACATATGCATGCTTGTGAGGTGGTAGATTTTTACAGACTATCCCGAAGCACATTTCCATCCTGGATATGACTGGAGATTCATTCATGTTAAAGGCAGACATAAAAATGTATCTATGTGGGAAGGGGGAGGATACCACTTTGAAGATTGATGGAGATGTATAGGAAGAAAAAAAGTTAGCAAGTAGAGAGAATAGGGCATATGTGGGAAAATCGGAATTTGTGATTCTCAAAATGCGTTTTTTTTGCAAATTGCATTTGAGAATCGCAAAAAGCGATGTAGATAAAAAATCGCTAAATGTTTGCGATTACCAAAAATTCTCGAACTCGGTATTAGCGATTCCTTAATTGCAAATTTGCAAATAAGGAGTCACAAAATAAGAGAATCTGCAATTCAGGTGCAGCTTGACGACATCACACCCAGGAAGTGTGACTGCCCATGCTATTCTTGATTGCCTGAGGCTGTGTGAGAGGCTGGGAGGAGAAGCAAACCACTTTGGATAAGGAGGAGGCTTGGAGGAAAAGGAAGCAAAAGTTCAGTGAGAGGGAGTAGGAGGTGCTTATAGAAGAAATGATCCTTAGCCGTGAGTTGCTTTTTGGCAAAAAATTCACTCTATGTTCCAGAGTTACAAAAAAGAAAAATATGGCTGGACATCCAGGCAAAGGTCAATGCCATCGGTGTGACCCAGTGCTCTGTTCCTGACCTTGGCAAGCGCTGGTATGATATGTGCTCCAGGTTCAAGGACAAGGTGGCAACCAGGCTGGCAGAGGCAAAGAAGACTGGCGGGGGAACATCCACTGGAACTGAATCTACGCCCCTTGAGGAGTTGGTGGAGTCCACCCTACAGCCAGAGAGTGTCAGTGGTGTGGTGTGGCTGACATCAACAGCTCCGACCCTCCCAACACCAGACAAGGTAAGATGCATGCCAAATCATCCCTGACACATTACCATCTCAATCACATATTCAGGGATTCACCAACTTCAAAGTAAAAATGCGACTCCATTACACTTTTTCCAGCACACCCAGCAATGCATCATGGGAGATGTAGTCACACACATCATACTGTGGAGCAATTAGACACAGCAATGTAGAATCAGTAGAAGTAAATCAGTAAAGGCGAAAAATGCTAGACAGTACTTAGCTAACCCAAAATCAGAAAACTTTATTCAGTGAACAATGTGAAGCAGAACACACAATTAAAATGTGCCTTTTCATTAACAGTTCAACCTGAAACACAGGATAACAGTTCAGAAGCTGAGGAGGCAGCACATACAGAGGACCAGGCAGGGCAAGAGGACACAGAGCAAACCCCACTGCCAACACCTGTCCCATGGAGACAGCGTCATATTTGGCCTCCACTTCCACTGTTAGAGGGACAACCAGAGTCCATAGGGGATGAGGCCCAGCCAGACCAGGGACAGCTTGCATAACAGGTCCACGATAAGCTCCCTGCGCACCGTTGGGAAGAAACATGCAGGAGATGCAGGCCAAGGGAACCACCAGCGCAGCTACTGTTGAGGATCAGATGGTGTTTGCCGGACTTGAAGGCACAATGGTAAAGGTACAGCGCCCGCAAATGAGATCAATGAGGCCAATGCACAGGCAGCTGGTGTCTGTGAACCATAACCTGAGTGACATGAAGGAGTGCATCAGAGAAATGATGGGCACAATTAAAGTACTTTGCCACCATGAAGAGACCAGGCAGCCAGATGCAGGGGGGGACAATGTCTCTACAGCCATCTGGACACTTACAGCAAGGCGGTCAAACGCCTGTGTAATGCCACTTCCTTGCTGTCACGCCGGTCAGTAAGCATGCAGGTTGAAATGACACACTGCAGCTAGGATGAGGCCAAAGGGTTGGTGCAGGTGACAAATGCTGTAGAACAGCTGCAGACAGCTACCATAGGTGGCACAGGAATCCTGGGCTCAGGGGATAGTGAGTAGCTCTCAAGCAAAAGCAGCATCACCCCACCAATTTCCAAACACTGACGGCACAGTGTAAGGCAGGGAACAAGACCGGATGCCTTAAGGGAGAGCAGTCAGCACCCTGACATGCAAGAGCAGGATGTGCACACACAAATTAAATTGTCACCACAGAAGAATATGGGTGAAGTAATCCATTGCATGTGGACTTTTGTTTGGCCTTCATCCATTGCATAAGATATGCAACATATTGTGACACACATAAAGTGTGTGTTTAGGCTGTGTGACTGATATTTACCTGCAGCTAAAGGAATAATAAAACACAGTCATGCACAAATCATCTTTTGCATTGTGTCATCATTACTCACCTGGAAATATTTTTGTGTTATCTCATCACTTCTCTTTCGGCCGGCAGCTGCCCCTACACCACCTGCTGGTCTGGAGCGTGGACCTGGGCCCTCATCCTTTTTTTTTTAATGGTTTTATTGTTTTCTTGCAAGGAAATACAGCAATACAAGAATAGAAAGAAATCCAATTTAAATACATACGGCATACAAAACTGAAAAATTCAAGCAATATGATTAAATCCAGTCTGCAATAGGTGCCCACATTTTCTCCCCCAAAGCTCTTCTTTTAATCCCTTTTAACTTCTAAATAGCGGACTCGATATTATACATAAACAATAGTTTTTCACGCCAAGTAAAAAATGAAGGGGGATCTGGATTAATCCACTCCCTGGTAATACAAGCTCTGGCCACCCCCATACATATAAATAAGAAATAAGATACTGGCTTTAATCTAGAGGGAATTTGCTCAATACCCAATAACACCATCTCCATGGTTACCGTAATATCACATTTAAGAACGACAGAAAGAAAACTTTCAATTTGTTGAAAAACACCCTAAGTTTGGGGCAAGAAAAAAACATGTGCAACTCATCAGCTGCATATAACCCACAACAACTGCAATTCGTTCCAGTGGTCATACTCTACTTAGCAACCTTACTTGGAGTATAATAAAGGTTATGTATACACATAAAATGCTGAGATTTTATCATCCCTGTAATCAACAGTCTGAAGCACACTTAATAGATAACAAAACATCAATACCAGGGATACCTAATTTATTAGCCCATTTCGACTGGCATTGTTCCATATCGTCCCCACCTTCTTGAATCAAACTTAAGTAAAGAGAGCCTATACTGGCTTTTTTCTGCAAAAGTTCTAATAAAGGAATTTTTAGCATTCTAGCTGAGGTAGTGGATAAGTAACTCTGTAAGAAACTTCGGAGCTGAAGAAATTAAAAAAAATCATTTCTTGCCAAAGAAAAGTTGTTCTCTAGTTCCTGAAATGAAGCAATTTGACGGTTAAAAAAGAAATCCCCCAAATATCGTAGTCCTTTCTGCTCCCACCTATAAGTTGTTAAGTCACAGAAAATAGCTGGCAAAAGACCAGACGAAGCTAAGGGGGTATAAAAATTTAGTTTGGATAGGCCCAAATGCTTTCGCACTTTTTGCCAAGCTCCGAAAGCTGCCTTCAGCGTCTTATACTTTGTTTTTTTATGGTAACTGGGCTCAACAACCTTAAGAAAACTACCTTTCACTTTCTCACCCATAATCATTTCGAATATCGTTGGCGTTTGACAAACGGGTATATTTACTCTATCTCCCATTATAAGAGGGCTAATAAATTGTAGTGTAGCCGCTAAATAAGGGACATTCCAACCCCCATCATTTTCTTGAGGGCTTTGCGATGGCGTGTATAGCCCCACAAAAACCGGGAGGTAGTCCTTTCTGAATTTTTAAAACAGAGAGAGTGAAATTCCAACGGTATAGTACGGTACATATACAGCACTTTTGGTAGGATCAGCCTTTTTAAGATGTTCAGTCTACCATACAATGATAGGTGTAAGTGATCTAAACGCTGTAACATAGTATTAATTTGTGCTATCATGGAGTTTATATTAAGTTCCGGTATTTTCTCTATGGGCAAAGAAATCTTAATTCCAAAATATGTGACCTCTGGGGTAGTGGAAATATTCGGAGGTGGGTTATTCCCAGAGCAAAGGATCTGAGTTTTCTCCAGGTTAAGTTTATAACCGGAGAATGATCCGAATTGTTTAGCAAGATCATTGATTGCCGGAAGAGCTGTCTGGACGTCGGTGGTAGTTATCACAATATCATCAGCGTAAGCCAATGCTCGGTAGTTGGTGTTAGTCAAATAAATAGGTCTAATCTTTTGTTCCAAAATAAAGCAGTTAATTAAAGGGTCAATATAAAGTGCAAAAAGTAAAGGCGAACAGGGACATCCTTGACGGGTGCCCCTGGTGATTGAAAAAAAGGGGAAACCTGGCCATTAATTCGGATACAAGCTTTTGGAGCAGTATACATAGTTTTAAGTGCCTTTAGAAAACCTGGACCTAGTCCCATCCTGGCTAACACGTCCCACAGATAGCCCCAGGCAACCCGGTCAAAGGCTTTTTCAGCATCTAAAAATACAAGTCCAACATTAGACCGAGTTGCCTGGGACCAATCAAGAAATGTGATCACCCTTCGGATATGATCCACAGTGTCACGGGCAGGAATGAAACCATGTTGATATTTAGAAACTAGCGGAGAAATAATATTGGATAATCGTGAGGCAAGAATTTTAGAGAAAATGTTACTGTCAGCATTTGTAAGTGAAATGGGGCGAAAGGATGACGGTAACAAGGGGGGTTTGCCCTTTTTAAGGAATACAGTTATTATAGAATCATGCCATGATTGAAGGGCGTTACCTTGTTGGGCTCTTAAGCATAAATCCACCAGTTCTAATCTTAGAATACCACGAAAAAGCTTAAAAAACTCCAAGGGAATAGCGTCAGGGCCTGCAGCTTTTCCAGAAGCTAAGGGCGGCAGTGACAACTCAATCTCCTCCTCAGTAATTGGCAGGTCCAACTTCTCGCTCTCCTGTGTAGGTAAAATATCATTCAGAACAGATTCGGTGAATTGAGTAATCTGGTCTGAACAATCTCCCACCACATCCTCAGCGTATAGTTTAGAATAGAAGTCGCAGAACACTTTAAGTATATCAACAGTTTTGTTAACAGTCGCCCCTGCAGTATTATTAATTTTGTCGATGCTAGCAAACACCGCTTTCTGCCTTGCCCTCTTGGCCAAATGTTTTCCTGAGTTTTCTCCTACTTTGTAAACCTCCGTTCGGAAAGTAGCAATTTGCTGAGCAAACTTTAAAGCAAATCCTTGACGAATCTTAACCTTAAGAGCCAGTAGCTCCTTAGTAATAGTATCTGTGGCTAGTCCCTTGTTACAAGCCTGCATAAGCCGAATCTCCAACAGTCTTAGATTATTCATTTCTGTTTCCTCTTTCTTTCTAGTCTCCCTCTGTTTTCTTATTGAATAGCTCAAAGTTTCTCCTCGAACCCCATACTTAAATGTATCTCAAACTACCTCTGCAGAAGCGGATCCCTTGTTATTAGAAAAAAACTCAGGAATCCAAGTATTCATATACTCAACATAGGATAATATGGCTGAGATACCCGCCACCCCCTCTCAACACAATCCCCAAGAATTGGGAAACCGGAAACAGTTCTTGAGCTTTTGGAAGGCGGGAAGGGAGTTACCCTTCCCGGCCGTATTTATTAAAATATGAAACAAAAATAAAACATTAAAATAACAGTTTCATATTATGTACAATTTCATTTCCACATTACGATGTTTGGCTAACCTTAACAGATCTCTAATACAAAGGTTCTCCTAGCCGAACTAACATCCTACAAAACATTTGACTTGAAATTGTACATCCTAACGTTAAGGGCCAACGGCAAGGTCGTAACCGGTGTCAGATCCCTAAACCAGACATACCCCCCTCACTTGTGAGAGGAGCGACCGCACAGAGGCGTACCTCAAGTGCATCTACCAATTTCCCTTTGTACTTGACGGGGGCCCCAATAAACTCAACGCCATTTAACGGTCGTTCGAGGACTCGTGTGAGGTGTCTAAAAGGTAGCGTAAACCCCCTCCCGCACCCCACACAACTTACCCATCTGCCGTCGCAGATGTCCTGGCCCCGGGAAATTCCCCAGGAGGGGCCGTAGCCCCTCCTATCCAGGAAGGGGCCTTGACCACCTTTCCTTTCCTTCCGGCGGCCTCTCCTTAGACAGGACCGCCTCCCCGTTGAGGGGCCAATTGGCCACCTCCCCCGAGCGCTCCCATCCGTAATGGGTGACGCCCCCTCATAGGGATCTTCGAATTACTGCTCACCGATCATGACCTTACCGCCCGACCAAAATAAATACGACAATTCTACCTAAGTTACTAAGATTACAAAGTCACATCACTTATTACCAAGCGTAAATACTGATCAATCCTTGTTCCAAATTACTTTATTTGCAAAACATACTGACAATAACCAATCTTTATTGCATCTCAAGAAATTTCACGACAATCATCACAACCTGTAAGACAACAGAGAAAACAGAAAGATACTATATCAACTGTATTCACAACGAATTGCTGTCCTCAGGGGCTGGTGGGTGGGTCAAAATTGGCTCTTCGTTCCGTCTCGAGCTCACGTGCAGCGGGGAGGTGCAGCTTCAGAGCACAGGAACAAGAGGATGCTTTCTTGGCTTCCGCTCCTTTTATCCGTCTTCAGGGTGGGCGTAAACCCGCCCCCGCCTGCCTCCGAGGGCGTGGCCGGCCGCGTCGGTGTCTAGGCCAGCCCACTCTAGGGCGGGAAAAAGGCGCGCCCCGGCTACGCCACTTCGGGCATACCAGCCGAGACTCGCCTCCCGCCCAAGATGGCTTCCCGGGGGGATCGTGGTACTCCACCATACGTTCGGGGGGACCGAATGGTCGCCCCTTTCCATATGGCTGAGATACCCGCCACCCCCTCTCAACACAATCCCCAAGAATTGGGAAACCGGAAACAGTTCTTGAGCTTTTGGAAGGCGGGAAGGGAGTTACCCTTCCCGGCCGTATTTATTAAAATATGAAACAAAAATAAAACATTAAAATAACAGTTTCATATTATGTACAATTTCATTTCCACATTACGATGTTTGGCTAACCTTAACAGATCTCTAATACAAAGGTTCTCTTAGCCGAACTAACATCCTACAAAACATTTGACTTGAAATTGTACATCCTAACGTTAAGGGCCAACGGCAAGGTCGTAACCGGTGTCAGATCCCTAAACCAGACATACCCCCCTCACTTGTGAGAGGAGCGACCGCACACAGGCGTACCTCAAGTGCATCTACCAATTTCCCTTTGTACTTGACGGGGGCCCCAATAAACTTGACGCCATTTAACGGTCGTTCGAGGACTCGTGTGAGGTGTCTAAAAGGTAGCGTAAACCCCCTCCCGCACCCCACACAACTTACCCATCTGCCGTCGCAGATGTCCTGGCCCCGGGAAATTCCCCAGGAGGGGCCGTAGCCCCTCCTATCCAGGAAGGGGCCTTGACCACCTTTCCTTTCCTTCCGGCGGCCTCTCCTTAGACAGGACCGCCTCCCCGTTGAGGGGCCAATTGGCCACCTCCCCCAAGCGCTCCCATCCGTAATGGGTGACGCCCCCTCATAGGGATCTTCGAATTACTGCTCACCGATCATGACCTTACCGCCACAGGCCGGATAGTTGACCGGCTATCCGGACCCCCCACAAAACACTCCTACCTAAAGGTCATGCTGCAAACCCCTTAACCAGGCTATGAAGTCTCCTATGAGTAACTCGTTCCCCACCCGGGACAAATGAACACCGTCCCCCAAATACATACTGTCCCCTTTGATACAACCATGTGAAACAGAATGCAGTGTATTTGAACGAAACAATCTACTCACTTTGTTATTTATCTTCCTTACTGAATGATTCAGTGCAGTAACCGAAATAGCCCCCCGCCACACTTTCCGTGGGATCATATGGGACCATGCAATTGTGCACCCTGGAACTCTTCTTGCCAACCAACTTACTGTGGAAAGCATTGCCTCAAGAAGAAGTCGTCTACCAGTGGCCACCAGATCGTTACCCCCAAGATGGACTATGATTATAGACGGCGGTGACCTCGTCCGCTCTAACAAACCCTCAAAAAAGAATTGAAACTGGTCAATACAGAGGCCGCCCTTTCCGTAGAAGGACACCCTGTACCCGTATTCCCCAGCCACGTGACTCATATCACCTGCTTTGAATACGTCCGCGGCACGCCTCACATATGAGTGGCCCACGACCCACACCTCCTTATTCGCAGACGGTGATTTCTGACCGCTGGTCCCCAGGAGTCGGTTCGACTGTACGGTCCGCCCCGCTTCGTAAGCTTGCGTAACTGAAAATCAAACAGAGACAAGAAGCGTGAGTATATCATTACAGCTTCACAACATGTGCAACCGCACATACCTTTTATAACAGTTAGAGGACCAACGCCCCACACGTTTTACTTGCTCCACACTCAGACCCCTGGCTGTAGCCTCAGTAGCAGCCCCTATCCGAAAGGAATGGGTCCCGAACTCGCCGGGGTTCAAGCCCGCGGCCAAAATAGACATCGCGAGCACCCTCCGGAACTGAAACCTCGTCAGTGGGGTGGCGTCAGCGTGTCTCAACAAGGTCCCCCCCCATGCTGCCACCCTCTGCGCTAAATATTCCTCTACGCATACAACAGGGCACATGGAAGACCCGGGGATCCTCTGAATGATTACGCAGTCCCCGATTGCACCCTGATCGGATTTGGACCTAACAAACGAGACCGTCATCGTCTCCTCCCTGACCTGAATGTGTTCCCGGCACAGTCCCCCCATCGTATCTTGCTTGTTCTTTGCCACTAATTCGCTTACCCGCATAGCCCCATGGAATGCTAGTGCAAATGCGGCTCGGAACAACACTGCTTCGTACTGGGATGAACACGTTGCCGGTAGTACGGACAATAACAGGGTCAACCTATCCAGACCTATCGGGTGCCTATCGTCTACTCTGCGACCCTCAAGGCGTTGCCACCCACGTAGCGCTTTCTGCACAACGAAAGACGCTGTCGGGTCCTGGATCCCATGAGCCTTTGCCATAAAGGAAATGGCGGCCCGATGCCTCTGGGCCGTAGCTACTGATTTGCCTGCCTGATGTAAAGAGAGCAGGAATTTCACTACAAACTCTTCCTGACCCCAAGCTCCCCCCCGGCAGTACCCAAAAAGGCCCAATAGGAACGGAACGCCCCTTCATATGCCTTCCTCGTCCTGGGTGCTAAACTCTCTCCCACGAGGTTTTGTAGTTCGGGGCACCGAGAGACCAGAGAGCTTCGGGAAAGGGTGCCGCCACCGGGTCCGCTGTGGGCAGAAAACCCCAGAAGGCCTGCATACGGAAACGAGAAAGCGCATCAGCCGCTTGGTTCATCACCCCCGGCACGTGTCGCGCCCTAAACAGTACATTCAGTTGCATGCATAACAACACAATTTCCTTGAGCAGTCTCAGAATCAATTTGCATCGTGCTGCCTGATTATTGATACACTCAACCACGGTCATGTTATCAGACCAAAACACCACAGAGTGATCCCTAAACCCTTCAGGCCATGTTTTCAAAGCCACCAGAATAGGGAACAGTTCGAGAAAAGCAATGTTACTCGTCAACCCACACTCATGCCACCATGACGGCCATTTTTGAGCCGACCATTGTGTACCCAATATGGCGCCAAAACCCATACTCCCCGCCGAATCTGTCCAAAGCCCCAACTCCTCGGAAGACACCGCTGGTTTGTTCCAGACAATTCGACCATTGAAATCCGCCAGGAATGCAATCCAAATGCATATGTCCTGGCGAACCTCTGCCGAGAGTCTCGTGCGGTGATGTCCTTCCTTCAAGCCGACCATGGATTGTGCAATCGAGCGGGAAAAGGGGCGCGCCATCGGTATCACTCTTAGGGCAAAATTCAACTGACCCACCACCTGTTGCAATTGATGCAGGTTTACTTTCGTTGCACGAATACATGTCTCAAGGGATAACCTGAATTTTAACACTTTTTCTTTGGGTAATCGAAAACAACCTTCCACCGAGTCGAGCTCGATCCCCAGAAACTCGATCAAGGTCGAGGGACCCACAGTCTTACCTGGCGCCAATGGCACACCAAATTGATTCATTAGGACACAAAATTCATGTAAAGCCTGTCCACACTCAGGATCCCCGGCTGCCCCCAAAAACAGAAAGTCATCGAGATAGTGCATAACATGTTGAAAACCTGTCTTCCTCGTGAATACCCACTGCAGAAAACAACTGAACTTCTCGAAATAGGCACATGAAATCGAGCATCCCATTGGCATACATCTATCCATGTAATAGCGACCCTGAAACTGAAAACCAAGGAGACGCTGATCGTCTGGGTGTACCGGGAGCAACCGGAACGCTGATTCGATGTCCGATTTTGCCATCAGCGTCCCGGGCCCCAGGCGATTCAACATGGCAACGGCCTCATCGAAAGATGCGTACCGCACCGAACACACTTCCGGGTCTATTGCGTCATTCACGGAAAGACCCCGTGGGGCCGACAAATTATGTATCAGCCGAAACTCACCCGGGTCCTTCTTGGGGACCACCCCTAGAGAGGAACAAACAAAGTTAGCAACCGGTGGCAAATCGAATGGACCGGCGACACGACCTCGAGTCACCTCCTTCCCAATCTTTACCTGCTCCACCGCCGTGTGCTGTAAGACCGACATTTGATTCTTACAGTTTGGTACACCCTGAAAATCCCCCACTGGGATGCGGAAACCATATGAAAACCTGTTTCGTAACACCCCAGCGGAAGCATGATCCGGGTATTCGCTGAGCCAAGGAATCATTGCCATGGTATCAATCGGGGTCGGTAAAGGCGCCCCTCGGACTATATTAGACCTGTTTGGCGCCTCCCTTACCACCGTTATCACCCGTTTTGGCTCTGCACATGGACTCAGGATGGGATGGCTGCCCACACCCTCCACACTCATGTCTGAATTTGCATGACCCCTGGGGCCTCGTACATTTCCCTCTGTTAAAATTCCAACAGATCCCCCTTTTACCTGTGTTGCCACTCGGCTTCGAGTGGTACTCGTTACCTGCACCAGTCCGAAAGGGTGTCCCAGAGTTTTGGCGGGAAGATTCCCCCCCGTTACTCCCTACCAATGGCACCTTCAACATCCCTGTACTCTCCATTTTTTGCCATGACACGGAGTCGTAACAATCCCAAGTCAACAATGGGTTGTGTTCTTTAGCTTTTCTAAACAGATTGTCATAGCAGAACCACTGATTGCCCCCATATGCCACAGAATACTCCATAATACGCGACTGATAAATGGGTAACTCGGTCAACAACTCAGGCCTGCGCTCACCCATGATGGAGGTAAAAATGCCCCACGCTCTGCCCCAAGTACCAATGGTGTCGTCGACCTTAAAGGCGGCCATTTTCGCGCGCCAAACACTCGGATGCATGAGCTCCTTTTGACTCTTCACATGCTCTATCTCGTAATGGTCGGTAAGCAATGAAAACATGTTTACATATTTATCCGCCCAAATCAATTCCTTAATTTCTTGTGGGACGTGCTGGGCAATCTTCTCCCTTCGAGAAGGTACAGACCCCTCCCCCGCAATCGGCAATGGCCGCTTACCTGAAGTAGACCCCGCGCTTGCCGCCGAACTTGGGCCTGCTGTACTTCCAGCCGCCGGAACCTGCGGGGGAACAGAGGATGTTGCCTTCGCAGCCTCCCTAGATTCCCGCAGTTGCCTCATTACTGCCCGGGCGTCGTCAGCCGTGGCGCCCTCGCTATCGTTTCCCAACCACGCTGCCAATTGTGCCGCTAACTCGGGGGGCATATCCTCCCTGTTCACGGGGGTGACCACCACAGGGATTGGATTCCCCTCTTTCGGCACCGGGATTGGCTCCTCTCGTGGGGTTTCGGGAACCGGGGTGTCTCCCCCAAGTGCTCCCCTTCTGGGCCTCTTGCTTTTTCCACCGGGGATTGTTCCCTGCAAAGGCCGTTTCGGTCCTCCCTCCCCGTCCTTAGCCTCCACCTTTTTCTTCAGATCGGCTATCTCCTTCATGAGCATGCGGAGCATCTCCTCGGTACCGACCCGCTTTCCGACTTTCTTGGGCATTCTCAGACGGGATATCTGTAAGACAAAAGAAAGATTACAACGCTCAAAATTGGCTCTTCGTTCCGTCTCGAGCTCACGTGCAGCAGGGAGGTGCAGCTTCAGAGCACAGGAACAAGAGGATGCTTTCTTGGCTTCCGCTCCTTTTATCCGTCTTCAGGGTGGGCGTAAACCCGCCCCCGCCTGCCTCCGAGGGCGTGGCCGGCCGCGTCGGTGTCTAGGCCAGCCCACTCTAGGGCGGGAAAAAGGCGCGCCCCGGCTACGCCACTTCGGGCATACCAGCCGAGACTCGCCTCCCGCCCAAGATGGCTTCCTGGGGGGATCGTGGTACTCCACCATACGTTCGGGGGGACCGAATGGTCGCCCCTTTCCAGTCGAAATGGAGCTTACGATCAAAAGACCACGGCCGGGGGGTGGGTGGAATGTTTAAGTCAAAACTAAGAGTGATGGGGTATGGTCCGATATAATTTTTGGTAACACCCATATTCCATTTGAGCAAGTTTGTTATGTAAAGTCTTAGCAACGAAGAAGTAATCCAACCTAAAGTGTCTTTGATGGGGGGGGCAGAGAAAAAAGTACAGCCAAAAGTTCCCCCCCCCCTTTTTTCATACCCCACATCTATCAATCTATGTTCTTGAACAATCCCCTTAACTGCTTTAAATACATTCTTCTTTCTCCCTGCATATGGAGTAGTTCCGCAAATATCAAATGTTTCATCCAAATGCAAGTTAAAGTCCCCGCATAATATTAAACAAGGTGACCATAAAGCTCACTCCACACTTAGTTGATGTAATACTGTGGGGTCGTCAACAGTAGAGGCATAAACCGAACAAATAGTAATGATCAATCCCCCAAGTTTGAGTTCAGCAATGACCCATCGTCCCAGTGGATCTTCTTTAATTCTTTTCTGGGCCCTCATCCTCAGATGAATCTGTATCAGTAAGTTCAACTGGAATGCTTTTTTTAGTTGCTATGTTGTGGAGCATGGCACAATTAGCCACAATCTTACAGCAGGTATCTGGGTTGTATAGTAGTGCTCCTTCGCTTTTATGCAGGCAGCGGAACCGGCTCTTTAGTATCCCAAATGTCAGCTCAATTACACAGCGTGTAGATTTGTGTGTGCGATTATATCTTCACTCCCTTGCAGCGGCTGGATTGAGGTACGGGGTTAGGATGAAATCTCACACAGCATATGCACTGTCTCTTACAGGGTGAAGGATATGAGGTTAATCACTGTCCTCTCACTTCAGACCTTAACTGTATGTTAGAGTGTTAGATATGCATTTACCAAGCAGGTAGCCCTCTCCAAAATTGCCCCCAGTGAGACGTCTGTATATCCCACTGTGTTTAAATATAAAGGAGTCGTGTGTACTGCCAGGGATGACCTGTATGTTAAGTGAATGATAAGATGTGTCGTTCCTGAATGAGTTCCATCTAAATAGCCAATGACATGGGGAAATTGGGCAATCTGGTAGAAGCCCTGTTTTGTTTGCTGTAATGCCTGTTGTGTGCTGGGGAATTGGTTGTGATGATGTAACCTCTGTACCACTGCATCCAAGAAAGCATGGAAGGAGCGCAACAGGCAACTCTGGGAGACCCCCCCTGGAAACTCCCTGATGCCAGTAAGTGCAGTGAACACAGGACCTGCACATGGGTTGGAATGGTTTGGGTCCTGCTTGTTGGGTGTTCAAGCAAGGGTTTTAGCTCATCTATCAATTTTATAATAGTAGTTGAGTCTGGCCTATACTTCTAATGGATCTCCTCGTCAGTCCCCTGGAACAGTGTGATGACACTCTGAAGATCCATTGCTGTTGACTCCTTCTCTGTGCCGCAGCTTGAATTTGCATACTCCTGGTTATCACATACAGCGCTGCCATTGTGGAAGTCCCTGTTGCATTGTGGGCTTGTTTAAATAGGTTGCACCTGGTTACCACCTGCCTTGAGTTGGTTGTAAAATCCATGTGCAAAATTGCCAATTTCAGAAATTCGCAATTTGCGACTTTTTAATACATTTCTTTGCTAATTCGCAATTTGGGATTACTCAATTTTCCGAATATCGCCAATAGCATGTTGTTAATTGCGATTTTGCAAAAATTATTCGCAATTTATGGACCTCGCATAATAGGTATTCGAAAATTTTGCGAATACCTATTTTGCACTGCAAACCTATGTTATACATAGGACAAGTCTATTTTGCGATTGCAAACACTGTTTTTGCGATTCGCAATGTTTACGACCTCAAAATAGCTTGATACATATGCTCCTATATTCTCTCAGCAATTGGAATTTGCAAAAGAATTCCACGAGTACTTGTGAAAAAAACTGCGACAGCTGCAGCTTCCTATTTGTACTTTTGGAAACCTTTGTTAAAACCAGAAAACTGGGAAGTTAACTCCAGAAGAAGTAAAGCTTTATATATAAGTGTTCAACAACTTTATGTGACATGGGCAGGGAATCCCTTCCACAAGGCCAATCAGATGATAATAGCACTTGACAGTTTGAAATAATGGTGTTGTGGGAAATCTATGCCCTTCGGCTGAGCTGATCCTTAAGAGATCTCGTACAGCAAATAGAGAGAAATAAAAATACAAACACATATTGATTTTGAAATTGTCTGCTTTGGCATCAAAAGAGTATTTTTATCAGTAAAAAGCGTACTTGGTTAATCACCTGCATGGCCTTCGTTATTCCATCAAAATATTGTATAAAACTATTGAAGTTCACAAATATTGCATCAAAAATATTGAGCTGTCAAATATATTTTGGGACAGAATATAAAAGGTAAGAATATTGTTTTTGTAGTTATTTAATGTAGTTTTTTTATGTACCTGTCCATAATATTGTCATATTTAATATAGTCGTATATGATAATTATTAATATTAGATTGATAAATAACAGTTATTTAGTATTATTTCATTGGTATTATAATATTATATTTTTTTAGTAAAGTGTGTACGTTTTCATATGACATTTTTATTAATTAGAGTAAAAATTATTCAGTTTGTAGCAGGTTGTTGGATTTTTATGGAGATTAGATTATTAGGGTGTGAAGTTTAGAAAAAAATTCAATTATTGTTTTTAATTAACAAACAATTTTCTAAGAGGATAAATGGGTCTCAAAGATTGTAAACTGTGCTTGCGCATTTTGTGTGCCACTATAACACAGCTGAGACCATAACAACTGAGATAGCTTTGTTCACCATGAGCCACATGGCATGGCATTCAAAATGGTTGATTATGATGAAAGAAAACTAATCATGACTGCCCATTGACTGGCTGTAACAAGTATACCCGCATGGGAGTCCGAATAAGGACTCCAATAACAATGCCTTTGTTTTTAACCTTGCCAAAGGGATCCTGGAATAAACCAAATTTTCAGTCGATCAATTGGACACCTCTAGGAAGTTTTAAATACAAGATCCACAAAAAATTATGAAAGCGCTCCCTTGAGGTTCAAGCTTGAGCCCACTTAGATACAGCTTGTATTTGGGTGAAGATTTAATGATGAAGCATGTGGGTGAGAGTCCTTTCAAACAAACAGAAATGCCCCCTTCACATTACGATGGATAGAGAGATAACCAATAATCGATTTAAGTCTGCTCCCTCTTTGTGGTGTTTGGTTAATGAAATGAGAGTGGAATGGGTGTGGAATCCACAAGACCTTTGCTCCTCCTTGTTGATTTTGAGCACCCAAAAATTGAGACATTCAATTTACACACAGTATCAACTACTTTATCTTCCTTCTTCCATCTCTACTAGCTGTCCCCACAGGAAACCTGTGTACCTATATGGGGAAGAGCATGTTTAATCACTGATTTGCGTAGCACATGCCTAACCTATAAGTGCTAGTAGTTATAATTATTTGCCTTTATACAGACCAGGGCTATCTAAAAGAAGTGAAGGACTGTTGAACCCTTGCCAATTTTCAGGATACTCCCTACGTACAAGTTTCATTTAGTTAATGCAAATTTATTTGATAATGATGTCATAGAACTTGGCATGACCCAGGTCTCCTTAACCTATGTTTGAAACCCTGCCATATACTGAATTGTCTCTTGATACTAACATTAGTAGTTGGTACCCAAGAATACGCATTTCATTGACTTCAAAAGGATGAAAGGCTAGTTTACCCAATGAGGGTTGTAACCTGTAGCAAGCACGGTCCATGAAGATCTTTGTATTAACCAAGGAATGGCTTTATACTTTCCTATATGCTGTATTTTACGTGCGACGCAGAGGCACTTTAAGAACAAGTTTGTACACAAGCAGAAATTGTAATGTTATAGACTAGACAGAATGCCCTTCTGGAAATTTGGCTTGTAACTACAACGATCATCAAACTGTAGAGCTATAAACACAGCTGCAAGTGTCCTCAAATATAAAATGCTCATAGATAAAGAAGGTGTGTGCTAATTAAAACACAATTAAAATTTTTGTTATAAACCACAGCTTTAAGAAGACGTGATGGTTGAAAGGCTAATTGAAACATAGATAGTGCATATTGGAACTCCACAAGTGAAAAGGTACAGTTTCAGGAACAATGTAAGCCAAGGTGCAGAGAATGTGATGTTGATGTCCGTATATAAAATACTGTGTGTAGTTTGTGAGATTCATTGATTTTTCTTTGTAACCACGTTCAGAGTAACTGGAACATCTAAACAAGAAGCCCCAGACACTTTCCTTGAATCCTTGCCCTGGTGTTACAACAATGTTTATACAATTATTTTATTAGAAGTAGCAAGCAGGATAAGCGCTCACTGTGCTTAGGCCTGTTAATGGTGTCAAAAGGGATTTGACTTTGCTCAAGAAGCTGTTTCCTCTTAAGATGTAAGTAAACACGCATTTGTAAAACTGTTCAGTGTTTGATAACGAAGTTGAATTTCTGATAGGTCCAGAAAATCATCCATGTTTTCACACTCACCACACAACTCCCCAAAACCAAAGCAGACTGGAGAATATTTGGAAGTTCAAAGCACACACTACCAAAAGGTGCTACTAAGATACAGTAATGGTAGACTGTGGTCTGAAAGAACACCATTGTGATAACACTTTGTTAGTGCAAGGAAAGGCATAAAACAGCAAAAAAAAGAAGAACATTAAAACTTGATTATGAAGTTAAACAGGTAAAATGCCACAGCACAGTACAACCATAAAACGTGTTTTAGACAAAGTAATACATCAAGATCTAGTAGTATGGGATCTTCCTTATGGATTTAAAATATATGTGTTAGTACTCCATGAATTCAGAGCCATCCAGGACGTTTTGCCCCTCTATAGCAGGTTGACCTGTGTCCAATTGGAACTGGAGCACACAAGTCATAGTTTAAGTTACTGGTGAGAACATTGTCCCAAACAAGCAGATCTAATGAAATTCTAATCCCAGGCCCTTATTTATGAGGCCTTGCGTCAGTTTTGCGCCGACTGTGCGTCACTTTTTGTGACGCACCAGCGGCGTAAAATATGCGCCTTGTTGCGCCATATTTAAAAAGTGACGCATCTAGGTAGATGCGTCACTTTTTAAACCCCTGCGCCACATTATACCTACGTCAGGTATAATGTATACAGAGGGGGCGTTCCCCCGCAAAAAGCCTCGTAATAGTGACGCAGTGAAATCTATGAGATTTCACTGCGTCACTTTTAGGATGCTGTTGCGTCAAAATCTTGCGCCTGCCTCACAGCAGGCGTAAGACTGATGCAAGCCCTTTCACATGGAGCTTTCCCCATGTGAAAGGACGCATTGCTGGAGTTGCGTCACTTTTGTGACACACTCCAGCAATGCGTCACTTTTGCGCTTACAGATACGTCACAAATACTGACGTATCTGTAAGTCCTTGCGACATGATGCGTCATACATTAAATATGACGCATCATTGGTGTCGCAAGGAGTGTGCAGTGAAAAGTGACGCATCGCTGTTTTCACGCAGCGATGCGTCACTTTTCATAAATGAGGCCCCCAGACAATTGAAAGCACTCCTTTCCAATCAAAGCCCAGCTCCGCTTTCTGGGTAACAACCTCTAAATGAAGAAGGGAACTGGATGCTCCCTTCTCTTATCATTCATTTGGGTCAGCATGGCTCAATTCCCTTGTCATAACCATTGTTAAGAGCTTTCCCTCCAGCTAAAGGGTACAATGCCTGCTTCATTAGTTGGTCAATGCTGCTTGCAGTTTGTCGGGTAAAGCACCCATCTAAAACATGCAAGGGCATCTATGACTAATCAATCAAATGGCTCCAATAAGAGACTAACAAGGAATGCCACTTTTTTCACTTTGCATTCTTGTAGATGTAGTTCACAGTGTTTTTGATTTACTCACAAGTAGAAAAGTGTTTGAAACCAGTGTGTGTGTACCCAGAAAAGTAGCTGATTTATGTGCTAAATAATGTGACTTGGCATTGGTAATACCATTTATCTTCTAAATTATTTTTATTTATATATGCAATTTCTAAAGCGCGCTACCACCTGACAGGCATCTTGGCGCTAGTAACTCAGAAACCATATCATCACAGGAGGGGGTTAATGCACAGGCCTAGTTCTTAGGGAATAACCAGGTTTTAAGGTTCTTTCTGAACACAAGAAGATCCTTGTGTTGCCGCAGTTCAAGAGGTAAAGTGTTCCACAGCCTGGCTGCAGCCACCCCAAATGTTCTGCCCCCTGCTCTAACTTTGTTAAAGCGTGGTACTTTTATTGACATTCCTCTCGAAGAACGGAGCTCTCTGCCCGGAACGTACCACTCAAACATTTGTTGAAAAGAGGTTGGTCCTTTTCCATGCAAGGCCTTGAATACTAGACACAGAGATTTAAATTTAACTCTCTGTGTCACGGACAGCCAGTGCAGCTCTGTCAGTGCTCCAGATGCAGAGGTCCGCCTTGACCAGCCTAATACCAATTTAGCAGCGGTAGATTGTACCCGCTGTAATCTGTCTAGCAGAAATTTAGGGGACCCGAGGAGCAGAGCTTTACAATAGTCTACCCGACTAAGTATCGTGCTTCGTTCGGGCTTGATGGGGTAAAAGAGGAAACATCTTCCTCAGAGAGCGAATAATCCCCAGACAGCAGCTCACCACTTTCCCCACATGCACCTCCAGGGAGAGGTTACAATCAAATGTGACCCCTAGGTTACGGACTATTTTTACCGGCTGGCCGGGGTTGGGGAATTCTGGGGGCCACAGATTCATGGGCGGCCCTTCCCTGTTCCTATGTGTTTCGAAGTGCATCAGTTCAGTTTTTACAATGTTAAACTGTAGGGAATTCTCCTTCAGCCATTGTGACATCTCTCCTAAACATCTATGAAACCCTTCTGCTGAGATGGACTGCTCTCCCTCCAGGGAGAGAATAAGTTGCGTATCATCGGCGTAATTGATGACTTTGATGTTATGGCGCTTGATGATCGTCAGCAGGGGTCTCAGATAGACATTAAAAAGAATGGGGCTGATGGCCGAGCCCTGAGGGACCCCATGTGAGACAGGAGTAAAGGCAGATTGGTAAGGAGGAAGGGATACTAGCACATGATTGTTCAGCAGAGCAGAATGTCCTGAACGTTTCCAGCCATACTACCTCTTCAGCGAGTGCTGGACTGCCAAAAATGTTATCCATTTCTGCCTAGGATGTGGTCAGGGCCACTAGAATGATGCTGCAATAGGGTATCAAATTATGTGGCAGTTTTGATTAAATCATGTGGCAAAAAAAACAAATTATGTGGGCTAATGTGCCACAGTCTGTGACCGGTTTGGTTTGCTACTTTGTCATTTTAGCATATATTAATATTGCCAGTGCAAATGTTTCACCCCATTAGGATGTGTTTTAAACCTGAATACAGCAAAAAGTAACTGAAAGGTGCCCAGTTAACCTTAGCAGACATTCTGCCATTGTGCAGCATGTGTGGCACTTTTGATTAGTAACTTTTGGTCCATTTGAGCTAGAAGTGCAGTAAATCCATAATCATCAGACAATGCATCAGAATCACATAATTCCAAAGGCCCTGCATAAAGTCTGCTATGGCTTGTGTGGGGGACCCCAAATGTCCTTTACAAAACTCCCTCAGGCTGGGGTATGCCTTTGATCCGGTGTCCAAATAGAACATAAAATGGGCAGAAGCCCACTCCTGTTACTAGCATCTCCGGATATGCAAACAAGCATGGCAGCAGGATCTCCAGATTCCTCCTCAAATGCTTCTGTAAGACATCCATTATACTTTTCAATGCTTTAGCAACCCACTCGATTGAGGGTGATCTCAGGTGGAAATTTACAGTCCACGCCACATGACCTTCATGTAGTTGGACAAACTGTTTCACATTGGGTATAGGTCACCATCTTTAGGAACCCAACTCAAGAGAAGATTTGAGTGTGTGCCCTGCACTGCAGATGCCAGAGTGCTCCTTCGTGGCATGGCCATGATAACAAGAATACACTTATTGCCTGAATTCATGGGATGATTCAAGGAGCCAGCAATATCAATCCCTAACATCTAAAAGGGAACACAAACCACTGGCAATGAGACAAGGGAATAACTCGTTTTCTAAGTTCACTCATCACTTCTTTGGCAAGTTCCACAGAACTGGCAAAACTTTCTGCATCTAATGCCATGATACTAGAAAAGAGAATACAGTTGCTCCCTGAATTTCTTGACTTCAAGGAGCCTTACCAGGCATAATTATTATTGGAGTTGAAAGATGAAGCTGCTTAAGATCTGGGGAACAACCAGTCGTCATTTGGCAGAAGGTTGAAGATTGGGAGCTCGCTAAAAGTAATTGACCCTCCCATGCAAAATGATGAGCCTAGCAGCTTCAAAATCGGTTCCAATTGCCACTGTCAATAATACCAAGAGGATTCTTAGGTAGAAGCCAAATGTAGTATCTTAAGTACTCCTTAATGAGTTCTGTCTCAAACTGCATTTGACCCATCAAATTAAATCACAGTCAGAAGGGTGCAACTCCAGTGACTTGAACTGTACCATAACCAGATGTGAGTGACTGGCCCACTGTTAGCAGCTAACCTTAAGGACAGATATTAGAGGCTGCACCAATGTATTTTTGGGGTTAGATTCTTTGCTGTTTGCGGTTGTTTTGATTTAAGAATTTTTGTGGGCCACTGTCACAGGTCAGTGTCAGTAATCAGACTGCAAATAAGGGAGAATCATGGCTACGTTTATGCTGCATCTTACATTCCAGTGCAATTGAATGCACTGCAGTAACTTGGTTTGTGGAAGCACAACAAGAGCTTAGCCTCCTCCTGCAGATGGTCTGGCAGGGTAGATCTGTTAGGTATTGATTAGGTATGGAGTCAGGGTTCCCTCAATGACTTATCGGAGGTATGTTCCTGATCATGCAGTTTTTGAGACATCATTACCACATAGAGAAGCAAAGAGTAAGGAGTCAGGTCTTAAAAAGGGGGAGAGCTATAGGTTGGCTTAAGCACTTTCTTTCCTATCTCAGTGCACCTGCAGGAGCAAGAGACAAGTCTGTTTTGCAGTAGGCCAGTAAGGGTGAGAAGGTTGGGAAAAGAGGGTATCACTGGTAGTGAGAAGACAGATAAAAATACTGTTGTGGTAGTGTTCTGGGCTGGAAAGTTTATAATGCACTCTACTTTCTCCATACAGAAAAAGTGAAAGACTGAAAGGACAAGCTTTTGCAATGCAATCGGTCTTGCCTTTGGGACCTTATATGTATTTAGCTATGCAGTACATTAGCCTGGGTGCTGAAACATCTACTGTTCTTTAACATGGAGGGAAAGTAAGGACCAAACTGCATGACACACCATGTATGGAAACACATGGAGAGAAATATTGCCCTTCAGCGGGAAATGGTATGGTCTAAAGCTCTGTTTTTAATATAAAATCACGGCCTTCATGGTCATATAACTGAAAATACAAGATTTGAAAAAAAATATTATTGTCTATGAGTGCTTGTGGAAGACAACTTCTATGGACTGGAATCTAGAGGATGCTAAAGCGATTCTGGTATTTTACTGACTGCTGGTCGTTTTCTCTCAAGAAAGTTAAATAGAGTCAGTTGCCAGAAAAATTTAAAAAAGAAAGTCCCTCAGCAGAAAGCAATTCTGGTATTTTAATGACCTCTTCTGGTAGTTTCTATCAAGACAGTTAAATAGAGGCAGATGAACAGAATAAAAGTGCCTAAGCGGAAGCAGACAAGTCCTAGGGCTGATCTCTAGAGTCCACAAAGTACATACACATATAAGTATATACTATAGTACATACAACGCTGGACCTAAACAAGCATTTGTAATGAAATCAGTCTCGCCTTTGAGAACTTATATGTGTTTAGCTATGCAGCACATTAACCTGTGTGCCGAAACATCTACTGTTCTTTAACATGGAGGGAAAGTAAGCACCAAACTGCGCGACACACCAGGTATGGGAAGACAGAGAAAAATATTGCCTTCCAGCGGGAAATGGTATAGTCCAAAGCTCTGTTTTTAATATAAAAGACACTTAAATAGAGGCAGTTGAACAGAAAAAAAGTCCCTAAGCGGATCAGACAAGTCTTAGGGCTGATCTCCAGAGCCCACAAAGTACATATACATCAGTATATACTAAAGTATATACAAGAGGTCTTAAATGCCCGACCTAAAAAGAGAAGGGGAATTCTCAACCAAGAAAGTTGTTTCAGAACCGAAAGGATTCTTTTGGACTCTGATCTCTTCATATAGGAAGACTGGTCCAGTAGCTGTGTTCTCCCAAACAATTAAGGGACTATTGTATCACCCATCTTCCCTTAAGGAATTAAAGAAACTGTGATAGAACAAGATCATTATTTTGTTTGGCTAGTAATGAGACTTTGGGGAGCATGTCCAACTACAATATTGAGGCATAAAGTGATTTCCTGATGACTACTTTGGGATAAAAAAAAACACTTGATATTGGCAACACTTTGGTCTTTTCCTTAATAGAAGGAAGTATATCAGGCCCCTTTCTAGGGTACATCAAACTCAAAAGCTGGGCCTTCAGTCTTTTGAGTTGTCCTTTGTGGTGTCCAATGCTAAACAACTACAAGGTGTTTCATGCTGGATCAAGCGGATCTGACGTGACGTGAGGAGCGGCGCACAGGCCAGCGTGTTGCTGCTGAAGCTGGAGCAGAGCCATGAGTGGGCTGGAGCTGTGGGAATTTGTACAGGAGGGTGTCCAGCCTCTAGTAAACAACTCCCCCTCACCCTTGGATATAGCCATACACGCTTCAAGCCGTTGATATTGGCTGCGTTGTGGCCCTAAGGCCCTTTAGCGTACAGCCTGAAGCCTTCACATACACCGCCTGGGGACACCAATTAAGAAGACAAAGAGGGTCCAGGCAACCAGAAACCAGTAGGCACATTGAGCATATTGCCATTGTGCCCTTATGTTTATGCCAGAGGCGAGGGCAGTGGCCAAAGGCAAGCTGGTGGAGGCACCAGGGAGTAGGCACTGCGGAGTAGAAGGTTTAGGTCCTGCTACAGGTGGCTTCAGCCCCTGGTCCACGGAAGCGGCTGATGGAGCAAGGTTTCATACGTAAAGAAACTTGCTTTGATTCAGTCCCCTCGATATAACATGTACCTTAATAATTAACATGTTTTGTGAAAACTAAAACCTGCATTACACAACATTTTAGTATCTAGGGGAAGCTTACCTATGTGCTTTTACTAATAGTAACCCGAGTGTCTTAATATGGCCGCCAAAAACGCGGGAACCTTTCTGCGCATGCATCTGCCACATCTAAAGTGGTGTGACGTATCTCTACTTTTGGTGGGAATTCTTGCAGCTGCGCACTAGTAGTAAAGATGACAGCTTCATGTCTCACATATTTATGCACATACTCCTGCTTGAACTAAACTTTGTATGTCTTGCTTAACAATCAATGCTTTAGTTAAAATAAAGTAATGGGGTTAGAGTAGAAATAAGTGGTATCAGTGCATTCCTTTATTTTCGTATTCTAAAATGTCTTTCTTTGACTTTATTAATAGCTTGTCCCAGCCCATGGCCAGGGTTGGCCCTCACGCCATTCTAGGTAAATATAATCTGTCTGAAATGTGTAGTAATTTACACCACACAAGTGTAAATTAAGCTTCTTTTATTCAGTTCACAAGTACAGCAACCTCCAGCAGCTCCAACCTTCTTCAACTGTCAGAGCACCACATTCTAGAGCATCATTGAAATCACATCATCATAAAGAATTTTTCCTACACATCTTTCCCCTATTAAAGAAATACAACAATATTTAATACATTGGAAATATAACAACATAGAAAACCAATGAAGGAAACATAAATTAATAAGTTAACACAATTCATAATATACAATAATTTCAAATGTATAATGATATACAATGAGCATTAAGAATGATTAGGAGCAACGGTTTTGCTTAGATTACCAAAACTCCATTCTTTTCCATCTTCCAGAACAAATACATTTTTCTTGACATCAACCACTCTACTAGGTTGAGAAAAATTACTTTCCCCTTTTTTAACAGTACATCCACTCCTTGTTACTTACTACCCAATCTCCACGCCTCCATTGAGTGCATTTTGCTCCTTTTTTGATTTCACACATCTGTTTATTCATACATTGTTTCTCCCATACTCTAGATCTCATAGCATTCCAATCAACCAAAATACTCTTCTTATCTTGCAACCACATGAGTGATTCGTTAGTAGCAGGTTCTCTACTCTTTAAAGCAATAAAAGGTGAAACACCAGTAGTAGAGTGTGAAGTTTCCATTATATTATGGTTGATCCTTTTGACCACACCATTCACCTGAGGTCTGAACAATGTCACTCTCTCATGTTTTATTACCAAACGCTCCAAAAATGTTACCATTCCAAATGAAACAAACTGCACGAAATTATCAGTAATAATGGTTTTCGGAATACCTTCCTCCATAAAGACATCTTGTAAAACTCTCTTGACATTCTCAGTTGTTATATATTCCATAGTTCTTACAATAAACCATTTACTATGATAATCAACAATAACCAACAGAAAACGTGATTGCCTTCCCAACTTCTCCCCTGGCCCAATAATGTCCATAGCTAAATGTTCCCACGGTTTCTCAGGAATCTCCAAAGAACACAAGGGCGGCTCTCTCACTATTTTGCTCTTATCACTATTGGAACATGGTACACAAGGGCATATTATCAAGAAAGGCCGTTACATTATCGCCGCTTTTATCTTCAGGAAACTGCCGATAAAGTGGCGATAATGGTCTTGATAATATGCTCTATGGAATTCCAATCGAAGCCCATGTTACAGGTCTTTACATCTAACATGGGCTTCGATTGGAATTCATAGAGCATATTATCAAGCCCATTATCGCCGCTTTATCGGCAGTTTCCTGTCGATAAAAGCGGCGATAATGTAAGGCCCTTTCTTGATAATATGCCCCACAATCTCTTACTTTTTCTTCTACCATCCTGGCCATTCCTGGCCACCAAAAAAACTGTCTCAATCTTCTTTTAGTCAGACTCCTGCCCAAGTGTCCTCCATGACACACATCAACAAGTTTATTTCTTAAAGTGTTTGGAGGAACTACACGTCCAGCACATAACACTTTGAAACCACAAACACTTAACTTGCTTGACCAGTCCATATTGTTTCACTATCACAGTATTTTCATCTTCATGATGCCAACCATTAGCAATCAATTCTTTTAACTTATTGTATCCGTCATCTTCAACAACAGTTCTACGCCAATCATCCTCAGATAACGCAAATCCATTAAGTTCACAAATGGCAAAATGAACATTATCAACCTCAAATTTGACTTCCAAACCATCCTCTATAGGAATACGGGATAAACAGTCAGCAACCACATTTCTTTTTCCTTTGACATATTCCACCACAAAATTGAACTCTATTACCGACAAAAATCACCTTAATATCCCTGGAGTTAACCCACCTTCAAGTCCTTTCCCACATTTAAATAGAAACAATAAAGGTTTATGATCAGTTCGAACAATACAGGGCAATCCCCATAAATAATACTTGAAATGGTGAATCCCCCAATAACAAGCCAAAGCGTCCTTTTCTATAGTAGAATAGGATCGCTCAGCCCCTTGTAGTCTTCTGGAGGCAAACCCGACTATTCTTTCTTGACATCCATCCTCTGGTATAATATTGTCCCCAAATCCACATTGCTCGCATCAATTGTCTGATTAGTTTTGTTATTCACATCAAAATGATGCAATGCAGGTGACATACTGATAGAAGACTTAATAGTAGTAAAAGCGAACTCACATTGCTCATTCCAATCATAACAATATTCTCAAGGGTTCAACCTTTTCAGTAAAATGACATATACATTTTGAGCAGTACTCTAAGTCTCAAAAAAGATTTTAACTGCTCCTTGGTTTGAGGCCTAGGTACATCAGATGTAGCTTTTACAATGCTTTTCTTAGGCTTAATACCTATAGCAGAAATGTCATGACCCAAGTAGTCAACTACATTTTTCTTTATCTGGCACTTTTCTTTCTTTATGATCATTCTGATCCTCCGGCCACCAATATGTCGTCCTGAAAGCAAAGAACTTTTTGCATACCTTTAAACATCCCTTGCATCATCCTCTGAAAAACAGCCGCAGCTAAAGCAAGTCCAAATGGCATTCTTCGGTAATGGAGTAACAAACGATGTTAATGGCCTAGATTGTACATGCAAATGTATATTGATGATAGGCCGATGGCATATCGAGAACACTGAACCATTTACCACCACCCATCATAGTCAACATTTCAGAAATGGTTGCCTATCCACCCATATATTGCGATTAAGCTCTCTTAAGTTTATGCCCAAACAACTCTTTCCACCATCCTTGGGAGCTACTACCACCAGAGATAACCACTCTGAAGATTCGATTGGCTCTATAATTCCCTCAGCAAGCAGCTTATCCAGTTCTTTTTGTGAGGGTTCTTTCATCAAGTGTGGTATAGGTCTGACTTTATGTACTATTGGTATAGCCTTTTCTTTTACAACAATTTTATGGGTGAATCCTTTTAACAATCCCAATTTGTCTGAAAAAACATGAGGAAACTTCTGAATTATATTTTCCCCATCTGCTATTTCTTCCATGCTATTCTCAATTACCATGACAGGTTCAAGAGCATTTGGATTCAGAATAATGCTCAAATCCCTTTGATGTCTCCACCCAAGAAGATTCGAACCATCACCTGGTATATATACTCTTCCTCTTACCAAATTACTTTTGAAACCAATATTCATCCATCTCATACCTAGAATTTCTATCCTCTTGCCACCATATCCCACAGCTTTCATGTCAGACTTTAAAAAGTCTTCTATTCTTCCTCTAAAATTTTCCACATATGTAACTTTTCCTACAAGAGTAAATAAACTCCCTGAGTCAACCAAAACTCGAACATTCACTCCATCAAGATTCACTTCACAATGAGGTTCATATAATTTGCAAGTACTTTCCATCTTTACTTTAGTATTTCCTTCATCACACGCACACACATCTATCTCACATAGAGGCTCTTCAACTTGGTCTACAGACAACATTACTCCTTTATTATTCTCACACACATCATCTATTGCTTTAACACCTTGTGCAGGTGGACCAATTTCTGTTCTACATACGTTGGCCAGGTGACCTCTCCTTCCACAATTTCTGCAGATCAAATTCCTAGCTGCACATCTTGTACTAGAAACAATGTGTCCTGGAGTTCCACATCTATAATAAGATATCTTCCTCACATCCCTTGAATCGTTTTGTATCATCTTTCTGCTAAATGCTCCCATTTTACTACTGCCACTAGCTTCAGAACCAGTCCCCTTGCCTCTAACATTACCGGTTTTACTATCTTTTTTTTCTATACCTTTCACTTCAACTACTTTTTCTTCCATCAATTCTTTCACTTTTTCACTACTAGACGCTATTTCTTTAAGCCACAAAGCTGTATTCTCCAAACTTCTGGCCATTTGTATGGTTTCTTTCAAATGAGAAACTTTTAATAACAACTTTTCTTTAACATGCTTATTATTTGTACAAAGCACAATTTGATCTCGAATCAGACTCTCTGTTAATTCTTGAAATTGACACGTGATGGCCAATTCTCTTAAATCTGCCACATATGTCAATATATCGTCATACATTCTTTGGGCTCTTGAAAAGAACTTATGTCTCTCAAATACAATGTTTAACTTGGGTACGAAACGTTTGTCCAGCATCATCAAGGACATGTCAAACACATTAGCAGCTTGACCATCTCCTACACCCAATGACACTTCAGGTAAATCATCATATATTCTCCTCCCTTCAGTTCCAAGATCATGTAGGAGAATAGCTTTTCTTCTAACAGGACCATATATGTCTACACCAGTTGCAACCAAATAAGCGAAAAACATATTTTTCCATCTTTTCCAGGGGGTCGTTGGTTCATCAGGTACAGGTAAAAATGTAGGAGGTGCCATCATATTTTGTTCTGCCATCCTGAAAAGAAAATACAAATAAACAAATTAAAACAATTAACTAATATAATTAACTTAAATAATAAACTAATTAAAATAATTAAAACAAAAATTAAAAATAACAACAATAGTAATGCTTGCTTGTTATTCTTTTCCTTTACAAGCATTAAACTTTCTTGTTTTCAATGTTGTTTTAATTGTATACTCCAGTCTTCTTGGCTTTTAGTCCTCTTTCTGTTTCTCCACTTTGTTCTGTGTACTACCACTACTTTTAGTCCTTTTTCTGTTTCTTCACTTTATTCTGTGTATTTCCACAAGTCTTATCTTTATTTCTATAACTTCCTTTGAAGTCGTCACATCCTGAAGATAATTGAAGTAAGAGCTGTTCAATTTCTTAAATATGTCAGCGTGGTCATCGGGCGGCTCGCAGCTTGCAGGTTGAATAACTACGCTTGATTCAGGCCACACGAGGCATACAACATATGATGATCTCACCGCGAGTTTCCAGGTACATGATCAGTAGTGTGAGCTTTCAAGTACTCGACTCGTAGCGTGATCGCCTTCAAGTACTCGAGCAGTTCATAGCACGAGCAGCACTCGAGCAGCAGTGCGAAGCACACAATCCGTAGCCCGAGCACAGATGAATAAGTGCTTTTAAACACTCCAGCAGCAGCGCGAGGCACACAATCTCTAACGCGAGCACGGGAGCGCAGATGATAAACAATCTATGAAAACGAGAATTAGTGGCAATTACCACATGTTAGAAGTTTCCTTGTTTTCAGAAAGATAAAATATAGATAGTTTTGCAGTGCTGACGAACATCACATGCCAAAACAATCCAAAATTCTTCCAATTTAAAAAATAATAGACCAAAAATTCACTATTTGAACATCTTCATAGGACACTTTCACCACTGGAACATCGTTACCAAGTCACACATCAGTGGCAGCTTCGTAAAAAGAAGAAAATCCTACTTACAGTTCCCAGTTCTCAGGGTGCTTCTAATAATACTTTTCATTGAGCTTCAAATTAGTTCTCCAGGGGTGGAGGTTACCAGATCTGCCCCCTGCACAGTTCTCATTGCCAAAATACGTAGTAATTTACACCGCACAAGTGTAAATTAAACTTCTTTTATTCAGTTCACAAGTACAGCAACCCCCAGCAGCTCCAGCCTCCCACTGCCAGAGCACCACATTCTAAAGCATCATAGAAATCACATCATTATAAAGAATGTTTCTTACAGTATGTCCATGTGCCGTTTCCTTTTCTCACCCTTCCCAGGTACCAATGTCTTATGGTATATCCTCGAAGTCTTGCAGAATTATTGCTTTAATAATTATTTTCTTACTCAAAAAGTTTTTTGTTTCTCTATTGTGGCTGTCGACTCACAAAATATTGCATAGATAATGTGTTTAAAACTTACCTAAGTCTGTGGTTATTTCATGTAGGTAAATGTTATTTTCTATTTATTATTCTAACTCCCTTGATCCTTAGGACTTAGGGCACAGGTGACGAAGATTTGGTAAGTCAGGGTGTACACGTATAAGTCCTAAAGTGAATACAATTCTGATAGGCAGGAATTAAAGCAGGATTACCGGTTCCAGGTGTGAATGTGTATGGGCCCTGGTGAGTATGGTAAACTGAGCTGGTAATCCCGTGCCATCACGGCCCAACCAGGATCAGTGCTGCTTGCGGCCAGTGTGTGCTTCATCCCCGCGTCTCACCAATCTGAGACATCAGCTGGCAACCCCTAGCCTGTGCACCCTGGGGCCTCCCATCAGCTCTGATCACTGCCTTCTAACAGTCCTGCAGTGTTCCTGTGACCCCCATTAAGAGTAACATTGTTATATTGGCAACAGTGCGGAGGCCACATGATTGCAAGGTTTGCTTCTTATGAAGACAATTTCACGAAGAGGTAGCAAGATCAAAGTCCTGTCTCCTCCAATGTATGCATCCACCTGCTCCAGGGCAAGCAAACAAGCAGCTGAATTACTTTAATTTGTGTCAATTTTTGGACCAGAGGCTTTATTTTAGAGTCTTTAAAGCCCATTCAAAGTACTGTTAAAGCAAAGCACGATCTGCCACTTAACCTCGCTTTTACTGGCCACTATTAGACCAGTTAAATTTAATACCCTGGGGCCATCAACACTGCATGCTCGTGCCCCTCCCCTGCACCCAGGTAAAGCGCAGCACCAACAACAGCAAGAGGAGGTGAGGTACTGCTTGTAGAGGCTCTCCTTTGAGGCGCCTTTGTGTGTTAGCCTCGGTGGAATTCAGATGAGGTTGAGTAAGATGCGAAAGGAGCCAGCAACAGCTTTAAGGCGCAGTAAAAACAAGGTGGGCATGGCAAGTTCTTCCCACTTGAATGGGGAGTGTTCATCTCTAGTCCTGGAGCCCAGCCAACAACTCGCCCCTTCACTGGAAGCTTCCCAGACTCCTGCACTTGGTTCTACCACCGAGGTCTGTAATCACCCCAAACCACTGACTGTTCTTGATTCTTCTATGGCTGCTTCACTGGATACGGGAAGCACTGTTGGGCACACTTTCCCCTGTGTCATTACCCTACTGGACTTTTTTAAAGACCCCCACAGCACCTAGCCCAGGTGCCACAGCAAGAACTGAGGTGACCATGCCTCTTTCAGCAGTCCAGCACAGATGATGGGAATGGTCGATGCAACTAAAATTTCATGCTTTACTACTCCCCACCCTGTCAACAGGACCTACCCAGGGAGTCGACGTAGTCTCTAGCTTGGTGGCTGAGAAGGCTAAAGTTGAGATGACACTATCCAAGAACCCCAGTGCCAATTCAGTCCGAACGGCTTACAACCAGGGGTCTTGTCATCAACCAAAATCGCAGGTGGCAACACCACCATGCAGTCCCCTGCAAGCTTCCGGATTAAGAGCTGCTTCCTTGGAGTCCCTCCGAGTGGTTCGTCTTCACGTGTTTCCCCACAATAGATTTATACCTTCTCCTAAGTGCATGGAGCATTATCCCCAAATTATATTCTGCGCACAGCTGATAACTAATTATTGACCTGGCTCAATCTCTGAGACATGTGTGGACTGCCTCATTAGCACCCCCTGCGGCTCAATGGACCCGGGCACCATCTGTGAATTTAATTTCACTTTCATCGGCAAAACCAACCATCCCAGAGTGCTCAGGAAGCTCGACTTGATATCCGGTGGAATGGAACTAAATGATCGAGTCCTGCTGGAATGGTCACTTCACCTTCCAGACCCAACTTGTAGTTCACCTTTGCAAGGCAAAATTGCTCCAGAAATGAACACAACTTCCCCCATGTCAATTTGAACTCAACTATTACATACACTTCAATCCACCATATCCACATTATACTACCACTCAGACAAACTGGATCTCCAAGTTGGCCTCCTGAATTTGCCAGCTGTTTTCACAGCAGGGATTGACAACAAGCTTGACAACCTAAACAAATTGATTTTCAGAGCACAATGCACCGCCAACTTCACGAAGTTGGTTTGTTATTGCTCGCCTATTATAGACAATATGGCGTCGCTTCCGACCTTTCTCAACACCATCTTGTCAGAAATTAAGGAGTTGATGGATGTCCCCACACAATGCCATCAAACAGTCCGAGCAAGTGACCTTGCAAACGTATCCAGCCTGTAACACTCATATTGCAGACACAAATATTGTGTCTATCCGTTCCAGCCGGAAGTCCTCCGCCCGGTGAGGAGTCCACCTGTCATCACTAACATCACTGACACCCTGGCATGTGTAGTCCTGCCCTACAAGTACACACCCGCAATCAATAAATTCAAGCCCGGAGGCTCAAATTGTCTTTGGAAACACCAGGCCGGACGGAACCCAGCAGCCACGTCCCCTCACTAAGAGAGAAAGGAAAAGACTGTGCAAAAAAATGGAACAAGACAAGCAGCATCCCTACAGACACCATAACCTGTTTTCATTATTTGCTAAATCAAGAAAAGGGTCCACTCGCCCAATGAAGTGGAAAGTGGCTCTCAATCATTATTACACAACCCGTCCCCATCACTAACAGATCGCCAAGTGCCTGCCATCCCTCATGTAGTCTTAGTAAGTCTCCCTAGACTTGATGCAAGCTCAGAAGCAGAAACGACAATGCCTCCCCGTACAGGCCCGAGTGAGTATTGACTGTTGAGAAATCATGGCAACTCCTGCTGTCCAAATCCTGACCCTGCTCAGGCCAAGAAGGACACCCTCTGTGTGGTGATAACAAGGCCCCCACATTCTCCGAGTCCTCATTCGCACCCAGCCCTTTCAAGAGAGTCCTTACCCACAGGCTCCCTGGTCAGTTCTTTCATGTCTACCCAGTTAATCAATGATCCCCACAGGATATCTTGCTCTCTACAACAAGCAAGCTTGGAACCTTCAAACACCAAATTGTAGTTTATTCCAGAATATGGCTTGTAGGGCCCACACAGTATCCTAAACAGGGGGGACGTTATAGTGGTATTGAAGGCTGTTTTGGAGCTACATGTCTTGTACTCACATGACATTGCATCAATTGAATGTCTCCCCCCAAGGGGTTCCCAAACACTAGAACCCAAATTAGAAACCTTTGTCTCACCAATCTCTGTGCAGTTAATTTTTTCCAGATCCGAAGTATTCCATCAATGGGGCATCAGGGTATCCAACAGTACTGGCAAAACCTCAGCCAACTGATACCCTCAGGAAAGAGCCGTACTTCTGAAAAATGCCCTAGGGCGCATAGTCACAACAAGTAGTGAATTCAGAGCAGCAGTAATTGGAATTGTCTGCCCTTAGTCCTCTCAAAAAGAAGCTCCAATTGCATCGATTGGGTGACATTCACGCGCTCCAAGCCACTTGAGCTATTTTTCTGTTCATTGAATATTAATGGCCTCCTGTAGAAATTACAGTCTTCTTACCTATTAGATTTCTTAAAAGGTCATGATATAATAGTCCTGCAGGAAACATGGGCTAAGTAGAACAACCCGATATTGGGTTTTATTGTCCATTGGAAGACAGCCCAGAGAGAATCCAAGTTTGGCAGATCTAAGGGTGGCGTGTCCATATATGCCTCAGCTAAACTGCAAGGGAACATCGAGCTGATAACAACCTAAGAGAGCTGGCTGCAAAGAATCAAAATAAGTAATTGGAGATCCCAGCCTCTGCTCTTGATAGTTATCCTTGAAAAATAAGTTCACTTGGAACTCATTCAAACATAAATTTATGAATATCAAAGATATGTCTGTGAAAACATATCAATGAAAATTTTGAAACATTTAGAAGGAGCGATAATAACTTTACCAGTATGTAAGATGGTTCAGCCGATCTGAGTTTATTCCAAAGCAAACACAAATTCTGACAATAAATTAGGTAATGTTAAATGAGAAAATAGTTGTAGCAGACCCCAGGTGTGTAGTCAAACCAAGACCAAGGAAATAATGAAAGAAGTGAAAATATGAATCAACAAAAAAAGGGGATTGGCTGATATAAATGCGAGGCAGCAGTTTCAGGTACAAACAGTCATGGATACAAAAATGCAATAATTGTATCTGCAAAAGGCAAGAAACCTTGTCTTTCTCTATACTTGTGTCAACGGCAATTCGACCTTTTCAGAATAATAGGGTCTCATCAGGGCTGAAGATAACAGGGGTCTAGGGAAAAAGAGGACTAAGTATCAGTAAATGTGTAGATCTATTGAATATAATACTCTGTGGGTAATTAGAAAGTACATACTGACTTGAATGGAAACCATGAGATTTACGTCTAGTCTCTGGTAAGTTCAAGGATGGGGGGAATCAAATGAAGGCAGCAATCCCTAAAGTGAAATACCTTTGATCAAAAGGGAAGCTGAGGGATAGCAATTGTCAGTAGTGGAAATACAGTAATAGAAACTCACCAGAAGTCCGCTGGTATGTGGACTGAACATTGATGGTTCGACAGTTAAAGAAATGTATTCTAGCCTCTATGGTATTCGTGGATTGACAAATTTCATTAGCGGCCTCAATTCCTAAAATGAGACAAAGGGGTCAATGAGGGGCCGTTGGTGAGTGTGGTCGTGAATGATTTAATCAAAACTCCATTCACTTACAGTCCACTGGCGGGTATACTTTGATGTAAATATATAATTTACCGTCGTAATTTCTATGCAGGTAAGTACTTAATCAATAATAACTCAATCGGAAAGAAAGAACCAGAGTCCGTGGTGTTAGAGTTCTTAGGGGTTTTATTCCTTAAAAAGGAATGGTCAAGACCAGGATATCATGTTCTTCCCACCACAGGGGTGGAAGAAGGGATAGAGCAACGTTTTATTGACAATACATAGCTTATATACTTAATTTTACATCATAGGAAGTAATAGAGTAGGCGTAACAGCTGAGAGTAGACAAGATAACAGCATCCACGTGTTACTAGTGCGTAATCAGAAGGCGTGGACTAGGCGTAACTGGAGGTGTGTGCTAGAAACGTCACAGATAGGTGTCACAAAAGGGGTGGCACTAAGCAGAGAGTTGCAATGTCAGCAGAAATCAGAGGCTTGGATGCGCGTGCAGCTGCATGACGTGTGATTGACGTGAAACTGGAGGGTGCAGGGGGCTTGACATTTGTACTGACGGAAAGAGACAGAAGTCTGGCATGTCAGATCAACTTGTGCTTCCATCATATCTGATATCTGGTGTTTAGGAACTGAGCTATCTGGGCGGAAAAGGTCTCTGGGGCAGAAGCTATTCTATACTGACTGTGAGTGCGTGTATAAGCGCCCGAGTGTCTGCATGAGAAGCGTGGGGGCATGGGCCTTCCATGGGAGCATGGTAACAGAGGCTATGAATTACTTGAATTACTTGCACGGAAACAGGCAGGTCCTTTGGCTCTGCAGCTGAGGGGGATGTTTACTGAAGCTAGTAGGCAGGAATGTATTTTCGAGGAGAGGAACAGATAACTCGAAGGTTGAAGTCAGTCTTGGCAGGCAGCAGGCTGAGCTAAGCGCGGTGGGCCGCGCTGGAAGTAAGTCAGAGTTCACGGGTACAGAGGCAGCCTGGGCTGAGGCTTTCAGAGTCAGGAGGAAGAAAAAGGCTCGATGGCAGAAATTCTGGGCCTACTTTGCCAGAGCTGAAAAACGTGTAGAGTACACTACAAAAAGACATTGGCATAGCATACTTAAGAACGGACTATCCAACCCATTCAGGGTGGGTCTGAAAGAGGACAGGTTAACGTTGGACGCAAATGTATTTGCGTCTTCATAGCTGGCACAGGAGGGAAGTTACATGCACTTTAACTCGTACATGGAGACGGTGGGGTACACGCTAGGGAACACAACTCGACCAAAATTTATATTTCCTCATTCCCTCCTTGTTCCCTACGGACCCTTCATGATATATCGATCATCATAAATTGATCAGTTTGTTCTTGTAACATAATTTGTTCGTCTCTCTTCCGTTGTCTGTTTGAGAGAAAACTGGAATGTTCAATGCACGATGTGGCACACAGTCCACATATCGCCGGCCCACACTGTAGGCACAGGCAGCAGCTGAATACTATGACAAGGCCAAAACCTAGGAAGGATAGGATCTTCCATCCCCAAGCGGTTAACGTTGTCCAGAACCAACCGGACCAAGTCCAGGTGCCTGGATTCTGATGTATCTGATTTGCAATTTTATGCAGACGTGTAATAGCTTGATATACAGATGGCGCGTTTTGTGGAATGAAAACACAGCAACTTGACCCGATGACCTTACAGGCTCCACCTCTATCTGCCAAGATGACGTCAATAACAAGACGATTCTGAAGGACAACAACCCGCATGGCAGATTGCTCCTCTGTTAGGTTACCTAAGGCGGAGGCAGTTTCATGTACTACAGCTTCAAGGGTTCTAGTTAATCTACGTATTAATTTACTGTTTTGGACGGGGCCTAAAAAGAAAAAGAATCCTTTATTAAAATCGGTGTATTGTTCCCATGCCGTTTCTGTATAGTCGACAAGCGGGAGATCTCTTCGGAGTCCATTCTTTACTAGATTTGTGTTTCTGTGGTAATCAGGAGGGGCTAGAAAAACAGGTGGCAGAAGGAATGCAATATAACAGGTACCATCCCAATCTGGAGGCAGACGTATGTATGCGGTATGACCACAAACAAAATAAGAGTGACGGGTAACTTTAAAGGATGATTTACCATGATCACTGAATTCGACCACAGTAGTACATTTACTATGACCTAAGTGTACTGAACCTTTCTTTCTGACACATAATTCACCAGTGACTGGTAGTACTGGCATAGCGGGCAGGACTGGTGCAGCTTCGGATTCAACAGTAAGAATCATAAGGTTAATTGTGTAATTACTCAATCCATATACTTCATTTTCTAGATCAGTTCCTATTCTAATGGGGAGTCCCTCCTTATCAGGGTAACAGACGTTGAGCAGGACTAAGTTCAGGTTTCCCCAAACCCAGCTCCCGTCGAGGACAGCAATATCAGGATCTAAGGAATTAATTATTTTAAACCATGCACCACAGGAGCCGTTGTGAGTGAACGGGTACGGAAAGAGGGGCAGAGCTCCCTTGTAATTCTGGTAGGGAGGGAGTCGACCACATATCCAGCAGTTTGTAGCGTTATTAGTCTGATGGGAGTGGTGTAACATACTAATGAATGTGTTGTTGCGCAGCGCAAGTCTGTAAGAAAGTTCATGTGGAGGTAACTCGCTAAAAGAGTGTTCAGCAGAAACGTTGTAAGCAGATTGTCCACGCTTGAAGATAGGGCAATAGATTGGAAGAAGTACGCTTGCAACAATTATCAGAATACTTAGAAAAAACATGATTAATAATGTCACTATACAGTGACTACGCAGTGATTTGCAGTATGTACGTTTCTTGAATTCTCTCTCTCTCTCTCTGTCTCGATCTAGGGGATACATGTCAGAAACTATTTAACCGATTCACCTAGGGGAGGACTTAAACAATTAAACTGTCTGACTTGCTAGATCGAAGCTTGAGTCTGTACTCTTCTTGGGGAGTTTTCTCTCGTTCGGAAACTTCAAAGTCACTGGGCTCGATACAGTCTTTGGAAGGGGTGGACGAGCCTGGGTCGGATTTCAGTCCATTGCATAATTTAACATGGCTCATGTGGATCCACCCCTTTCGGCCCTCAACTTTCACCGCTGTCCTTGTAGTGAGTAGAACGGTCTTCGGCGATTTCCAGCGGGGCTCCAGCGGACTTTTCCTGTCGAAGTTCCTTACGAGAATCAGGTCGCCTGGACGGACATCATGCGGCTTTACATCAGTGTTGTCAGGGAAGGCTGCGGCAACCTGTGAACGACATGATTGGAGTGCAGACATCAAGGAGGCAAGGTAATCTGTCAACATATTACAATCAACATCAGTAATTTTCTTAGGAATGGGCGTCCCCCACATATTCGGTGGTCTACCAAAGACCACTTCGTACGGGGATAGTCCTGATCTCGAATGGGCGACCATTCTCATATAGAACAGTGCCATTGGCAGGGCGACTATCCAGTCGACCCCTTTCTCTTGACATATTTTAGCAAGGCGTGTCTTTAGTGTCTGATTATGCCTTTCTACTAGGCCTGCGGCTTCGGGATGTCGGACACAATGGAATTTCCATTGATATCCTAGCAGCAAGGAAACCTGCTTCATTAATTCGGATGAGAATGGCTGACCGTTATCTGAGTACACGACACGAGGCATGCCGTACCGTGGGAAGAATTCACGAACCAGCTGCTTGGCAGTGGTCGGAGCAGTGTAATCTGGGACTGGGTAGGCTTCGGTCCAACGGGACAGTGCACAAACAACTACGAGGACATATTTAAATCCTCGACAACGGTCCATCTGGATATAATCCATCTGGAGGACTTCAAAAGGATGATCGGGAGGATGAAATCCACCTTGCTCTACAGGGACGCTTTTACCTGGATTGAACTGACAACAGATCATGCAAGTACGCACTTTCTGTTTTGCTGCTGCTCGTAAGTGTTTATTGCTCCAGAGATTCTGTAAACTGTCTAACATCGCTTTTTCTCCTAGATGGGCTGGACTATGTGCTGTATTAATTATGACTTGAACCATAGAGTCAGGGAGAAACCATGTAGATTTTCCCTTCGTCATCCAACCTTGATCTGTCTGGATCCCTCCTAGTTCAATCCATTTCTTTATTTCATCTGGGGTAGCATGTGTCTGAATATCGATAACATCTAGTGCGGGATCCCTAACTGTCATACAATTTGTCGGTCCTATTGTCTTTGTCATGTCAGTTGTCTGAGTGTCAGTCAATGCTGTATGTTTCGCTGTCTGGTCTGCCAGGTCATTACCCTGGGAAACAGAATCTGTAACTTTAGTATGTGCTTTACACTTCATGACGGATATGCCTGAGGGCAGATGTATTGCTTCTAACAGTGCTTGAATGAGGGGACCGTGTTGTATCTTGGCACCATGAGAGGTCAAGAAACCTCGTTCTTGCCATAACATTCCGAAGTCGTGTACGACTCCGAACGCATAACGGGAATCAGTGTATATGTTAACATTTCTGTTCTTGGCTAGTATACAGGCTCGGGTCAGAGCGATGAGCTCCGCCGCTTGAGCAGACAGTGTGTCAATACGATGTGTTTCTTTGACTTCAGTTTCAGTGGTCACTGCATACGCGGCCACTAACTCTCCTGTACTTGTTCGCATACATGAACCATCCACATAAAGTGTTAGGTCTGGATTTGTCAGTGGGACATCTGTTAAGTCTCGTCGTGGCTTTGTTACTGCATTAATGATTTCTATACAATCATGCGGGGCTGGATCTGTCATAATTGTAGGTAACAGTGTTGCGGGGTTCAGAATGCTGCAGCGTCTGATTTCTATGTGTGGCTGGAATAGCGTTAATTCATAACCTGTCAGTCGTGCTATAGTCAAGTGCTGAGTCTGGGTTCTGTTTAAAAGAACCTCAACAGAATGTGGAACTTGTACGGTTAACTGATGGCCTAAAACAATTGAATCGCTCTGTCTGATTGCTAGTGCTGTTGCTGCTACTGACTTTAAGCACGCAGGGAGTGCCTGGGCTACTGAATCCAATGTACTTGAAAAATAAGCGCAAGGCTTATGTGAACCTGCTTGGTCTTGAGTGAGGACAGACAATGCTGTACCATCACGTTCTGTAACAAAAAGTGTAAACGGTTTGCTGTAACATGGTGTTGCTAAAACTGGTGCTTGACATAATGCTTTCTTTAATTCCTCAAAGGCTTGTGTATGTTCCTGAGTCCAGGGAAGGACAGTCGAAGTCGCTGCCTCCTGCGTTGTTAACTGAATGAGTGGTTTAGCTAGAAATGCACACTGAGGAATCCATTGTCTGCAGTACGAGGTGAGGCCTATGAAGGCCCGCACTTCCTTTTGTGTCTGGGGTTGTGGCATATTTGCAATTAACTGAATGCGATCGGGAGTGAGCTGTCTCCCCACTTTGGACAGCAAGTGACCCAAGTACACAACTTGCTGAACACAGAATTGTAGCTTCGAAGGAGACACCTTGTGTCCCTTGTCTGCCAGAAAATGTAAAACTGTCAGTGATGCTTGTTCACATTCGGGCTCACTTCGTGCGGTGATCAGCAGATCATCGACGTATTGCAGTAAAGCGGTGTTAACTGGCATTGTGATACAATCAAGTTGTCTTTTCAGTGCTTGACTATAGATGCTGGGGCTTTCTGTGAATCCTTGAGGTGCGCGTGAAAATTTGAAACTGCGTCCATTTAAACTGAATCCGAAGAGATATTGGCTCTCTGGATCAATAGGTACGCTGAAGAAGGCGTTCTTGAGGTAAATTACAGTAAAGAACGATGCTTCTGAATCAATAGCAGTCAATAAGGATGAGATGTCGGGAACCACAGGGTACTGCGGAATAATGCATTTATTCAATTCTCTTAGATCAATCACCAGCCGATATACTGGCGGTGCATTGGGATCAGTACGTTTAAGAATCGGAATGATGGGTGAATTACAGATATTGGAGTCGGTCTCTACGACCACTCCCTGGGTAATGAGCTCTTCAATGATTTCCAGTAAAGCCACTACAGCATCGGGCGGTAATTTGTATTGTCTGATTCGTGGTAAAACTACACCTTCTTTGAGTGTAACACGGTATGGGGTAATGTGCATACAACCTACATCAGTTGGGCCTTTTGCCCACAGGTGGTCTGGTACATTTTTTAATCTGACATCAAACTCACGCAACATATAATGACCCTTGAAATCCCGCAGAAAGAGTCTAACTCCCTCCGGAGAACAGCAAATTATGGCTCCTAGAGCCTTCAATGTTTTAATTCCTAACAGATTTTCTGGACATGATTTCGTAAGTAACAAGTCTGTAACACGTGATAATGGACCCACAGCCAGGGGGACTGGTTCAGATACTTCATTTACAATGGGCTGTCCTGAAAAACCAAGGGAAACATTCTGTGAGCCTGAGAGGGGTGCCCCTGGGACTTCATTATGACTGATTGTTGTGCGGCTTGCCCCTGTGTCAATTAAAAACTTTCTGTCTTTTCCCAATACTTGACTGTGTACATAAGGACCCTCTTGATCTACAGGAATCTCAATAAGAGGCAAGCCAAACTCCCTCTCTAGGCTGTTTCATGTATATCGTGGATAATCGGGGTAAGCGGACTGGGCATACTGGTACATCTGTTGTGAAACTTGCTGGGACGCGGCAATGGGCTGTGGCTGTGATACCGCTACTGTCTGTGCTGGAGGTGAGGAAGCATGCATAGGCTGTGTATTCTGCATGGGCTGCATATTCTGCAAAGACTGATGCTGGTTGTGGTCTTGTCTAGGCGGATGCAGTCTTTCTTTAGTTTTACCTGTTGCTATGTTATGTTTCAGAACTGGGCATTCATGTACGTAGTGACCTGGCTGCTTGCAATAGTTGCATGTCCCTTTAACGGGAGCTGCGGCGTGACCTGTCTGGGTCGTACCCTTTCTATTCCCGTCGGTATGGACCGACTGGGCTACTAACATTTTCATTTTCGTGTCTTTCATACGTTTCTGTTCCTGATCCTGTTCTTCTCTAATTCTGTTCTGATGGTATTGTAACATTTGTAACATCTGTGATGGTGTGTTTGCTTGCCATGTACTCTCAACCTTGTATACACGATTCTTAACTGCTAACTGGGAATTCTCAACTAACTTGGATACAAAAAGATGCGGGTACGACTCGCTACTTGGTTTAAGACCACTATTAATAATGAAACATTTCTCGAATCTTGAATAGAAGTCACTAGTATCTTCGTCGGGTTTCTGTTTACATGCTGATATTGCATCCCAGTCTTCTTTTCTAGTTGTCAATAATCTTGGCAGAACCTGTACTATCAGACCTGGTAGTGCTTTAGTTTTCTCCCCAAGGCCTACCCCTGGGACCCGTTTGTTCTCTTCATCTTCTATTTCTGCCCATGCAATCTTTGTGTCTCCCACCTCCCATTCTTTTTCCTTTAATTTCTCGTAGATGCCCGTGGGCAGTAATACTTTTAACATTTTCATGATATCTTCATACGTATAATCTCCCATCAGTAACATATCTTTAAGCTCTCTGTGAAAGCCTGCAGGGTCTTTATCATGGCAGGGTACTAGTTTCTTCATTTCTAACAGTTCTAACTTAGTCAGTGGCGTGTGTACATACACGCGTTTCAAGGTACGATCTTCACCCATAACTGGATGTACTTCTCGTAAGGGGTTCTGACTTTCAATGCCATGCCGACGTTCCATATGATACATTTTCCTTTCTGGAGGCGGGGCGGGGACATATTCGGAGTTTATGAAAGTGTCATATCTATGGCGTTGTTCTAGAATTATTTGAATTAATTTGGTACTTAAACCTCTCCATCTGTCCATGAGTAGTGCTTCTAATAATTCGGGTAAGGGACCTGGGTCAGAATGCTGATTTCTGTACTTTGTGAGAAGGTGCTGAATCATGTATACACCTGCTAATTTCTGCTCGTCTGGGGAGAGGTTCAGAAATGTCTGCGCTACGGTGTCATCATTATATATGTCTGGATTTTCGGCCCATGATATGGCTGACCGGGCTAGTTCTTGTTCATCCATTGAATTGAGTACATGGTACCCTACTCGATCTCGAAGCCTTTTATCAGTCTCCTGGAACTGATGTTCAGCAGAATTCGGGTTTGTTAAGGCACAGAAAAGAACTCTCTTGCTTTCTGGACGGATGCCTTTCCTAAGGTAAGTTCCTTTACCTACATATGCTATAGTGTCTGCAGTTTCTTCTGGTTCTTCATGTTCTTCTTCCCCCTCGGAGGAAGCCTTCTCTTTCTCTTTTTGGTGCATTTCTATTACTGCTTTTCTAATTTTCTTGTACATACTGGCTATGCAAGTCCCCTTGTCGTGTTTTCCTTCAGATATATTTTGACCCCACTTGTTTAGTGCATCTAATTCACTCTGATCGGTCCCAGGCCTATCTCGTTCTCTTATTAGGCAATTTATGAAAAAACGTAGTATCTGTGCTTGAACGTCAACTTTCTGATGCTCCATGGCATCCTTAATACTGTCGGGGTCTTTCCCCGTCTGAACAAACTCATATATTCTATCTAGGCGCTCCTTCATTCCTGCATAGCACAGCAGGAAATCAGTAGCAGATCTTAACCGTAGTGATGCCATCACCATTATATCGTCTTTGCCGGGTACTGGATCATATCTGCAAACTGAAAGGTTTTCTTTAAACATGTCAAGACGGGGTGATTTGAACGAAAAAGGATTCCGCAAGTCCCCAAGCGGTAACCTGCGTGTCGGTGGCGGGGTGTGAAGACCCCCGGTCGCACCCCCTGAGGCGGAAGCTTGAACCTTATTTCTTTGTGGAGTCTGTACCTGAACTTGAATTTGTCTTTTAGTAGGATCAGGTAGAAGTGGTTTCGGTGGATCAACTTTAGGTACGGGAAGTGGTGGAGCTGGTGGAACAGGGGAAACCTGTCGTGATACTGGTAGAATATGATCTTGGGGCGGGTTACCACCCCCGTCCCCGTCGGTAGGCAGGGCGCGAACAGGCAGGTTGGTGTAAGCGGGTGCTACATCCTCTAGATAGGAATTCAGGAATATGTCTCTAGTGGTCCTATGAGTTACTTTAGTTGGAACCAATGGGGGCGGCAGGTCTTTCGGTATTTCTGAAATGGCCTCAGGTGAACCCTCGGCCGCGAGATACATACCGTTTACGAGATTATTTCGTGCGCGGTCTATTTGTTCTGTTTTTACTCGGATCCCCTCGGTAACTAATTCGTTTTCTTGGGCTTTCTCTGATTCTTTAAGTCTGTCTTCTCTACGTAGTGCTCTTTCAGCACGCTTATGTGATTCCTTACGCCAAAACTCTATGGCGTCTTTCTGAGATTGTCTGGCTTTCTTTTTCCATAGTGCTTCCTCTACCTTCATGATGCACTCGGCATCCCATGTTCCGGTAACGGGCCATCTGTGTCTTTCGTCTAGATGTTTAGTATAGTCAGCCCATAAATCTAGATATAATATGGCATCTATGCCATGCTTGTGGTACATAAAGTTACCTGGGGTATCCCTAGGGGGGATAGGAATTTCTTCCTCTAGTATCCCTTTCCTAGTTCCTATCTGCTTTAACTTGTTAAAAAACGGCATCTTGTTTACTCGGTACTGAACGCTCAATCCTTACTACTTGATACTGAATACAGCTAGTTATACAAGAACACATTAATGCACATTTAGAAACAATCACACTCATACCACGACATTAGTTACATGGAAAGACATTTTGAAACATATATGACTACCCCCTATACTGGATGTACTGCTAAACAGCACAGATACACTGCTAAAGCGGTGCAGAAACTTGAAATAACGGATGTACTGCTAAACAGTACAGATACACTGTCTAAAAACAGTGCAGACCGGACTTGTGTACCCAAACCCGTCTAGATACGTCCCAGCAATGGTACTCACCGGGAAGCACGGAAACAGAAGGCCTCGGAAAACTCGACTGGACTCGACTCGACACTTCGGAAAACTTCGGAAAAACTTCGGAAAACCTCGGAAAACTTCGGAAAACTGGTGGGCCTCTTGACACCTCGGACCTTGCTTCTTTCGGCTAGGCTCTGGTCGGGATCCTCCGCACTCCTCACCGCCTCGTCTGGGTACTGATCGTAATCTTCGTCACCTCCGTGGGCCAGAGGGAGATACAGGAAATCCTGCCGGTACGCGTAGTTTCCTTCTAACTGATGGCAGGGGACAGAGCTTACAATGCACCAACCGGCGCGTGAGGTGGGGGAGGGGTCCCTGTTCGGGTGCCAAAATGATGTAAATATATAATTTACCGTCGTAATTTCTATGCAGGTAAGTACTTAATCAATAATAACTCAATCGGAAAGAAAGAACCAGAGTCCGTGGTGTTAGAGTTCTTAGGGGTTTTATTCCTTAAAAAGGAATGGTCAAGACCAGGATATCATGTTCTTCCCACCACAGGGGTGGAAGAAGGGATAGAGCAACGTTTTATTGACAATACATAGCTTATATACTTAATTTTACATCATAGGAAGTAATAGAGTAGGCGTAACAGCTGAGAGTAGACAAGATAACAGCATCCACGTGTTACTAGTGCGTAATCAGAAGGCGTGGACTAGGCGTAACTGGAGGTGTGTGCTAGAAACGTCACAGATAGGTGTCACAAAAGGGGTGGCACTAAGCAGAGAGTTGCAATGTCAGCAGAAATCAGAGGCTTGGATGCGCGCGCAGCTGCATGACGTGTGATTGACGTGAAACTGGAGGGTGCAGGGGGCTTGACATTTGTACTGACGGAAAGAGACAGAAGTCTGGCATGTCAGATCAACTTGTGCTTCTATCATATCTGATATCTGGTGTTTAGGAACTGAGCTATCTGGGCGGAAAAGGTCTCTGGGGCAGAAGCTATTCTATACTGACTGTGAGTGCGTGTATAAGCGCCTGAGTGTCTGCATGAGAAGCGTGGGGGCATGGGCCTTCCATGGGAGCATGGTAACAGAGGCTATGAATTACTTGAATTACTTGCACGGAAACAGGCAGGTCCTTTGGCTCTGCAGCTGAGGGGGATGTTTACTGAAGCTAGTAGGCAGGAATGTATTTTCGAGGAGAGGAACAGATAACTCGAAGGTTGAAGTCAGTCTTGGCAGGCAGCAGGCTGAGCTAAGCGCGGTGGGCCGCGCTGGAAGTAAGTCAGAGTTCACGGGTACAGAGGCAGCCTGGGCTGAGGCTTTCAGAGTCAGGAGGAAGAAAAAGGCTCGATGGCAGAAATTCTGGGCCTACTTTGCCAGAGCTGAAAAACGTGTAGAGTACACTACAAAAAGACATTGGCATAGCATACTTAAGAACGGACTATCCAACCCATTCAGGGTGGGTCTGAAAGAGAACAGGTTAACGTTGGACGCAAATGTATTTGCGTCTTCATAGCTGGCACAGGAGGGAAGTTACATGCACTTTAACTCGTACATGGAGACGGTGGGGTACACGCTAGGGAACACAACTCGACCAAAATTTATATTTCCTCAACTTGGTGGGCTTCAATAAGGAAGAGAAGAAGGGGTCGGTGAATACAGAATCCCTGCAGGCCAATCAAGGGGGACAAAAAACAAACAAGAATAAAATTAATAATAATTAGAAGGAGGCCTAGAACAGACCTCTAAAAATTGAGATGCTTAATCGACATTACCTTTTAGAGCCAAATTCCTCTTACTTGCATGCCCAATCCTGCATGAAGCTAGGTCGGCGGCCAGGGATGTCTTAAGGATTTTGGGGGCCCTGGGGCAAACGTGTTTGGGTGGCTCCTGTTTGGGACAATTTTGAATTCATGATCCAATTTCAGCTCTTTCCTGCCCTCTTTGGCCAAGTTACTGAAAGTGCACAGGCACACTCATCCAAATTCTAAATGTGTATGCATCTAATATTCAGTGATAGTGATGTGTGTTTTCAATATTGTAACACAGCAGCAGCTCACTAATATTACTGGAAATAATGACTGTGACACCCTGCCATTTCCCATATTTGTGGTCTTGTTTTGATCTAAATGACACTTTTATATGAACGCTGCATGAAACTTCCCTTGCTCACTTTGCCATTGGATTCAAGCAAGCCGGGCTGAAGACGGCGGGAATGCCAGAAACCGGTCCTCGGAAGCTTGTTTCCGGTCCAGGGAAGGCATAGCTTGGCATTTCGGGCTGGACTGTTCCCATGAGGCACAGGGTCAGACTGATTTGCATATAGCCATGTCTGAACTGGGGTGGCAGAGTGGGCTAAAGAACGGTGATGGATCAAACCCAGATCTTTTGACTGGGTGTGAGTGTTTGATTGGCTCAGATGCTCCATCCATCACCACCCTCTTTTGTACCGCTTTTGGCCGCCATTAGTGTGGCAGGGTATGCTCAGACGTGAGTCCCTTGCTCACTTTTCCACTGGATTCAAGCAAGCCGGGCTGAAGACGGCTGGAATGCCAGAAACCGGTCCTAGAAAGCTTGTTTCTGGTCCAGGGAAGGCATGGCTTGGCAGTTCGGGCTGGACTGTTCCCATGAGGCACAGGGTCAGACTGATTTGCATATAGCCATGTCTGAACTGGGGTGGCAGAGTGGGCTAAAGAACAGTGATGGATCAAACCCAGATCTTTTGACTGGGTGTGAGTGTTTGATTGGTTCAGATGCTCCGTCCATCACCACCCTCTTTTGTACCACTTTTGGGCGCCATAAGTGTGGCAGGGTATGCTCAGACGTGAGTCACTTGCTCACTTTGCCACTGGATTCAAGCAAGCCGGGCTGAAGACGGCTGGAATGCCAGAAACCGGTCCTCGGAAGCTTGTTTCCGGTCCAGGGAAGGCATGGCTTGGCAGTTTGGGCTGGACTGTTCCCATGAGGCACAGTGACTGATTTGCATATAGCCATGTCTGAACTGGGATGGCAGAGTGGGATAAAGAACGGTGATGGATCAAACCCAGATCTTTTGACTGGCTGTGAGTGTTTGATTAGTTCAGATGCTCCGTCCATCACCATCCTCTTTTGTACCGCATGAAACTTCAACACATAATTTCTCTGCAAAATGTCTGTAATAGACTCACACATCACCCACCCTAAAAGTAAATGAAAGTAAAGGCCGCTCACCCTACTTAACGTAGATTCAAAGTACTAGAAAAGCTTTTGGCAGATAGACTGGTGCAGGTGGTCCCCTCCCTTTGGTCTCCGTGACCAAAACGTGTTCCTACCCTCGAGAAGCACCTCCTTAAACCATCGGTGCCTCTTTAGAATTGTAACGTATTAGCAAACCCAATGGTCGAAAGCAGGCTGCCTCATATTAGACCTGGAGAAGGCATTCGACTCCCTGGAGTGGCAATTCCTATTTTCCGCACTTGACAAATATCATCTGGGGTAATGTTTTCTCAACATGAAGCTACTGTATAGTGCCCCTACTGCTAGGGTTAAAATAGGCCCCTACATATCCGGCCGTGTGGAAGTGCACAGTGGGACTAGGCAGGGCTGCGCTCTGCCTCCATTGCTCTTCGCACTGGCGATTGAGCCACTAGTGGAAGCAATACGTACGGAGATACCAGACGGCATTGTGCTAGGAAATGGCACACACACCATATCTTTGTACACAGACGATCTTCTGCTCTGCATAAGGGATATCCACTGCATCCCACAGAGATTAGCACCATATAGGGAAACTTCACTTCTATATCAGGACTACAAGTAAACGTCACTAAATCCTGTCTATATCCCTTCAGCGAACAATGCAGTGACCTAGAGTATGCGCTTGACGGAACACGTGTCCGTTGGTGCTCATACACATTCCGCGACCTGGGCATCCACATATACAAAAGCCCAAAAGGAATGTCTGACATAATATCGACAGACAAAATATCTACATACAAAAATATCGACACAAAAATATCGAAATCAAAAATATCGAAGTTATATCTTCATAAAGGTAAGTACAAAAATATCGGAAAAAAAATATCGTAGTACAAAAATATCGAAATTACAAATATCGTTTTTTTAAATGTATTAATAATAATGTAAACATAATTTAAAAATACATATAAATTTACAAATATTAAATAAAAACATTAAAACATATTTAAACAATAATAAGTAATACATATACATTTAAAAAATAAATTAAAAAGTCTACATATAAATTAATATATATACTTACTCCACATATTGCAACAGTAGGAAAAGCGTTGGATAGCGTAGGGGTTTAAATTACTATTCCCACTCCAGAGGGTGCAACAGTAGGGAAAGCGTTGGATAGCGTAGGGGTTAAAATTACTATTCCCACTCCAGAGGGTGCAACAGTAGGGAAAGCGTTGGATAGCGTAGGGGTTTAAATTACTATTCCCACTCCAGAGGGTGCAACAGTAGGGAAAGCGTTGAATAGCGTAGGGGTTAAAATTACTATTCCCACTCCAGAGAGTGCAACAGTAGGGAAAGCGTTGGATAGCGTAGGGGTTTAAATTACTATTCCCACTCCAAATGGCGCAACAGTAGGGAAAGCGTTGGATAGCGAAGGGGTTTAAATTACTATTCCCACTCCAGAGGGTGCAACAGTAGGGAAAGCGTTGGATAGTGTCGGGGTTAAAATTACTATTCCCCCTCCAGCGGGTGCAACAGTAGGGAAAGCGTTGGATAGCGTAGGGGTAAAAATTACTATTCCCACTCCAGAGGGTGCAACAGTAGGGAAAGTGTTGGATAGCGTAGGGGTAAAAATTACTATTCCCACTCCACAGGGTGCAACAGTAGGGAAAGCGTTGGATAGCGTAGGGGTAAACATTACTATTCCCACTCCAGAGGGTGCAACAGTAGGGTAGGGTTGGATAGAGTAGGGGTAAACATTTCTATTCCCACTCCAGAGAGTGCAACATTAGGGAAAGCGTTGGATAGCGTAGGGGTTTAAATTACTATTCCCACTCCAGAGGGTGCAATAGTAGGGAAAGCGTTAGATAGCGTAGGGGTAAAAAATACTATTCCCACACCAGAGGATGCAACAGTAGGGAAAAGTTGGATAGCGTAGGGGTTAAAATTACTATTCCCACTCCAGAGGGTGCAACAGTAGGGAAAGCGTTGGATAGCGTTGGGGTTTAAAATACTATTCCCACTCCAGAGGGTGCAACAGTAGGGAAAGCGTTGGATAGCGTAGGGGTTTAAATTACTATTCCCACTCCAGAGGGTGCAACTGTAGGTAAAGCGTTGGATAGCATAGGGGTTAAAATTATTATTCCCACTCCAGAGGGTGCAACTGTAGGGAAAGCGTTGGATAGCATAAGGGTTAAAATTATTATTCCCACTCCGGAGGGTGCAACAGTAGGGAAAGCGTTGGATAGCGTAGGGGTTTAAATTACTATTCCCACTCCAGAGGGTGCAACAGTAGGGAAAGCGTTGGATAGCATAGAGGTAAAAATTACTATTCCCACTCCAGAGGGTGCAACAGTAGGGAAAGTGTTGGATAGAGTAGGGGTTAAAACTACTATTCCCACTCCAGAGGGTGCAACAGTAGGGAAAGCGTTGGATAGCGTAGGGGTTTAAATTACTATTCCCACTCCAGAGGGTGCAACTGTAGGGAAAGCGTTGGATAGCATAGGGGTTAAAATTATTATTCCCACTCCAGAGGGTGCAACAGTAGGGAAAGCGTTGGATAGCGTAGGGGTTTAAATTACTATTCCCACTCCAGAGGGTGCAACAGTAGGGAAAGCGTTGGATAGCGTAGGGGTAAAAATTACTATTCCCACTCCAGAGGGTGCAACAGTAGGGAAAGCGTTGGATAGTGTAGGGGTTAAAATTATTATTCCCACTCCAGAGGGTGCAACAGTAGGGAAAGCGTTGGATAGCGTAGGGGTTTAAATTACTATTCCCACTCCAGAGGGTGCAACTGTAGGGAAAGCATTGGATAGCGTAGGGGTTAAAATTATTATTCCCACTCCAGAGGGTGCAACAGTAGGGAAAGTGTTGGATAGAGTAGGGGTTAAAACTACTATTCCCACTCCAGAGGGTGCAACAGTAGGGAAAGTGTTGGATAGCATAGGGGTTTAAATTACTATTCCCACTCCAGAGGGTGCAACAGTAGGGAAAGCATTGGATAGCGTAGGTGTTTAAATTACTATTCCCACTCCAGAGGGTGCAACAGTAGGGAAAGCGTTGGATAGCCTAGGGGTAAAAATTACTATTCCCACTCCAGAGGGTGCAACAGTAGGGAAAGTGTTGGATAGAGTAGGGGTTAAAACTACTATTCCCACTCCAGAGGGTGCACCAGTATGGAAAGCGTTGGATAGCGTAGTAGGGGTTTAAATTACTATTCCCACCCAGAGGGTGCAACAGTAGGGAAAGCGTTGGATAGCGTAGGGGTTTAAATTACTATTCCCACTCCAGAGGGTGCAACTGTAGGGAAAGCGTTGGATAGCATAGGGGTTAAAATTATTATTCCCACTCCAGAGGGTGCAACAGTAGGGAAAGCGTTGGATAGCGTAGGGGTTTTAAATTACTATTCCCACTCCAGAGGGTGCAACAGTAGGGAAAGCGTTGGATAGCGTAGGGGTAAAAATTACTATTCCCACTCCAGAGGGTGCAACAGTAGGGAAAGCGTTGGATAGTGTAGGGGTTAAAATTACTATTCCCACTCCAGGGGGTGCAACAGTAGGGAAAGCGTTGGATAGCGTAGGGGTCTAAATTCCTATTCCCACTCCAGAGGGTGCAACTGTAGGGAAAGCATTGGATAGCGTAGGGGTTAAAATTATTATTCCCACTCCAGAGGGTGCAACAGTAGGGAAAGCGTTGGATAGCATGGGGTAAAAATTACTTCACACACTACTCCCCCTTTAACACACAACACAGTACACATACAAAAAAACACAATTAATATAAATATCAATTAATCAATTAATAACAATTAATATTATTAAATTGATGTAATTTTAATTGAACTAATTAATACATATTAATTACCAATTAATTAACAATAAATACCAATAAAGAAATACAATCTCTTTAATTAATTACATTTAATTATATGACACCCTATTACCCTATAAACACACAACCCACTACACATAAAAAAATCATATCATTTATTAACTTAATAATTATTAATTACCAATTAATTATTATTTAACAATAACAAAAAATTAAATATATTAGCACATCAACTCTAATTAATTTAATTAAATAATTAATATTATTTTATTACTAATTAATTATCAATTAACAATAACAAAATATTACTTATATTAGCACATTAACTCTAATTATTGTAATTCACTAATTAATATTAATTAATTACCAATGAATTATTAATTACCAATAACAAACAATTCAATATATTTGCACAATAACTCTGATTAATGTAATTAACTAATTAATATTAATTAATTAGCAATTAATTATTAATTAACAATAACAAAAAATTAAAAATATTAGCACATTAACTCTAATTAATTTAATTACCTAATTATTATTAATTATTTACCAATTAATTATTATTTAAAAATATTTAAATAAATATATATATATTAATTAATTATTAATAAATTACTTCCCACCCTATTCCCCTATAAACCCACAACCCGCTCTGATACTAAAACGCAAAATGTAAACTAAATTACTAATTTTCAAACATACATTTAATAACATATTTAACAAACATATAAACAACATAATAAAATACATAACACTAAACATAATTTCGATATTAGTAAATTTCGATATTTGTAACATACATACCATAAAAACGATATTCTGTCTGTCGATATTTTGGACATCGATATTCTATACCATCGAAATTAAAACATCGATATTATTGTATATCGATATTTAAATTTCGATATTTTGTCTCCCTACTGCCCAAAAGACTAGGAAGATTGCAACCTGGGATGAGCACTGACCACAGTCTGCTCCCAGGTGCGGTTAGGGAAAGAGAAAGTGGCCATAGTAAAGATGGTAATACTGCCCAGGTTCTTATATTATTTCATAAATCTCCCACACTACATCCCTTTGTCCTTCTTCCGGCCCCTCGAAAGATTAGTAAAAGATTTCATATTGGGAAAATCTAGACACAGTGTGGGCATCAACAAACTATACTTACCGGTGGACCAGGGTGGCCTGGAAGTTCAACACTTGGAACAGTACTTCTTAGCAGCCCAAATACAATGGGTTGCCAGATGGTTTGCTGACCGCCACAGAGGAGACACAGCAACCACAAAACCCCCTCTTCAGATCACAGAGCTAGGGGTAATATTCCACCCATGTTCCAAAGCCAAGCCGCCGGACTCCCTACTGCTGAATGTGGCCTGAAAGAGCTTCCGTAGATCACTGTATATCACCCGCAAAACCACATCATACGCTCCAGCCCTACCTCTGAAGGAAACACTCAGAGGTCACACAGTAACCACAGCAGCGAACTCAGTAGCGGGCATACTGCTGGAACTCAGGACATGGGGGATCTATATTGAGAGGACACACTAGTCCCAATTATGATGCTAATGGAGGAAGACAAATTATCTCCCGGCCAATTTCTACTGCATCGGTCCCTGCTAGCATCGATAACAGCTAAATTCGGAGACGTGGCTGCCGAACCAGAGACACACCTCACCATACAATACCTACACGTTATGGGTCAAGGTGGGCACCTTGCCAAATGGTTTGCAGCATCCCTCAGGCATCACACAGCTGAAAACCTATCGGCCCTCCGCCATCACTGGGAGACAGACATAGGTTGCCAGCTCACAGACACAGAATGGTCCTCTGTATTGGCGAGCTCAATTCAGGTTCCATTGAATGCGCGCCTGCAACAAATACAATTCTATATCACACATAGAGCGTACCTCACACCAGCGAAGATCATTAATACTATAGACTCCAAGGCACTAAATGCCCTAGATGTATGCTTTTAGATGCGGACTTGCTACACATGCTATGGGAGTGCCCCAAATAAACAGAATATTGGTCGGCAGTAGCCAAAGCGCCGATGCACTGCATAGGTCACACACTCCCGTTTGAATGGCATGTATATCTTCTGCATTTATATCATAGAAGCTGCAACAATAAAACCATGTCTAGATTTTTAGATCTGGGGTTGGCAGTAGCAAAAAGGCTAATCACAAAAAGATGGACGGACCCTGACCCGCCGCTCATAATAACGTGGAGACGCTCCATGCTAAATTTGGCCAAAGCAGAGAGCACTGCACTCAGATGCGAGGATACGCTTGGGCCCTGCGAGATCCCCATCACTGCAAGTTGGGATGTAATCCTAACCGCACTGACCCACACACCAGGGAATGCTACGCCCTCTCAGACTCCTGTAGATGATACACCTCAAGAGCGTATACCATAGAGGAGAGCACGTGGGGAGGAGAAGAGGAAAGGTGTGAGGTAAAGACTTCCAACCCACCGAATAAGGGCAACCATGAACATGCCCTATGCCAAGCTAGAAGCCAGCTCCAGAGCACAAATTACAGACTTTATCACCATGATAGTTGCTCTGAGGGTACCTAAACGCCAGCCTCACAGTTGAGATCCATAACCCGTTAAGTATTATTTTGCCGCAGTTTCATTAACACCCCTCCTCCAGAGTTACACAGCACATTGTGTCAAACGCAGGCACAGCACAGTTACACAGCGTAAGACGTATAAGGAACATCATCACTGACACCACAGACATATACCCAAGAAAACTTGCCTGACGCCAGGCAAGATATAAAAGATGTCATATAAATTGTATAATTTCCTGTGAAACTTTAAAGGATTCATTGGGCACAGAAAGATGTAAATGACGCGAATTTCAGAAATGTCCTTCCTTTTGCCTGTCACAACTTAGCAAAACCAATGTGTGCCTGGTATGTGTTTATAATGAGGAAAAAACAAAATAAAAACAGTTGGTAAAAAAAGGTAAATGAAAGGAAAACAGTACTTAAAAAATCTGTTTAAGAATTAGGTCACCAGGGCAGGACTCTGCAAAACAGAGCTTACTCTATCAGGGGACCCCCTGAATTACTGGGGCCCTGGGCCAGAGCCCCCTTTTTTCCCATGCCTAAAACATCAAGTGCCGAAGATAAGCACTCAGGCTGGCCTCCGCGTCTCGGCCTCCTGGAGGGGCATGTCGTGGGAATTGCCCGCTAACGCTGGGGAACCAATCGATTGCAATTAGCCTAAGGTGAACAAGGCACACCTGTCACCATGGTAGAAAGTGGTAAAAACTGCTTTGTACATAACAAGGAAGTTGAAAAAATATAATCAAATTTTTTTGAAAAAGTATACAAATATTGACTGAGGGGGCAGGGATCGAACCCACGGAGGTAAAACATGATATCATTAGAGGGAAAAACCTAAGCGTTAAGGCACTGATCAAATAGTAGACTATGGTGAGCTATTTGAGCTTCAAACGTGATGTAGTGCATGCTGAGGAAGGGTGGTATAGATTAAGCACGTCTCACGTAGACTGGAGGTAATAGTAGGTGTGAGCGGCCACCATTGGAAGCAATAGCTCTGTGGTGGCTATTCCAATGAAGGCAGCGCCTCTGCGGTAGTCTCCGAGTCGAAAAATAATTTTGCTTGGCGACTATGGAGTCTAGTCAGTGAATATTGGAATAGGATGGCTGCAGGACAATGGAATGCCAGCATGCCCCTGGGGCAGGGGGAACGGATCCATGCGAAGGAGATATAAAATATGCCAGCCAGGGGGGTCATAATAGCAACTGTGCCTGGGCACATGTGCTCCTCTAAGCTAAATGATGGGTGAAAAAGAAGGGGGACCGTTTTTAGGTTGAGCTGGAGATAGCAATGTGAAGCATTGCGTCAAGCTCGACAACTATAGTTGCCCGTCTCCTGGGAATCTGAGACAGGGGTCGAGCACGTGCAGCGATTGGTGTCTGTGGACGCGCACGTCAAGGCCGGCGCTGTGCACAACCCCTGCCTCAGATTCCCTGAGGTGCGCAAACACACACACACATACACACAGGCAGACACACACACGAGCGCCCATACACGCACACATACAGACACCCCCCCTCACCGTCACGCACATGCCCACAAACACACACGAGTGCACCGAGCCCCCCCACCGCCCTAGTGTTTGCACATGATCCGGACGAGCGTTAATGATAGGCTTAAACCTGCTTGTTTCAAAATGGGGGTCTCAATGAACCTGTGAAGTAAAAGAAACTCTGAGTCCCAAGAGCACACAGTGACACACGAGAGCACGTACCTGCCCCTCCAGCTGCACAGGTCAGTGGAGTCGGACCCCAGCACAGAGTGCACGATTCCGAGGTACAGGAGGAAGGCCAGCCAGAGCATCTTCACGCCGAGCCCCTGCGCACGACACACGGCATCAGCCTCCACCGGCAGCTTGCATGGTGCCCGAGGATCACAAGAAGGAGGCGCTGAGACTCGCGGAAACACATCCACCACCAACGACCATTGCTGACTGACCAACGGCTCCCGGCAGGGCACGGGGGAAGGGGAGCAGGGGCCGGCCAATCGGACAAGGCCGGACAACTTCTGACCAATCAGAGACCGGCGAGCCTGGAGGGGGAGATAAACTTCACGAGTCCGGGAGGCAGGGCGGCAGGTTTAATGGGAGAGGCATGTGCATTTCTCGCTCCTCCTCTGACAACGAATCTGATCCCATCCGAAGAGTTTATTTATTTATTTAGGTGTTTGCAGAGCGCTATTGCTTCGAAGCACTGTTGACTAAGAGTCTTTAATAAGGAGAAAGACAATATTTGGCAGGTAAGGATGCCTTCTCTAGGCAGCTGCCCACCCACTGTCTACTCCCAAGCCGGGCCGCAGAGAGGATTGTGAGCACCGTATAAAAGAAAATAATAATAAAAAACACACTTTTTCTTGATTTTTGTGCATCACGTAAGTTTGCAATGAAATTGTGCACAAAGTGCAAAAATCAGCCGGGCGTTTTCATGGGTCTTTTTAAAATAATTTGCTTGGCAAAGTTCAAGGAAGAGGTTGTGAAAATGAATTTTGACTTTTTTTCCTTTCATGTTCCCTACTCATGTCATGCCAACAAGGACAGTTTGCCCATTAACAAACTTATTGTGATATGCAGAGACAGTAGCGTAGGAAGGTGCAGGCTGCCCCCGGGGTCATCACTGTGTGTGAATAATAACAGCTGTGAGGCCGTGCGTGAGGTGCATCATTAGAGCTGTGTGAATAATGACAGCTGTGAGCCCCGTGCTGAGGTGCATCATCAGAGCTGTGTGAATAATAACAGCTGTGAGCCCCGTGCTGAGGTGCATCATCAGAGCTGTGTGAATAACAACAGCTGTGAGCCCTGCGTGAGGTGCATCATCAGAGTTGTGTGAATAATAACAGCTGTAAGGTCATGCCGGAGGTGCATCATCCGAGCTGTGTGAATAATAACAGCTGTGAGCCCGTGCCTAAGGTGCATCATCAGAGCTGTGTGAATAATAACTGCGTCAGCCCCGGCTGTGAGGTGCATCATCAGAGCTGTGTGAATAATAACAGCCGTGAGGTGCATCATCAGAGCTGTGTGAATAATAACAGCTGTGAGCCCCATGCATGAGGTGCATCGTCAGAGCTGTGTGAATAATAACTTAGTCAGCCCCGTGCCTAAGGTGCATCATCAGAGCTGTGTGAATAATAACAGCTGTGAGCCCGTGCCTGAGGTGCATCATCAGAGCCGTGTGAATAATAACTTCGTCAGCCCTGTGCGTGAGGTGCATTATCAGACCTGTGTGAGCAAACCTTGTCCCAGTCCTGAGGCGGAAGCCGGGATCTGGAGGTACTCCACTGTTTTTAAAATTGTACTTATTCACTGCACTCGCGCTCTTGTGTGGTGTCACGAATTTCCTTGTTTTTAAACTCACCAAGCACTACTCAGCGCTCGCTCTCACTTAGCGCACAGCTGATACCAATAGCTGTTCACGCTCTCCTGGTTCTTGCCTGCAGCCGCCATCACCAGCGGCGTGCGCGCTGACTCCGCCCCCTTTTTAGGCCACGCCCCCTGAACGTCCTACTTAAACCCGCTGACTTCTAGCGGAAGTAGCAAACCTTGTCCCAGTCCTGAGGCGGAAGCCGGGATCTGGAGGTACTCCACTGTTTTTAAAATTGTACTTATTCACTGCACTCGCGCTCTTGTGTGGTGTTACGAATTTCCTTGTTTTTAAACTCACCAAGCACTACTCAGCGCTCGCTCTCACTTAGCGCACAGCTGATACCAATAGCTGTTCGCGCTCTCCTGGTTCTTGCCTGCAGCCGCCATCACCAGCGGCGTGCGCGCTGACTCCGCCCCCTTTTTAGGCCACGCCCCCTGAACGTCCTACTTAAACCCGCTGACTTCTAGCGGAAGTAGCAAACCTTGTCCCAGTCCTGAGGCGGAAGCCGGGATCTGGAGGTACTCCACTGTTTTTAAAATTGTACTTATTCACTGCACTCGCGCTCTTGTGTGGTGTCACGAATTTCCTTGTTTTTAAACTCACCAAGCACTACTCAGCGCTCGCTCTCACTTAGCGCACAGCTGATACCAATAGCTGTTCGCGCTCTCCTGGTTCTTGCCTGCAGCCGCAATCACCAGCGGCGTGCACGCTGACTCCGCCCCCTTTTTAGGCCACACCCCCTACCTTCCCCTAGAAATGTGCATTCACAGGAAGCGCAGCGGACGAGCGCAGCGGGAGCGCCGTTTGCGCGCCGAAGGCGCGCCTAAGGCAAGCCCGTCTGCGCCCGTCCGCGCCAAGACCGCGCCAGGCGCAGGAACCCCTGCCCAGCTTCCTCAAACCATCAGGTATGATCCCACCGACCTTCTGAAACTTCGAGGCAGTTCTGACTGCCCCTGTAGGCTAGATCTTTCTAAAGTATTCGGCTCCATCAGTTGCAACAAATGTCGTTGGTCACTCAACCTCGTCTCCAAGCAGACAATTTCCTCCAAACAACCTCATTTTTCTGGAGGTCTGATAAACGCCAGGTCGATGTGCAAACATAGTCAGGATATCCACGATCTCATTATCGACCATGACCTGGACTGTCTCATGGTCACCGAGACATGGCTCACTGAAGACAGCAACCCTGACATAGCCATCGCCCTCCCCCCAGGCTACTCCTTTCACAGACAGGACAGACAGAAAGGTAGAGGAGGAGGCGTTGCCTTTATCTTGGGGAATTCTTTTACCTGTCACACCTTCTGCCTCGACCCCCTCACTGATGCAGAGGGACTAGGTTTCTCCATTAAGCTTAGTCAAACCCTCTCTTTTTCAGGTGGTCTGATCTACCGTCCACCCGGTAATGCCACGAAATTCCTTGGCGCACTTAATGACGCACTCGGACACTTCCTACTCCGCTATCCTCACTTCACCCTTTTGGGCGACTTTAACTTGCATCTCGAAACACCTACTGACCCCTTCACCAAAAACTTTCAACAGACACTGGATATCTTCAATCTGCAACAAAGCGTCATGCTGCCTACTCACTCCGTTGGACACACCCTCGATGGTGTCTGTTCCAATTTCCCGCTCATCTCCACCCTGTCTCCCATTCCCCAAATCTGGACCGATCACAGTCTGATTCCTTTCCATATCCTCAACGATCCCCCTCCGAAATACAAAAAACCTACTCAGCAACATATCCACTCCATTAACTGGAAAACTGTCCAGAAAAATCTTACTGCTCACCCCTTGTCCTTCACCAATGCCCCCTCTTCCTCTGGTAACATCGATCAAGATGCAATCTCTTTCGACAACTGGCTCTCTCTAGAAATCTCCAAAAGATGTCCACCAAATAAAAAAGCCAACACTCTCAAAAAAACAAAAACTAAAGCCCCTTGGTATACGCCTGACCTAACAGCCGCTCACCTACTCTGCAGGAAAGCAGAACGCAAATGGCCTAGATCCTATGACAACGACGACCGTAACAACTACATCATACAGAGAAAAAACTATCTCTCAACCATTAAATCTGCTAAAAAAACTTACTACGTGAACGCCATCCAAGAGGCCAAGCAAAAACAACAAACCCTCTTTTCCATAGTAAAACCAAACCAAAAGCACTCCAACCAGAAATCCCCCCCTCCCTAGAACTATGTAGTAAGATCTCTGACTACTTTGAGGAAAAAATCAGCTCTATCCACCAAACCTTCCCCCCCACCCCTCCGGTGTACTCAATCATGGAGCGAGACCAATCTCGTCCTACCGCTAACAGTCTCAATCACTTTACCCCGGTGACCCTGACCCAGACCAGAGAAGCGATTCTCTCATGCAAATCTGGCTCACCTTCTGACCCTTGCCCCCCTAAGATCCTCCACACCATCATTGATGAAATTAACCCCATCATCAATGAAATAGTCAACCTCTCCCTCAAAACTGGCTCTGTTCCTCTTTCTTGGAAAAAGGGTGTGGTGAAACCTCTTATGAAAAAGGTAAACAAACCCCCCTCTGACCTAACCAACCTTCGTCCCATCACCCTGTTACCTGCACTGGGCAAAATAACAGAACAATTAGTCCACAAGCAGCTCAAGTCCTTTCTTGATGCCCACAACCTACTTCACCCCCAGCAATCCGGTTTCCGGTCTAAACATTCTACCGAGACCGCGCTGATCGAGCTGACCGATACCATCAAAGGTCTCCAAGATCAAAGGAAGAAGGCCATTTTGATCCTTCTTGACCTCACGGCGGCCTTCGATACTATTTCCCACTCCATTCTGCTTAACAGGCTTATGGACATCAGCGTAACCAACTCGGCCCTTGCCTGGATCAGTTCCTTCCTCAGTGACAGGTTCCAAACTGTTTCACTGGGACCTTTCCAAACGAAAGAGAAAAAGATCTTCTGTGGAGTTCCCCAGGGCTCCATTCTTAGTCCCCTTCTTTTTAATATTTATCTCATCCCCCTGCTCACTCTCATAGAATCGTTCGGCATAACTGTCACGTCTTATGCTGACGATACTCAGCTTGTTATCCCTCTTGACGACAATTCAAACTTGGCTGAACTTAATCTCAAGCACTGCCTTACAGCGGTCTTTCAATGGATGGACGCCAACCACCTCCGCTGCAACTCCAACAAAACCGAAATCTTGCCTATCGGCAAGAATGCTTCTTTTAGTCCAGCCCTGTGGTGGCCCGACAACTCTGTCGCCCCACCGCAGACAGTCTCATCGGCCAGAAACCTCGGAGTAATTTTCGACTCCGATCTCTCTTTTGATACCCACGTCTCGACAGTAGCAGGTAAATGCTTCAGAATCATTAAGTCCATGCGAAAGTTCTTTGACTTCCTCCCGCTCGACTCCAGAAAGACCATTGCGGTAGCCCTCATACTTTCCCGAGTAGACTACTGTAATGGCCTCCTGGCAGGGACCAAAAAATCCACCCGACTGAAACTACAGAGTGTCCTGCACACTGCTGCTCGGCTCGTCCTCAAACTGCCACGAAAATCTTCTATTTCTACTGCCCTTAAATTCTTACATTGGCTCCCCTTACACAAGAGAATACTCTTCAAAATTCTCATTGTAGCCTTCCGAGCCTTCAACAAATCCGGCCCAGTCTACCTGTCGAGACGCTTCCCTCACTATTCCCCGGGTCGCACTCTCAGATCCTCGCAAGAAAACCTCATGACTCCCCCCAAATTCAACCTGAACACTAAGGGCGGAAAAACACTCAGTTTCCTTGCCATCAAAGCCTGGAACAGCATGCCAAGGCATCTCAGACTTCAGACGCAGGAGAAGCCTTTCAGGAAGCTCCTCAAAACGTGGATTTTCAATCTCTCCGATGACTGGACCAAAGCAGCGATCTAGTCCCCCAAACTTCCCCCCCGGTGATCTGGTCCTAGGTTTTACAGCGCCAAGATGCTCCCTTGGGAGCGAACGTCAGCGCTCTACAAATACCTATCCAATATCCAATAATAACAGCTGTGAGCCTCAGGTGCATCATCAGAGCTGTGTGAACAATAACAGCTGTGAGCCCGGGCCTGAGGTGCATCATCAGAGCTGTGTGAATAATAACAGCTGTGAGCCCATGCCTGAAGTGCATCTTCAGAGCTGTATGAATAATAACTGTGTCAGCCACGTGCGTGAGGTGCATCATCAGAGCTGTGTGAATTATAACAGCTGTGAGCCTCAGGTGGATCATCAGAGCTGTGTGAATAATAACAGCTGTGAGCCCGTGCCTGAGGTGCATCATCTGAGCTGTGTGAATAATAACAGCTGTGAGCCCGTGCCTTAGGTGCATCATCAGAGCTGTATGAATAATAACTGTGTCAGCCCCGTGCGTGGGGTGCATCATCAGAGCTGTGTGAATTATAACAGCTGTGAGCCTCAGGTGCATCATCAGATCTGTGTGAATAATAACTGGGTCAGCGTGAGGTGCATCATCCACATTGCTCAGGTCACCCAAATTCCTGCACTCTCTACCACACTGCTTTCAAGAACAGCATACTCTTACACACACTCACACTGCTCACCAATTCAAAGTTAGCTAAAAATGTTATGCAACGCATTGTCATACACAATGCCAATAACTCAAACTTTAATGACTGTCTATTCAAAAAAAGTTATATATAAAAAAACACAGGAGGGGGTGTCTACTCCTTGAGTATACATATTATTGAAACATGTAAGAAGCTATAGGTAAGGTTGGTTTAGTTCATCGAAGAAATGAAAGAACGCCATTCATAACAGGTATTAAGTCCATTTCTTATTGTATCGAAAGTGGCTATCTATTTGCACTCAAGTCTTTGGAGGAGATACTTCAGTCGCCTCCTCTTGATGGCAACTTTGTTTGTTCCAGGCACAGCCCTTTGATGTCATCTGGAGTTATCTTCTGTACAAAGTGATCTTCTGTACAAAGTGCGGAACCGCACAATGAATTCTGCTACTGTGTTGCCAAATCCTTTTTTAAGTCTCACCTACAAAGCGCTTGTGCTGCATAAGAGAGATCTTTTGGAATCGATTCAGCTTTTGCCTGAAAAAAGTGCACGCGTTGCATTGCTTTCAATGGCAACCCGTGCACGTTTAGCAATTCCCTTGCGGTAGCGAGCTTTAAAACCATCTGGTTCCTGCTCGCTCCACCAAGGGAAACAGACGCAGGCCGCCCCTTCTCTCCCCTCCCCCTGTTGCCTCCTCCTCTCCTCTTCAGCGCGAGGCACGCGCTTGTCTTTTTTGGATCCATTTCACAGGAAAGCAACTAAATGAAAGAAGGAAAGAGATGTTGTGAACCGTTTCTTCAAGTCACGTTTTCAGTACACCTTAGGATAAACTTCGCAGTATACTCCGTCCTTTTAATTTATTGTGGGTTTGTAATGATGCATTAAGCTTACTTCACAGATAGGAACGAGCTGAATAGTCATTTTTTTATAATCGCAACACTGACAAAATTAAAAAGCTCAGAACTGTGACGCTCACGCTTTAGAAACCATACCGAAATCCTCAATTTCAAACAAACCTACATTTTTGTTTTACATTAAAACAACTTGCCCCAAGTCACCCGATCACCTCTACCAAAGTAACGTTGACACCCCTAGCACAGAAATAAAAATTAAAAACTAACTATTTCTTCCAACAGCGAGAGCCGTTCAGGTTTGCATTAACTCAACACAGGCAAAAAATGCTGATCCTGACCATTCTAAAAGGGGGTGTGTGGAAAGCCAGGTGGAGGCCAGCTACAGGAAGACCAGCAGCGAACAAAACAAGGATTGCACCTTATTAATGGCAGTTTAATAACAATATACAAAAATAAGCAACAAAGATGATCAGTTAAACTTTTTGGGAAGGGCCTTTCTCTGGATGCAAACGAGTCACCATGTTTGTTGTAACTTTTAATGTTAGAGCTACATTTTTTAGAAAGTCTGCAGTTTATGTAGCAGATGATGTCATTTGTGGCAAATCTTTAATTATGCAAAAAAAAGAAGCCACGATGCAGAATAGAATAATTCCAGTAGTCCTGAGTATACTTTGAACTTTCTTGACACACAAGTGAATACGTCTCCATAGGTTAGTCGGTGGGCGTGGTTTTGGGCGTGAAAGTAATATATTTTTGTTTGGCGCTTGCTTCTGTAGTTTTGGTGCTTCGTGGCGCTGTAATGATGGGTATTGCTATTGCTCTGCCTTAATAGGAGTCCATGTATCCAATTTGAACCCTGCTCACATTGCAAACCAGGCGTTGCACGTCACCAAAACTTATCTAGACGCACTCTAACTTCACTAGGGCTGTGGTCAGCCTCTGGCTCAGAGTGGGCTAATGTTGAACTCGGCCTCGAACAATGTAGATCTGACATCACACCGGGCGCTGAGAATGGCTGCCCCAATCTAGATTTGAACCTATGTAGCTAGATGTGGAAAGCTGAACTACTAACTGCAACCTTCACCGCTTACAACTCCGACCTCGGCATGAGGGGAGCAAGCTAACCCTCTGTGGGAGAAGGTCGCATGGTTTCTCTGTCAGACTGACGGTCTAGTGAGCCGTGCGGGCGCCATGTCATCATGAGCATGCGTGTTGCATGGTGTGGGAGTTGTGCTGTTGAAGTGAATACATGCCTGCCCTCCCTATGTGTCCGTGCCATACCTTGATGCATATGCCAGTCTTGCGGATATTGTCTGTACTATCCCGTTGACCAGTACATTATTGCTAACTATGACCAGTGCTTTAATTGGAAATATAGAAGTGAAATTACTCACTATTTAGAGTATCTGCTTCCTCTTGAGAAGTGCTGGTACTCTCCCATTTAATGTCTTGCAGCAGGCCTGAAAAGTAAGTGCTGGTACTCCCCCATTCAAATGAAAAAAGTACCTACCAGGCAGTACCTACCCAGATCGTGCACTGGTTCTGACACTGGTGTGTGCAGCAGCACCCCTGCTTACTGCAGTACTGTACGCATCAATGACTGGGGAGGTGCTGCTGGTCCTTTCATAGTGATATATTCACAGCCACTTAAGGCAAGTGTCGGTACCATCCCCTTCCGGGTATCAATCATCACCGGATATGGCAGTAATACCCCACAGAGGGGAGTAAAAGCACTTCCGGAAGGGGTCCATTTCAGTGACAGGTGCGAAAGTGCCCTTTAAGCACGTCAGCCTAGATCCTTAGTGGGATGTGTACAGAAAAGTGCAGAAACTGCCACACTGAAACGTGCAGCATTACGGCTTCACCTCTAAAATGCATGCACAAGATGCCTGTAAGTGCAGCCTGCTAGCATCTGCTCATGTAAAGCCATTGGTGTCCTGGCCTGTGCTCAGCCAGCCAGGCCAACCTGGGGTCATCGTGAGGTCAGTGTGGCTCCTGATCTGAGATCAGCAGCTCCCCCCCTCAGATGGCTCTGCTGTGTGAACCCTGCTCACTCAGATGTCCATCTTTCATTTATGAATCTTTTAGGTGTCTCCTGGTAGAATCTCCGTCATCTTATGAGAAGGCCTGTTGCGTGCACTCTGCTGGCGCTGAGAAGCAGGGGCCTGGCCTTCCCTACCGCACACAGTTGATGCCGGTGTCCTGTGTGCTATGATGTGGTCTAATCAATGCTCCCTCCAGGTGTCCAGTAGGTGACTGATAATGCTGTTGTGGGACTTTGTATAACTTGCTATTGGTCACATTGTCGGTCTTTGGAGATGCCAACTAGCCTCAAAGTCAACCCAAATAGTCAATGGAGGATTGACAAGTTAAGTTATCCTTCAATACAGACGGTGTTTCTTTACCTCCTGAGCGTCCATCGCTCCTGTATTTGACCTGAAGCCGAAGGAAGAGACTCCACTTACAGACTTCTGAGAACAACTCGAGAGCAGCCTGTTCAAGGTGCAGAGTGGGGTCATCCCCGCAGCATTACTCCATTTTCAGGCTCTTGCCTGATAAGTGGCATAACTCAGCTAGGGCAGCCCCTCTGAATGGGAGGGAACCATCACACCAGACCTTTTGCGTCATGTGATGATGGTGCTGCTGACATGCTCCTTGTTTTCACTGTGCAGTTGCTGATAGTGGGGAACATCCTTTACCACGAAACTTTTACAACGTGGTACCATTACCATGCAGGTTTTACAATGAAAGTCGTTACAACGAAAGTCGTTACAACGACTTACGCTGGGGGGCGCTCTAGGATAGGGAATAGTTTAATTTACTATCCAACAACTTCCCTACTATCCACGGGACTGGAGTTGGAATAGTAAATTAAAATATTCACTATCCAGCGCCCCCAACGCAAGTCGCTGTAACGACTTGCGTTGTAAAACCTGCGTCTTAACGCAGGGTTCAAAATCTACAGCTAGGCACTTTGCAAAAAAAGGGTCATTTTTCATTGTGAAAATGTGGTGTGTGCACGTTGTGTTTTGAGCTATTTCCTCGTCGTGGGCACTATGCCTACCCACACAAGCGAGGTACCATTTTTATCGGGAGACCAAGGGTAATTCAGAATTGTAAAGCAACTGTTATTACCTATAGACTTTTGATGCATTTCTGCCTTCCAAATGAAAGACAATGTGTTAAAAATAAGTCATTTTGAAAAATGACCGATAATTCTCATTCTAGTATGAGTATTCCCAGTTTTGGAAATGTGAAAATATCTACTGTTTCTAAACTCTATATTTTGTTCGTATTTGAGAAATACATAGGTGTCTTTCATACCCATTTTTCCATGCATACATTTCCCCAGAATAATTGGTATATACCTGGTACATAATAAAAAAACATTGTCAGTCGCTGCTCAGTTTTTGGTTCTGTGTGAGCCTACAAGTCCTATGTATCCTCACAACCAGTAAGGTCCATCACATGTAACGGTATATTGCTTTCAAAGAGCTATCATAATTATAAGAAGTTACAGGTGAAAACGTTGACACAAATGGCTGTTTTGTCAATTAATTTTCAATTTTTCCTATATTTAACTGTTAGTTTCTATAAAGAAACCTTGAAGGAGCTACTCAAATGACCCCTTGCGGAATACAGAATGGTGTCTACTTTTCTAAAATGTATAGCTTTCCAGGATCCATTATTTATTTCATACCCATTTCTACCATTAACTGGAAGGAGGTTGAAAGCACAAAAATATAACAACAATAGGCTATGTCCCAGAAAAATGCCAAGACGGTGTAAATAATTTTGGTTTTCTGACAAAAGTCTGTCATTCCCTAAAAGCTAAGAAAATGGTGATTTCAGCCCCACAACCCCTTTTTGATACCATTTGCATGGGGAAAACCAGACGCTTTCATTTGCAGCACTTTTGTCCCCCAAAAAACAAAATGTAGCTGCATTTTGGCTAATTTCTGGGTCCCATCCAAACAAATCCACAAACCCTGGGTACCTTTAGAATCCCTGTGATGTTGGAAGAAAAGGTTGCAAATTTGGCATGGATACCTTATGTGGTCAACAAGCTACAGGGGCCTAAGCGCAAACTACCCCAAATAGCCAAAAAAAGGCTACGCACAGGGGGGTCGGGGGGGAGGCCTTGCAACAAAGGGGTTAACAGCTGTTCCTTCCAGAGTATGAAGGAATAAAAACATCAACCGCAAAACAGATTGGTGTTTCCCAAAGATCACACGCAGATAAAATATCGTAAAAACAAAACCTTGCACATGAAAAAATATCGTAATAACATTTTAAAGAGCGCTGTCTCTTGAAAATAACTATTGGCAATATTATCTTTCATGTGGCACTGTTGAGTTGCTGTGCAACATGGCTTTAGCAAAATAAAGCACTATGACACAGGTCATAATACCTTGTTTTTTTAAGTTTAAGCAATGTTGCAACATGTAAAAAAACATTAACAAAGCCAATAGATTTTGCATAGGAGAAAGCTATTGGCTTTGCCAATGCTTGTTTTAAGTATGTCTTTTTTTTATTATCCGACATCAAATAATCCATTCATTCTATTGTGTATGAGTTGTAGACTAGCTGCAAAACGTGAGCCTTTGCTGCCCATTGCCTCATACTCATACCCAAGCGTATACCATGGCATGTCAACCTTCTGTATTGCCTTAGGGGCTGCCAGTCTCCAACATTTCCATCGATCTAAGGGGCATATTACCAAGCAATAGCGATAATTATCGCTATTGCTTGGTTAGAGACAAAAATTTACAGCTGAGCTGCGGCGATTTTTATCGCAAATAAACCTTGGTATTACCAAGGTTTATCGCAAATGCAATAAAAATTGGCCGCAATGCATGAATATCGCTGAAAAGTCAGCGATATTCATGCATTACCGAGCTAATGCTCTTAGCCATGTTATCCACCTCCCATTGGATAACATGGCTAAGAACTGCTCAGGGCAGGTGTTAGCTTTTGGAGATATTCGCGCTTCGCGCGAATATCTCCAAAAGTTGGTAATAGGAGATAGCAATGTTAGCGACTGTTTCCAGTCGCTAACATCTTGGCACGCCCACTTTGCATGTCATTAGTGATAAATATCACTGACATGCAAAGCGGGGCCCAAGATGGTCGCTATCTCCTACTAGCTGTCGCTAACTGGTGTTAGCGACAGCTAGCTAATAGGGAGATAATTTTATCTCCGCTTTCTTGGCTTTTAAAGCCAAAAAAGCTGAGATAAACCCCCTTGATAATATGCCCCAAAGTTTCTGGTTTGTGTTGGCCATACTGAATCAGTTTTGTGTGTGTGTACGCTTTAACTATACAAACGTTTTTTTTTTGTTATTGCATTGGCGGTGCCTCGTAACTTAGTTTCACCGTTGTGCTGTGCTTTCCACTGTAATGAGTGCTTGTCTGTGTAATATCTCGCAGCTGGCAAGTACACCGCTGTCTGACACATGCGGCTTGGCTGCGGAGCTGTTTTTCAGCAAAGGAACTTTCCTCCGGCCTAGTTCCAAGTGTATCCATATCAAACGGCCCAGGCAGCAGGAGAGGAACGCCTCGGCACTTTCCGGCAGGAGTCTCAGAAGACGAGATCTAAAGATCTTTATTACATTATTAAAGCTTCCACCAGCGCGAGTCTGAAGACGGGCTGAGAACAGAATCTCTGCTGCCCTCGGTTCACACAATGAGCCGCACGCGCTGTATCTTACACTCGCATCGGACTTTTCACCAGGAAGATTCTCCATGCATTTTACATGGAGTGGGATTGACTTAGAAGGCAAACCCAGTCGGAATGATTCTGGAAGGTTTTTTGAAAGAGAATAGATGTTTTATCAGCACAGTGCCCACAAAACAGAATAAGTAATCATGTAGTTGTAATTTTTTAATATAAACTACATTTTGCAATACTTATGTTGCTTTTAGTATAATAAAGTTTTTTAATACAATGTTATTTTATTATAAGAACATGGGCCATTTTACGTACAGTGCCTAGGGGTGCACTTGTCTGTTTTTGGCCACTCCAAGGCACTGTAGTATTACAGAAGGAGGAGCAGCCGCTTCTGTAATACAGATAGTGCCTGCAGACATACACTGCCTGCACTACATTAAGAGTGTGCTCCCTCTGCATGGGGTGAGACCCATGCAAGTGAGGGAAACACTATCTCTGTGCTGTGCTATGAATGTGAGTCTTATGTATTTAAAAAAAGTGATGGATACAATGCTTCAATTAATCTTACCTACTAGTAATTACTCAGGTCGCATCCCAGTGCAGAGTTATTTTGCACACCAGGGTACCTCAATTCGGACCCAGCCATATGCAAATGAGTATTGACCCCACTCCAATGGGAACGGTCCAGCCCAAACTGCCCAGCCAGGTCATTCCTGTACCGGAACACAAGCAACCCAGGATGATTAGGGATCATCAACCAGGCATAGCTTGGTTCCAGTGGCACAGTGTGCACGGAACCCATGTCTGGGCATGCAAGCCCCACTCAGGGCATCACACTGAAGCATACAAAACAGTGCTGGATGAAATGCTTGAGCTGGCCCTGAGTAATTACCAGTAGGTGAGATTGTATACTTTAGTGTGACACCTTAAGAGGGACGGGTATGCCCAGACAAAACAAATGTCTCAGGGGCTGCTTTTCACAATTCTTTTTTGGCTTGGATGGTAAGTTACCAATCCAAAGACGCACAACTGGGACTGATGTACTAAGGTTCCTGCCTATTTAAGAAATGCAAAAGGATATGTACAAAATATGCAATTCCCTAATAGCGATTCTTACAGATTAGGAATCACTATTCGGGAATCGCAAATAGGAAAGCAATTTCATTACCGCCTATGGGTGAAATAGGAAATGGTTTGCATTTCCTAAATTGCGAATTCCTAATAGGAAATTGCAATTTAGGAAATGCAAGGCCAAGGATGTCTCTGGGTTTATGGCCGCCCTGGAGGCACTCCAAATGTCATAATGCACAAGTAAGTACACATATGCATCATATCACAGTAAAAAAAAGTATTTTTAATGCATTTTTATTATTTTGCACATGGTTGCCATCAACTTTAAGTCGATTGTAATTGAATTTCTTTACTGCCCAATTCGCAATTACGAAATGCTTTGTACATGTGCTTTTGGAATTGCAAATACGTAATCACTATTTGTGATTCTAAAATCGCTGTCAAAGTTTGCGATTTCTGCACTAAAGTACAGTGATTCGGCCCACTAAGAAATGCTAAATGGCTTCATACATCTGGGCCACTGTGCCCGGATTGGTAAACTGCTTTTGTCATTTTTCAGCTCAGTGTGGGTGTCATTTGTTAATCTTGTGCCTAAAGACCTTGCTGTAAAAATGGCAAAAGGTTTTGTCACTCTCTAGGTTGGCGTAGATGGCACTGTGCTAACCCTATGCTTAAGAACTCTGCCAGAGAAACATACATTTGAGGTGAGCAGATTCAGAGTGTCAGTGGTGTTGAAAGGTGCTCCATATGAAGGAGCTGCTCTCCACCTAAACTTGGGAACTACCTAGTGTGCATGGCTTCCTTTTTATGCATAATTTATGTGGCACTCTAAGCCTGAAAGGGTATTGTCTTCATATATATGTATGTATATATAATACCTAGTGAAGATAACCATTGGGTAGTTATAGTTGGGATTGCTTTTCCATAGGAAAAGCATTTTTTGTGTCCCGAATAACTTTGGCACCATTTGACGAATCTCCACAAAACTTTCATAAAGGTTCTACTTTTTGACTAATTTGTGCAATTAAAGTTTTAGGGTGATCCATCAAGCGAAGGCCAAGAAAAAAGGGAGCACCCAAAACGCTAAATCCCAATGCATTTTCCAAAGACTTCTTTAGGCAGTGTTACAGCAAATATTGCTCAATGAAATCACACTAAGCTAGATCTTGGCCCACAGATTGTGCTTTTTGTGATTTGGTGTAAATCCGTTCAATAGTTTTTGAGATATTAAGGGTAAAAATTCATTGTATAGTTTGACATTTGAGCCAGAGACGTTTTCAGGCAAGCTCAATGCTCTATCAGGGGGCCCCAGCCATTCAGGGGGCCCCCTGATAGAGCAAGCTCTATTCTGCTGAGTCTTGCCCTGATGACCTAATTCTTAAACAGATTGTTTTAAGAACTGTTCTCCTTTTATTTACGTTTTAGTAACAACTGTTTTCCTTTAGTTTTGTCCTCATAATAAACACATACCAGGCACACATTGGTTCATTAAGTTGCGATACACAACGATAATTGACAAAAAAAAGAAAGGACATTTCTGATATTCGCGTCAGTTACATTTTTCTGTGTCCAATGAATCCTTTAAAGTTTCACAGCAAATTATACCATTTATATGACATCTTTTATATCTTTCCTAGAGTCAGGCACATTTTCTTGGGTATATTTCTGTGGTATCAGTGATGAGGTTCCTAATATGTCTTACGCTGTGTAACTGCACTGTGCCTGCGTTTGACACAATGTGCTGCGTAACTCTGGAGGAGGGGTGTTAATGAAACTGCGGCAAAATAATACTTAACGGGTTATGGATCTCAACTGTGAGGCTGGCGTTTAGGTACCCTCGGAGCAACTATCATGATAATAAAGTCTGTCATTTGTGCTCTGGCGTCAGGCATGTTGATGGTTGCACTTATTCGGTGGGTTGGAAGTCTTTATCTCACTCCTTTCCGCTTCTCCTCCATACGTGCTGCCCTCTACGGTATGCGCTCTTGAGGTGTATCATCTACAGGAGTCTGAGAGTGCGTGGCATTCCCTTGTGTGTGGGTCAGTGCAGTTAGGATTACATCCCAACTTGCAGCGAGGGGGATCTCGCAGGTCCCAAGCGTGTCCACGCATCTTAGTGCAGTGCTTTCTTCTTTGGCCAAGTTTAGCATGGAGCGTCTCCCCATTATTATGAGCGGCGGGTCAGGGTACTTCCATCTTTTTGTGATTAGCCTTTATGCTACTGCCAACCTCAGATCTAAAAATCTATATGTGGTTTTATTGTTGCAGCTTCTATGATATAAATGCAGAAGATATATGTGCATTTCAAACGGGAGTGTGTGACTTGTGCAGTGCTTCAGCGCGTTGGCTACTGCCGACCAATATTCTGTTTATTTGGGACACTCCCATAGCATGTGTAGCAAGTCCACATCTAAATGCATACATCTGGGGCATTTGGTGTCTTGGCGTCTAAAGGTTTGATGATCTTCGCTGGTTTGAGGTACTCTCTATGGGTGATATAGAATTCTTTTTGTTGCAGGCATGCATTCCTTGGAACCTGAGTTGAGCTCGCCAATACAATGGACCATTCTGTGTCTGTGAGCTGGCATCCTATGTCTGCCTTCCAATGCTGGCGGAGGGCCAATAGGTTTGCCGCTGTGTGATGCCTGAGGGATGCTGCAAACCATTTGACAAGGTGCCCACCTTGACCCATAATGTGTAGGTATTGTATGGTGAGGTGTGTTTCTGGTTCGGCAGTCACGTTTCTCAATTTAGCTGTTATCGATGCTAGTAGGGAATCATGCAGTAGAAATTGTCCGTGAGGTAATTCGTATTTCTCCATTAGCGTCGAAAATGGGACTAGTGTGCCCTCTCGATATAGATCCCCCATGTCCTGAGTTCTAGCAGTGTGCCAGCTACTGAATTCGTTGCTGTGGTTACTGTGGAACCTCTGAGTGTTCCCTCCAGAGGTAGGGCTGGAGCATATGATGTGGTTTTGCGGGTGATATACAGTGATCTACGGTAGCTCTTGTAGGCCTCATTCAGCAGTGGTGGGGTTGTGTGGTTGCTGTGTCTCCACTGTGGCGGTCAGCAAACCATCTGGCAACCCATTGTATTTGGGCTGCTAAGTAGTACTGTTCCAAGTGTGGAACTGCCAGGCCACCATGGTGCACCGGTAAGTATAGTTTGTTGATGCCCACACTGTGTCTAGATTTTCCCCATATGACATCTTTTAATAATCTTTCGAGGGGCTGGAAGAAGGAAAATGGAATGTAGTGTGGGAGATTTGTGAAATAATATAAAAACCTGGGCAGTATTGCCATCTTTATTATGGCCATTTTCCCTTTCCCTAAAGTCATCTGGGAGCGGACTACGGTCGGTGCACATCCCAGGTTGCCATCTTCCTAGTGTTTTGGCTTCTGTATATGCGGATGCCCAGGTAGCGGTATGTGTATGCGCACCAACGGACACGTGTTCCGTCAAGCGCATACTCTGGGTCAGCGCATTGTTCGCCAATGGGGTATAGACAGGATTTAGTGACGTTTACTTGTAGTCCTGATATAAAAGTGAAGTTTTCCAATATGGTTGCTAATCTCTGTGGGATGCAGTGGATGTCTCTTATGTATAGCAGAATATCGTCCGTGTACAAAGATATGGTCTCCTAGCACAATGCCGTCTGGTATTTCCATACGTATTGCTTCCGCTAGTGGCTCAATCTCCAGTGCGAAGAGCAATGGAGGTAGAGGGCTGCCCTGCCTACTCCCTCTGTGCACTTCCACTAGGCCGGATATGTAGGGGCCTGTTTTAACCCTAGCAGTAGGAGCACTATACATTAGCTTCACCATGTTGAGAAAACACTCCCCCAGATGATATTTGTCAAGTGCGGAAAATAGGAATCCCCACTCCAGGGAGTCGAATGCCTTCTCCAGGTCTAATATGAGGTAGCCTGCACTCGGCCATTGGGTTTGCTAATACGTGGCAATCCTAAACAAGCACCAAACGTTTAAGGAGGTGCTTCTCGAGGGTAGGAACCCGTTGTGGTTAAGGAGACCCAGGGAGGGGGCCACCTGCAGCAGTCTATCTGCCAAAATCTTTGCTATTACTTTGAATCTACGTTAAGTAGCGTGAGCGGCCTTTACTTTCATTTAATTTTAATGTGTGAGATGTGGGAGTCTATTACAGACATTTTGCAGAGAAACTATGTGTTTAAGTTTCATGCAGCATTCATTTAAAAGTGTCTTTTAGATCAAAACTGGACCTCACATATGAGAAATGGCAGGGTGTCACAGTGATTATTTCCAGTAATATTAGTGAGCTGCTGCTGTGTTACAATATTGAAAACACACATCACTATCAATGAATATTAGGTCTATACACATTTAGAATTTGGACGAGTGTGCATGTGCACGTTCAGTGACTTGGCCAAAGAGGGCATGAGCGAGCTGAAATTGGATCATGAATTCAAACTTGTCCCAAACAGGGGCCCCTAAAACACGTTTGGGCCAGGGCCCCCAAAATCCTTAAGACGTCCTTGATTTGAGCTTGCAAGACTCTCACGAGTGTCCTGCGAGAGTGCAAAATCAAAAATAGAGCCCTGTGGATGGTCGAGTGACCTGTTTTTTGCATGATCCTTCATGCTCCTGCGGAAGCGAGAGGCTCCTAAGAGTCTCGCAAGAGGATTGGCAGGCTGTTGGAATTTTAGAAATCAAATGGCTGCCATTAATGTTTACAGTGAAAAATTGGAGTTGTTGTGGAAATGAAGAAAAAAAACTATAGAAGGGCGCTGCAGAAAAGAAAGCTGTCCCCCTAGATTTAGAGAGGCGGTGTAAAAGAGATAACTTCTGTGAATATAATAAACATGTATTGTTTTTAACTAATCTATGTGATCTCGCGGGACCGTGAACAGGAAAAAAGAGTAGATGACTTCTCAGTACACTCTATTAGTAGCAAGGCATATTGTGGTATTTGTTTTTTAGAAGAAGTGTGTAAGAGATAAGTACTATGATGATTGAATGGTTCATTCTTTTTTCTTTTTTATGTTACAATCTCGCAGTATTGTGAAAAGTAGAAAGGAGTACGTGATCTTTTAATACACTGTAGAATACACACTTGCTACAGTAGTAAGGAGTGAGAGTTTTGAGTGGAGTACAGTCTCTTCCTAAACTACTATGCAGACATATTATCAGAGAGAGGTGGTTAACAGGAAGGACAGTCCCTCTTCAAACACTACTAGACGCATTTGTCATGTATGAGAAAGGTGTCAGAGGAGAGGACAGGCTCTCTGAACACATACTACTATGCACAGAGAGGTCTGAAAGGACAGGCCTGTAATTCTCCACACACGTAGCACACCTGTCATCTGAGACAGCGGTTTGAAAGGAAAGGACAGTCCATCTACACACCTTACTATGCATTACCATATTTCAAGAGAGGGGTCACTCCCCACACATCCTACCATACACACTTGTCATCTGATAGAGAGGTCTGAGAGGAGAGACCAGTCCCTCCCTACACTCTACTATGTACATCCATCATCTGAGAGATCTGACAGGAGTGGCCAGGCACTCCCCATGCACTACTATGCTCACCCGTGAGAGATGCAAAGGAAAGGCCAGTCATTCCACACACCTTACAATGCACACTTGTCATCCAAGAGAGAGGTCTCAGTCGAAAAGCCAGTCACTCTACACTCACCACTATGCACACCTGTCATCTCAGAGAGAGGTCTGAGTGGAAAGGACAGTTCCTCTCCACTCGCTACTATGCACACCTGTAATCAGAGAGAGAGGTTTCAAAGGAGAGATTACTCCATGCACACAGCCTACTACGTACAACGATTATCTGAGAGAAAGGCCTGAAAGGAGAGACCTGTCCCTCCCTACTGATACTATGTACACACGTTATCTGAGAGAGAGGTCTGAAAGGAGAGACCAGTCCTACAACAAACTATGCATACCTGTTATGCAGGAGAGTGGTCTCAGCAGAAAGGCCAGTCCCTGCACATGCCCTCCTATGCATACTTTTTGTTTGAGAAAGAAGTTTTATAGCTGAGTGTAGCCTGTGTTCTTACTTCAATATGCACACCCATTATCCAACAGAGAGATTTTGGGGGAAAGTCTAGTACGTCCCATATACTACTATTTCCCTACAACTGTGTTGCGATCCTCTGAGACACTTACGAGAGTAGAACGCAAGCTTTAAGGAGTGAGGCTTATGCGAGTGCTCAAGATACTGGCAAGACCCGAATGGAAAATTGCTGAGCCTCTCACAAGGTGTTTTACAATCCGGCGAGCTACTCGCAAGACACGCATGGAAAATCACTGTGCTGGCCACAAGGTGCTTTACAATCTTGTGAGCCTTTCATGGAAAATTACTGGGACTGCCACAAGGTGTTTTATGATCCTGAAAGAGTCTCATGAGATCGTATGGAGAGAAGTAAATTTAAAAAAAGGCCAAGGCTCAACCAATAGTTACCATTCCTATTACATGGTTGAAGAAATGTTGTGATCTGATTGGGTGCAGAACCAGAGATAGCTCAATTTGTTCTTTGTGCTTTTGGAGGAAAAGGAAGTCCGTTTCAGTTGTGCTCAGCGGAAGGGAATTTATGTGGACCTGAAAGAAACTGGTGTCTTCAGCTGTATTGATGAAAGAACTTCAAGTTCAGGTATTTTATCATATATTTGATAAACATTGTTGTGAAGTGTCAGTAAGTGTAGTAATGTTGGTATATTTACTCAGCACCATGTTTACAGAGTGAAAATCTGTTTGGGGAGGTGTAGATGCATTAATATAGCTTTTGAAAGGTACACATTATAATTAAGCCTGGGCAGAGTTTGCGAAGTGCAAAAAAAACTTTGCCATGCTACACGAAATTCCGCAAGTGGCAGAGGGCATTAGATAAATGCTGTTCACAATGATTTTCAGTGCCAGATGCTTGTCCGACCTGTGCAATCATCGCAAACAGAACAATGCACAACGCAAGTAGCCGCTGCTTCCTTTCTGCTGCTAGAGTACATTTTTACTTGAGCTGCAGCTTTCTCAACGCGAACGGATAGTTTCTCAACAAGAGCGATCGCGAGCATACGCAACCACTCACAATGGGTTATCTAACCGCCTGTGTTGAGAAATCTCATCAGGAGGTTGATTTTCCATGCTCGCGCTCACCAATTTGATGTTGACGATTGTGAACGACAAAAAATCTCACCAGGAGAGGGATTGTCCTCGCTCATGCTCGCCAAATTGACATTGACCAACTCGAGTGAGGGTAAAACTCAGAACTCTGTGAGGTCCGCCGAACGCGGAGTGCGGAAAACTCTGCAAACTCAGCGAGCAGAGCTGAGTTCACCTCCCAGACTTAATTATAAGCTAGAGAGATGTGAGCAATGTTTGCAGATTGTGTTGAAAAATTAAGTATTCCACCTGTATGTATTTGTAAGTGAAGGAGGCAATGTTTCTCAAATTATAAAACAAAGAATATGGAATGTGTTAATATAAACTCTAGTGCTTTTATGATCCTCACTGTACATATACTTTAGCCCTACAAGATGTTTGAGTGGTGATATTGCTAGAGAGAAACACCATGCTCAGTGTTAGCAAAGGTGTCTTGAGAGGAATGTGTTACTTTATCAACTTTTATGAAACAAGGTTTGATTGCATGTTATAATTTATTTGTGAAGAAAATGCACTGGGTGAGAGTAAAGGATTTTCTCGATAAAGGAATAACAAGCAAGTGGTACTCTAGATATAAATATGTGATTGTGGATGAAAGATGTAGAAAATGTTACAGAATATAGTGAAGAATGACTGTTATGATGTATTGACTATTATGTAACTTTTTCGCTTGTTTTCTATTTTTGTAGGAGGAAAATGGAAAACAGAAGTTGTCAACAAGAAACCTACAATGAGAGAAAATATATGAAGGAGAAAAATAAGTCTTATTCACCTTTGAAAAAAACTGAAACTAATTACTCTGTGGAAATTACGGAAACACTATTAATTTGTGATCTTGCACAAGCTTGTGCTCTGTAGGTTTACTGGTCTCTTCGAACATTCAGCCTGATTCATGAACGGGCCGTTTTGCGAGCCCCTAATAGCGAATCATAGCGATTCGCTATTAAGGACTCGCAAAACGGTAATCATGTAGGAATCGCATAATAAAATGCAATTCCTACTGATTCCTTATTTGCGATTAGCAAATTGCTAATCGCAAATAAGGAATAACTCGCCATTCATTCCTATGGGCCAAAAGGCCCATAGGAATGAATGGGGAGTATTCCTTATTTGCGATTAGCAATTAGCTAATCGCAAATAAGATTGCGATTTGAAGGGTGCCAGGGGTGTCCACAGGACACCCTGTAGCACCCCTCAAATGAAATTTCACACAGGTGTTGCACACACACATGTCCAAAGGACATGTGTGTGTGTAACATGCAACTCAGAAAAATGCTTTTAAATGCATTTTTCTGAGTTTTCGCAATTTACCGCGAGGTCTGACCTCGCGGTAAATTGCGGCAAGAAATTGCGAATTCGCAAATTTTAATTGGATGTTGAATTGCATTTAAGGAATCTCTAATAGAGATTCCTTAAATGTAATTCCTCGCACATTTGCGACATCGCAATTAGCGATTTTTGCATTTGGGATGCTGAATCCCAAATGCAAAAATCGCACTCGCAAAGGGCCGGATTCTCAGAATCCGGCCCTTTGCGAGCCGATTTAGCCTTCATGAATCGGGCGGAATATTATCTGCTTACATAATTGTTAAGCCAAGCAGTATTATTGTCTTGTTCAACAGTGAGCACCTGAGCAGGCACTGTGTATCCAGATTGAAAAGATGGGAAAGCAGATGAAGTGCTCTCCAGTTCAGCAGCACAAGCTAACTCAGCCCAGGCTAGCCGTTGTGAACTCCTTTTACAAAATTGTATGTATGAGAAACATTGCTGAGACTTTTTTGTTAGCTGCCTCAAAACAAAAAGCTGCCATACCAAATATTTTCTGCCAGGCTGAGGTGGTGCCGCTACACCAGGCTACTCATCAAAATGTGGTGAAGTCATTATAAATTAGTTAAGTTGGTTATTTTGTTTGTTTTATAATTGTTGCTATAGCTTGTTAACCCTTATGGTGCTAATGACGGAATGGTTCCATCATAAGCACCAGTGCTCCTGTGCTCATTATGGAACCATTCCGTCATGAGTACAGGGGCACTTTTTTTGTTGGCCTTGGGAGATGGGGAAGAGCTTCCCCAATCTCCTGTGGCCATTTTTTATTTCCAAAGCCATGACGATTGCGCGCATGGCGTGCTGACGTCATTGCATTGAAAACGAAATTGAAACTGAGTTTCAGTTTCATTGTTTCGCTGCTCGTGGGGCTATCTCAGCCCCCAAGCACCGAAACACTTGGGAGAGGTATCGCTGGAAAGAGGAAAATCTCTCCTTTCCATTGGTTCCCTTCCCAAGTAGATCCCTGCTTGGGGATAACCCCAGCGGGGCGATCCCCAAGCAGGGATCCATTTACTAGCCATCAGGGGGGGAGCGGCCCCTTGGGCAAGGGCCTTTGCTCCCCCATTAAAAGTGTTTTTATAAGCAAAATGTGATGCTTGTAGGGGAATCCTGGTTAGGGAAACATTGGGGGATCCACACAAGCCATACTTCACTGTACTCCCCAATGTGTCTAGTTTTCAGAAATGTGTGGGTCTGGTAGGTTTTCCCAGCTGGCCACCAAGCCTGGGGCCAAAAACTCAGGGACCCCTCTTGCAAAAACAGGCTGCTTTGTGATAAGTCATTCTGATGTCGCAGAAATATGTTTTGGGCCCTAGTCTGTCGCAGGTACTTGGCCCACCCACACGAGTGAGGTACCATTTTTATCGGGAGACCTGGGGAAAAGCTAGTGGTAGGAAATTTGTGTCAGCCTTGTGATCCCACAACATTCCCAGACAGAAATTCGAGAAACAAATGCTTTTTTCAGCAACATTTGAGGTTTGCAGGGAATGTATGGGTCCCCTCCAGAGGAATCAACAAACCCTGGGTTCCTTCAAAATCCCCATCATGTTGGAAGATAAGGACGTAAATTTGGAGTGGATACCTTATGTCAGAGCTTTCCAAACTGTGTGTCACGACACAGCACTGTGTCGCCTGCAAATGGTGAGTGTGTCGCAGACACTTGGCAACATAACTACTGCTAATTAAGAGGCATCCCTAGACACTAAGCTCTATGGTCTTTTAAAGACCTGTGAAGTGCCCGGGGAGCTGGGGTGAGGTGACAGAGGGTGACAGACAGAGGGAGACAGAGGGAGGGAGACAGAGGGAGACAGGGGGAGGGAGGCTGAGGGAGAGAGAGGGAGGGAGGGAGAGGCCAACAGACAGAAGGAGGGAGATGGGGGAGGGAGACAAAGGGAGGGAGACAGAGGGAGGGAGACAGGCAAGAGGGTGAAAAACAAGAGGGAGACAGACAAGAGGGAGGGAGACAGAGGGAGAGAGAGGGAGGGAGACATTGAGAGGGAGACAGAGAGAAAGAGGGAGGGAGCGAGAGGAGAGAGAGAGAGATAGAGAGAGAAAGGGAGACAGAGAGAGGGAAGGAGACAGAGAGAGAGAGGGAGGGAGACAGAGAGAGGGCGGGAGACAGAGAGAGACAGAGATAGAGACAGAGAGGGACAGGGACAGACAGAGATGGATAGAGGCAGAGACAGGGGTAGACAGATAGAGGCAGAGACAGACAGAGACAGAGAGGCGGAGAGGGAGACAGAGGGAGGGAGACAGTGACAGACAGACAGATAGAGGCAGAGACAGGAACAGACAGATAGAGGCAGCGACTGAGACAGGCAGAGAGAGAGAGGCAGAGAGACTGAAAGGGAGAGGGAGGAAGACAGATGGAGGGAGACAGAGGGTGATAGAGGGAGGGAGTGGGAGGAGACAGTGAGAGACAGAGACAGGAACAGACAGACACAGATAGAGGCAGATACACGGAGGGGCAGACAGATAGAGGCAGAGACAGACAGACAGAGAGACAGAGAGGGAGACAGAGGGAGGGAGACAGAGACAGTGACAGACAGAGAGACAGATAGAGGCAGAGACAGGGACAGACAGGCAGAGACTGAGAGAGACAGAGAGGCAGAGAGACAGAGAGGGAGGGAGAGCGAGGGAGAGGGAGGGAGACAGGGACAGACAGACAGGTGGAGGCAGAGACAGGGACAGACAGGCAGAGACTGAGACAAGCAGAGAGAGAGAGAGGCAGCGAGATGGATATGGAGAGTGAGAGGGAGGGAGACAGAGGGAGATAGAGAGAGGGAGACAGGGTGACAGAGGGAGGGAGCGGGAGGAGACAGAGAGAGACGGAGACAGAGGAAGACAGAGAGAGGGAGACAGAGGGAGGGAGGCAGAGTGAGACAGAGAGAGGGAGTCAGGGGGAGACAGAGGGATGGAGAGGGAGACAGACAGAGCGAGGGACATAGAACGAGGAATACTGAGGGAGGGGGAGACAGAGGGAGGGAGACAGAGTGAGGGAGACAGAGTGAGGGAGACAGAGGGACGGAGACAGAGGGACTGAGACAGAGGGATTAAGACAGAGGGACTGAGACAGAGAGACGGAGACAGAGAGAGGGTGACAGAGAGAGGGAGACAGAGAAAGACAGACAGAGGGATGGAGGGAGACAGACAGAGGGAGGAGTGCGACAGAGGGGTGGAGACAGAGGGAGGGAGACAGACAGAGGGAGACCATTTGCCCACTTGTATTTCAAAATGTTCTTCCGGGGGGAGAAACCCCTGCCAAACCCCCCTTAGGTGGTTTGGGTTCCCTCGCTCGCTACACTGCCTTACTGTGTCACAAAATGATGCCTCTCCAAAAAGTGTGTCACCAACATGAAAAGGTTGGAAAGCTGTGCCTTATGTGGTCAAAAAGTTACAGGGGCCTAAGAGCAAACTACCCCAAATAGCCAAAAAAAGGCTTACCACGCGGGATAAGGCCTCGCAGCTAAGGGGTTAATGTTGTTGTTGTTGTAGTTTTGTAACATAGTTAAATTGATTTTTTTGTATTAAAAAAGTTTAAAGTTACTAGTTAATTGTTTTCTTAATAGTTGATATAGATTTTCTTCTGATTACAGTCTCGTAATGCTGACTAAAACTGGCAGTTCTATCTTCAGCGATTACAGAAGTACTTATGTATGTATTTAAATCTATATGGTGCTATACATATCTTTTATGCTCCAGAGAATTGGCAATGGGAAGGCAATTATTTGAATATCCAATTATGGTGACTTCTAAAGCAGCAGTTAGGTCTCACTGGAGAGATCATTCCTTGTGCTCACTGTAGTATGCATACTTCTCATACAAGAGGTTTTGGCACAGAGGCCAGTGCATCCTCATATTCTGGAGATGTGATAGTGCAGAGGACAATTCTTTTGCACATATTACTCTATATGCGTGTGGCTCTGGAGAGAAGTCTCAGCAGAGAAGTCTATCCGTGAGCACACCCTCCGATGCCTCTTTGTCCCCGTGCGGAGAGGTCTGAGGGAGATGTAAGTGTATCCACACATTCAACTATCCGCACCAATCAACCAAGACAGTTCACAGGAGAGATAGCACTCCATTTCTATACCCTACTACTGACAGCCCAGTTTGCACATATATTATGCTGTCTCACCGAACAAGGTAGTGTGTTTACACATCATAGTCTCTATAGTTGTTATGCAAGACAAACCTCTCAATATAGAAGTAATTTCATCCCCACACCTTACTTGTACATCTGCCATCCTTAGGAGAGCTGTGACTAGTGAGGTAAGCTGGTTTTCACAGCATAATTTGAACACTCATCATCCAAGACACAGGTCGCCCGGAAAGGAGCCAGTATCTTCCAGCACTGTCCTAGGAAAACTTATCTTGCCAGAGAGACGTGCCAGCAAACGGGACACTTATTCCCCACAGTCAGCATGGGAAGAGGTATGAGCAGAGAGAAATTTCTGTCTCCCGTCTTACTACAGACATCTGTCACCATGGTAAGATGTGTTTGTGGACATCTCGCTACGTTCCCAGACAGCACTGCATATCGCTGTTGCTGTAAGCAGAGTTGTCAGTACAGAGGCCACTGCTTGCCAACACTGTACTGCACATCCATGTTGTCCTGGAGATAGTTATTAGTGGAGAAAACAATGTTTCCCTACACACTAATGTAGATGTCTGTCATGTTGGGGAGAGCTGCGACTTTCCATTCCCATACTCTAATATGTATTGTTATTTCCCTGGGGAGTGGTCTCAGTGGAGAGGCCAGTACTTGTTATGCTTACTATGGAATACTGAGGTCTTACATGTGTGGATTGTGTACATTCCCCACTGTACTATGCATACTTCTGAGGTGGGGAAAGGTGTGAGTGGAGAGACAGTGTGTCTTTACACCCTACTCTACACACTGGTTACCTTCATGCAAGATCTCACTGGAGAAGCCAGTCTCTCCTCATAAACTATGATACACAGTTATTAGGCACTGGGGAGGCGCAGTGAGATCCCAGTGTCTCCTTACACCATACTGTGCACTGTTGTTACTCTGTGAAAATGTCTCATTTGAGAGTTTACTTTCTCACAACACCCTACTAACAGGGAATATAAGGCATAAGTACTGTAATAAAGGAAATTCTGCCTTTTAAAAAGTTTACGATCTCACAATACTCTTGCAGGAATGTAAAAAAAAGTAGTGATTGAAGTTTTTCTAATAATAATAAATGAACCTAAAATAAATAAATGCATCTCAATGTGTACTATGTATCAATGTTTTGTTTGTCTCATGCGAATAAAACAAGTTGGGTTTTTTCATAAATCTAAGTGATTTATTTTTTGCCACAATGATATAATGGATTACATTTCATTATACTAAACATAATGTTAGTATTCTGGTATATATCAATTATATATTCTACATGAGGATATAGTCAGTGTAAATGCAAAGTTCATTATAAAAAGTATGATCTCGCAAGAGGCTTGCAAGAGCTAACCAGGATGCACTGCCCCCTCAGACTGCATGTGAAGGATTGACTCCCTGGCTCTCGCGAGAGTCTTGCAAGAGCTCTGGAGAAGTAAAAAGTTGAAGCTCAGTACAAACAACATAGATCCTGAAACTATAGGGTAGCTCTGAAAAGAGCCATTTTTGTTAACAGTTTTCAACAACTATAAGAATTTTTTTTAAAAATGTTTGTATTATTTGTTGAATTTTTTTTTTTTAAAAGGGTACAACAATAAATACAATATGAACAAGTCAAACGAACACCAGCAGATTCCCGGTATACACAAAAAGCAAAAGAATACAAAAAAGCAAAGGTGCACCACACAATTCCAGAAATATAATGTCAATGATCAAAGACGTAGGTTTTCTTAGCTGTGATTTTCTTTATGCCAAAAAAAGGGTGCACAGTCAAAACACGGGTGTTCGCAGCCGTCGCGTTTCGTCCTCAAGGGACTTCTTCAGGGCAAATTCTTTTGAATATATATCGTCATCGTAATCGGTTTCTTTGTGGATGAGCGTTTCCAAATGATCTCTTAATTGGTAGTATTAGTAAGCCTCTTTGGTTATAATATAGATTAGTGTTCAGAGGAGGATGGACAGAAAAATAATTGTTCCATATTGATGACTCTTGATAAAGTTTTAGATTCCCCACATCCTCCTTCTTCGTACCGCACCACGCGTAGAACGAGCTTCTTCGCAAGCCTGCTTGTTTCTGATTAGAAAATGATCTGCTTACACAAGCATCACATTAGCGCTTTACTAAAAAAAAGCAGGGTTATTGTCCACTCTTGCATATCGAACCTGTGCAGGCTCAGTATCTCCTAGCACATATAATGTTGAAGCCCCTTGAGGAGTTGTCTAACTCCGTAGAATGAGGCAACTCTCCCCGTGCAAACCTATGAGGATGCACTGACCTCAGGTGCGTCCACATCCCTGTGAAACTCTGCTCCTACAGCTGAACTCTTTCCTGCAATGTGTACAGGTAACATACTTTGCTGAAACTTTCTTGACACCTGGCCTCATTTCAAAATATTGCCACAGTAAGGATTCCATGGGTGGCTAATAAGGATGTGCTGGTGCAGAAGAACCTGGCTGTTCCTCTGAATCTGATGAAGACATCTTTGTGAAGAGAGGCAAACAGGAAAGGAGAGCAAGCCAAATATGTCCACTCTCACCAAAATCCAATAGTAAAATACCTCAAAAAGGGTGGAATCTTCTTCTTGTAAGTAAAGACATCCATAAGAACCAATCACAATCCTTTCTTAGGTTATGGTTCCTCTCCTAGACCTTTAAAGAGATACATGTGACCTTCTTGTGAGATCTGCTTTATATTTATTTATTTATTTATTTATGTATTTATTTATAAAGTTTATTAATTCATATGAGGGAGGGGAGGAGGAGTAATAGCGGGAAGACAAGGAGGAACAATGCCCAATGTCCGACTGGGTAGGCGACGGTCAAGGGGGAAAACCAGGGCCAATCTCCTCTTAGCTGTCAAGCAGCTCCACCAGTCATCAGCCATGTTGCTCAGGTCTCAGCGTTCAGGAAAAAACAGTTTTTAGATCATTTGATCTGATATTTTATGGAAACATTCATAATCAATTTTCTCAAGCTAATCAACATCTCTAATGTCTTAAATTGTTCAGAATTACAAGAAACAACTGTTAATAACTTAATTGCAAATGCCCGATCTCATGGGTCTATCGCGAGGGCCGAACAGCAAGTACAGCCCACTCAGAGTCCATGCAGGGATCATTTTTACAAACATTTAGCAAAGTGTGCATCCTTTCCTATTAAGTTACAGTACTAAAGTAATTACCTTTCAGAATAATGTCTGCACATATAATAAATTATTTATTGTAGCATACATGCATTTAAATAAAAATACTTTAGAAAAAATAGAAATTCACTGGAAAAAACAAAGGTTAACCTTCTAGTTAGGTGTGTTAAAAAGATCTGTTTTCACAAAATAAAAAAATAAAAACCTTAGACAATCACTGTAAAAACCAGATGTTAAAGTAACATTATAGTTAGGTGAATTTTTTAGTAATAACATAATGTTTTGAACTAAAAAACACAGAAATTCACCAGATATAGTTAGCTGCACTAACTATATCTTGTGCCTCACCATGCACTGCTTATGACTTAATATATGACATCACTCTGACTTTTCTTAAATAACTCAGTGTGTAAATTACCATCATTGATGACGAATCTGACATCTGAGGACTACATAGTCTCTCTACTGTACAGCATGGTGAACTTTTAAATGTACTCTGCTTTCATTACGTTTCCCAAAAAAACAGTGTTTAAATCTGTTTCCTTGCCCTCACAAAAAAAGAAAATACCATCTGTATAACATAGCCGAACACTGACATGGCTGGTCCAAATGCTGAGATCATTGTTCCAGAGCACCTGCTCCTCCCACCAGCCTGCTGCCAAGTCGGCATAGCTGGGGGCGAAGCAGGTGCCCAACGCAGTGCCTTGTATTTGTTTATATAGATTGTTCTCAAACATAAAGATATTTTCCTTCAGACAAATATCGATAGTTTCTAATAACATCTGTGTGTGTTCCAAGACAGTCACATTTCTTTGTATTTTTAAAGCGGTTATTTTTTGAGGAGACAATGGGTCGGCCTGGTGGGTTCCTATGGTTCTTGTGTATCTTTGGGAGCAGGTATAGTATTGGAATCATTTCTGTCTCTTGTTCTAGAAACTGTAATTCATCTCAATTCAATAGTTGGGTCTCATGCCAACCTTTACGTAGTCCTGTGCATTCATTTGTAGATTCTTTACAAACCCTCTGACTACTTTGGTATAACATGTTGCATTTCTTAATTGTCTAAGCGCCTCCTTAACATAGTCTTCTCTACCCATAATGACTATGTTACCCCCTTTGTCAGAAGGTTTGTTAACAATAGTCTAATCTTTTTGTAGTTTACCTATTGCTCCCCACTGTTCCCTGTGTATGTTGTGTCTCTTCTGTGTTTCCCTATTCAATGTTAGAATATCAGTGGCTATGACGTCAATAAAGAAATCTATATTGTCTCTGGACAGCTGTGGTACAATTTAGAGGGTAATCTGAAGCCTTTATTGCATGCTGCCCCCAGTTTCAATGCCATACTTGTTGGTTAGTTCTTCTAGAAAGGCAGGGTTGAAGGGGTCTCTGTGATACCCCTCCCTCAGTGTCTCCCAAGCTGTGTAAAATCTGTAATGTTTGGATATCACTGTTAGCCCAATTTCATATGTTAAGGGGTGTCTTTGGTGAGTTAGTTATAGATAAATCTTTTGATTTCAAACAATGCGTTTTATACAATTTCAATTTTCTAGCAAACTTATAGAGATCAATTCTTAGTTGCGCATAATCAATTCTCACATCAGGGCAGAAAGAAAGTCCTAGTCTTGAAGTCTCACATTAAATATCAGATAGTTCCTGTTTAGTTAAGTTAATTACTGTGAGTTGCATTGATTGTGCTCCCATTATTCCTTCCTCTGTACCTGCCCTGCCCCCTTGTCCCAAGCCTGTGTTCTTTTCTTTGCCTGTGTTTTTGTCGTTTATATATATATATATCACTGCTCCACAACTCTCCAAAGGAAGGGACAGCACTCTCAGAAGAGAGAAACAAACTCTGTTTATTCACAGATATTACACGGACCCATTTCGACTAATGCGTTTCTCAACGTTTGTGTATATATACATATATGAATACCTTGATTGATCAAGACAAGTGTGGTTGAAACGCGTAGGTGGAGTGAGTTGGCTTTCAATAAATAATTGGAAATTACCTGGCGAGTGCAACGTTATTATCTTTTTGTTGGAATATATATATATATATATAGCTCCCAAACACCAACCAATTGCACACATGAGTGGGTGCACACGAAAACGGGGGTGTGCCCGTTTTTAAAATACGCTCCAAAAATCCCAGGAAATTGACTCCAAAGGAAAGTAGCACACGCAGGGGAGGTTTCCACAGGTATTTAATGAAGAAACCAACAGCAAGGGTAGAAGCCTTATGCTATTTACTGCTTAATGTGCCCTTGCGGCCTAAAGTATATTGGCAGCACTACTAATGCGGTAAAATTGAGTATATTAGAACATATGCGCGCTATTGCTAAGAAGGATGACGCCTACCCGGTGGCTAGGCATTTTGCCAAAATGCATAAAAGCAACAGGGACCTGTTAGCTTATATATGCATTGATAGTGTGCCATTGAATATTAGAGGTGGGGATCGTCTGCTGAAACTTAGACGACTCGAATCCAGGTACATTATAGATCTACAGAGCAAACATCCGTATGGTCTCAACATGCATGAGGAATTATCAGTCCATTTAGGTTAACTGGATGGACATGATCTCCTGTGATCTTCAGCATATACTGTAGCTCTCCCTCATTTTTTCCTTGACTGTGTCTTTCTTTATTCGAATATGTGTTTCCTGATGAATTTACACATTGTTTTAAGGGTTTATGTTGATACACTATGACTTATTTTGACTCCATGTTTCAAACTCGATATATTTAATTGTTGCCCATCCAGGGCGTCATAGAAGCGGGACATCATTCCATACCAATATTCACACTGTATATTCAGCTTAATTACTTACATTAATGAGGGTTGAGGCACACGTATTCCGGTGGATTTTTGCCACGTGTGCCACCTTGTATATCTTGTTCATTGTGTACATATTTTGCTTTCAAGTAATACAGACTTGTGGAGGTGTCCCGCATGCCCATCACGGGCGTGATTTATGTTGACGGGCGGTGACTGCGCATTTCGATTAACGAAATTATTGGGTCCTGCATAGGCATCCCTTATTAGTACATTTCTTTGGTCTTTAGGATTAACTGTATTTACGATGAATTAATTTTGAATTGCATGTACAGCTTTGAATTGTATACACTAATTTTACCATTCCAATATGGCGACCATGTTTGTACTGCAAAAGTCCTACCTTTGTTTTAATGAGTTTGCATGGTGTCTTTTTTAAATCTGAGGCACGCCTCGGCTCTCTGCACAACTTGACGAAGCCCCAAGGCGAAACGCGTCGTTGCTGTTGGTTTCTTCATTAAATACCTGTGGAAACCTCCCCTGCGTGTGCTACTTTCCTTTGGAGTCAATTTCCTGGGATTTTTGGAGCGTATATATATATATATATATATATATATATTCAAGCTCCGAAGTACCCAACGTACAAAGGAGCACCCGGACCTCAGCTACACACAAGGAGCCTTGAATGGTAAGCACGCCTCCAGCACAACGATATCCTTTAACTGTTCAAACTGCCCTGGATGCCTGACGCGTTTCGAAGTGTCCCCACTTCTCTTCAGAGGCTTTGGCAGTTATGAAGGAGCGCTTGAGGCACCACACCCCTTCTTGCTTAGATGCATGCCCTAGATGGGACTTATGGGACTTGTAGTGCCTCACGTCGCGCTGATGTTCAGTTGGTAACTTTTCAAGCCCACAGATGGGCCTCGCTGTGTGGAATGCGTGCAGAATCCATATGCTGCTGTCCCATGTTCTCGGCCCGTAGTCAAGACCGCATGGCCCCTGGTTCTTTCAGGGTCAGTGACATCACTCATGACATCACTGATGACACCATCCAGTGAATGTGTGTCTTTCTGAAAAATAAATATGTTTTATATATGTATATGTAAAGGTCGATGGAAGAATAAATGTTTAAATAAGTGTCTAAATGGATGGTTTTTTTTTTTAATTGATTGGTTAACTGGCTGATTAAGTGTATCTTAGTGAATACATATATTAGCGAGTCATGTTTAAATATTTAAATATATGTATCAGTGTTTCACTTTGTGTATAAGTGGCTGCATGGGTTGGTGAGTACCTACATGTGTGTGTATATGGGTTATTAGATGTTTTTTTAGTATCAGTATGAGTGTCTGTATGGTTTGGTGGGGGTATTACTTAGCACATAGATGCATCAATGACTGACTCACTGTTTGTATGTGTTTTGAAGACAGCATATGTGTAGGATTTTAAGGGTGGATGAGTGTGTATATGTGTGTGTTAGTGAGTGAATGACTGTCTCACTAGTGTCTTTATCAGTAACAACATATGTTTTATTCTAGTATATGTGAGTATTGATGTATATAAGTGAGTATATGTGAGAGTGAGAGATTGTAAGAGTTCCTATTTAAATAAGTATGTGTTTCAATAAGTGTTTGTTTAAGAGAGTAAGTATGTGTAAGTTTCCTTAGCAGTAAGGTGGTAGTGTGGGTATAACTGTATATGCAAATAAATGGATGATCAATAGTTTATTTGCATGTGTGATCATGTGTGTGAGTAACTTTTGGATGACTGTCGGTGTGTAACAGGATGTATAGGTGTATCACTACATATGATGAATGAGTATATGTATGAGTGACTATATAGAACTGTTGGTGAATGAGTGGAAGTGTATATAGATGGTGGAAATACTGAATTGGTTGTTGTAACTGGTATGGGTATCTCCATTCTTTTGAAAATGTTAGTTTCTATTTTTGAATATGTGTTTCAAGGGTTACATTACACTGAAAGGAGGTCTGTCACTCTGTCACAAGGATGGTGTCATGAGTGATGTCATGAGTGATGTCACTGACCATGTCATGAGTGATGTAATATATGACGTCATTAGCAGTCCATTGTAGGCGCGCAAGTTATAGTGAGTCCAACTAACTATAACGTGGGAATTTCAATGGTTTTATGTTAGTAAAATTTCCAGCTAACTATAACTGGTGTAAAACCTATGGTTTTTTCAGTGAATTTAATAGGTTTTTTAAATGCTAATTCCTATCTATAACTGGTGTGAAACCTATGTTTTTTTCAGTTAATTTCATAGGTTTTTTAAATGCTAATTCCTAACTATAACTGGTGTGAAACCTATGGTTTTTTCAGTGAATTTCATAGGTTTTTTAAATGCTAATTCCTAACTATATATAGGGCCTCAAACCTATGTTTTTTTCAGTGAACTTCAAAGGTTTTTTAATAGCAAATTTCTATAGCTATGAAATGTAATATTTTTTAAAATGAATCCTATATTGTATATTTACGTAATACTATTTTTTAATGTATATTGTTCATGTTTTTTTTTTTCTTCCCTGGAGCGCTCCCGGTGCGCGTACCGGTGAGCGCACCGGTGAGCGCAGTATTGCGGCGCGTCCTGGTGCGCGTACCGGTGAGCGTCCCGTTAGCGCTATTGACGCAAACGAAAACATCATCGTGACTAAGGGTGGGCGTAGTTCGCGAAGTAGCGCTACGCGAAGCTACGCGAAGTGCACTTCGCACTACGCGAACTTCACGTAGCACTACGCGAGCTGCGTAGTAGCATGTTTGCACTGTGCAAGATGCGTTTTCAATGATTGCACAGTGCGGACAAGTATCCGGCACTGTGCAATCATTGAAAACGGCATCTTGCACAGTGCGAGCTGTAGTTTCTGCTGCTCAAGTAGATTATTACTCGAGCTGCAGCTTTCTCAACACGAACTGGTGGTTTCTCATTGAGAGCGGTCGAGAGCATGCGCAACCACTCACAATGAGAAACCTTACCTCCCCGCATTGAGAATCTCGCCGGGATGTCATTTTGCTTGCTCGCGGTCGCGAACATGACGTTCAGGACCGCGAACAAGCAAAAAATGAGCGCTGCACTACGCTACGCTGCACTACGCATGTTCACACTGTGCTACGTGCAGTTCGTGTAGTGCGAAGTTGCGCAAACTTCGCAAACTCTGCGAGCGTAGCGTAGTGCTTCGCCCAGGGTTAATCGTGACGTATCGCGTAGCCGTGTCCACGTGATACGCATGGCGTAAGCGCACCCGGAAGCACTCGAGCGCATACCATCGCACTATGTAAGCACCCCGGGGCGCGTAGCGTAAGCGCGTCGGATCATGTGACATAAAAATAACACTTTTTATTGGTTCAGGACAGTTTTGGTTTCCAAATGATGGAAGCCCTGGTCATGTGACCTGAAAATAACACTTTTCATTGGTTCAGGACAGTTTTGTTTCCCTAATGATGAAAGCCCCCACTTTTTTTCCTCATTCTCACTTTGTACTTTGAGTGAGAAAGACCTGTTTCCAAACCTATTAGTACCTATTTGTACTGAGAAATGGCTACAGTAGCAGCAGCAGCAGGAACATCTCAGCCACCACCACCACCACCAAGAGGACCACCACAACACCACAGTGGTGGAGATGAAGAAGAGGAGGATGAGGAGGAGGAGGAGGAGGAGAGGTGGCGCTACCTGCCAGAAGATACTACCCCCTACAAGCCAAAGGAGCACATTGTGTGGGAATTTTTTTAAATCCCAAGGGGCCACAAGAAAGTAAATGCGCTAAAGGTTACTTGTTTGATCTGTGGCACTGTACTTTCCAGGGGGAACCCTGCCAAAAAATATTCTTTTGGCAACAACACCATGATTCGCCACATGCAACGCCGGCACCCTAACAACTATAGTGCGGCAGAGGTCAGAGAACTGACCAGAAACCCTCCCCAATCTTTTCCCAGCACCTCCAAAAGTACCCAACCCACTCCATCGGGACCAGAGACAAGGGAGATGGTCACAAACATCCAAACCCAGTTTAGAAATTTCAAAATTGTTTGCATATTTTGTGGGCGTACAATTTGCTATGGTGAGCAAGTGTTAAACTCATCAACCGGGCTGGTGACAACCACAAGTGCCCAAAGAAACCTTATTTTTTTTCCTGATTTTTTTTTGCTCCAGTTGAGCCGTTTACAATTCCCTGTTTTCTGTTTGTCCCCATAAAAATTCCCCCCAAAAAATAAAATTGTTCATAAAAGCCAAAAAAAGTACAAAATGTTCAAAAAAGCAATTAAAAAAATATAACAAAAAAAAGAATAAAAAAATCAGTTCTTTTTAGAACTACCTCCAATTTATAAAAAAATGCTACATTTAAAAAAAAATCTGCCATTCTTTTTTCCCTATGGTACGCTCCCCGGTACGCTCCCCGGTGCGCGTACCGGGCGCCCCCCCCCCGCGCAAATCGAAAAAAATATATATCTTTTTTTTGCCCCGCGGGGCCCTTTTATGGCCCCCACATCAAACCTAGGGGGCAGGGGGGTCTACCCTGCCCCCTTTTGGTCATTTTCCCCATGTTAATTTCCATAGGGACATTCTGAAAAGGCTACAGCTCGAACGGCTGAATGGAATTACACCAAACTTGGCAAAATGGTAGGGCCTGGTATGCAGATGTGCCTTTGCTATGTTTGGTGAAAATACCTCCAGTAGTTCTTGAGAAAATTGAATTTGAAATGTTTCAAATGGCATTTTATATGGGACCTTTAGACACGGCTACATCCCGAACGGCTGAACGGATTTACACCAAACTTGTCAAAATGGTAGGGAAAGGTATGCAGTAGTGCCTTTTCTATATTTGGTGAAAATCCCTCCAGTTTTATTTGAGCAAATTATACATCTATATGCTCTCACCGTACGCGCACCGTACGCGTACGGTACACGTACGTGCGCGTACCCTTACACGCGCGAGCGAGTTTCTGATTGGCTGGCAGGTGACTGTCAACATTCCAAACTGTCCAAACCAGGAAGTGTTGGCCACCATCTTGTTTTTCAGGAGAACTGAGGCACAAGAGAACCCAAAACAAGAGTGGAAAACACGAAAAGGGGGCAGGGTAGAGACCCCCAACCCTCTAGTCCTTATTAGGGGGTCCCAAGAGGACCCTCAAAGGCAAAAAAAATGTTTACAAAAATTGCGGGGTACGCGCACCGTACGCGTACCGTGCGCGTACCGTGCGCGTACCCCGCGATCTAAAAAAAAAACTTGGTGGTCCATCTGGGACCCCCTGAGAAGGGTTAGGGGGTCAGGGGGTCTCAACCCTGCCCCCTTTTCGCGTTTCCCACTCTTGTTTTGTGCTCTCTTGTGCCTCACTTCCCCTGAGAAACAAGAAGGCTGGTCAGGTGGTCCCGGAAGGATAATAACATATATAAACGTTATCTGCTAATAGAATTAGCATTTACAAAACCTTTGAAATTTATTGAAAAGAAATATAGGTTTCACGCCTGATATAGTTAGGAATTAGCATTTAAAAAACCTTGCAAATTCACTGAAAAAACCAAAGGTTTCAAGCCTTATATGGTTAGGAATTAGCATTTAAAAAACCTTGCAAATTCACTTAAAAAACCATAGGTTTCAGGCCTTATATAGTTAGTGATGTCATCAGTGATGTCATTTGAGATGTCATCAGTGATGTCATCAGTGATGTCACTGACCATGTCATGAATGATGTAATATGTGACATCATCAGCAGTGGATTGCGGGTGCGCGAAATATAGTTAGTACAACTAACTATATAGGAGCAATTTCAATGGTTTTTGAAATGCTAATTCCTAACTATATAAGGCCTGAAACCTATGGTTTTTTAAGTGAATATATATATATATATATATATATCCACTTGGATGCTAATGACAAGGGTAACTTGTCATGCACTGCCCATTCATTTCAATGGAAATCTCATTATATGAGAAGTCTACCATTAGCCTCCAAGTGGTTAAACCCCTCCGTAGTTATAGATAGTGTTATCAGAGATAGACACTATTCACATTTTTGTCCCTTAAAAACCTACTGCCTCTATAAATTGGTGGAGGATGAAACATTCCACTGCGTTTAAAGGAGTTGTGAAGATAAAAAGCGGGGTCCTAAAACAGATTTGGACCCCAATTATTTTTGCATAGACATTTTGTATTGGATGTAGGAAGCTCTTCAAAATCATCAAAGATTTCACCATGAACTCCGCCACTGTCAATAACATTGCTGCCTCCCAACAACTCTCTGGCAAACTATATAGCTTCTTACACAGGAACATCATATACATCTATGGCAACTTTGCCTAGTAGCCCAACCTCAGAGAACTCATTGCTAACCTACTAGGCATGAGCGGGAAATCCGTTACGCCCACGGATTTTGCGGATTTTTGGGAAATCCGCAATCCGCGAATTTTGCGGATTTCCAGCAAAATCTGCAAAAAAAAATCCGCGGACGTAACGGGTTCAAAAGTTGAACCCCCACTCATGTAACTATTTTACAATGGCGCCAGCAACCTGCCAGCGCTGTTGTAAAATAGTTACAAAGTTAGCTTGCACAGGAACCACTAGATAAAACGAAGCAGGTGCTACTTTATTTTATCTAAGTGCTTCCTGTGCAAGCTAACTTTGTAACTATTTTACAACGGCGCTGGCAGCTTGCTGGCGCCATTGTAAAATAGTTACATCATACATGCCAACATTTCAGAAGAGCAAAGTGGGAGATTTAAAAAAGAAATCGGGAGAATGGGGCCTTGAATCGGGTTACTGGCATGTTTGCACGGGTTTCTGCAAGTTCGCAATTTGCGAAATTGTACAAAACCCTCGCGAACTTGCAGAAACCCGTGCGAACACAAAAAAATTAAAAAATCCGCAAATCCGCGAGAATTCGCGGATTTTGCGGATTTTCGCAATCCGCAAATTCGCAAATCCGCAAATTCGCGGATTGCCAATCCGCAAAATCCGCCCATGCCTATAACCTACCCACCACCAGCAAAGTTGGCCACCTGACTGAATTTACAACCCACACCAGACAAACCCCAGTGGCAATCAGGCGGACTATCCCGTCAAGGGCCCCAACTGACCCATGCCCCCAGCACATCTACAACCTAGGAACATCGCGAATCAGCACAAACCTAGCCCACATCATCAACACCTCCATTACATCCACCACTTTCCCAGATGAATGGAAACCTTCAGAAATCAATACCCCTCTCAAGAAGCCAACAGCTGACCCAAGTCAACTTAGCTACTACCGACCCATCACCCGGCTCCCCTATCCAGCCTAAGGGATTAAGAAGGCCAACAACAAGCTATTCACAACCCACCTCAAATTTCACCATAATATAGACAACACAAAATCAGGATTTTGAAAGAACTACAGCAACAGAAACAGCACTCATCGCGGCCCACGAAAACATTTGAAGCATCCGGCACCGAGGAGAAACAGTAGCCCTCATCCTGCTTGCCCTCACTGCATTCTTCAGCACTGTCTCCCACAACACCATCATCAGGAAACTCCACAAGATTGCCATAGAAGGATACACTCCCAAATGGATCTGTTCCTTCCTCATGGGAAGAACCTAAATGATACTCCTGCTAACCTTCGGCATCAGAGACCAAGAAACTGTTATGTGGTGTCCCACAGGGAGCGTCCCTCAGCCTCACTCTTTTCAACATATAGATAACACCGTTGACCAACATCATCCAACCACAAGACATCACCATCATCTCCTACACCGATAACACCCAACTCATTCTCTCTCTGACTAGCAAGACAAACACCACCAGATCCAACTTCACCAACTGCATGACCATGGTAGCAGACTGAATGCGAACCAACTGCCTGAAACTCAACTCCGACAAGACTGAAATAATTATTGTCGGCAACAAGACCTTTGCATGGAATTCCGCCAAGTGGCTGTCGGAGCTAGAACCAGACACCCACACCCACAGACCACACAAGAAATCTAGAAATAATCCTAGAAAATAAGCTCAACAAGAAGGATCAGGTCAATGCAGTGTGCACCTCCTGCTTCTACATCATATGCTTGCTGCAAAATATATTTAAATGGTTGCTTCAGATCACCATATGGACCATTATGCAAGCACTCCTTACCATCAGACTGGACTACGGCAACACTCTCTTAGTCTGAATCTCCAAGCTACTCCTACACACACCTCAGACCATCCAGAACACAGCTGCAAAACTCATACTGGACCGCCCATGCTGCACACACATCACATCTTGGGAAGCTTCACTGGCTCCCCATTCACAAGTACAGCCAGTTCAAATTTCTCACACACACATACAAATCCCTATACAACACAGGGCCAGAACACCTGAACAGCTGCATACACTTTCACCAACCCACCAGACACCTACGCTCTGCCTCACTCTCACTTGCACACACTACATGCATCCACAAAAGAAATACTGAAGGATGCTCATTTTCTTACATCACACTGATGGTATTGAACAGCCTCCCTCAACGGATGTATATCGTTACTATGCCCGCTTTTACAACCCATGCCTTTACCGCGCAACTTTTACAACGCAAGTCGTTACAACGACTTGCGTTGGGGGCGCTGGATAGTGAATAGTTTAATTTACTATTCCAACTCCAGTCCCTGTGGATAGTAGGGAAGGTTTTGGATAGTAAATTAAACCATTCCCTATCCTACAGCGCCCCCCAGCGAAAGTCGTTGTAACAACTTGCATTGTAAAAGTTGCGTGGTAAAGGTAGTGAGTGGTAGAACTTGCGTTGTAAACGCTGTTCCCCCCCTCAACACATCAGAGCCTCCTCCTCACTTCTTGAGTTTCGCAAGAATCTGAAAACCTGGCTATTCATATAAGCACCTTAGGACCACACACCTACACACCATGCCCAAGTGCCTGGATACCCTCTCGGATAATTAGTGCGCTATACAAATAAACATAATATAACGTAGCACAAAAACGGTTAGTCGGAGTTCAATTAAATTTCATAGGAGTGAACGGTACACAGTGAAGATGATCATTTTTCGCATCGCAACTACATTTTTTTGTTGTAATTTTATAGTACATTTATTTAAAACTCACAATTTTAAAAGAAGAACCCATTGAGACATTAAAAGTACTTAAAAAGAAAAGATAAAGACCATAATCTCAATTTACACTTTAACATTTAAAATCCAGTGTTTCAAACTGCTATGCTTTAGGACGAGGTTGTATTGAGTCTCCGTATTATTGTCTGTTCAGCCCCATTGCGATAGATAAAAATATGGACAAAGTGCCAATGCTTCAGCGTATCTAATCAAGCCTTTTAACGTACGTAAGAGCGTGGATAAAGTGCTTGTGCTTCAAGAGTGCAATCCTTGTTGGCTTTTAAAGTGCTCAGTCAAGGTAGACCAGCTGTCTTCTAGTCTGCTGTCGCTTGTGACATCGGCTTAAGTCTTTCAGCCACTTTATCAAAATACTTTGTGAATCAGCAGTTTACTTGGACTCTTCTGGATTAAAACATAGTTTTACTGCCTGCCTGCAGGTCCTGATGCCCTTCTGAATCAATGTTGCTCGAAGCAAAGCATGTCTTATGTCTAACAGATTCGGACAAATGCAAATTAAATTAATTAGATCCTCTGTTCCTGATCCACAAAGATGGCTGGACTGTTCCTCAGGTCTCCTTTTTTATGGAGGCAAGTGAAGGAGAATTGGTATAATGCCAAAGCACAATTTTAAGACTTTTTCTTTTATCTTTTGTTTAACTCCCATTTTTAGATAAGCTTGTGGCGTAAGAGCTGCGTAATCATTAAGTACTGTCCATCCGTGAGCCCGCTTGGCCAAAGTTTCCTTGTCTTCTATTGACTATATCAGTTTTGTTACTTTGGTTACGACCTTTTTAAAGCTCTTATGATCTATGGAGGATTCCCAGAGATTAGACAATTCAAGCCTTTACAATGATTCGAGCAGGTACTCTCTGGTGGGTGATTTCTCTCAGTGTGACAGTTCAAACCATAGATGTGAATTTTTTTAAGTTATAAGGCAAAACAACTTAGTAATATCTGTTGTTGCTGTAGTACTACTGTGGTACACAGTGATGACAAGTCGTTAAGTGATTGGCTAATGACTGCCTTTACAAAAGTTAACTGCAGCCATCTTGTTTTTAGGAGCAGCTTGGCATTTTTCTAAATTACGCCTTTAGATCTAGGTAAGTATTAAGTTTGGTATTTGTCCCCTCCCTTTAGCAAAGTGTTCATGGGTAAGGAAAAATATTTATCATTGTCTATATATTTATTTTAAATGTATAGAGTACTAAGGTACTGCTCTGAGAGTACTACGACACCAAACATTAAGAAAAAAATGAATATGTTAAAAAAATCTATATTGCAATATTATACACTATATTTTACAAACAGTGTATTAAGTGGATTTTTCACATATTTAAGTATGCACAAAAAACTCTATGGAGTAGTGCGGTAATACCTACAAATTACCACGCCACTTAAAACAAAATTGCAATTCTCATCCACATGTACTGTGATATACCGCGAACTTACTGCAGTATACCACTGCACAATATACAACTGAGTTTTTTTAAATATATAGCTTTTATTCTACTTACACAATTCATACAATCTCCCAACTATTACCATTTACAACTCATAATGTATATTCCTGCCACCTTATATTTACATCTATTCATGGACTTTCATGTTACTTCTGTTTCAATTAATAGACACCACTCCACTCTATGCCACTCCACTCTATGCTATTACACTCTACACCCCTCCACTCTACGTTACTACACTCTATGCCACTCCACTACATGCCACTATCCTCTATGCCAATCCACTGTAAGCCACTCCACTCTACTCCACTCCACTGTACTCTACGCTATTTTTCTGTACGCTACTCCATTCTATGACATTCGAGTGTACGCCACTTCACTGTACTGTATACTATTCCATTGTAGACAATTCCACTGTACGCAACTCCACTCTATGGCACTACACTCTATGCTATTCTACTCTAGGCCACTCCACTGTGCACCACTTCAGTGTACACCGCTGCCCTCCACGGTATTCCACTGTATGCCACTCCACTGTATGCCACTGCACTCTTTGCTACTCCACTCTATGCCACTGACCTATATGCGATTCCAAGACTCTCCAGTATACGCTATTAGACGATGCAATGCTTAATTCTGCGCCACTTCCCTATACGCCACTTCACTCTATGTCATTGAACTGGGAAAACAAGCCAGCATGCTTTAGAAGTGCTGAAAGTGCCCCCCGCCCCCACAGAAGAGGATGCCACATGCCAGCTTCCTGGTGACTGAGGACCAAGGAATCATCTGTCATCAACATGGTGTAGCCTTGGAAAAAATCCGCTTTTCAAGATTCCCTGCGGCGCCGGTGAGGCCTCTTTGTCCGTGAATTCAAGTGTGCATGTAGTAGCCCCCAACAAAAATGTGAGATTAGTATTGCCTTTTTCATGGACTGGATGTGCATTGCTGGGATTGCTAGGTACGGCTTTAAATCACAAGAAGACAGAGCAAACTGCTTGTAAATCTGCCCAGTGATTGTGGAAATCTCATATAAAAAACCTGCATTGTTAAAGTGATTTTGTGCCCTAACTGCTCGGAGTGTCCATAGTGTGGAAAACATTAACTCCATTTGTCAATTTCGTAAATAGGGACTCATAAAGCCTTGTTGCAACAAAATAGTCCATCCATTTGCAGGACCATGGGTTTTTAAAGCATGATGGCATTAAAAATATATTGACGGAATTAAGCGGTTTCATAAATATTGCTTTCACGAGTTGAGCCCTGGACTGCTGCTTGTGATCTGCCATCCACTCAAGGACCCCACCCCCCTTGTGTGATAAGAGTGCGTACTTTTGACTGTTTGGTTGGTTGATGTGTTTGGACATGAGGCGGTCTGATTGTGAAGGGAAGAGAGACGTTCAGGGGCATAATACAGGCCCCTGCAGCCCCTAAGGTGCAGGGCGGCCTCTCACCCTCCAGATGACCTCCATCTCTTTTTGGGGCCCACAATTAAGCCAGGGCAGTGCTTAATTTGTAAACAAAATAAGGGCCAGGGCCCTCATCAGGAGGCAAATGCAGCCTACACCACCCATTGCCCTTGCCAGCGCTGCCAATTACAATACCAAACCTGCTACTAACCATCACACTCCAACAATTGTGACAATTCAGACTATTCCAGGCTCCCAAACGTATAAGATTAGCATGGGAGGCAGGTAGTAGTCATTTTAACGTATATTGAATTCATAAACAGCTGTTGTTGCGTTCACTCTAAATCTGCAAGCAGCCCACCATGTGGCAGACTGTCATAAGTGCCGGTGTTGCTAATTAAGTGCTGGTACCGAACATCGGAAACCATGGGCTAGAATTAAGCACTGGTTGTTCTGGCAGCTGCCTTGGTGTGGAAACCAAAACTGATCTGTAGGATTGTGTGATGTAGTCTAGTGGTTGGGGGGTGGAGTTAAAGGGAGGAGCAGGAACGGGAGGAGCCGGGGACAGGAACTAGGGCAGTTAGAGTAGGGACAGGGAAGGTACTGGATGTGTGCAATAAAGCTTCAGTCAAAAGTCAAGCAGTGTCTGTATTTCTTTGTAGCACGATGCTACAACTGGCGACGAGGGTGGGATGGGCATAAATACAGCCCACCGAACCCCACAAGAGTGCCCTGTCCCGTTTTGGCGCCGAAGGAAAGAAAACGCCGCCGAGTGGACCTACCGCCCAAGAGAGAGGCCAGCAGCCGGTGACCCTGTCCCTCCAGTAGTGGTCAGGGAGTGAAGAGGGAGCCGTAGTAACAAGCGCTGAAACGCTTGAAAGGGAGCGCAGCAGCAAGCGCTGGAACGCTCAAAGAGCAGTTCGCGCCGAAACATGACCCCGCTGGATGCGTATGATCCAGCGTGTGAGAACAAAACAGAGGTCGGGAGCCCACTCCGACTCTGTCCAGTGCCCCAAGAAGTGCAGGAGCATCGCCTCGAGTGAAGGACGTGGTCCCAAAGAAGTCCGGCGGTGAGTGAAGCTGAGCGCGGTGGAACCGGAGCTTCCAAAGCAGCCGGCATCGGAAATCTCACGCCCGATGCGTGAGCTTTGGCATCGTGTTGCAGCGTGATTGCGGCAGCTAGAGCAGCAAGGCGTCGGGAGCCCATCCCGGTCCTACCTGATGTGAGGAGATCCTGAGAGCTGCGAGGAACAAAGACCCCAGCATTCAGCGTGGACCTCACATGCCTGCCCGGTGCGTGCCTGAAGCCTGCCGGTACCCGATAGCTGAAATTCAATAGGGGGATCCAAATTTCGGGAGACACGAGATTTTAAGCCCGGCTGCCATCTTTAAGTCAGGCTGTCACAGACATCCCCTATGTGAGAACTAGAAGCGGCCATTTTGGAGTCAGGCAACCTCCAGTTGATCAAACCAAGCATTGGGACCTGTAATGGAACAAGCATTGGTGTAGACCAGAGACAAGCAAACAAGCATTAGCGAAAGACCAAACAAGCAGTGGCGAAGACAAGAGACAAGCAATCAAGCATTGGTAAATGCAAGAAAAGCATTGGCGGAGGCAAGAAACAAGCAAACAAGCATTGGCAACAACGAGAAATAAGCAAACAAGCATTAGCAAAGACAAGACAAGTATCAAGCAAGCAAGCCTTGGTAAAGGAAGCAAAGCAAGCATGTGCAACGGAAATAAGACAAGCACTGGTACCTGAAACAGAGCAAGCATTGACAAACGCAAGTGAACAAGCAGTGGCAAACGTAATGAAAGAATACGCATCAGCCAGATGAAATAAGCACCAGCAAATGCCAGAGACAAGCAAAGCAAACGGTGAACACGAACACGCACTGATACAAGTGGACACAAATAATCACGAGCAAATGCAAGGAGTATAATAAGAAAACAAGCCCAAGCAAACGCAAGAGGCGTAATAAAGAAACATAAACAAGCACTGGAGAGAAGAAGCAAACAAGCATAAGCAAACCCAAGCAATGGGCAAAGGTGATGGTGAACACATACCGAAGAGCGTACAAGGGAGAGGAGCTGCTGGACAGAACTGCACGAGGTTCAGAAGAGGGCAAGACCTCGAAGGACAGTCCCAGAAACAAGCACAACATACACGGAAGTGACTGGAGGACTTGCGCTAGTGTACAGGGAACGCCCGAACGAACAAAGATGTCAAACGTGCCCAGCATCACCGCGGAAGAGTCAGTAACCACCTGCCACTAGAATGCGACTCGAAAGAGAAGGAGCCCTGTGTCTAGCACAGTGCAGCTGAGTGGTAGACACTTCGGATCGCACGAAATCTAAGTTTGATTCACTGGCACATACTGTGATGGTTGCAAAGATTATCAACATCCCAGCACATGACCAGACCAAAGGCCTCGACTAAAGAGGATTAGCTAAGAAGACGAGAAGACGAGTGAACAGCCCGTGCCCTGCGAATATAATCTATCAGAATCCTCCTCTCATGGCGGGGGAAGAAGTAGCACAATGGTTCAATCCCTGCATTGAAGTACCACCCCCAGGGGTGCAAACGGATACTTGGAGTCTGTGTCTGAAACGGAACCAATGGCTGGCAACATTGGGTGACTTCCTGGACGCCAATGGTGAACAAAGAGAGAGAAAATGTCTAATGCTGCTCCTCCATTTGGTGGGTCCTGAGGGCCGATGCCCAATCAGAACATTTTCCAAAGAAGACACAGAAATCTATGAAAGACTCCAAGAGAAGCTATGTGCCCGTCTCTCCGCACAAGCAGAGGTGGATCATGATCGCATCGTTTTCAACACAGCTCGGCAGGAACCAGGCGAACCATTGCCAACTTTCATCATTCGGTTGCAAAACCTGGTACAAGGCTGCCATTTCAACACCTTTACGAATGAGGACGCAGTTCGACTCTGGATAATTGAAGGCTGCGCAAACCCCGACACAAAGTTCAAGATCCTGCGAGGGAATTGGTCGTTAGAAGAAATCATTAGGAAGGCTGAAATTGGAATACACGTCAAGGCAAGAGACAGATCAAAGGACCTGCCTCTGAAGGCAAAATATCAAGATGCCTGGACTGCTGAAACTCGGAAAATACACAAAACAAAAAGGAGAGAGAGGGAAGGCAGACCAGTGAAAAAACAACGGGAGAGACAAAGTGACAAGGAGTACTCCGAGTCAATCAGTCAAAGGACAACCTCAAGGAGTTCTTCACCCTCAAGGTGTCATTCAAAGTCTGACGAGGAGGGAGCGTCAAGTGGGACAGATCGCACCCCTGGACAAGATGGCAACCTGCACAACAAGAGAGTAAGGAAGACAAACTATAGAAGAAGAGATCAAAATGGTCAAAACTGGAAGTCGGCGCAGGAACACTCTTCGCCAAGTTGTGAAGATGAGTCTGAGGGAACATCCAGCAGGAGAACACATCACACCCGTATCATGGGTGTCCGAGCACCAAATAAGTGGGAAGAAGAAATAGGTTGCATAAGACAAACTGATCCTCCTCAACAACGAACAGGAAAAGACCAACGCATCAATGGCACCCGGGACAACGAAGAAACTGAGAAGAAGTCGTTGATATCATGTGAGAAAGGCACAGATGAAAAACCTCGAGATCAAACACAAAGAACAAGCATGTGGTTGTTGAACAACTTCTCAAATGAAACAACGCCAAAGACAAGTCGACGAAGGCGCCCGGAGAAGCGTCTTAAAGACAACCCTGAGTCAAAGAACAACGCGTCACGGCCTACTCATTTCAGAAATCCATTACTCGATACACTCTCAAAGGAACGCTTTAAAAGGGGTATGGCCAGGAACTCCTCTGATCCAGAGAGTGCATCTGTCCGATCCTTTAAAAGGGGTATGGCCAGGAACTCCTCTGATTCAGAGAGCGCGTCTGTCCGATCCTGGAAGTCGACAAAAGACTTCTCTGACTCAGAAAGCACGTCTGTTCAATCCCGTGAGTCGACCGAGTCATGGTCCCGACAACAGCCATGGCGTCAACCATCCGAACGCACCATGGAACCAAAGGACATCCTTCCCGTCAAGAGCAACATGTCACACACTAAGGTCTCTGAATACTCAGTCACTCCACAAGACAACCTGTCATGTCAGTCACAAGTATATCCAGACATTGATCATACACCGTCACCCCTGAAGGGGTCCGCGAGGCTGACTCAAAGGACTTACAAAAGGAAAACAGAGACAGTGGACCTTAGTCACCGGATGGGAAGGGACCAGCCAGTCACTCCGCAAGGAAAGCCGGACGTGTCAGTAGAGAGAGATCATCATCGGATGAGAGAGAAACATGCCTATGCACAGATAGCCCACGGGTTCGCCAGACAACCCGATGCCGCGAATGAGTTACTGAATCAAACCAAGACAGTCTCGTCAGATAGTACCGTACTGTCTGGTATACATGACCCTGAATTGGAGGGCAGTGTTGCCCTCGACCGGACAAGACAAAAGGAAGTAAAAGTAGATGCGGGTGCTCGGAAGAGGACCAGAACATTATCCACTCATGAAAGAGATCGAGCATCTGAACCAACAGCAGTTACACCACAGGAAGGAAACATGATGACTGCGGAATGTGAGAGTAAACAGTTCACATGCAACGTGGTCAAGAATGCCCTGATTAAGACAACGGAAAGATTGACCAAAGCCAATCCCACCACTGATTCGACACTACTGAGGCTTGAAGAACAGGCTGTCCGCCGACCCGTGTGGTGGATTGAAGAATTGCGAACACTGAGGACATTAAGCTCATTTTGTTAAGAAAGGGGGAAATGTAGGATTGTGTGATGTAGTCTAGTGGTTGGGGGGTGGAGTTAAAGGGAGGAGCAGGAACGGGAGGAGCCGGGGACAGGTGCTAGGGCAGTTAGAGTAGGGACAGGGAAGGTACTGGATGTGTGCAATAAAGCTCCAGTCAAAAGTCAAGCAGTGTCTGTATTTCTTTGTAGCACGATGCTACATGATCATCAAGCAGACCCCTGTAGCACCTGACCCTCAAGATAGTGAGACCGAGCGGTCCAAGGCTTACTCTGGTAGCTGTGGTGGGCTAAAAGTCAGACATCAACAGGGACAGTAATAATGCTCAACAATGCTACCAATCCAGTAAATGCCTTTACTTTAAAAACAAAAAGTGATTTCTTCTACTCACACAACTCATTATTATAAATAATACAGATGTACACAAATAAACAGCAGACAGAGCAGCATAAGGTTTTAAGGAACAACAGACCATGCCCACAGCATTTGTCAAGGTCGCTTGACCATGTGCCAACAACAGAGGTAAAACACTTGGGGCCTGATTCACAAAGGGCCTCGCACTCATGGACAAGGCCCCCGCGGTCCAGGGGGAGTCTCCGCCCTCAGGGCAGAATGCAGCAATGAATTCTCATTGCGGTAGTCCGCCCCGAGTGCAGAGACTCCCCCATGACTGCGTCACTGCGGGGCCTTGTTATCGAGTGTGGAGGCCCTTTGTGAATCAGGCCCTTCGCAGACTATACTCTGATTCACCTTAGCTCTCATAAACTAATTCCACAGCACTCAGGAGACTTGTACTGACTTTTCACTGCCATTACCTGTTCATTCTTTGGCGATGAGCGTGGATATTTAGGCCTGTATAGCCATTGTCTGCTTCTCTGTTTCATCAACCTCTGGTATTGACTGCAAGATAAATGTGTTTTCTTGTGTAAACTTCTTGCCAGCCAAATTGCACAACACTGGGAGTGAGGTCCAGGTTTCAGTCACTAAATTAGCTCTGGGCAGAACTGGAAGTTCTAACTTCCAAGAACATGATCATGATGTGGCACGATTTGCATATGGGTAGCTTCTTGGAAATGGGATGAGTGTCAGTTGGAATCATGCAGGGGAAAGGCAAAACTCACTAACTCGTCTTTTCGTATTAAAATTAACAAGAAAATGTATAATTGCTGCATAGCGAATGAATCATATGTTTAATTAAAAAAATATAGAATAAAATATAGAAATGCACGTTGTCAGGGTTGTTTCGACATAACAACTATGACGACATAAATAAAAGTGATCGCTTGCATTCCTTTATTTCTCTCTATGCCTGTAGCGATTGCTCTCAAGGTATTAATCTTTCTGTTATGGCTGCTTAAAACAATATGAAAAGTGGTATATTCCATAAGCAGAGCAAATGACCCATCAGATGGTGTGGAACAAGGCCAGGTTTGCACAAATTGAAACATTTCCAGATTTCATTTGCTGTGCTGCGTAGGTAAACCACTAGAGCTGTTCCCAACATGCATTACTCACCTTAATAGTATTTTAGTTGCCTGTGAAAACACATGCAGAAAACAGCCTACATTACATTTCCTCATGCAACGCTGCGCTGCCCTCTGACTTGTCAACATGCGTGAAGTAGTTCGGCATTAAGGGGGCCTGTGTATGAAAAAGTCACGCAGTGCAGCACAGCAAGTCACCTTGCTGGGCTGCACTGAATGACAGGGAATAGGCAGGAATGCGTCGCTTTAAGGCCATAGGGCGCATTCCTGTCTTTTCCACTGCACTGGGGCCCTTTTGGCAGCTAGCGCCAACACAGGCAACCTTGCAACATGGTGCAAGGGTGCCTGCATTGCATGCAGGATTATTTTTGTGCAGGGGGAGAAATCTTCATGCAAAAAACAACCCTGAGAGGCATTTTTAGGTCTCGCTTACGCAGCGCGCATGAGTTGCATAGGAGGGCCTTTAGCCATCGCTCTGCTAATTTTCAAGCACACACTCGTGCTTGTGGTGGCATCCACTTTGCGGGAGCGAGCAGCGGTGCACGTGGTAATTGACAACATTTGTCTCTCGCGCCGCTGCTGCTCGCTCCCGCAAGGTGCATGGCAGCATAAGCACAAGTGCTTGTCCCTCACGCTTGTTTTCATGAACTTTTACGCGCGCGCTTGTTTCTAGCCGGTTCGGGTGTTTGGAAACAGCGGCGCGCGCAGGGGCCATATGTTTATACATGTTAAAGTTTTTTCATCTGCATAATTCATCTTTACGGCCTTCTAGGCGCTGTTCCTCTTCTTCTACATGTTTCTGATCCTCTTTGCCTCCGTCGATCCACTTTTCCTTAACTTCTCCCAAGAGGCCACCTGAAGTAGTGAACGATGGATCGTCCAATGCAGCCAGTTCTGGTGCCCATTAAAGTCACCGCATTTCCCAAGTGTTGCACTATCTTCAGGATACCTGTTTTCTTTCTGCTGCAACGCTCTGAGATATTGGCCTAGGTGCTACCTCTGCCTTATTCTTTCTCTTCTATGAAATTTAATTCACTTCTTTAGTCTTTAGCAGGGCTGTGCATACTTAAAACGTACCCACAAAGTTGGAGAATGCAGCACACATAGAAAGAGGAAGTAACAAGAAGAAATAAAGATATTTTTCTTCATGACACCTCTCCTGGGAAGGTGTATATTTTTGGTGCATTCCCATATTTACCAGTTCTGGTAAATCTGGGAATGCATCAAAAACCAAGGGAGTTGAATGAGAACACCAACGCAGCACCTTTGGAATGCCTTCCCAGGGCAGAGTAAGGTAATGCAGCAATTTACACTGCGCTGCCTTACTCCAGATTTGTGGAGCAATTCAGAGCCATGCAAAGTGGCCATGAGTGGCTTCATAAATCTGACTTAAGGTTTGTGTCCCTTTTGCACCATGTTGCATGCTGCAAGAGGGACGCAAACTGGCTCGTAACTATTTACAAATCTGTGTTAATTTGCAGCCAAAGCGTGACACAAAAGTTGGTGCAAGACTGACCCTTATGTGTCCTGTACATACACTCGTAGCAGCGGAGGTTTCTTTTCTGCACTGCTCCATTTTTTATTTTTTTTAACCCAAATTTATTAGCATTTCCCTTACATGCACAATACAAAAACATTAGTACACCAGTAGGTACGAATATGACTCGTTACAACGCGAGTCATTACATCGCGTGGCATTACAGCACGGTCATTACAATGACCGCGTTGTTACCACGCAATGCCAATACTACGCAAGTCATTACATCGACTTGCAGTAGATGGCGCGCTGACATTAGAACTGTATAATTTACTATTCCAACTCCAGCCTACTTAACAGTAGGGAAGGTGTTGGAATAGTAAACTATACTATTCCTAATGTTAGCATGCCATCTACTGCAAGTTGATGTAATGACTTTGCGAGGTAACAACGCCCTCGTTGTAACAACTGCGTTGCAATGGCTTCGCGATGTGATGACCGCGATGTAAAGGTCGTCTCCCATAGGTACATCCTTACAGTACTGCATACATGAACAGTTCAAATTCTGTACATATCAGTACCTCAGCATTACAGCAACACGATCAAACATCCGGTCAACATGCCCAAACCCACCACCTGCCCCCATACCTGGTCTGGAGGTAACAAATCACATTGCCTCATGTGTCAGGGGACTGTCGAAGATGCACCTTGCTGCTAGGGTATAGTCTTTAAAGGCGAGGGACAGGGAAGCACAGGGGAAGGAAAGAATATCTTCAGCAATTTACCAATCTACATGGGAAGCAGTATCTGACCTTGCAGCATCCTCAATCAGCTCCTCCAACAAAACTTGTCAGGTCCTGGCCACGTCAAGGTACACCGCCCCCTCTTGGCCTCCCTCAACAAGGTCGCTCCCTCAAAGTAGGCCCATTTACGAAGCTTCTCCATCCATTTAGGGAATGACTGGCCCATGTGCTTTTCCAGTTAATCGTGATCTGTTTTTTTCCCTAGAATCAGCACTAAGTCAAAAAATCTCGTGGTGACTTTGTGCTTGACTACCTTGGGTACAATCCCAGAAAGGTAGGCCGCAGGAACCGCTGACAGCACGTGCACCGTAACATTGGTGATGCCACCCACCACCTCCTTCCAGAATCCCCCCACATGAGGGCCGCTCCACACCATACGGATCATGTCAGTGTCTGCCATGCTAAATCTAGGGCACTTTGAGTCAGCACCCAGAAAGAACCTGTTAATTCTCTCCGGAATGAGATATGCCCTGTGCAAATAATAGAAATTAATGAATTCAAAGCGGGCTTTGCGTGAGACTAGAGGTGTTTCAGTAAGTATTTTGGTCAGTCCTCATCTGAAATGGGAGAACCAGTGTCTGCCGCCCAAAGTGTCCATGAGGGAGGTCAAGGGAGTGCTCATGTCTGCTGAGAATGCTGTATTCAACCCTGTGACATCCCGGTCAGTAGAAGTGCACAACGATTGACAACCCTGATGCAACTGTGGCTCCTCCAGGACTCTCCACCACCATCGCCTCAGCAGTGTAGCGACGACTCTGGGGAAGAGGAAATGGCCCATCGGCAAGTCAAATGGCATCTGTAGGTTCTCAAAAGGGTGCAGTACCCTAGAGTTATATAGTTCTCTTAAAGTCGTCAACCCCAGGGCCGTCCACTCTGCTAAGCTCTGGGTTGCATCCCCGGGCAGAAATCACACCAACCATTTGAGGGGTATCTTCGGGGCATAGGGAAGGGCCACCTTGCCCTCTGTAGGCAATGTTGAGCCACCGTTTGCAATGTAAGAGGCTCTGCATGGACCTTTTTGGGCTCCAGCAGGAACTGTGACAGCCAGTCCAGAACCGGTGCACCACTCTCCAGGAATGGGCCACCCTGCATCGTAATGTCCACCTATCTGCCCACCCATTGCAGCAGAGCCTCAAGGTAGTATGCCTCAAAATCGGGAGCATCCAATCCTCATACTGGGAGGGTCTCTGCAGTTTCACTAAGGCCACCCAGCAGTGACACTAGCACCATATGAGGTCCACCAATAGGTATCCATCTTTCAAAATCTGGAGCAAGGAATCAGGACCAGGAGCCTTGCAAAACACTATATCAGCAGAGGCAATGCAATCATCTTGACTGTAGCGATATGTCCCGCACAGATACAGGGGTGGTCCTCCAGAAGCGTATGTGTCCCCAGAGTGCAGCCAAGTCCTTACCGTTGTTACTCTCCAACAATGCATATTCAGTGTGGTACAGCTGCACTCCCAGATACTGAAAGGTGGTCCGTTGCCACTGCAGTTCCCCTATAGCAACAGGATCCAAGAGAGCACAAACTAGTCTTCTGCCAGTTCACACACAAACCTGATAGAGTGCCAAACTCCTCCAAAAGACCAATATCGCCAGGGGCATTCCTCACCTAGTCATGTTGTCTGCATATAACGCAACAGAGTGAAGAAACACCAGATGTAAAATGCCATTGTAGTAGTCACCCCCCATGCACCCTTCACATAAATGGTTCCACCACCAGGAAAAACAACAATGGAGATAGGGGGCAACTCTGTCATGACCCTCGCTCTACAGCATAAGACTCTGAGATCATTCCTCCCATTCTAACTCTCACAGTGGGTGTCGCATACAGTTGCAGCACCCAGGTCAGAAATCCATGCCCCAGCCCCAATTTGCATAGCACAGTTTACAAGTAACCCCTTTCCAGGCTGTCAAATGCCATTTCGATATCCACTGTCAAGACCGTCTGATATAAGTGGATGAAGCCTGGTATGCTGAGTAGTAACCCCATGTCCAGTATCGTACTCAGCTCCTAATAGTCTACATTACGTATCCAGAGGGGTCGGTAGGACACCAACTGTTGCTCGGATGGCCCTGTTTAAGCAGGGGAACCAATAATACCTCCCTAGTTTGGGAGGGGAACTCAGGCGTTGCAAGCCGATTTATCCAACGTGGACAGTCGAGGAGCCAGCTGTGAGATGGACGCCGCAGAAAACTTAACTGACAACCCATCCTGCTCCAAGGGCAGTAAAGGTAGTGGGCCTAGAAATAAATCCATTGCAGTCGAGGACGGTCGGTGGTGGCTCGCGTACAACCCTGTATAGTAATCGCGGAAGAAGTCATTTATATGAATCGGGTCTTAGACCCACTTTTTGTACACTGTTCCTTGCTGTAAAATTGCTTTTCTTCCATTATAGGCAGGGACACTAGAATTATGCGGCAGGCCAGGACCAAATTATGTGGCTGGGTTGACTAACTAATGTGGCAATGAAAGCCAAATGTCTTTGTCATTTTGTCTTTTTTACACATTAACACTATCTGGGCAAAGACTTCACCTCATTAGCTATAGTTTAACACCCAAATACAGCAGTAAGCAACAGAAAAGTGAACGGTTAATCTTTGAGAAGGGCCTTCTACTGTGCAGCAAAACGCCACAGATGTTTAATAACTTTTGACCGTTTCAGCTGTGAACATTTTTTGTGAAAATCAGCCGATTGTGCAACAGATGATGGATTATGTGGCAAATGTAGCAAATCAACTATTATGTGGGAAAAGCCTCAGTTTCAAAACCTCATAATTCCAGTTGCCATGACTAAAGGCTCATAGTCATCATCCCCCGTATGCCCATAGTATAAGAAGCTGTGCTGAAATGCAGTCTCTCACACAACCCCACTCTGTCTGTTTGCACCGCATGGGAACGATGTTGGTCTGCAAGTGGAAAACTTATATTGAGACTGAAAACAGGTGCATCACCGCGTTACTCTCCATTGTCCCTACGGGCCTGAGCTGCATTGTGGAGGCAGAAATTAGGGCATTAAATCAGTGTTTAATTTGCAAAAGAATAAGTGTCAGGGCCCAAACTTTTCTTAGAAGCTCACTGACACGGCTTTTGAATGGTGGATGTGCCGAATACCGAGAGTGCTATGGGCCCGATGTAGGTAAATCTAATTTACCACTTCTAAAATACTGAATCATACCGATTCGGTATTTAAGAAGTGGTAAATTAGAGGGGGGAAATGTAGGTAATTCTGATTTGGTAAATACCGAATCTGTAAGATTCGGTATTTACCAATTCTGTGAATACCGAATCGGTATCCCCCATTGATTCCTATGGGCCTTGAAGCCCATAGGAATCAGTGTGGAATACCCAATCGGTATTTACCGATTCGGTAATTACCTATTCTTGTAAGGATGCAGGGGGTGTCACTTTGACACCCTCTAGCACCCCAATTACAGGCTTGTGTGCCATGTGGCACACATACATGCCCTAAGGGCATGTCTGTGTTTCACATGGCACAGGTGTGCATGCACACCTGGATTCGGTATTTTACCACCCAATTGGATTGGGTGGTAAAATACCGATTCTGTAAGGCCTGTGGGACTCAGAAGAGTCCCACCTACATCTGCAAGTTACCGAATCGGTAAAAATACTGATTCGGTATTTTACCGATTCGGTAAATTTACCGAATCGGTAAAATAGGGCCCCTACATCACAAATGACCATTTACCGGTCGGTAAATGGCCACCTACATCTGGCCCTTTGTCTTGATTTCACCCCATGTCTCTTTCTTTCACGAAAATACGCTCCCTGCCCCTTTACTTCTCACATTGGCAGATTCTTTTTCATCCCTGCTTTCTCATTATTGCAGTGTTTTTCGTCTTACTCTTCCTCCTCCTTCCCCCTTTGCTGCATTTCTCTTTCTTGCTCTTGGTCAAAGTCTGGTCATTAAAAATAAGTCCAAAAAGTGTCTTGGTGGGCAACACCTGCAACCACCAGCTGAAATTAAGCACTGTACCAAAATATGCTAGCTATTCCAAAACCCTTCAATGCGGATGTAGCATTTAAGCGCTCCCGTGCAGTCTTCACCTCAGAGCCTGTGTGCAATAGCCTTTGAGCTAAAAGGGTTAAAGGCCCTATCCATCCCGTGTCCCCACGCCCATCATGTGTGTCAGTCTGGGCTGCTGATGCTTCAATACACACACACTTCTTTGACTCTTGCATCCTGAGTTGCGCTGGAGAGGAAGTGCTATTATTTTGCAGGGCTGAAGTGCATAAAACAAATTTAGGAACTGTGATCCTGAGTGCAAAGGGGACTAGGCCAAAGATGTGGCTAAAAAGTACAGAATATTGTCCCACTATATTGCTGCCCTTTCTCTCTAATGTAAATAAACATAACACAACCTAAAATGAAAAATACATTCAAGTTAAAACAACCAGTACAAAATGCATTGTTTTATGTTAGGAAAGCTCAATTGGTTGAAATGAAATAAAATGAAAAAAATATTTGGTAAAGCGCACTGCGGCCAAGCGGCTTCCTGGCGCTGGGGACCTGATCAGAGCTTGCAGAGGGAACCCAGAGAGACTAGGAAGGGAATGCCTGAGAGAAAAGGAAGGTTTTGAGGGCTTTGCGGAAGTGAGTGTAGATGGGGATAGAACGAATGGAGAGTGGAAGACTGTTCCTGAACTGGGGGGCCAGGACTGAAAACCGGGTGCCCCCCGTTCTGGATTTACGGAAGCAGGGGATGTGGAGAAGAGAGAGGGAAGAAGAACGAAGAGTGCGGCTGGGGACATGAGAGGAGATGAGAGAAGTGATGAACAGGGGAGCAGAGCGGGAATGAGCCTGAAAGGCTAGACAGGCCAGTTTAAAGAAAGATCTGAAACGGACAGGAAGCCAATGAAGGGACTTGAGAGCAGGGGTGATGTGAGAGGATTTAGGGAGGGAGAGGATGAGGCGGGCAGCTTTGTTTTGAATGGCCTGGAGTCGGCGGGTTTCGTAGGCGAGTATGCCCACGTACAGGCCATTCCCATAGTCGAGGCGGGAGGTGACAAGGGCCATGACTATGGTTTTAAGTGCGTCGGTGGAAAAAAACAGTGACATTTTCCGGATAAGACGGAGGGACAAAAAACAAGAAGACACAACGGAACTGATCTGACTGTGCCTGGATAAGTCATGACTGACTTTGATACCAAGGGTGCGAACGGAGGAAGCGGGCAAGGGAGGGGGACCAAAAGAAAGGGGCCAGTGTGCAGGAGACCAAGGGTTCGAGGGACCACCAGTGAGGACAAGTTCCGTCTTGTCTGGATTGAGCTTCAAGTGGTTAGTGCTCATCCACTCAGAAATAAAAACTATTGTGGTTATTGTGATCTCTGCACATGTCTATGTGTGTAACCAGAGAGCGACACAACTCAATCCTATTGGGTGCGCCAGGGAAGAGTAGTTATAGTGCTACGAGGTTCCCAGCCTCTGGGACTGAAAGCATTGCAAATATGCAAACCCTCATTTTAAAATTGTATCACACATAGTATAAGACACACTGCAGCAAAATGTGCAAAGAGATTTTGGGCCTGATGTACAAAGCTATTTTGCGGTCACAAAGCCTGCGATTTGCAAAATTACAGGGTTTGGCACCACAAAATGGTTTTCTTAAATATATTAAATGCATTTTCTGGAACAAGTTACTGAATAGCAAAATGGGCTTAAAAAGGCATAACAAATCAATTTTTGGAAACTGTGTGTTTAGGGTGTCACTTCTAAGAAGCAATTTGTTATGGTGTGTAGCAATATTTTGCAACTGAAACCCAGTTGGAAAATAATGAAAAACTACCAACTCCTGAGTTGAGGTGGTAAACCTTTAGCAAATGTGAATGTAAAATCAAAGTTTGTTGGGCAGTAGGTATTAATCCAAGGAATCACTGCCAAATCTCAAATAAACAGTTTTTAAAGTGTTTAAATGCAGCCCTGTTTCCTTTAAGAAAAAACAGACTGCATTGAAAAAAAAGATGACTATATTTTACTGTGATAATAGACATGGTGATCTGCTAACCCCAGCATCCCTGTGATGGCAGCCAATCATAGTGAATTGCAATTCGCCCCTGATCTCAGTAATATTGATGAAGTCAGTCAAATTCTGACCCACAGCGATTTGCAACTAGGTGAAGATACTTATTAGTACATATATCTGTTCGTAAAACACTTTTCCATTCACAAAACGTCAATGTACAATTTGCAACCACTTTTGCCATTGGATATGTGGTACATTGGCCTTTGGCATTTAAGATAAAACAAGTGACTTACAAATATATATTTGCAGTAATACGCTATCAGACTCCATGTAGTGCAAACCTTTTTAATGTGCTTCCATTTGCAGGACACGCTCCAGAACGCAGTTGATAACACCCTAACATTACCTTTCAAAAACAATAAACCTTTATCATTATTAAGCCTTAAATACCTCCATTCATTCAAGTGATATACTGGCTCCCAAGCAACCTTTAGAGTTGCTGATTAACCAGTTGCACACATTTACATTTATTTAAGATAGCAGGCACTCAGGTGAGAACTAGAAGCCTTGCTCCTTCTTTTGCTGTCTGGCTCTACCTTGGCTTTACAAAAGAGGAGGCTGTTCAATCAACGGCACCTGAACTTCAGTATTATTTGTTCTGGAATGGTTGTTTTTTTTTTAAACAAAAACAAAATTATCTAAACTGTTACTGTAAATGGTACTCTACAGAGTAGCATTCTGCCCGTCTGCAAACATGCTTTGGCGCCTCATTAGGAGTATAAAATACTGTATAAATACAAGTGAAATACAAAACTACATAGTCAAGCCCGCTGGAAGTTCCTGATAATGGCAATACAGAGCTAGGCAAATTACTGTTGACATAACCTATTCCTGCCTATTGTAAATCCACACATTTTACTTAGTCCGTATTTCAAAGTTGTTTTTAAATTCTGATCCAGGCACAGATGAATGCACAAAGGTAGAATTAAGACTTGAATATCATCATCATCATAAATAACTTTATTCGATTAAAAAAGAATCATAAAAGTAAACATTTTTAACATACAAATTTACAAATGGTATTTCTCATCCAAAGGTTCGAATACATAAATGCAAAACACAAAATATCGAGAACGCATTATCAATAGACACTATGTTTTTTATACAAATTCGTAAAATCAAGCCAATAAGGCTAATAAAAATTACATTAAAAAGAAGAACAATGTATAATAATCTATTACTCCAGATTTCCTATTGTAATCAAGATCGAATATACCTCTGGGAACATTTAATAACTTTTTTTAGACACCAGTAAACAGATATAAAGTGCACTGTGCATTTTCAAACTACATCATCACATATATAAGTTGGTTAGGCTCTCACACTAACCGGCTTAATTTTGCAAACTTTGGTGACATCTTTAAAGAGCAAACAGAGAAATATCCATTACCACATTCTGCAATTTTCTCCTGACAGACTTTTTTTTCAATTGTATTTATTGATTTTCAAAGAGAGAGCACGGTAAACAAAAAAGTCCATTATTATTACAGACACAGGTATGCAAAGTTTTGAATTGTATACACTCCATACAGAAGTATTTTAATGCATATGGTGGAACCAACATTGTTCATAACACTGTCTTTTTGACCTTAGGGCATTAGCAGAACAATTTGGTGGTGAGTGCATCAAATTGTAGCACTCTTCAATATTCACTTGAGAATCTGTGATCTACCACATTACTTAATACCTACAGCCAAACATCAGAACACAGACATTTTACAACACAGTAGGTGCATTGGTAAGGGGAAGGCTAACAGGTGTATATGTGATCGACGTGGATTCTTTGTCTCGAGGCTGAGGAGTGGTACATATCATGCCTGCTAGGGGAACAGGGTCTGCCAACCACTGCTCCAGTGCAACCTGTGGCATATATTTGGGTGGGTGTAACCTGTAATAAACATAATGAGCCTGGGCACACACATAGGACAGCCCAAAGTTAGGGGCATCTATTCCGCCTAGAGAGTAGGGTCTGTTAAGTATATTCCATTGCAGCCATGGTTGCCCCCCCCATATTAATCTGATCATTTCTGAATGTAATCTGTGAAGAAGTGTCTAGCAGGGTGGTATGGGATATTCAGGAATAAGTATAGCAGCTGTGGAAGAACTACCATTTTAATTAAAGAGGTACGCCCTGCCATGGATAGTGGCAATGAAATCCAGAGTGTAACGCAGCTAATAATGTGGTCTAGTGCCCTGCCGTAGTTGAGGCGCATTAGCTCCTCTCGATCCCTGGTGATGCGTATGCCCAAGTATCGCAATTCTGTGTTGTACCACTCTAGTGGGTAATCCAAAGGAAACTGTGTGGCTGCTGAGGTGAGGGGAAATATTTGTGACTTCTCCCAATTGATGTGGATCCCAGAAAATTTCCCAAAGATGAGGAATTCTCTCAAAAGTGGGTTTATGTTGTGTTGCGGATCTCTAATGTAGAGAGTGATATCATCCGCATAGAGGGAAATGAGTGTCTGGCTCAGATTACTGCATAAGGCTTTGTCCAGGTGGTGTTAACGCAGCCTGGCCGCCAAAGGTTCAACCGCCCAGGCAAAAAGCAGGGAGGAGAGTGGGGATCCCTGCCCAGTGCCCATAGTGATAGAGAAGGCTGGAGACATCCGCCTATTGAACAGGGCTCTGGCAGTTAGGAGCTGGTATAGTAGACCTATCCATGAGAGAAATGGTGCAGGAAAGCCCATTTGTTCTAGTACATCTAGTAGATAGTCCCATTCAATGGAATCGAACGCTTTAGTGGCGTCTAAAAAGACCATCACTAGCATTAGGTTGGGAGTCCACGTTTTGTAATATGGAGAAAAACATATGTACAGTGTGTGTAGTCGCTCGACCTGGGATGAACCCAGCCTGATCCGGAAGGACTAGTTTATCCATTAATAAATTGAATTTGTTGCCCAGGATCTTAGCGAGGATTTCAGCATCCTTATTGATGAGTGATAGTGGCCTATAAGAACCACAATGGTTTGCTGGCTTCCCGGGCTTCAATAGGGAGGTAATAAGTGCTTCTCTCATTGAGAGTTGGAGTGTTCCAGTCTCAAGGGCTTCTTTATATACCCTTTTTAGGATGGGGACCAACTGATCTATGTATGCTTTGTAGAAGTCAATAGGGAGTCTGTCCAGGCCTGGGCCCTACCAGATTTCATTTGCATAATAGCTTCCCGTATCTCATCCAATTCAAAGAGGGCACTCAAGAATTTTCTCTGTATGTTTCCCAACCTACCCAAGGCTACATCCGCTAGATAGCTAGCTAGATTGAGAGAGTCACGTCTACCTGTGGTATACAGCGCAGAATATTGAGTGGTAAACATATCCAATATGTCTGCAGTGTCTCTGCGTAGTTCTCCTTCAGGACTTACAATTTCCAGGACTTAATTAGAGAAGCAGGGTTTTCTTACTGTCTCTGCTAAAACCCATCCCGGGCATTCTCCCTCTCCGTATTTTTGGCCCACCCAGTATTTACCTCTAAATTTGGTCTCACGTTCAGCAGTATCTGTGTATTTCGAAAGTTTTTCACGGAAATTGCGTTGGGTCCCTCCATCTGCACCCATAGAGAGCAGAGTCTCCATTCTCTTGAGCTCAAGCTCCAGTTTTTTCAATGTTCCTTGGATGTCGTGCAGGACTACAGAACTTTTTGAGATGCAGAACCCGAGCATTGTGACCTTAAAGGCCTCCCAAACTGTTTCAATGTTATCCACAGACCCCACATTTTTCTGGGACAAATCTGTGATTTCTTGTTCTAATCCAGTATGAAATGCCGTGTCAAGTAGTGTGGGGGTAATAATCTCCAGACAGTGTGTGGAGCACCATATATGGGGGGTAGCGTCAGCCTTACAGGAGAGTGGTCTGAATATGTTCTTGCTAATTGTGTAGCAGCGATTGTCAATGGGCCCAGGCCATGTGATAATAGAAAGTAATCTAGCCGAACCCAGGATGCGTGTAGTGTGTGCCTTCAGTTGTTTGTGGGTGTACATGGCGCCAGGAATCCAATAATCCATTGTCAGTCACTATGTCTTGTAGCACCCTGTATGATCTATTGTAATGTTGAGGTGCAGAGTTAGATCTGTCCATGGCGGGATTGAGAGCGATATTGAAATCTCCCCCCCCCCATATTCTGTGGGTGGAGCCTATCTCCAGATTTTTCCCTCAGACCATGGCAAAGAAGTCTAGGGTGTCGATATTGGGGCCATAGAAACATATTAAGATGACGGACTCAGCATCTAGTCTGCCCTATGCAATGCAGTATCGTCTGAGTTGATCCTGGGCTGCACCAGCTAGGGCAAATGAAGTTTCTTTTTTAATGAGTATGGCTGTCCCTCTAGAGTAGGAGGAGTAGGAGGAGAAAACTCTATGGTCTGCCCATTTATGTGCAAAAGTACTATCTTGCCCGGGATTTAAATGGGTCTCTAGGAGCAGTGTGATTTGGACTGGGTGGCGGTCTAAATATGCTAGAACCTGCCTAAGTTTCCGTGGGTCGCCTTATCCTCTGACGTTCCACGTGATGCTATGCAAGTTCTAGTTAGCTACTGAACTGGTCATGTAGCGAGTTGTTACATAATGTGTAGCGCAGTGTTCGTGCTACTTCTGCGAAGTGGATAGAATGTCTGGAGTGAGACTGCCTTTTGTATCTTACTTCTTGTTCTGTGTCAAGCTTCAATAACATTCTCCTTCCCACCCCCACCCACACCCACTGTAGCATCCCAATCATAACAGAAAGAACATTCCCTCCCCATGCCTAGTCCCCAACAAAACAGAAACAGTCTGCGTGCTTGTCTGCAGGAAGAAAAGGGAGGAGCGCCGTCGGGGGGGGGGGGGGAGCTCCTAGGCTCATGCACGGTTACACCCTGCCCTCAGAGTTAAAAGTTATTGGAGAGGCCAAACTCATCGAGGGCAGGGGTGCTCGTGCCAAGTGTCATAAAGCCAAACAAGTTCACTTATCGGGTATGAAGTTTCAGACGTCCCAATCCTTTGAATCTGCATGTCCATGTATGTTGGTTGTTGCAGGGGTCTAATTTCGCATCAGTCCTGGATGGCGGTGTCTATTAGAGGCCTGGCTTGGACGCCGAAGGGATGGCGGCGTGAGCTCGGAGCTCCGCGCCCGATCCCCACAGAAATCCTGAAAATCGGAGCGTTAAAACCCACGACGGCCCCGGAAAACGGGGTGCTGACAGGTGAATATAGCGGGCACTCGGCGAACTGCCAACGGAGCTGGTTAACAGAGATTTGGCGCCGGAGGAACAGCACAACTTGAAACGAAGAGGCTCCCAAAATGGCGGCCGAGGTGTGATAAAAGCTGATCGGCGGCAAGAGCAGCTCTCCCCCCTGAGGGAGCCGAAGCCCCGACTCCGGTTCATACCGCCACACATGGCTAGGTGACCGAGCGGTGGGCCTAGATGGCCAACGACAAGAAGGTTCCTGCCCACTGAGCCGACTAACCTGAGAGCAGAGACCAGACAAGATGGCGGAGTGACCTGGGCTGGTGCGTCATGCAGGAGAACGGAGCCCGGTGAAGTGAAGATCTGTAGCCCGTGAAGACCTAAGGAGGGGTGCCGTCCAGCAAGGCCGAGACGCCCTGGCTGGCGGCCCGAGGGGTGGCTGACACACGACCCCCCCCATGAACGAGACGAAGGGGTGGGGCACTGAACCTCAAGCCATTGGCCGTCGGCCATCGGCGGCGGAGAAGACGACCGCAGGCAATCCTAGAGAAGCGCCCCAATCGCCCCTAAGACAGTGGAGCTGAAGGGAAGACCACACGGTCGGCCTAGCTATACACAGAGGAGCACGATCCGTGCATTGCTCCAAGCGGGGACCGAGACAGCAGGGGCGCGGAGACGCAGACCGCAGGCCCACCCTGTGGGTAGGCCGCGCGACAGTGCTGAGCGGAGAGCACCTCTAGACCAACACCGGGCCCTAGATCGGTCTTGACCCGAGAAACCCACGGCGGTTTGCAGAAGAACGCAAACACGAAGCGGAACGGCGGGCTGAGCGGAGATCCAACGGTGAACCGGAGACGGGAGGCAGGCCTTGGGCCGGAGCCCCCGAGGCACCGATGAGCGAGCGGCTGGGAACGTGGCGGTCCCTGTAGCTGGGATTCAACGCCCGTGAGGAGGTCTAGGGGACAGCTGTGGGCCCGACTGGCGGCTCTGGGCACTGAGCACATTGTCGCAATACGTGGCTTGTCAATATGGTGAAAACGAACGGAAAGACTGAGGGAGCGGCGGCCTCCGACGCGGCAGAAGAGGATCCTGCAGGACCATCGGAGCTGCGGCAGTTGCAGGACCGCATTTTGGAGGCCATAGCGGCCACAAAAGACACTTTGCAGCAAGATATAGCACAGGTGGTTTCGGGACTGGGCCTTCTACGAGCGGACCATGACAAACTTAAAGATAGGGTCAAGGAGGTTGAAGATACCCTACAGGTTCTGGCTCCTGCTCATAGAACTGTAGAGGGTAGACTAACAGATGCCCTAGACCAGATCCAGGTCCTAGAGAGACGGGCTGAGGACGCCGAAAATAGGAGTCGACGTAGTAATGTCCGTATCGTAGGAGTACCGGAAAAAGCGGGAAAGGAGGACATGGTTGAGTTCCTTGACAACTGGCTCAGAACTGTGGTGGTTACGCCGGAGGGCCTGTCGCCCTTCTTCACCCTGGAGCGCGCACACTGGGTACCATCCGGGCTGCCCAAACCGGGCCTGCCCCCGAGACCGATCATAGCTAAATTGCTGCATTATAAGGACAGGGACCTTCTGCTTCAAAGGGCTCGGGACACTGGTCCGTTTCAACTGGAAAACAGCAGAGTGACATTGTACCTTGATTTTACCTTCGAGACACAGCGGCTGCCTGCCTCCTTTCTATCGATCAAAAGTGAGCTCTGGACTGAAGGCATCCCATACTCCTTGCTTTTCCCAGCTAAGCTCAGGGTGGTGGTTGATGATAGGACGCACTTCTTTGGCACGTCGGCGGACGCATGGGAGTGGTGGGAAACGTGTAAGGTGGGCACTGATGGAGCCAAGTCCCAAGAAGAAAGGGAACGGGAACGGGCACGGGCACCATCGGGCCTACGGAAATCGCAGAGACTGCGCAAAAGACGACAAGGCACACGGAAACCATCGACGTCACAAACAGAAGAGCCGTGGAAGCCCCGCTTCACGCTGTGGAAACGCTGGCGAGATCCGGAGATTACCAGTCCAAGCAGGGCACGGACACAGAGACACACGCCTCAGCCTCGGGCTCGGAATCGGACCTTTCGGGGATACACAGAACCAAAGGCCCGTTGGTAACACCGCAGACGTCGGAGGAGATCCTGAATATTTGACTCGGAGCTGACAGGTCAGGTAGTGGGCAGGATTGCCAACAAGAACCTCCCGAACTAAAGAATACTATGACCGGGGATTACGAACTGGGTTAAAAGCCTACTGCTAATCATGGGGGGTCCACGGGAGGGTGCGGGGGAGAGCATGCGTAGCTACCTTCCGGTCTTGGCCACGCTCCACTAGCCCTTAAGGCACTCACGGTTACGACCGTGTTATACCAACGCAGTTTGGAAAGTTGCATAAATTTGGATGGGAACTGATAGACTAATATTGGGGCCTGTTCTGGGGGGTTGGAGGGGGCACACTGTTGTGGACCATTTCCACAATTGGCGATTGTTGATCCCGGGAATCCTGGGAGATGGAAAGTTTGAACAATCCAGAGGGAACAGGGGGGGGCACACCATCCGCGAGGGAATGGGATTCTATGTGAGAAAGAGACTTGAATCATGGGATAATGGCTAATGCTAATGTATTGAAGTGTATAACCTGGAACGTGCGGGGGCTTCACACGATGGTAAGGAGGCATAAGGTACACGTCTACTTAATTCAAAGGGGGGTCCATATTGCGTTGCTGCAAGAAACGCACCTCACAAAGCAGGAGGGGGCGGCACTGCAGAGGAGATGGAGGGGTCAGGTCTTTCACACTTTTTACTCAGCGTATGCTAGGGGCGCTCTGATATGGGTTAGGGCGGGCACACCCTTTCAACCAACACAACACTTAATAGACCCGGAGGGGAGATACGTAGTGGTGGAAGGCAGGCTGAGAGGTAGGGACATAGTACTATGCAGCGTATACGCCCCGAACACAGAGCAGATGGCCTTCCTAACAGGTTTATCGGGGACACTGGCACACTTCCTGGTGGGCCCAATCCTGGTGGAAGGGGACTTTAACTCAGTAGCGGACACAACACTGGATAGGTCCCACCCACCATTGAGGGACTCCCCTGTTAACCGACTCACAAAGGAGTGATTGGAATGGCAGAGGGAATGGGGTTTGACTGATGTTTGGTGTGCACACCACCCAACTGAACGCGATTACTCGCACTTCTCCAGCCTGCAAGACCTCCTCGTCCGAATTGATGCAATATTATGCTCACAGGTCGTGATGCCGGCCATAACTTGGTCGGAGTACCTGACGAGGACAATCTCGGACCACAACCCGTTAATAGTTAACTTGGCCTGGGCTATCGAGGTACCTCGAGTGCCGACCTGGAAGCTAAGACCAGAGACCCTGGAGGACCCGCTGTTCCATGCGGCACTGGAGGAGGGTATAACCCAATACTTCACCGATAACGAGGGGACGGCGGCCACTAGGGCGCTGGAATGGGATGCATTTAAAGTGGTGGTGAGGGTCCAGTGCATAACGAAATACGTGGGCACGCAGAAGGTGCTGCTAGAGGACCTTAATAAGGCAGATTCCAAACTGCGGGAAGCGGAGAGAGTGCGGCCTGGCCGTCCTGAACTCCAGGAAGAGGTTAACTCAGCTAGGGAGGCGGTGGCGGTGGAAGTGGAGCGGCTTCGCGCCTTCGACCACCGGGCGTATATGCTTAGGACCCACGTAGAGGGGGAGAAAGCCGGAACGTTGCTAGCATGGCTGGCAAACCCCACGAAGAGATGCTCCCCAATACTAGCCATAGAGGATGAGGCGGGTCGAATCCATTACTCCCAAACGGAGATCTTAGATGGATTTCAGAAGTATTAAGAGGGCCTCTACAGGAGCGAACCGGGGGATCGGGAGAACAAGACTGCGGTCTTTCTAGATGGCCTCCAATTGCCCCAACTAGACAAGGAACAAGCGAAGGTTCTGGGGAGGGACATTGACCTAGGAGAGATCAGGGGAGCGGTGAAAAGGATAGCCCGCAACAAGACACCAGGATTAGATGGACTGCCCATGGAATTTTATAGTAACTACTTGGACATCTTGGGGCCAAAACTCCAAACAATATATAAGGAAGCCAGAGCAACGGGTCACCTGCCCCACTCAATGCGGGAAGCGCTCGTAATACCACTCCTGAAACAGGGTAGAGAGAGCAGTAGCCCTGCGTCTTATAGACCACTCTCTATGCTAACCGCTGACTACAAGATATTGAGTTCCATATTAGCAGCTAGACTACTACAGCATATGCCCGACTTAGTATACGAAGACCAAAATGGATTCATTCCTGCACAGAACACGACGATTAACATCAGGAGACTCACACGCCTGCTGGAGGGCTCGCACGCTGAGGGCCGAGCGCCTCTAGTCCTATCAGTAGATATCGAAAAGGCTTTCGATACTTTAGAATGGGACCATTTATATAAGGTCATGGAACGCTTCGGACTGGGAGAAGGGTACATCAAGTGGACGCGAGTACTGTATACGGCGGCAGTGGCAAGGGTGAGGATAGGACCCCTAGTCTCGCACCAATACCCGGTGGAAAGGGGCACCCGACAGGAATGCTCCTTGTCCCCCCTCTTATTCGCGCTAGCGATTGAGCCACTGGCGGCCGAGGCCCGGACGGGAAGACATTTTGAGGGGATAGATAGCAGGGACGGGCAGTAATTTATTTTGCTGTAAGCCGACGACCTGCTGTTGTTTCTAGAAAATGACACGACAGCGCTGGAAGGTGCAGAAAGACTGTTGGGGCGATTCAGCGAAATCTCGGGCCTAAGGGTCAACTGGGCAAAGACGTGCTTGTTTCCATTACGGAGGGACGCGGGTCGTCCTGACCACCGGCCCATGCTTAACTGGGAACCGAATTGTCTTAAATACTCAGGGGTGTATATATACCATACGGCTACAGACATGCTAGAGGGAAACGTGGGCCGCTGTGTGCGAGCGCTGAAAGGCAGCATGGCCTTTTGGGCCACGCTCGCGCTTTCCGTTGCTGGCCGTATATCCTTGCTGAAAATGGCTGCCCTGCCGCGATTACTATACTACTTCCGTACACTCCCGATCTGGATCCCTAATTCCTTTTTCCGCCAACTCAAATCTCAGCTGACCACGTTCCTGTGGGGGGCAGGTAGATGCAGAGTGGCGCTGGCGACGCTCACCCGCCCGAAGGACGAGGGAGGGCTAGCGGTACCGGACTTCGAGCTTTATTATCTCGCCGCTGAACTGCAGATATACACGCAGGATGTGGCGCGGGTGTACCGGGGCCCTGAGAGTGACGTGACGAGAGGCACGCCACGGCATGTCCTGGCCTATATAGCCCTACAGCAGAAGATCGCTATTCGAGACCTGACACTTGAACAACAAGCGTTCCGGCTTTGCTGGAACCGGTCTCAAAGGCGTGCAGGGATTCAACACCCATATGCCCCGGAAATACCCCTGGGCATGCTGACGGCGCAGCCCCATGGCGGTGACTGGTCTCAGCTGCAGCACTGGGAAGAAGCAGGCATACAGGTTGTTGGGGACCTCTATGAAGACGGGGCACTCCTCCCATATCAGGAACTTCAGGAACGGTTTGATCTGCCACAAGGGGGCCACCTTCTGCACTCGGCTGTGGTTGGAGCAATGCAGACGCATTGGAGAGGGGGTCTGACAGAGCCTGAGACGTCCATGGCTTGCCAGTATGCTATGATGGCGGCAGGGACGGTTAAGGCTGTGACGTGCCTGTATTCTAGAATGCTCCGCGAAAATCTGCTGCCCCTCACGGCGTTGAAGACCAAATGGGAAGCTGACCTGGGTAAGGATATACCTGAGACGACTTGGGCCCGGCTGGTGCGCCGAGCCCGAAATAGCACAAGAAATGCGAGATTCCAGCGCATTTATTTTTACGTGCTACACAGGGCCTACATGACCCCTGGCAGAATCAGGAAGTACTTTGGGGTAGCGGAGTCGGCGTGCCCCCGGTGTGCAATGGAGGGAGCGGAACTGGAGCACATGATGTGGTCCTGCCCGGCCCTCCGGGAGTACTGGCAGGCCATAGGAGAGACCTTAAACGAAGTAACAGAAAGAACGATTGAGTTTGATTCGGCGGTGTGCATTCTGCACTGGTTCCCGCACACGCCCAAAAATAAAAACTCAAGCAAATTTGTTGATATGGGGTTGATAATAGCCAAAAGGGAGATAACAAAACAGTGGAAGGCGAGAACAAGCTCAACCCACAGGAGATGGTATAACGAATTCCTCAAGTGGGCTGCTTGTGATAGCACACACAGATACCAACTAGCACGTCGGAATCCAGACGTTAGAGCATTGGACATGGCGGCAGCCTGGAAGGCGCTAGTACAGGCTCTTAGGGATAGCATGCTCACGGAGGATGAGGAGACCCTCAGCACGGGCAGGAATTGCACCCAGGAAATACCAAGTACATCACACACCTAGACAATATCTGGCCCAAAGTTGCACCCTAGATTAGTCACAACAAGAAACCCTATGAGCGGATGGTGGGGGGGAGGGAAGGGTGGGCATGTAGCACTGCTGAGGGACAGTTAAAGAGAGAAGTTACATAGTTTGTTTAGGTTAGGAAAGAAAAGTAGACATGCACTCTTTGATGCGGTGAAGATGATCCTGGCAATAGCAACCAGTCAAAGGAGGAGCGATTGATTGCCGTCGCCCGACCTCCGGGTTGTGGGCCTGCAGGCTGTGTATAACACGACACGGAAGTATATCGTTAAATGACCTGAGCGGAACTGTAAATGTGTTGATGCTGGTATGTGAACTGTATGCCTACAATAAAAATTACTTTACAAAAAAAAAATGATAGTTCTTGGGAAGAGCGGGAGTTGTTGTGACGTTTGATACGTTTCAGAAAGTCTCCCAATTGCTGCGTATTGATGAAAAAAATAGGTTGCCCTGATGTGTTACCCGCAGGCGGGACGGGTACATGAGAGCAAAATCAATTTGTGCCTGGCAAAGTTTTTGCTTAACGGGCAGAAATTTACTTTGTTCTTCCTGAACGGTTACAGTAAAATCAGGATAAAGGGTGAACGCGTTTCCCTCGAAAGTGAGCTGCCGTTTTTCATGTGCTGTTTTAAGGGCAACATCACTGTCTCAGTATTATAGCAACCGCACAATGATAGGACGTGGTGTGCTTCCAGGTGGTGGTTTGGAGCCAAGAGAACGGTGCACTCTTTCCACTATGAATTGAGAGGAAAAGGATTCTGCGCCAATTGTTCCAAGCAGCAGTCGTTCAATAAACTCCTCCATCCGGCCTGTGTTGGTGCTCTCCGGAATGCCAATGACTCGGATTTTATTTCTTCTGCTGCGCGCTTCAAGATCTTCTTTTTTTGCGGCAATGATTTTAAGTAGTTAATCCATTTGAGCCATTTGTTTCTGCATATGCAAAGTGGTGTCCTCAGATCTCAGAAAGTTGGACTCGCAGAGGGTGACAGACACTAGTGGCAGTATAAAAGTTTGTTCACTCACCCTCTACTTTAAATATCAACTCCTTCATGCAGGTGCGCGGCCTAGGCAACACGTGGGTGCCGCGGCATTCGCTTAACTCGTGCTGCCCGAGAAGGCTCCAAGAATGACAGGCCACTTGTATCACTCAGCTTGGAGAGGCGCTGTTGCAGCAGAAAGGGGTTTCAAAATTGCTCTGCATTCACGCCTCACGTACTCCAGGTCTTTCTGAACTACCAGGCATAGTGGCATATATCCTAGGACCTCCTAGGCAGGATAGTTAGGTGGATTAGTGGATTGAGCTGCAGGAGCCACACGCTTGTGCGCCCATCTTTCTTGTGCACGTTACCTAGCACCCCTTCTCCTGACAGACTTCCCTAAAAATGCTGAGGAATTATATTTCAGAATTAAATGTTAAGACAAAAATGCAAAACATACAGAAATTGGTGTTGTAATCACCAATTCCACTTTTTAGGCTTCATTCTGAGGTGCGGAACTCAGGAGAACGTACTCATCAAATATCCCATGTTAGTTTAGTGGAATTACTGTGAGCACTAATTATATCCCAGATTCTACGTTACTTGAAATCATGGCCACAGTCTCCAGATCTGTCTTTGTGCTTCTATAATGATAACATCCACACTGGTGTGTATGATCCACTATAAGGCACCCTGTTATGTCCACGTAGCCTATTATGACCCTCCCCCCATTATGCTTATATGCTTCCTTCCAAGTCTGAAGAACCTCTTCATTATGGATCTTTCCCACCATCAGTCACCTGTTCTAAATCAACTCAGTGGCAGCTTGAGGAGGATATTCCTATTTTTTGTTGATATTTCTGTTTGAAATGTACTCCATCTTGGCCTGCCTTAAACCGTTCTATGTTTAGGAAGGCACTTAAGATTAATGTATTAACATCTTCCTATCTTTTCTGATGTTAGTGAGTTCCATGCCAAAATGCCTTAGGGTGATTCTTGCACTTTATACATAACAACTCAATTCCTATCCTGCATGTGTAGGTTTTCAATATATTCAGTGGGTGATCTTACATCCTAAACACAAGATTGGTGGCAACTTTGAAGGAAATTGGGGAGAAATTATGAGTTGTAGCTCTTGTCCTTTGTTAATGGAGAATTGTCACCTGAGGCATAAAAAAGGTGTCTACTGTCTGGCCTGTGTGTAGACTGGAATATAGCTCAACTGTGTGAAGCCTGAACAAATAATGTACATATGAGCAAAGGTGTTAGAACCAGGGATTCTAGTTTGCAGAGGTATGCACCCTGTCCAAGCAGGAACCACCGCTCTAGTCAGGGTAAGCTAGATACACACTGAAAGATAACCTGTGCTCACCCTCTGGTAGCGTGGCACAGAGCAGTCAGGCTTATATGAAGAGGTAATTTGTAAAGTATTTGTAAAACACACACAAACAGTAACACAATAAAAATACCACAACAATACTTCACACAGGTTTAGAAAATAGATTACATTTTATGAGTAAGAAAAGACTAAAACAACAAAAATCCAAACAGTAGAATCACCGTTGGATGTGGTAGGACTCACAAATGGCAGAATCCAGGTGTTGTTGCAGGGTTTCAGGAAGTCTTTGATGGCCCTGAGACTTCAGAAAAGGGGGCAACCCAGCAAGCCCTAGGAGTCATTCTGGGTTCAATGGAGATGGGTCCAGTCCTTGTCCTCAACAGGGCAGAGATCAGCAGGCAGAAGGTCAGCACAGCAAAGCATAAAAACAGTTCTTCCAGAGCAGCAGTCAAGCAGAGTGGCAATTCTTGTAGCACAGCAGTCTTTACTCCTGGCAGAATTCTTCGCAGGTCCAGTAGTGTACTGTCCTGGTAGGATGAAAGGCCCAGTACGTATATCCAGTTGTGCCTTTGAAGTGGGGGTGACTCAAAGCAGGCCCTTGGAGTGCATAGGACCCCTTTTCTTCCAAGCCCTGGCTCAGACTATCAGTAGGGGGTAACCTGCCCTTTGTGTGGGAACCAGGACACTACCTCTTCAGGTATAAGTGCCAGCTACCCTCTCTTGTCCTACCCAGGAAGAGCTATGAGAATGCAGATGAATGCAGATGAGTTCTCTGTCACACCTACCCTTCCCGTGTTTGTGGCTGTCTAGAGAGATTCACAAAGTGTAGTTGTCACCCACCTCAGATGTGTTTTTGAGGCAGGCTGCAAGGCACACAGAGCAGTAAGAACAGAGAAATGTTCAAATTCTAATAGTGGCATTTCTAAAACAGTTTTGGTAAATCAAACTACACCAATAAAGAGGATGTATCATTACCATCCCAAAGATATGAAACATGATGCACCCATTCCTTTCCAACTAGGCTGCTTGTCAGTACTGGGGGGCTTATTTATGAGCCCTTGCGTCACTTTTGTGCTGCCGGTGCGTCACTTTTTGTGACACACCAGGGGCATAAAAATGTGCCTTATTGCACCATATTTACAAAGTGACGCATCTAGGTAGATGTGTCACTTTGTAAACCCCTGCGCCACATTATACCTGCGCCATGTATAATGTATGCAGTGGGGGCGTTCCGACGCAAGAAAGGGTCATCGAAGTGACGCAGGGAAATCTATAAGATTTCACTGCGCCACTTCTAGGACGCAAATGCGTCAAAATCTTACGCCTGCCTCATGGCAGGCGTAGGACTGACACAGGCACATTTCACATTGGACTTGCCCATGTGTAATGACCCACTGCTAGGTTTGCGTCACTTTTATGAACCCACTCCAGCAATGCGCCATTTTTGCACATACAGATACATCAGAAATACTGACGTATCTGTATCTCCTTGCGACATGATGTGTCATACTGTAAATATGACGCATCATTAGTGTCGCAAGGAGGGTGCAATGAAAAGTGACGCATTGCTGGTTTCTCGCGACGTGTCACTTTTCATAAATGAGGCCCTGGATATTTTAGCTGAGACGCAAGCACGCACAACTTTTGAATGGTAGATCTGCCTGTGCAGCGTGCCTCTCACGCGCGCCTGTGAAGAAAGTTCCCATCACCCTCCCGACATGCGGTGAGGTAAATAGATGCATCAGCCGGTATAAGCCCCAGTTTATCTCTTCTCAGCCAGCATTCTGCGGAATGCTTTCTTTAAAGCGTTTTTCTCTCCTCGCTAATGCACACCGGCTGACATATATTTGAAGAAGTGTTGCATATATTAATAAGTCATCAAAGCGAATGGATGCCGTCTTGGCAGCTGGCCGCAGTTCTACCACATCTAGAATCTAAAAGTAGCTTCAGTGCCACCCACGCGGCTGCCCGCGAAGTCTGCAGGAGTCTGGAGCCGGGCCCTGATGGGGGCATATTTAAAGCGCGTGGCATCTCGATCCCATGACTGGCAGAAAAGAGCCCTGTGGGCGGCGGCAGTAGCCCCGTATACACAATGAGATGATTAGCAGTGTGGGGTGTCAGAAGAGCTGCGCTCTGAGCTTTCGGAGGTTTTTGGAATATGTTCGACCACAAACTCAGCACTGTGAGGGCGCCGGTAACCATTCTGGCGCGTTTCAAAGTGCAGCGCGTGTGTGGTCCGGATTTCTTTAGGGCCTGTGCATTGTCAGGTTCTTTTGGACACTAGGGTTTACCTGATGCGGTTTTTCAAATTCCTGTTTAAGAATCCGAGTGGTTTAATTAGTTTCTCAATATTAGTACATGCACGTGCAACAAATGTAGTTTGCCCGTGCCCTGGAGGATGCCTATTAATGAATGAACATTGTGAACTTAGCGCCTTGACGCCCTCACGAGTGAGTTGTCGCGCTATATAAAATCCCCGATTGATTAATTGTGTAAAACAAAAGTGGTAGGGCACGGTGCAGAAAGGGTGAGACGGCTTCCTTGATGGCCACCATTTATTGCCTCTCTGATTTCTTTCCCATCTGAGGCACTGCCTAAGGGAAATCTTTGTCTATTCCTTCAACCATTTCAAGACAAGGTCCCGCTTCAGTATTTCCTTAACCATGTGTGTGCACTTTCCAGCACAGGCTCGGTTTAAGAATAATCCATTGGGTTCTATGTGGCCATAGTGGTGGCGGAATATGCAGATGGGAGATGCTGGCTAGCAATGTCACCTTGCAAAGGCACAGGGCTAGTGAGAATTCCATCTGCTACTTAAAGAGTACGGGTACCAACATGGCCAAACACATTTAGCAGGATACTGTGAGGCAGGCCAGCGGCGGGTCCTGTGGTGCATCTTGATAGCTTTTTGACAAATTTCACAAATACGCAACTAAACGAAGGGTGGGAAGAGGGACAGTGCTCTTTATTGCTATCATTTGAAGGTCATAAAGGAAGATAAATATATAGAGTTTTCACTGTACGTCAATCAATCAATGAATACAACTTTATTTCGACCACATTGACCATAAAAGTATACATACAATAACATACATTTCATTCAATTCAAAGATAAAGCAATGAGAAGAAATCCATTCTTCATGTGGCAATGCATGTATAACACGTAGATGTAACATACAGACAATCTATATTACAGTCAGTCCACTCCCACTAACTTCATTAAAGTGCATGTGCAGTATATGTGCAATTTACCATGCCGGGCATTATAAGCCCAGGCTCTAGCCCAATGGACATCCATTAGAGTAGATTTTTGTAAAGTGCTTGTGTCTATCAATTAAAAACTGTAAGCATGAGCATACGCCCGAGCCCGCGAGCCACCATTCAACTTGTTGGCGGTCTTGCACACTTATGCACTATTCATCAAGCCAAATATACATCAATAATATGATAAAAAAGAGCTCATAAAATTCATAAATGTTACATACAACTAAAAAGACATCCAGAGTCCGTTTAAAAATGTATAACAAAGATCAACCAGTGACTATGGGGATCAACTTCAATAATGCTCTGCGTGTACACCACATAGAGAATAAAAAGCCTGCTACTGAAAATGCTACAGGGAGGCACGTATCATATTTCAATATCCTAAAAGCCTCGAGGCGCTGCCTGGTTCCTAGATTTCTGCATAACTGAATCAGCCATCGTTTTCTCACCCTCTTATATCCTGGGCAGAAAAAAACACATGATATTCTCTCTGCTGCGTTATTGCAGGCCGGGCAGCCCAAAGTTTGTGAACCCGCCCATTTATTTGTGAAAGCACGCAGTGGCAGTACACCATGCCTAAACTGCAGATATAGCTTCCTTGCAGCAGACGGCTTAATATCATCCAGTACGGGCTCTAATCTGTACAGTTTTTTGATTTCTAAAAACACTGTGGTGAGCTTGCCTGTTGTGGTGCTCCCCTGAAGGTGGGCCAGTTTGTTCTTCAAGTAGTTCTCCTTCAATTCCTTCCTTGATACCATGGGACAAGTTACTTCTGGGTTATGCCACAAATTACCCCTTCCCATAGTATGAAAGGTGTCCCGGATAAAAGCCAGCCATGGTAGTTTCCCCACCCCTGATATACTCAACACCTCTTTCAGTTCTTCCCTATACACGGCCAATTGTGGGGTTACCCACAAACTATGCCAGAATAGAAGTGGTCTAAGGGCAGCTTCTTCTGAAATTGATCTGATCACAAGGTCTAATCGAAGCGGTATGAGGAGCGACAGATAATTGCCTTGCAAAGGTGTTCTCAACAGATCACTGACAGAACATCGACAGACAAAATATCGAGAGGACAAAATATCGGGGTCAGAATATAGACTGCAAAAATATCGACTACAAAAATATCGACTCCAAAATATCGAGTGTAAAAAATATAGACTGTCAAAATATCGAATTTTTTAAATGTCTTAAAAGTAAATTAAAAGTAATATAATAATAAATTAAATTAATTTAAACATATATAGAATACTTAAATAAACGTAAAATTGAGAAATAATTAATGTAACTTAAAAAAAATATATTTTTAATACATATATATATATACATATTATTTACAAAACATATACAATATTTTTACCGTAGGATAGCGACATGGTTACATTTACTGTAACGACTCCAGTGAGTGCAACGGTAGGTAAAGTGTTGGATAGCGTAGATGTAAAAATTACTATTCCAACTCCAGTGAGTGCAACAGTAGGGAAAGCGTTGGATAGCGTAGGGGAAAAAATTACTATTCCCACTCCAGTGAGTGCAACAGTAGGGAAAGCGTTGGATAGCGTATGGGTAAAAATTACTATTCCCACTCCAGCGAGTGCAACAGTAGGGAAAACATTGGATAGCGTAGGGGTAAAAATTACTATTACCACTCCAGAGAGTGCAACAGTAGGGAAAGCGTTGGATAGCGTAGGGGTAAAAATTACTATTCCCACTCCAGTGAGTGCAACAGTAGGGAAAGCGTTGGATAGAGTAGGGGTAAAAATTACTAATCCAACTCCAGTGAGTGTAACAGTAGGGTAAGCGTTGTATAGCGTAGGAGTAAAAATTACTATTCCAACTCCAGAGAGTGCAACAGTAGGGAAAACATTGGATAGCGTAAGGGTAAAAATTACTATTACCACTCCAGAGAGTGCAACAGTAGGGAAAGCGTTGGATAGCGTAGGGGTAAAAATTACTATTCCCACTCCAGTGAGTGCAACAGTAGGGAAAGCGTTGGATAGAGTAGGGGTAAAAATTACTAATCCAACTCCAGTGAGTGTAACAGTAGGGTAAGCGTTGTATAGCGTAGGAGTAAAAATTACTATTCCAACTCCAGAGAGTGCAACAGTAGGGAAAACATTGGATAGCGTAAGGGTAAAAATTACTATTACCACTCCAGAGAGTGCAACAGTAGGGAAAGCGTTGGATAGCGTAGGGTTAAAAATTACTATTCCCACTCCAGTGAGTGCAACAGTAGGGAAAGCGTTGGATAGCGTAGGGGTAAAATTTACTATTCCCACTCCAGTGAGTGCAACAGTAGGGAAAGCATTGGATAGCGTAGGGGTAAAATTTACTATTCCCACTCCAGTGAGTGCAACAGTAGGGAAAGCGTTGGATAGCGCAGGGGTAAAAATTACTATTCCCACTCCAGTGAGTGCAACAGTAGGGAAAGCGTTGGATAGCTTAGGGGCAAAAATTACTATTCCAACTCCAGTGAGTGCAACAGCAGGGAAAGTGTTGGATAGCGTAGGGGTACAATTACTATTCCAACTAGAGAGAGTGCAATAGTAGGGCAAGTAAATACTTAATATTTATATATAAATAATATAAACAGTAACACCAATTGCAAATTAATTAAAATATTTTACAATTGTGTAAAATATATTAAATAATCAATTTAAAATACAAATAAGAATGATTTAATAATAAAAATTACCTACTAATAATAATTATTTACCTATTAAAAATAAAATAATTAACAATTTGAAAGTATTTTTAAAAATTAACTCAATAAATTAGTTATTAAAACATGTAATTACTTACAATTAAATTACTTCACAAGCTATTCCCCTGAAAACACACAACACACTACAGAAATGAATTTAATAAAAGTAACATAATTATCAATTAATCAATTACAATAAATTTCAAAATATATATTAATTAATTACAAATTATTAATTAATGTACGATTAGTTCTAAATAAATACCAACAATTAAATTAACAGATTTAAATAATTATAATTAAATTACTTCCCACCCTATTCTCCTATAAACCCACAACCTGCTACAGATAATAAATTACTAAAATTAACATATTTATCAATTAATCAATTAAAATTATTTACCAATTATATTTTAATTAATTACCAATTAATAATTAATTAACAATTAATTCTAAATAAATAACATTAAATAAAATAACATATTTAATTAGTTATAATTAAATTACTTCCCACCCTATTCCCCTATAAACCCACAGCCCGCTACAGAAAATAAATTACTAAAATTAACATATTTATCAATTAATTAATTAAAATTAATTACCAATTATATTTTAATTATTTACTAATTATTAATTAATTAACAATTAATTCTAAATAAATACCAATGAAGAGAATAACATATTTAATTAATTATAATTAAATTACTTCCCACCCTATTCCCCTATAAACCCACAACCCGCTACAGAAAATAAATTACTAAAATTAACATATTTATCATTAATAAATTAAAATTAATTACCAATTATATTTTAATTAATTACCAATTAATAATTAATTAACAATTAATTCTAAATAAATACCAATGAATAGAATAACATATTTAATTAATTATAATTAAATTACTTCCCACCCTATTCCCCTATAAACCCACAACCCACTGCAGAATTATATTACATAAAAAATAAAAATTAATATTAACTTACCTTAAATTCGAAATTTTTGTTGTCTATATTATGTCTAGACGATATTATGTCCATTCTATATTTTTGATTCGATATTATGTCCATTCTATTCAATATTAAAATTTTCTGGTCGATATTTTCGTAGTCTATATTATGTCTAGTCGATATTATGTCCATTCTATATTCTTTACTCGATATTATGTCTAGTCGATAATAAAAACTCTATATTTTGACTCTACACCGTTCTCAACTTTTACTAGACTGGCAAGGAGACGGTGGCCCCAAATTTCAGCCCCATATAAGGCAGCACCTCTAGCTTGCGCCCTGTAGATTTCTACTACCGGGCCCACATGTTTTTGGATAGAATTTCGGAATACCTTTGTCAGGCCCCCGTTGTTGTTGTTAACTTCAGACTGGCATTTTTAAGTTTGTGCCTTCCAGTCCATTTTTTCTGTAATCGTGATACCAAGATACTCAAAAACAGTTGATGTGGTAAAAGCGCATAATGCACGTGGTTTCATCATTAAACTCATAATGCGTGCACACAGTAATGTGTGCAGAGACTGTCTCTGCACACCATGCCCTGCAATTTACATAGCGTTATATGCCAACAATATTTAGGTCTTCCATTTTTTACCAAAATAGAGTACATTTTGGTTCTGCATCTACATTAAATTTTAAATAATGATATGAAAAAATGAAAATGAAAATATAATAAATCATAATACTTTTAGCTTTGTATCTGTCATGCTTTATTTTAATTTGACTCAAATCTCTTCAAGTGTTCAACGTGTCAACGTGCTTTTAGAACATTTGAAGATATGTAGTTTTGCAATAATGGTGTTATGTGCATCTCAGTTTTTAATGTGGTCGTGCTGTAGTCTCACACTCTGTAGGCAGTGACAGGACACTAAAAGATAGGGCTCTGTGTTCAAACAAACTAGCAGTAGTTAATCGGAAGTCACTGTCTGATATTTTATTCTGTGTTTGAAACCACAGTGCCTCGTTAAGGTTTTTTATACATTCCAGCGCTCCTTTGTGGTCATATGGGTTCATTCCTTACCTTCCTCAGAGCTCGTCCACAACCGTATTGAAAGACGTGTGAGTGCAGGACCACATGCTTGGTTTGTTCTTCCTGTTGCACACTGGACTTTCTGACCCCATTATTCCAGCAACAGTTCACTGTGTACTTTTTCGCATGCCTCTTGGCAGTACCTTTAAAACTGAAGGTGCTGTAGCGTAAACGTGTTGAGCCTCATAAATTATTTTAACTGCTCAAAAGAAATTATCTCAGAATTACCTCAGCTACCACATAATCCCATTAGGTCCTCCAATGGATCTTGCTCTTTGCTGAAAGGGACATGAATACTTAGGGGATGATCAATTATTATATGATGACCTGGAATAAGATCACTGTTAACATTTAATTTATTACTGATGGAATTTCCCTGAATAAATCTACCTTTAGGAGTGATTTATGCCAAAATGTATCTTTATCAAATTTGAAATGATTAACATGCAAATCTAATTTTAAGAATTGGAAGAATTTAATAAGCATTAATAAACTGTGAAAAACAATCTGAATGGAGTTATTTTAAGGAATTGAGCCTATAGAAAGCAATTATCTCTCATACAAACCCTATGGAGCAAAGGTCAGTAAATCAACAAATGACCAGTTCCAGTTCATGGACAGGATTGTCTGCCCCTGTCCAAACTGCAGCATCAATGCCACAGCTGTTTGTTGAAAAGACTCCACCACACAAGCATACCAGCCGGCAGCAAACACAGTATTTTGTCACAGTTTGCGTTGTTTCTGGAAGTCCAAATCGTCAGTCTCTGTATCGCAGAAGGGTGGAGATGAGAGAAACAGGAATAGGAACTACCCCTGTTTAGAGTTTAGGCAATTATACTCCATCGATTTCTGGTTAACACCCCTTGACATCACCAAATTTGTCAGACCAATCTGTCCCATTGGTCAGTTTCAGTAGGATAAGATGATGTAGTAGGTAAAAGTATACAAATCCAGAAGAATTAAGTCATCTATTAATTTGCATTTTCCATAGGACCACTGTACTTTGTCACATGATTGGATGGGACACTTTTAATAGACGAGTTCATATTCTTATCCTTTGTCAGTTCTTTCCCAAGCATGTGCTCTAGGAAGTAGCAATTTTGTTGCAAGTCTAGTGAAGTAAGCAACATAAGTGAGAGGGATTATGGAGTGCTAGAGCACAAGTAGAAACTTTACAAAAGGTTTCCATAAGCTTCAGACTATTCAGTTAAAAAATTCCTGCATGGAAAGGGAAGCAAATTTTAGGCCTTCATGAGTCATAGCTTGTGACAATGAATTTGTGCTAAAATATGTATCTCACAGTATTGAATATAATGCATTAGTTCTCCAATTACGCAGTTGAATGATTTGTATCTACATCATGTAAGTATAAAGCAGCCCTAAATATTTTTTTAACACTTTATTATTATTTTGCATATTAATTTGCAAGTCTACTCACGTTATTGGTTATTACATGATTCAGGATTCAAAAGCACATTTAAAATAAACATTTACATAGCACACATTTTTATAGCATCTGTTTTCTCATCAATTTCAATGCTCACATTACACAATCTAATGTTAATGACAATTTTCTTAAAACAACTTTATTCTTATATAGAAATTTCTATGTTATTGTTTGTTTACTACGTTTCATTTATGCGTAAAGAAAACTATATATTTGTTAAACTTTTCATTAGCTTATTTGCATTTAAATTTCATAACAAACCTGCAAAATTGAGCCATCGCAGTATTATTTTTATCCTTATCTGATGTCACATTTATAAGGCAGATGTCTTCATTAGTTTTAGCATAGTCTGTGCTAAGGCTTTTAATTCATCATAGTATCCACATTGGCTATCTTCTACTTTAATTTCCGCTTTCTTTAGCTTTATCTCCGTAATTTCATTCTCAAATTTTGTATGTTTACAATATCTAAAAATCATTATTATTATTATTATACCAAAAGCAATATTAGTATAGGTGCTAATATTTTCCCACTAAACTACCTCCCAATGGTGCAAACCATTTTCTCACAGAGGTGAATCCTTTCCAATAGATTCCCATGCATCATCAGCTTTAAATTCAGTCAATTCTTTTCCCAATTTAGTAATGTTGCTGATCTATCCCCTCAAACCTTTACTTTTGTCAGAGATATAAGTAAAAAACTGTTGGACTTTTAGCACGCAACAGATTCCGCCATCTTTTGCGATTAGGATGTCTAATGCAAGTCAGTGGCGGCTGGTGACATTTAAAAGTGGTGAGGTGTAAAAGTTGCGTTGTAGCGAGCGATCACAGTGAGCGAGCCCGGAATATATCAGGAGGGATTCGAGGGGGTTTTCCCCCCGAGGAAATTTTGAAAAAAGAGCAGCCAAATGGTGCATTTTCAAGGATATTTTATTTCAGAAAGCAAGAATGTTAATAAAGCAATTCGGAAAGTGTAGCAATTATATTGATATAGAGATTTTGTATGATAATATAATGTAGGTTGCTTTTTATCAATATAACCACAGATCTTCATTACAGACTTTGAGATAAATAACAATGAGTACCTCACATATTTCACGTATATTGAGGTAATACAAGCTACTGTGATTTATTGGACCGAACATGTTGAGACAGCAAGCAATAAACAGTAACAGGTAGTGGGGCACCTTACAAGGCACTGTACGTCTCATTGAGAGAAACCAACCATATAGTGAACATTAAACAGATTGAATTTAGGCATAATACGTTATAGACCATTAATTTCAGCGTCTCCAATATCTGTACAGCAGATAATAAACAACCGTGCAGGTCACAAACGAGCAGCATTCAAGAAATGGCAATCTGTTCAAGAAATGTTTGGATTAACAAATTGTTTACTTTTTGTAGACAAAATCAGCACATCTGTCTTTAAAAGTAGCGAACTTCTCACTAACTTGAACGTTAAAGTCTGGTATTCTTTTAACTAGGTCTCTCTCTATAGAGAACATTGCTAAAGCATTCAGTCTTTTCTGAATCATGGTGTTCCTCAGGAATGTCTTAATTCTGTTTAAAGTGGAAAAACATCGTTCCTACTCTGCTGTTGTCATAAGATTAGTAATGACTATTTTTAGTAAAGCCACTGTCTCTGTAAGTGACTTTTCCATATTAAGTGTCTGAATTAAAGCCAGTAGAATAATGGTACCAGTGCTCTGCCAGTATACACTCATTACGTACAGTACAGTCAACTCAGTTTTCAGGTCCTCTGTGTTGAGAATAGGATAAGCTTCCACAGCCTCATTCAGAGCTTGCTCAGAGAAGGATTGATCATATTTCGTAAAGTGTTCACTTTGCAATAATGCAGCACACACCAAATGCTTTGTAAAAGAAAAACATTCTTGTGCTTGCACAATTATAATGTCACATATCTCCTTTGCAATAGGACCAGACTGTTGATGCTTTTCCTGCGGTTTGAAAAAGTAGAATCCTTTGGCAGTCTGCTATCTATATTTTCAACCCCATCTCTCACTTTGCTCATGCTGCTGACAAACAGACTGGGCGCTCTTTGCACAAAGACAGTAGCTATTTCTCATTTTTGTAACTGGTTGTACAAATTGTCAACATGAGTCATTATATTGTGAAATAAAAAAAGTAAGAACTGAAACTCTCTGTCTTGTTGTGCTCTAGCAAAGCCACAGGCTTCATTCCGACTTTTGAATTAAAAGTCTTCATTGGCTTCTATGGCATCAAAACATTTCTCAAGATCATCCCTATGTTGATATATTAGGTTGATTGTACATATGTTAAAGTTCCAACAAGTTGAGGGTCCCCTTGGTAGCCTTTGGGCCACAATCTCCTGAAGTGCTTCCGTTCTTTTTGGGGAACGTGAGAAGAATGCTGCCATCACTCCTACATCAAAAAGAAAATGTGTGCCTCGGAGATCTTTGATACTGCCTGTTGCATAGTAAGATTAAGTTGGTGGGCATAACAGTGCACATAATGAGCATTAGGGTATGCATCTCTAATTCTTTTTCGGTATTCCCCAGAGGCTTCCACTCATTATGGATGCACCATCACAGCTTTGTGCAAGACGTTTTTTTTGAGGCAGCTCTGGAAAAATCGAGTTCAGTTCACACAGTATATCGGAATTAATGGTTTCTGCACTAGAGTTTCTTAAATGTGTGACACCATAGAACCTCTCCACAACTTTACTGTCATCAAGGTATCGAAAGACTGTGTTTTTGTAGCCACATTAGTGGTGTCATCAGCCTGAATAGCCACAAAGTCTGTGTTTTGCACCTGCTTGACAATATGGCTTCTCATAATTTCTAGCATACTCTCAAGTAGTTCATTTTGTATCGGTTTAGAGGTGCCCTTAAAGACTGTAGAAGTTGCTAAATGTGCTTCCATTTCATTGTCTACACTTGCTATTAAATCCACAAGGCCTCTAACTATATATCAGGATTAGAGGAACTTTCAGATTCATCATGGCCTCACAATGCCAGTTTGAAAGCACCACAGAAACAAATGCAATCAATTATTTTTGATAGTATGTGTCTATTCCTATCAACTTCATCATTGTGTTTCTGTATTGTATGCATAATTTATGTGGTGCTCAATCAGTGTGTCTCCCAACATTCCCAGTCTCCTAAGGTTTTCCATATAGATTCTTGTTTGTGCATGCTTCTTTATTTTGTCTGACAAATGCTTCAAGTCTGTTACTCCTTTTTTTGCCCAAGAAATGTTACCACCATACAGCAAGCAGGGGAAGCAGAACAGAGAACTTGTTGATCCGCACCCTGTAAACCAATCGACTTTTTTGTACCAGTTGCTTGAGAATGTACGTTTGTAAGTCTTCCCTCTGTCCTGGGAAATTTGTTGTAGTTTTAGGTAGGGCAGATCAGGTCCTAATTGCTTATTTTTAGTTTCTCTTCAAGTCTAAGTCCAAAGAAGGTCCTTGCAAGTAGCTGTTGTACTGTATTCATGCTGATGCTGTCTTACCAATAGTAAGTGTAAAATTGATACTTGTATAGCGCACTACTCACCCGCAAGGGTCTCAAGGCGCTTGTACAAATACCGCTGTGGAACCCATCCTGGCTTTCCATGTGAGGCGTCCACTCCTGGGCAGCCCCAAGGTGGAGGCGAGGCATTCTTAGCATTGTGGGGGCCGTTGTGGAGATTAAGAAAGCTATTGCCCAGAGTTGCAGAGTGGGACTCAATGATTGGAATAGGCACCAAGGCGAGAATAATCAGGTCCGTGGAATTTTGAGCCCAAGACCCGCCGAGGCGGGGAATTGAACCCTGGTCTCGGGCTAGACCTCTGCATCAGGGTCTGCCGCTCTAATCATTGAGCCACACTTCTCCACTAGTAAATAGTAAAGTAACCTGTCAATAATCATAGTACAATGTATAAGGTTTGGTGCAATAATTTCAAATTTGCATATGTGTGCGATACTGGTTGCTGAAGGCACTGAAACAGACACTGCTCGATGGCCTATAACAAAGCAAGGGATAGATGGTGCCTTTAACAACCATTGTAGCCCAAAGCACAGGGCTATAAGGCTATTAGTAGATTCCATCCACTGAGGGTACTATGTTCAAAATTAAGGGAGAAGAAGGATTACACCCGCCCTTATTATCCCTGAGCCAATTCACCCATGCTCACAAAGCACTCCACAACACCAGACCAGCATACCTTAACGAACGAATCGCCCTCTACACCCGAACCGCCAGCTTCGCCCTGCTGACCTCGCCCTCGCCACCATCCCCCGTATCCGACGAGCGACCGCTGGTAGCAGGTCTTTCTCACACCTCGCCACCAAGACATGGAACACCCTACCCATCCACCTGCAGCAGACCCAGGACCTGCTAACCTTCAGGAGACTTCTCAAGACCTGGCTGTTCGAGCAGTAGCAGCCCCCCCCCCCCCCCAGTGCCTTGAGACCCTCGCGCGTGAGTAGCACGCTTTACAAATGCATTGATCGATTGATTGATTGTCTTCAATGGAGCTATCAACATTAAAATCTATCTTTTAATATTGATTACACAGTTCCATGCCTTAAATTGATATTGATGTGTGTCCACCCCTTCCACCATGTAGAGTGATCACATACATAGCCCTAACTCCAAGCATCACTTTCCTTACCATTAACAATGGTGTTTGCTGGGTTGTAGGGGTGAAAGAGCAGCAAAGGAGGTTGGGGCCTCTTGTTCTTTGCCTAGAAATTAGGCAATGCTTGTTGTCAGGCTTTGCCAGATGCTGAAAATAAAAATATAACAATTTAGCCAACCAAACACAGATGGTCCTCTCACAGATGAGACAGTGCACCTCATCCTTCACATGGTTTACATAATGAGGTTTAAAAAGTGGACTGGTTGACTACTTGTATTCTGTGGTTTCTAACTCTGCAATAAAAACAAATTAAAAAAAAAATAATGAGGTTTAAAAAGATGATTTCAGCGCACAGGTGTAAAACTGGTTCCTGGACCACAGACCCTGGCCCGGCTTCACTGGCAACATCCAATGGTCCCTAATAAGGCCACATCAGTTCTGGGTTGCTTGTGCTCCAGTTCAGTGAGGAACTGGCCTGACAGTTGTGGATAGACTGTTCCCACTAGAGCAGGGAAAAGACTGATTTGCTTATGGCTAGGTCCAAACTGAGGTGACATGGGGTGCAAAATAGCAATGGACTGGGATATAGCTCAGAGGAATTACCAGTGGCTAAGATGAATTCAAGCATTTCATCCATCCCTTTTTTTATACTTCCATGCAAAATAAATCACTAATTACTGGTAAACACCATTTTAACTGGTGGACATGAAACACTTTTTTCTGCTTTACTTTGATTTATTAGAACGTAAAATAATTTCTCGTGAAACGTATGCGTTCTGTGGGGCCCTTATTATATATATATGCAGGCTAAAATGTAGTAAACGCCAGGCAGCAATGGCACAGAATATGCTGTAAAAGTTGCTGCTAACCAGACTGACAATTAATTAGCCTCTGCTACCACATAATTTGCCATTCTTGACGCAAAATTGAGAGGACAATACCAACACAGTCCTCCATCACCTCATAATCACAGTGGGCCTTCGCAGAAGAAGCTGAACGCAAAGCCAGCTAAATTTCCACCTATAAATGTAATTTCCAACTTAAGGTTTGCCTCCAGACTTACGACTGATAAACTGTAGCATAGCAATTGAATAGTGGAGAATCCTCTGGTGGGAATTACCTTACTATCTATCACCATCTAAACAAGGCCTCGACATACAGCCTTTAACCCACCTGCTTTGTCGCCTCGCAGTGTCCGCCAGGAAGAGTCTCACCCCTGCATCTGTGCTACCTCTTCTCAAACAGTGAACCAACGCCTCATACCCATGTCCCTTTCAGCAGTCTTCAAAGAGTTAATTTGTACCCACACACTCCAACCAGCTGTCACCCTGCCTGTTGCACCTCGATTCGCCTTCTGAGATTTAAAAAAGAAGACTTTTTGTGCAGACAACGCAGAGTTGTTGATCTTGTAGCGCTTTGACCACTGTTAAACTTGAGGCCCGGGCATAGAGTCAATTTAGTTTGCAAAGTTGCCTCTGGGCACACTGATCTCACCAGCTCAACACTGACAAGGAAGTAACGTTCATGACGGAATGGCACAGGTACAAGGGAAGAGGTGAAACTAAACAATGTGACCCTAGGTAAGAGGGAAACCCCTTTTACATGCTCTCTCCTGGAACTGCCCAAGTGCTGCGCATGTGTGTGATTGCACAACTTTAAACAACACAGAGGAAGCAAGTGAAATACAGCAGTAAAGGGTTGATAATGAAATTTAGTTTAAGGGGGAGGGGGCGGGCATGGCTCCAAGGGAGACCTTCAATTCTACAGATCTTTCCCTGTTAAAATGAAAAAGACAGGGGCGGATGTAGCCAACCTTAAACACTATAGGCCCAGATCCCCTTTCTGGCTAAGATTTTGGAGCAACATGTCCTCACAATATTGTCATCTTTTATTGAGGAACATAATCTACCTCAAGGGAGGCAGGCTGGCTTCAGGGCCTTTCACAGCACTGAACTTTTGATGGTGGCCATGCGCGATGAGCTCAGAACTAGAGCTTATAATAAAGACGTGAGCGCACTGATTTTGTTAGATCTGTCGGCAGCGTTTGACACGGTCAATCATGCACAACTCCTGCTGAGACTTGCTAATTTGGGCATCAGCGGACTGGCCCAGCAACGGATTGAGTCCTTTCTGTCAGGAAGGTCCCAAAGGGCCCAATTGGGTGACGAAATATCAAACAAGGGCGACCTTACTTGTGGAGTCCCCCAGGGATCAGCTCTGTCTCCTCTTCTGTTCAATGTGTATCTGGAACCACTAGTGGCAGCACTAGCTGCTATGGACTGTCAAGTATTTAATTATGCAGATGATACTCAACTTATTCTGCAAATTAATAATTTCGTGCAAGCTCAGACTCAGAAGATTCAAACTGGCATCAAAAGGTGGCCGAGCGTTCTCGGTCCAAATTCTCCGAATATGGAATGAAGTACCGGAGAACCTTCGGAAAGACTCTGCCCTTCTTTCCTTTAGGAAAGACCTTAGGACATATTTCTTCAGGCAAGCCTGGTTACAGTATAATTCTGCATGTGCCTGGGACTCTTGTGGCTACCTGAGTTTTCTCTATAAGCGCTAAGAGACCTGCAGGTGATTACGCGCTATATAAGCTGCAATTAACATAACATAACAGGCATGGTTTTGGCCCGTCTGAGCTATTCTTCCTCGAGAGGCCATAGCCTATAGGGGTCACTGACCCACTGGCCTTTTTTTTAGTTGAGGCTCTGTTCGGTGGCTAATCAGTGCAGCCACTGTTCAGTGTTGCCCATTTGAGGGGGAGTGGGAAGTATTGAATAGTGGGGGTAAAAAAGTAAGGCACTTTAAAGGCAGGGAGAGCTACCGACTGTATGAAGGTAAAGTGCTGTAGAGAAAGCACTGCAGAGAACCCCTTCTCTATAGCACTATCTACTATAAGGAAGAGCTGACTGCAGAAGGCGAACTAACCATGGAAGGAGGTTATCGTGGAGGGCTGCTCTCGGAGGTGGAGGGTGCTCTTGGAGTGGCGAGGAGGGCGTCACATTGAGTGGTCATCTCAAATACAGGGGGGACTCTGCTGGGGGTACCATTTAGTATGGTGGGTTTAGAAGGTAGCCAGTGCATGGATGTCAATTTACTGTGAAGCAGGGAACATTTGCTACAGTAACACACGTAAGGCAAGTGAAACTCATCTCAGCAAAGTGAGCACTTAACAAGTGAATGGAAAAGAAGATAAATTTACACGCATTATTATGAAAACAGGCCCAAAACGCATTATATTTAATGGAATGCAGTTTTTCAATGTAGCTCAAACTTTATCCAGCATAAAACCAGTTGCATTAATTTAATGCAACTGCTTTTATGCTGTATAAAGTTTGCACTACAATATAAAACTGCATGTGCCATTAAATATATAATGCATTTTGGGGTTGTTATCATAAAGTATTACTTTATGTTTGCCAGCACTCACTGTCTAAATCCTAGCCTGCACTACTGGTCGACTTGATGATCAGATGATCAGATCTTCTTTGTCATCGAATCAAATCATTCAATTGAAATCAATCAAGGCTGAGGCCCACGACGGTCAGGAGGGACAACACCCGAGCAGTAGCACTGAACACGAGGTGTGGTCTGACTCGAGGAGGCTCCAATGTCATGCTCTCTCCCTCCCACCCTGAGGGGGAGGGAGGAACTGACAGACAGCAGCATGCTGGCTGAACAGTCCAGCAACGTAGAAATAGCCAATCACTGCATGGCTTCACAATAAGCCATGACAGTGATTGGTTATACACTGTGTTAGTGCAACCCACGTGCAGCGCCTCACAATGCTCACTGCGGAGAGGCCTGGGCCGCCTGGCAACCGCTGCGTGCATCTCAGCCAATACAGACACTGCCCCAGCAGTGCCAGGATTAGCTTGAACAGTGATACTCGCTGCTCATTAGGAATCTGGGGGCTGCAGCATGGAACAACCCTCGCTCTTCTAATGTGCATCCTAGTGCGCATGTTCAAGTTGATCGGAAAAATTACCAGCCCTAAACAGAACATGCGCACTCTTGCTACACGCTCCGCTGACCTGATATCAATGTCATTCATCACGACTTCACTGACAGAACTCCTGCTGCCCCGTTCCCCTCCGAGCCGACTGTCTCGAGCATGGCCCGGTGACCGGTCGGCCCTGGATTTATTTAATAAAAGTGAGTGACGGCTTGTGTGACGCTTGTTTGAATGCCTGCCTCAATATTAGTGGGGCAACATCTAAGCACCCTATGGACGCACCGCCAGTGATGCAAGTCTGTTTTGTAATACCATAAATCTGATAGTAACCATTTCAGTATTTATGGCACGGAAGCTTCCTGCTGTAACAGTTGATAAACGATCCACTACAGTAGAGAGTCTTCTAATTTTTTGAGAATTTATAATCACCCCTACTGATGGTATCATTGCACCAAAAATATCCCTAATTATTACAGCAGCGCTTAAGCCCTTTTTAAATTAGTGTGTTTAAATTTGTTGTTTCCACTAGCTTGACCCACATGATACATTTTTGGAAATACTATTCCCACATAGCAGCATCAATGCCAATGTTTTGGCAACCTATAATAGGCATTTCTCCCACAAATTTAGTACACCCCTGGGAAAACATGATTTGATCCTCCAAGACATAAACCCCTACCTCCCACAATTTGGAAGGTATGATCACATTCACTGAAACCAAAAAATTTATGGTTAAATTAAGTTTTGCGTCTCAATATGCATAGGTCATTAGTTACAATTCTATCATTCTTTACTTCCAATATTATAGTAACAAGGGTAGATTTAATTTCATAATTCACATAGGCATGATGAAGAAGGTTTAGAACAATAAGTAACAGTACGATAATAATAGAAAAAGCAGCTAAAAAGCAAGCACAGATAGGTTTATGTTTTGACGAAACCGGGTTTGGATTTCCTATCTCTCCAAAAAAGAAACTCATATTTCCCACTGAGTTTTGAGAATGCTTTATAACATAGGATTTTGCAGCAAGTATATATTTAAGCTCAGCAAAACAAACTTTTCCTTGCTCCTCTCTCTGTCGCAGTTCACAAGTTTCAATGGTTTGTGATCATCTGGTGTGTTTGGTTTCTTCAATTATTCTTAAGCCATTTCCTTGTATTCTTCTGCTTTGCAAAAGTGTCTCTTATAACGGTTCCTCAAGGTGGTTTTTGTGAGTTTAGATTCTTGAAGCAAAAAGCATGATATGCTCTCTCCCAGTTATTTGCTGCTGCTAAATAAGTCCACTCCGGTGCAGCATATCTCTGACTTGGTACTTTAGCTCTTTCCGACTTTCTCTCTGTAGTCTCATCATCGTCTGTGTCACTTTGTTCAGTTTGACTTGAGATTTCAATTAACGTTGAAGGCATTTTGCCTTCTGCCAAGACTTGCCTCAATCTGCCATTTCCTCTGGGTCAATGGTCTCCACTTATCAATCACTTTTTGCTGCCACTGTTCACAACAGTTGAGTACTTACTTGCCTTAGTCACGTCGCCCTCCACCAGTCCTATATTACCTACAGGGACTGACTCTCTCGGACCCTCTCCTGAACCAGTGCTTCAAGACCCAGTAGTTGGCCCCCTTCTATTCTGTCACTGAACTGAGTTAGACGTCTCACTGTGACAGCCGGCAGATCCACTGCAGGTACTGCATTTTTAAAGGGACATGGAACTCGGTGAGTAGAGCAGCGTGCACCCAGTTAGGCAGACCACCACATTTGACAGCAGTTGTGGTAACAAGCATTACTTGATAAAGGCCTATGCCAACGAGGCTCAAAACTCATTTTGGGTACATGCTTCTTGACTAGTACCCAGACTCCAAGGCACCGGTCATAGCAGTGCTCCTGTTGTGGTGAATTGGCAGCTTCCTCAACCTGGGGAGACACAGAACGGACCATATCAGCCAATCCTTTACAGTAATTAAGTACCAAATCATCAGTTATATTCACTAGGGGCCGGATGTAGGTCGGTCGGTAACGGCCGAAAATCGGCATTTTCGGCCGTTACCGACCGAGATACACAAAATGGTATGTAGGGCCACATATTTTACAGATTCGGTAAATTTACTGATCAGTAAATTTACCGAATCTGTAAAATACCGAATCTGTATTTTTACCGATTCGGTAACAATGAGATGTAGGTGGGACTCTTCTGAGTCCCACAAGCCTTACAGAATTGGTATTTTACCATGAAATCCAACTTCATGGTAAAATACCGATTCCGGTGTGCATGCACATGTGTGCATGCACACCTGTGCCATATGACAGGCAGACCTGCCCTTAGGGCAGGTATGCCTGCCACATGGCCCCCGAATCTTTTTTGGGGGTTCTAGAGGGTGTCAAAGTGACACCCCCTGCACCCTTGTCAAAATCGGTATTTACCGATTCGGTAAATACCGACCGGTAATGCCCCATTCATTCCTATGGGCTTTAAAGCCCATAGGAATGAATGGGGCATTACCGGTCGGTATTTACCGAATCGGTAAATACAGATATTTACCGATTCGGTAAAAGGAACATCTGGATGTTCCTACATATCCACCCCTTAGATTTACCGATTTTTAATTACCGAATCGGTAGAATTCGGTAATTAAAAATCGGTAAATCTATTTTACCTACATCTGGGCTTAGATGATTTCCTGGGACTGTAGATTGTCTCAAAGCCATCCCCATTATCGTCTCCTGTGGGGACAGTCCAGTTCTTCTGTCTGGGATACTTCTCAAACTCATCAACACCCAGGATAAAGCATATAGCCATTTCAGAGAGGTGGACGCACACACCTTTGCAAAACAGGGCTTTAGTGTTACATTCACTTGCTCGACTACTTCAGACGCCTCTGGACATTATGCACAGTGTAACTTCTGTTCAATTTGTAATGCTGCACAAAGCATTCATATCATCTGAATATTGAAATGTGTTCCTCTACCTGACTCCAAAGAGGTCTGAAAACCAAACCGCGGTACAAGCTCTCTAAGGAGTAGCTTTCCTACAGTTAGACATACAATCACTAAAACATATTTTGTCAATTTCACGTAATCAGTGTATATTTCAATTTCTGTTACTTGATACAGCTAACATGTGTTTAGTTGTTCGGTAAATCATTCCTTACCTTTTTGAGGGCTGTTTAGAACAATAAAGGCCTCAAGAAGTTTATCCGTCTGCTCAAATAGCATTCATATGAGAGTATATCCAAATTGCGGTAAATAGTCACTGGGAATAGTTTTGAAGCGCCTCAGGAGTGTTTACAACCGCTCTAATGGTTTCATAAAGTACATAAGCGTAGTGTCAATAGGTGCTCGAAGAAATGGGTAACAAACACGGTGAATAAGCCAATGAGCTTCCCTCATGTGATCTTCTTGGGGCCTTTATTGTTCTAAGCAGCCCTGAAAAAGTCACGGTATGATTTACTGAACAACGAAACACTGATTATGTGAAATTGATTAATTTTTAACTCTGTAATGAATCTGGTTTGACATATTGGCTGTAAAAGAATTGGATATCGATTGACCCAAACTTAATTCTCTGGATTAAAAGTGGACATCGATAACACTTGTGTTGAACGACATTATTGACTTTGGACTTCTGAGTGCGCTCGGATTGGAGTTCTAATGTGCATTCCCAAAAACATGCAAACTTCTTTTTGAGTTCTTGGCAGGTTCATTTGCAGAATGGCAGTAATCTGATCTTGTGACACCTTTCTGACTCTCAATGGATATCCAAGGTAAAGGACCTCCCTCCTGCAAAGCTGTATCTTTCTTGGTGACACCTTATGGCCACTCATTGCCAGATTATTCAGTAATGCAATAGTGTCACATATGCATGCCTCCTGAGTACCTTACTCTACCAACAAGTCGCCAATATACTGTACCAGAACAAAGTGATTTGACAGTACCAATGACTCCAAATTCCTTTTCAATATTTGATTGAAAATGGAAGGGCTCTGTATACCCTTGTGGAACTTGGCCCCATTCCAAGACACAGTTCCCCAACCCGAATGCAAATAAAAATTGGCTATCCGAGTGAAAATAGATGGAAAAAAGGCTTGACACAAATAAATGACAGAAAACTACTCAGCTTCACAAAGAATCTGATATTGTATCATGGCTGGATTTGGCACGTTTGGGTAACATGGTATCACAATCTGGTTAATTTTGTGCAAATCCTGCACGATCCTATACTTAAGTTTGGTTTCTGAATTCCCATGATAGATGAATTACATGGGCTTCCCATGATTTCTTTCAAGATTCCCTGTTCAATCAGTAACTCAATCAAAGGTGTTTTACCTGCAATGGTCTCAGGACTCAGATTATATGGGGGAGTTTGAGAACATTTCACATTTGGTTTCAAAGTGATTCGTATTGGAGCTACTCCTTTGATCAGCCCTATATCCTTGCCTTTGAAATCCCAAACCTCTAGGAACACAGTGTCTCTCAATTCCAGGGGTAAATCATTGCTTGTTAGAAAAGGAAATAACCCCTCAACTCCTTCTATTGACATTTTGAGTACAATAACGTCATCATTGGTATGGAATTCTATTCCTTTCGGAGTACAAAAGATAGAGCAATTCAATTTGCACAATAGGTCTCGACATACAAGATTTATTGGTCTGTAATCACATATCATACATTTGTGCAAATCCTCAGGTGATCCAATTTGTACTGTAACAGGTTCAGATACCTGTATTGACATTAATTGGCTTGAAACTCCTACAACTTGGATTCTTTCTACAGAGAGTGGTAGGTTTGGAACTTATGCTGTTTTCACAGTGGAACAGGTAGCACCAGTGTCAACAAAGAACAAAATAAGTGTTTCATTTACCTTGCCATCCACTTAAGGACCACTCTGGTCTACCCCTAAGGATGCGCCAAAAACGCATTCCTCCTCCTCCCTCAGGCACCATCATTGGAACAAATCAGAATCACTGTCATCAATCTGTATTAGGTATTGTTGGGGTCACATTTAAATTTGTATCAATGTGATAATTTGTATGAAATCCCATGTTCGCATTATGCTTCAGCACTTGACCATTCAACTGAGGCATAGGGGCATGTGGCATAGCCAAATGTAGATGTTTCTGCCTTTTAGCCTGCTGATTCTGTATCTTACAGCTTGCTTGGGCCGGTGTAATTTTAACTTGCGCTACCTGTCCATTCATCTGATTCAATGGATTGAACCTACACCCCGCTTCCAATGCCCGAACGTGATGTAAATATGATATGGGGGAGTCTTTTTCAACATTTCTATCAAAACCCCTTTTCCTCTGCCTTGGGCTGTCACATTTTCTTGCTGTCCCCCAGCTACTCCTCGCATAGTAGTATTTGTTTGGCCAGTTCCCTGTACTAATGCAGAACAATAGGTACCAACTCCCACATAACCTTTATTCGCTGCCTACATCTGAACTAACGTGCATGTTTCCTTCAATCTTTTATGCTTGGAATCCACTTCATATCTTCAATACTTTATTTAATATATAATATTGTCTATGGGCTTGCTTTGCCAACAAATCAAGTGCTGCTGTATCATTGCACTTCTTTCGGGTCTTAATCCATACATGAATCTATATATAAAATGTCCCATATCTTTACCAGTCACATTCTCCATTCCACTATATTGTTTAAATGCCTGCAAAAGTCTCTCATAATACTCATGTACTGTCTCTTTTAATTCTTGTGTCATCCTGTCAGTTTTTACCCAATCAGTCTCCTTTGGGGAAATTTGTGCTTTTAAATAAGTAATGACCTGATTATATTTTCTCATTACTTCAGGTGATGGTGCACCAGTTCTCGAATCTCTCACAGGTTCTGTCTCTGGCCAATGTACAGCAATATTACACTCTGTCCAGAAATCACTTTGAACCACAATGTCAAACAAAGTATCCAAATCCTTCAACAAAACCTTTGAAATTTTCACAATTCTCTCAACTTGTCTATACCATTGATACCATTGAACCTCTTTCTCTCTCGACTTTGGGACTTCATTTCTAAAGGGCAATTTGTCTGGTCTAATCCAATGAAGATGAGCATACTCTTCTCCTGGCACCTCTCACAATGGAAATATTTTATTTTCTAACTTTTCAGTTTCCCCTTTGAACATTGGGCACATTGGCATGGTTGCATTTCGCTGCTATCTTTTTAGCCCATCTGACTTCCCATCTCTCTAACACACCCCATTTCCTAGGTGTTGACAGTAATTCTTTAATCTGTCATCTTTTTTCCAATGTGTTTAAACTCTTCAGATCCTTGTCACTAAAATCCAATCAATATGTTTTTTGTAATGCTTTTGATTCCTGTATACCCACAAGGCAAACACAAGGAGATGATGGACGGAGCGTTGAAACTTTCCAGACACTCACCCCCAGTCACTGATCTGAGTTGAATCCATCATCGTTCTTTAGTTCACTTCACCACCTCAGTTCAGACCCAACCATATGCAAATCAATCTTGGCCCTTTCCCTCATGGAAACTGTAGGAAGGTGGATACCTGACTATGGTTACCCCCAGCTTTTTGCCTGGTGTTTTGCTGGTTTTTCAACTTAGTTGACCTGGGACCCTGCTATTCAGGGCCCCAGGCCTACTGCTCTCTCTCTAAAATGGATTCCCTGTACCTTAGGTACATATCCAATTGGTACTGGGCCACCTTATCAGACCCTGTAACTCAGGGCATAGGTGTACCCAGGGCCTACCAGGGGCTGCAGCATGTATTATGCCACCCCTGGCTGGCCATCTAAATCTGACAAAACTGGCTGCACGACAGCTAGGGCAAGGTGGTGTAATCACCCTTTGCTTTAGATATAGTATACCTATATCTAACCCTAAAATGGACACACAGATTCCTATCAGTCACTCCTATGGCAGGCCTTGACAATCCTGAAGGCAGAGTGCTTGGAATCGTGTGAGATGGTGCTCTGGCATGAGCTGAGCCCATTTGCAGCTTGCGGAACCAAGTCCTAATAGCTGTTCCATGATAACGCATACCATATACTCTTGAGTGCATTATAATCATCGCGGTTATATGCCAACTCTGGTATCGCTTTATCAAAACATGTTGAGTAAGGTGTCATACGAATTGGAATACTAACCCCTCGCCAATTCTGGCGACGGGGTTAGCATTCCACCCTTCTAGAGGGACACGACATGTATGTAACTGTGAACCCCGGTTAAAGTTAACTCGAGCCTCAGCATCACAAAATGGATGCTGCCACCACAGACACAAGTCTGACCTCCTGCTGCTGGGAGCCCTTCCAGCGAGGGAGGCTTGGACAAAGGGTTTCCTGTCAGGGGCGGTGCTAGCACCATCCCAGACAGGGTTTTGTTTATCCTGGGTAGGCAGGGCTTTAGAGGAAGGTGACTGCAAGTGGCACCCCGGTGCTCACTATGCATCTGCCGGCTAGAACCAGTTCCAGGGGCACACCAGCCCCTGAGCTGGGGAAAGTCCGGCATGGGAGAGGGGTGTAACCACCCCCCTTCCTGGTCCCAACCATGAGCAGGACCTAGTCGCGTGCCAGCCCCTTTTCCTAGTATAAAGATAGGAGCGGGCCCCCTTCCAAATTAGATCATCTTTGAATCCTGAAACTACTTTCTACGAAAGGAACTCTCGACTTCTTCTCAAGATTTCTCCCTTGTGGCTAAGGAGTAGTCACCCTGCATCCGCAGGCACCATCCAAGCATCGTGGTCTGCTGTAAGTCTCTCCTCCGGATCAGGACTGCCCAGCTCGACGAGAACCGGCTTCCCTGGCACCTCTGACCTCTACCCACATCGTCAGCTCAGCTGAGATCCGTGGGTGCGATGAGACCTCGAGGGACCGGCCATCTTCAAGACTGCACAACGCTTGCCCAGCACGACCGCCGAGGGATCCTCGAGTGAGTGCTTTGGGATGTGAGAAGCCCCAGTCCTGAGCAGCTCCAGCACCGAAGTTCAGCCCTCCAAAATCCACCCGATCTGCGTGGGGGCCTTCTGCTCTTTGCTGCTCACTGCGTTGTCTGGCTACTAGCCCGCTGGCTTGTGGCCTTCCCGACGACGAACGACGACATCAACACTGCTGGTCTGGTTGCTCCGGACTGGCCCTTGCTTCCCTCCAAAAGAGGAGCACCCCGGACCCTCCTGGTCCACTCCAGACACCATTTTAAGTCCACCGCATGGGCTTGCATTTGCCAAGACTTGTTGCCCCAATCCTGGGTCCAGCGACGTCGACAGCAGATACCATCGTGGGACAGCTCGCACCTCCATTCTGGTCACCGACAACGCCTCCTGGTCTGTGATACTGCAGAGCCCAGCGTCGCCCACTCACCTGGTCGAGGTGACTCCATCCGGTGCCATCCTGGTGCCCATCTAATCACTGGCTAGTGATTCAGAACTTGGTCCCCTCTGCTTACAGGTGTCTTCCATCTTCGATCCAGGCTTGGATCCATCCGAATCTCTTCACTGGTCGCCTGCCAGCAACTTCTTCTTTTAGGCTCCATAGACTGCAACGAGGATTCCTGATGTCTTTCCAGACCTATGCATCCGCAGCCCCTGGGCTAGGTAACTTCGGCATTTTGGTGCCCCAGCATAGCCTCACTATCCAAGGGTCCAGATCCTTTTTCGTTTCAGCTCTACCTAGTCGGATTCGTCCGATATCACTAACTTTGTAATTCCTAGCAACCATAGACTTTGTCCCGCATCCCGCGTGAGAGGTCACACACTGCACCCGAGTCCCCTAGGCCTCCTGCTAGTACTCTGAAGGTTCAGTAGTCCAGTCCTAGCGATTCCAAAGCCTATTAGTACAGTACTTACCTGCTAGTAATTTCGCATTCCACTTTTGTAGTATATGGTTTTTCGTGCCCCTCGGGCATTTGTGTAAATTGTGCAACTTAAAGTATTTTCGTAAGAGTTTTGTTGTGTGCTTAGTACCCTGTCCTCATAAATAGTACAGGGCTGTTGTGATCTAAATAAATACACTGTTTATTTTCATAACACTTGTGTGGTGTCCTTTCACTTGGTGTTCAAGGGGTATATGTGATGGTATAACAGCTGGCTTAACACGCCCTCTAGAGTTTAGCCCGAAGACTACTCGTATCCATGCTACTAGGATAGCTGGTCTATAAAGGTTGACTTACAACCAATCATCAATGAGGGTTGTTTGGACTGATACAAAGTGCTCACTAGAATAGTGAACATTATATATCAGGCCAACTTCTCACAGAAACAGTTCAGCCCCAACTGCCAAGCCAGGTCTTCCCTGGAGTGGAAACAAGCATCCTGGAACCGGTTTCGGGGTAACACCCCTCATCAGCCAGGCTATCTTGAATCCATTGGCAAAGTGAGCAAGGGGCAAATGTCTGGGTATACCCTGCCAATTTTGGATGAACAAAGCAAACACAAGGAGATGATGGACATAGCACTGAAGCTTTTCAGACACTCAAACCCAGTCACTGATCTGGGTTGAATCCATCATCATTCTTTAGCTTACTTCGCCAACCCAGTTCAAACCCAGCCATGACCAAATCAGTTTTGAATCTGTCCCTCATGGGAACAGTCCAGCCCAAACTGCCCAGTCAGGAGCATTAGGTATTTACAGGATTATTAGACCTTACTCCTCTGTGCATTTTCTCTTCAGTAAAAAAGGGATTTACAAAATGTAAACTGTTTGACAATGCAGGTGCATTTGATAAAATTCCCACAAATGGATGTGACCCTGTCTGTGACTGTTCTTCATTATATGGTAGAGGTTGATACATTAATAATTCACCCAGAAACTCATCATCTACCTCATCACCACTCTCCTCGGTTAATGTGAGAGCTGGAGGGTTCTTCTTTTCGTTGCATTTTTCTCCCTCATTCTTTTCTGCAACTAATATAGGATACATTCGGGCTCCCTCTGCGATATCTCTTCTCCACATTTTTGATTGTAAATCCCACTTATTCTTTACTCACTTATTTATAGTATTTTTATATTGATCCTGATATTTCTCCTTCTCTGTCTGATGAGCCACGTGTTCCCACTCTTCAAGGGCTGGTCTGGATAAATAGGTCTAGATGATGGCTTAATATAAGTCATTTGTTTCCTTATATTTTCAAAAATTCGTACATTAAAGGTACCATATTGAGAGAAAGCTAAAGGTCTATCTTTTTCAGTATATTTCATCCACTTTTCTAACCATGCACATGTATGATATCCTTTCTCTAAAGACATGTACAGCGCAGGTGTGCTTTCAAGTGCCACTGGTACTCTTTCTCTAGTGGGTACAGGCACATCCCCATGTATCAATGTTTTTAACTCTTTTAGGATTTTCATTTTTCCAATAAAATGATTCTAATGTCCTTTATAATTATTCCATTCGTTTTTTTAAAAGAAATGTAATTCCTTATTATCGTTCTAGCTTCTAATCACTGTGCGGCTTCCTCCGACACCATCAACCAATCCCAGAATGGCTCTACACCAACCATCCTATCACAGTGTGGCGCTTATGACATTAGACCAATTCCTCAGAGCAACTGACCCTCCCTTTACAATCCAGCTTTTTCAATTCTGATCTTAAATAATCTTCTAAACACAGATAAACTCGTGTCTGCTCCACTAAAAGAAATTATTGATCTCCAGACAACCAAGAATTATATATCCAACCTAAGCAAAATCTCGACCAGCCCGACTTCACCTGGAAAATCCTTACGATTAATCTCTGTGTACTTGAGAAAATTCCTAATGATTTTAACTTTTTACACTCTCACAACGTTTCCTTCTCAGTTGGTATTGCCGATGACGTCTCACGTTCAGCATCTCCAAAACACCAGACAAACTTACTCAGCGTATGCCACACTGAAACCACAAACTATCTAAAACAATCTGAAGAGAGTTATCTTAAGGGAGTCTATAGGAATCAATTACCTTTCATACAAACCCTATTATGAAGGTTCAGTAAATCACCAAATGGCCAGTTCCAGTTTATGGCCAGGATTGTCTGCCCCTGTCCATACTGCAGCTTCAATGCTACAGCTGTTTGTCGGAAACCTTCCAGCTGGAAAGATACCACTACGTAAACATGCCAGTCGGCAGCAAACGCAGTATTTTGTCACAGTTCGCGTTGTTTCTGGGAGTCCAAATCATCAGTCTCTGTACCGCAGATGGGTAGAGATGAGATAGACGGGAATAGGAACCGCCCCTGTCCAGAGTTTAGGCAATTATACTCCATCGAATTCTGATTGACACCCCTTGACATTACAGTCAGGCAATCAAATTTGCTTTATTCGAGGTAAAACTCATAAAAACATACAGCATATAAACAGTTGTATTAATTGCTAAAATATTTGCAAGTCACAAAATTTGTCATATATGTTAATACGATTAAAAACCATTAAAAGAAAGCATACTGACAACAGTTTAAAAAACCTATTAAAATAAACGATGGTTATAGTTGATGCTCACGAGAACACAGTTTGAACATTTAAATTTTTCTACAAAGACACACAAATTAAGGAAGACAAGTCAATCACCTCAAGGGAGTCAAGCCCACCACAAGTTTTCTTCTAATGGCCCATGCCCACCCCAAGTATTTGGCGACCGTAACTGTAATAACCGGCAAGGTGTTAGTGCAAATTATTCTTAAGGCCACCTTGCTGTCCCTAGTGCCTAGCAATTTTCACATCGCCTTTAGCCAAACAAGTCGGGGGGTTAAATAGGCCCTACAAACAAAAAGAAGATGGGCGATGGTCTCACTTTCACTTTTACACGCCGGGCATATTTTAGAATTACCTTCACCCCATCTAATTAATGATCTTATAGGGAGTGACCCTGCTCTGAGTTGGAAGTAGAGCTTCCTATCCTCCGGCTTTGTGATGTTGTCCCAATAAGGCTCTAAGCTAGGAGAAACTTTTGTTTCCAGAAAGCGACCCTCCATAGTGGAGTGGATCCCACTTACCACAGTGTAGATGGTAAGTGGGAGTTTTAATCCCAAGGGCGACCAGGGGGCGGGGCTGGCAGGGAGCGCACAACCAGGTGTTGGTGGTCTGGTCAGGCAGGGACTCCTGGGAGATTAACAGCCTGATTCATGAAGTGAAATTGTGGCCGCAATCGCTGCGAAAACGCAAATGCGGGCGCAATTTCCGTAATCGGCATTCAACAACAAAATAGCGAATTCGCAAACACATATTTGCGAATTCGCTAATATAATCGCAGAATCCCTGCCGCTGAGCATTAGCGAATCGGAAATAGCGACACACCACGGAATCTGCGAAAATAATAGCGAATTCGCAAAAGAAAATCGCTATCGGCATTCAAGAAAAATCGCAATTAGCGAAAAACCCAAAAATCGCTATTTGCACGGCGCAAAATAAGGACAACTCAAAGCAGGTGGTAATCATGAAAGCCATTGAAAAAAATTTCAAAAAACCGTTGTCCTATCACCAACAGGGCCAGGCCTGACCAATCACACATAAGGACATTCAGCAGCAGCATTAGGCGTTCCACAATGCCTGGGATGTACATGGTGGTGAGGCGGCGAAGGCTACAGCGAGCAGCACGGAGGAGACGCACGAGGCAGGCAAGGATTTACCGGCAGCAGGTCACCTTGCTGGGCCAAACCAGAGAACAGATTTATGCAAAATACAGGCTGAATGGGGAAATGATCACCTGGCTGATACAAGAACTGGACCCCATCATGCAGCACCCAACAAGGCGAAACAATTCTGTGCCCACACATGTGCAGGTATTGTGCAGCCTGCACCTCCTGGCCTCCGGCAGTTTCCAGGGCATAGTAGCCGCTGCTGGGGGGATATCCCAGCCCACCATGTCACGCTGCCTCCACACTTTTGTTGACGCCATGCTCAGCCAGCTCCACCGGCACATCACATTTCCCACGAGCCAACAGGAATTGGACCTCACAAAACTACAATTTTATAATGTTGCCCATTTTCCCCATGTCCTCGGCTGCATAGACTGTACCCACGTCGCCATCTGCCCACCAGCTGGCACGGAGTATATGTACCGCAACAGAAAGTCCTACCACTCCCTCAACATACAGATGGTCTGCAATGCCAAGACCATCATCACTGACATTGTGGCCCAGTACCCAGGGAGTACCCATGACTCCTTCATCTTCAGGCACAGCGGACTCCACACACGACTGATCAGGGGAGAGTATGGGGAAGGACACCTACTTGGTAAGTACACTTTGTCAACAATGTCACATTGCTATGAAGTAACTGCGCTGCACAGGCAATCAACATCTGCTCCTCTCATTCAGGTGACAGTGGCTACGCCCTACTGGAATACCTCCTGACCTCTTACCTCAACCCTGCCACACCTCAGCAACGGCGCTACAATGTTGCGCACATCCGGACAAGGAACTGTATTGAAAGGACATTTGGCCTGCTCAAGAGCAGGTTCCGTATACTGCACAAGACAGGTGGGGCCATGTATTACAGTCCTGCAGCGTGCTGCCGCATTGTGGCTGTCTGTGCAATGCTTCATAACATTGCAACCAAGCGCCGGATACCAGTTGACATCTCAGGCAGTGAATCTGAGGGGGACAACCGGCCACCAGCACATGCGCACCATGCACGCGAGGAGAACCCAGCTGAAGGCCACAGACGTCGCAACCACATCACAGCTAACAATTTCTAGCCCACCCCCTTCCCCCACCCCACATATCACAATTGCATGCAAAATGTAATTATTACACAAGGCGAATGTGTGCAGCAAAATAAATGTATTTGTTTGAATCACAAGATAAAAGGGTCACGGTAACAACTATTTTCAAAATCTAGTATTCCTGCATACTGCATGTAAAGGTTCATGGCAGGCTTAGCTTCAGCCTGCGCCTGTGTCCCTGACACAATGTCATTGGCGCCTCCGGCGCAAAATTCCCAGGCGCCTGTGAGGCTCTTCCTCATCCTGGGCAGCTGGACCAGGCGTAGCCCTGGTGCTGCGCCTAGGTGGGGGGGCCTGCGTGGCAGAGTTGCTGCTCACGCTGGAGGCAGCCTCACTCGCATCATCTCCCCCTACGATGGCCGGTACCACAGGTGTAAGCAGTGGGATCACGGCGGTGGTCAAGTGCTCCAGCACCCGGGTAATTTCCTCGCAGCACTGGACCAGTTGGTGCTGCTGGGTCAGAGAGCGCCGCGACAGCTGGGTGGTGGCATTTGCTGCCACATAATTTGAGCGACTATAGCTCGACAGCCGGCTCAACAGCTGGTGGTGGCGCCTGCTTGCAACACTGCGCCGCTTCACCAGCGCTGCAGTATTGTTCTCCATTGCCGCCGTCATGCGCTCCATGGCCGCCGTCATGCGGTCCACCCGCTCGCCGACTCCCGCCACATTGCTCCGATCTTATGCAGCTGGAGCTGGATGGCTCCTTGCTGCTGCGACTGGCGCTGGTGTAAACGGAGCATTCGCCGCTCCACGCTCATGCAGGCATGGAGATGCCCATTGCCCCTCCTGCTGTTCGGCCGCTGTGTAGCGGATGTGGCTGGCCCAGATCGTGTTGGACGAGCTGCAGGTGCTGCAGCAGCTGGTGTTGCAGGTGCGGCAGGCACTGGAGGCACATTGGTGGGGTGCCTGGCTCTGGCAGCCGGTGGGCCTGCAGATGTTGCAGCAGGTAAGGTGGGGTGCCTGGCCTTGGCAGCCCGTGGGCCTGCAGATGTTGCAGCAGGTAAGGAGGGGGGCCTGGCTGCTGGTGTTGGCTTAGCGGCAGGGGCTGGTGGCTGGGTAGCGGGTAGGGATTCCTCCTCCTGGGCCTCCTCATCGATCACCAGCATCTGGCTGTCACTGCTATCATCCGCACCTGTGAGGGTAAGTGGATACTCATTAGGTGCATGTGACTGTCAGACGTGCAGATGTTACATGCATGCTGGGTGACATTCCCTGGATGGCTGTGGATTTGCGCACTTAGGAACCTTTCTGGCCGCATTGTGGTACTACTACATTGTGGACATACTACGTCTCCCACAATGCCTCAGGGCATTTCCTGATGCACAACATAGGCATGATTAAGGGCCAATGAGTGAGCCTATTTGGTCAGGGACGGTCATAGGGGACAGGGTCGCAGTCGCATGCCACTTACCTTGGGTGTCCTGGGTGGGGCGGGAGGAGTCCAGAGTGGTCACGCCAACACACGCCTCCCTCTCCAAGGTGTCCTCTACCTGGTCCTCCAGGGGGGTGTTGGGTGGGACAGTCGGTCCACCACCTCCAGTGCCTGATGACTCACCAAGGCGCGCCGCCACCTTCTCCTTGGCACGGCCTCGGAGGTCGTACCAGCGCTTTTTCAGCTCCTCCAACGACCTGTCCGCAACGGCCACAGAGTTGACGCTGGAGGCAATCCCCACCCAGATCCTCCGCTTCTCCTGTTCTGGGACCCTCCTGGAGTTGGCACCAAAGAGCTGGTCGTGTTTGGCCACCACCCCTTCTATAAGGTTCTCCAGCTCCTGCTCGGAGAACTTTAGTTTGCGCTTGCGGCCAGCGCTGTTGCTGGGGCCAGGCAGAGGTTCGTCGGACATGGCGGTCGCTATTTCGGCCGGGTCGGGAGTCGCTAACGGAGGAGTCGCTAACGGAGGTTTAGCGGCAGCTTTCCGTCGTGTACACTCGAATGATAGCGTCACTGTGGTGTTTGGGGGTGGGATTTGGCTGCTTCCTGGTTGTGATGTCATCACGGTGCTCGGATTGCGTCTTCCCGTTTTCCAGATCCCGCGAGATTACAACTCGCAATCCCGATCGCACGGGATTGCGAGTCGCAATCCCGTGCGATCGGGATTGCGAGTCGCAATCCCGATCGCTGGTGGCCGGAAATAGCGATTTTTCAGCGTTTTTTGTAGGTCGCTAACGGCTTTAGCGCCCGCGTGCGAGTCGCTATTTTTTCCCCGAAAAGTACATGAATGCCGTTTTGCGTTTCCTCAATAGCGAGTCGCTATTATTCGCTATTAGGGACACGCAAAACGGCATGTACATGAATCAGGCTGCTAGTCCCTGCCGGCGTTGCTGCTCACAGCCCTGCTGAGACGTCTGCGGCGAGTTGCTGTGCTGGGTCTCCTCCCCAGAGACAAACAAGGGCTCCTCACGGGAGTTCGATCAGTGTCAGGTTGACATTACCAAATTTGTCAGACCACTCTGTCCCATTGGTCAGTTTTAGTAGGATGAGATGATGTAGTAGGTAAAAGTATAAAAATCCAAAAGAATTAAGTATTCCATCACATTTTCTCTACGACCACTGTACTTTGTTGCATGATTGGTTGGGGCGCTTAGGAAATAGACAAGTTCATATTCTCATCCTTTGTCAGTTCTTTCTCAAGCATGTGCTCTAAGAAGTAACAATTTTGTTGCAAGTCTGGTCAAGTAAGCTACAAACGTGAAAGGAATTATTAAGTGTTAGAGCACAAGTAGAAACTGTCCGAAAGGTTCTCATAGGTGTCATACTATTCAGTTAATAAATTCATGCTAGGAAAGGAAAGCACGTTTTAGGCCTTCATGAAACACAGATTGTGCACTATGAAGTTGTGCTAAAATATGAATCTCACATTATTGAATATAATGCATTAGTTATCCAATTAGGTAGATTTATGATTTGCATCTACATTATGTAAGTATAAAGCAGTCCTAAATATTTTTTTAACACTTCATTATTATTTCACATATTAATTTGCAAGTCTCTTCCCACGTTATAGGTTAATACATCATTTAGGATTCAAAAGCACATTTAAAATAAACATTTACATAGCACACATTTTTATAGCATCTGTTTTCTCATCAATGTCAGTGCTCACATTACACATTCTAATGTTAATGACCATTTTCTTAACAAATAAAACAACTTTATTCTTATATAGAAAGTTTGAGGTTTACTACTTTTCATTTATGCTTAAAGAAAACATATATCAAAATATTTGTTAAACTTTTCATTAGCTTATTTGCGGTTAAATGTCATCACAAACCTATGTCTAATATTCTGCATGCTTTGTATGTAAATCAAACTTAATTTGTGCATTTTTCCTAAAGGTGGTAACTTAACACACATTTATCATGCTCGTAAATTAATGTCACAAATCATTTGTTCCAGGGTGAATTCATAGAGATAGACGAAAGATAACATCTGTGCTCTATAAAAGGCAAGGATGGGTTCACGCCTCAAGCTCCTGTACACAGACTTGCTTGATGACACACATCCCTAGTTGGCCATACACCCTTGTGTTTCCCAAATCTTCGTGGAAAACACTTACATAGGTCATTTTGGTCATCCACGCTGGTGTGCTGACACTTTGCTCCCTCTCTCTGATTAGAGGTCACTGTCGGTCATTCACACACATTGCACATTACTTCTACTGGGGTGGCCTGAAAAGGTGTTGCCTCGCCATTAGAGGTAGGAAGATGCATATATGTATGGAAAGGAAGGGTGCTGGTACACCTGATTCATGAGGAGTGAAGGTTGTTGTTTAAGAGCTTGCTGGATATGTATTCCAATTCTATGGCAGCTAGTATGTAGGGGCATCATGCCCACCGGAAGGAAATGGTGTAGTGAGAGCACAGGCAGGGAGTCTTAGCATAGTAGTGTAACAGTGGTGTAGAGGCAAACAATTATTTTTTGTGGGCTGAAAAATGCTCATCTACATGCACTGAAATCTGACCTGGGTTCAAGATAGCTTTGTTTTAAACCCAATTTTAACCCTTAATCTAACCCTACAGCTGACACTGACTGTCACCTAACACACAATCCAAACCCTAACAAAAACACTTCACTTATCCTAACCTGAGGCCTCACCCAAACTGTGACCATTACTCTTGCATTTATTTCAATCATATTCTGTTACACCCCCCAACTTTTTGCTGAATGGTACTGGTGGTAACTAATTTTGACTGACCCTGGGCTCTGCCTACCCAGGCCCAGGGCCAGTGCTATGCTGAAAGCGACACATTAGAATACAGTTAAAACACCTACATACATTAGGGTACACAAAGGTATGGTGGGGTACCCCTGTGAGTGGCATGACCTACCCTATAGGCCCCTAGTATATAATAGGGTAGGGGGATTGAAACTACCTATAAGTCCCCAGTACCCTGGGGCATGGCAGTTTAGAGGCCAGCATCCTTTTTCTGCACTTGCATGTGTGCACTGCTGAAGCCTGAGGTCAGTTTAAAAACAGCCTTGGATGACAGGACTGCTTTTAGTATTAAATCTGTTTATTCAGAGCAAAAGTTTACCGACCTGTGCTCAGAGGTGCACCGGCCACTCCGTTACAATGCTTAGATGAAAACATAATGGGCACAGCGAATAGTCTGGATCATTAAACACAGCAAGCCGCCTACAACCCCGAAGGGCCAGCCGCGTCAAAAGGTAGTGCAACGTGTCGGAAGCTGAAAGTAGCTAAGCCTCCAATTTAAACCCCAAACAACCCCCCTCAAACAACCCCCCTAACCCAGCCAAACTACCCCCTCCCAATCCCATCCCCACCCCCTTCTTGTCCGTCCAGTGATCCTCCCAGAACCCCAACCAGCCCAGCCATCCTCGGGGGATAGTTCCTAAATTTGTCCATTCTGAGCTCTACGCCTGCAAGTCTTCTTCTTACGCTCTGGTAGCGGGGTGTCCGCGAGGTGCAACAGTCGCAGGTATCGGGGGCAACTCAGCTCCCGAAATTCCCAGGTGAGTAAAGACAAGAATGGCCTCCAGATATCTGCGAACTCCCTGCCCCGTCCTTCCGCCGTCAGGGACAGCTTCTCCATCCCCAAAACTGTCCAAAGTCTGTGTATCCAGCCCAGATGAACAGGGGGCGGGGGGTCTCTCCATCGTGCCACAATGTTCTGTACCGCGGCACCCAGCGCTATGGCAATCAACCTCCCCCGCAGGGATTTCAAGGGGTACATTAGTGCATTTGGCAGACCAAGGAGTACATAGGCCAGAAACCTAGAGAGTTGGGTGTCCAAGTGTGCATCTACAAGGTCTAGGATGGTGTCCCAGTAGTGCCGCAGCATCGCACAGTCCCAGAGTAGATGTACGAGCGTACCCCGTTCCCCACATCCCCTCCAACATCGATCGCTGGTCTTGGGATCCCATCGATGGATATGCGCCGGAGTATGGTACCAATACATGGCCACTTTAGTCAGGGTTTCGGTGAGGCCGGTGTGATAGGCCGAGTGTCTGGCCCTGTGGTAAATCCCCTCCCACTCCTTCCGTGTAAGTTGCCTCCCCAGGTCCTCCTCCCACCTGGCCTTCCCCGGATGGTAGGTTTATATGTGGGGGAGGAGCAAGTGTTGATACAGGTCGGAAAGTAGTTTTTTCTCTGACTTGCGCGTGAGGAGCCATTTGAAATAGGGAGTAAGGAAACGCTGCGCCCCTGGCCGAACTGAAGGCTGGAGGACCCAATACCGGACCTGCAAATACTGGAGCCTGTCCGCCTCCTGGATCCCGTAGTCCTCTTTCACTTTCTGAAAAGAGAGGACGCCTTCCAAATTGAACATGTGTCCAACCTCTCTACAGGGAGTGGACCTCCATGCTTTATAACGCTGTGGGTCAAGGCCAGGGGTGAAGTCGGGATTCCCAAATATGGGCGTCAGCGGAGATGGAAACGAAGTGAGTTCACTCCGGACCGCCACTTGATCCCAGACCTTCATCACCGTGCTCGTGATGTAGGATGCGTAGAGGTTGGGGGGCCTATGGCATCGCGGCAGGAAGGGTACACCCTGGAGCGGTCGACCAGCGACCGCCTGGTCCTGGAAGAGCCAGTGTTGGCTAGACTCCAACTGGTACCATTCAACCAGGGTGCGCATCTGTGCCGCCTGAAAGTACAGTGTGAGATCTGGCATACCCATGCCACCATGTGCAGGTGGGAGAGTTGCTATCCGCTGCTTGAAGCGGGGGTGTCGTCCATTCCAGACGTAGCGTGTCAGATCCGCTTGCGTCTTCTGGAGCCAGCCCGTCGGGGGGCGCAAAGGCAGGGTCTGAAAGACGTATAAGATTTGAGGCAGAAGGGTCATCTTGACCGCTGCGATACGTCCAAGCCAGGAGAGCGCAAGGCGATTCCACTTCTTCAACGTCTCAGTTATTTGTGCGCTCAACTTGGTGTAATTGGCTTCCGTCGTTCCCCGCACCGTCGGTGCCAGTAGAACCCCCAAGTAGGGGACTGTGGAAGCGGACCACTGCAGAGCGAACTTAGCCTTGGCATCTGCGAGTACGTCGGGGGGCAGGGACACGTTCAGGGCTACCGACTTCCCCACATTGATTTTAAAGCCCGAGGCCTGCGCAAAGGAGTGTAATTTCACAAAAAGCGCTCGCAAAGACTGCATAGGGTCCATCAGGGAGAGCAGGACATCATCAGCATACAGGCTGATCTTGTGCGTGTCGCCTACAAAGGTGATGCCCTTAATTCGCTGGTGATGTCTAACTCTCTGCGCCAGTGGCTCCATATAAAGCGCAAACAGGAGAGGGGAGAGTGGGCAACCCTGCCTGGTCCCCCTACCAATCGGGAAGCGCGGGGAGGTGTGGCCGTTAACCCGCACCATCGCGGTGGGCTGACGATAGCAATTAAATATCTGAGTCCGGGTAATATCTCCAAGGCCGAACCTCCGGAGCGCCTGGTCAAGATAGGGCCAGTGTACCCTGTCGAATGCTTTTTCAGCATCGATCACCAGGAGCATGCATCCTGGTCTCGTGCGTTAGCCCGCCTCAATAAGGTGAAGGACGCGTGTGGTGTTGTCGCTCGTCTGCCGCTGAGGGATAAAGCCCGCCTGGTCGGGTTCGACAAGTTGTTGCATGTACGGCGCCAGACGGCTTGCGAGAATACCTGTATAGAGCTTAAGATCTACATTCAGTAGCGAAATCGGTCTGTACGATCCGCACTGAGTGGGGTCTTTACCAGATTTGTGAATCACTGAAATCGCCGCCTCCAGAAGATCTGGGTTGATGGCCCCGGCCTGATCAAAGGTATTGAAGAGGTCCCACAACAGGGGGGCCACATGTTGGCAGAAGGTCTTATAAAAGGCCGCTGTGAAACCATCGGGACCCGGGGATTTCCCCAGTTTGAGACGGGAAATCGCGGAGATGACCTCCTCCAAACCAATGGGTCTGTCGAGGAACTGGGACTGCGCTTCAGTCAACGATGGCAGAAGTGCCCCATGTAAGTACTCCCCGCTACACTCCCCGCCCAGCCCGTCCGCCTCATACAGATGAGTGTAGAAGGACCCGAACAATGCTGCAATGGCAGCGACCTCGGTCAGCATATCACCCGAGCATTCCGGATGCAGTGGACATGCCTCTGCTGCCGCTGTTCTCGCAGCTTACATGCCAACAGTTTCCCACAGCGGTCCCCGCCGGTGTAGTAGGCATGCTTCAGGCGTATAGCCGCGAATTCCGCGACGTCCTGGTCAAGTGCGGTGAGCATCTTCCGTTCTACGCACAGCTGGCGCCACGCCCTAGCCGCTCCGGTGCGTTGGTGTAGCTGCTCAAGTTCCCGTACGCGCTGCGTGAGTTCGGCCCTTTACTGCGCGCGCTCCCTATTGTTGGCCACCGCCAGGGAAATAAACTCGCCCCTGAGGACCGCTTTTAGCGTAGCCCACTGTGTTGCTTTGGTGGTGTCACCATTGGCATTATGTGTGAGGAATTGACTGATTGTTGCTTTGATCTTCTCTACAGTGGAGGGGTGCCGCAGCAAGCCGTCACGAAGGCGCCAGTGTCGCTGCGGGTTGGGTGTATCGGACACTAAGAAGGATGCTGTGATCGGTGAGTGGTCTGATAGCGAGGCCGGGTGTATCACTACCCCTCGTGCGCGAGATGCCAGTTGAGCGGTGCAAAGCAGGTAGTCCAGCTGCGCGTAAGACTTATGGGCTGCCGAATAGTGTGTGTACGCCGTGTCATGTGGGTGAAAGTGTCTCCACAGATCCGTAAGACCCAGATCCGCGAGCTGTGCAAGGCCCTCTGTCGATAACGCCCCCACCTGTCCCACCCTCTGGTTGGAGCGATCAGCAACAGTGTGGAACACTAGATTCAGGTCCCCCCCCCAGTAACAGGTGTTGGTGTGTGTTGGCTGTGGCGGTTTCAAGTGCGGAGTGCAAAAACCTTTCCTGCCCTTCATTAGGGGCGTATATGGAGCCTATGAGTAGTGTCTGACCTGCCACCAAAAAGCTAAGGTGTAGCAGCCTGCCCTTAACCTCTGCCTCTTTCTGCAGCACTCGCCCCTGGAAGGACCGTACCACCAGTATGGCCACCCCAGCTACTTTCTTGGACGTGGAGTAGAAGTGTTGCACCGGAAAGGCGCGGGACCTAAGTCTGTGGTGGTCCTTGGAGAGCAAGTGCGTCTCCTGTAGGAGGCAGATGTCTGCCCGCGAGTGCTCTAACAGGGAGAGGATCGCCCTGCGCTTGTTGGGGCTATTAATTCCCCTGACATTCAGGGAGAGGATAGTCAGTTGAAGGCATGCTACTGGAGGTGGAGCGCGTGCGAGTTCTTGGGCAGTGTGTGTCTGAGGCTTGAGAGGTAAAGGTGCCATGAAGCCTTCGGTGTCGGCGGACAAGAAGGTGCCCCCCCATCCCCCTCCCATCTTTTCAAAAGTCCTACCCACCCTAGCCCCAACCATCACGTCCCACTCAACCCGCCCCACCCGGATCCACCTCCCTTCCCCCCCACCACCCCCAACAGAATCCAAACCTGAAACCAATGAAAATCAACCATTGTCCCGGACCCGGTGAATTACACCAGTCTGTAGAAGGTCTCTGCAGGAAGCGTGGCAGTGGCGGCACCACCCCGGCCCCCCTCCCGTTAAGGCAATGTGTAATGTGCGACCCCCATCTTAATGCTCAAGTGGGAATGGCTGTGTCCCTCTCCACCTCTTGGACCACTGCTGCCTGTTCCTGGGCAATAGTCGCGGGGTCTGGCCTCAAACGTGCCCCACGTCTGCGCCGTCGGCTCACTCTCTGCCAGTCTTCCCGGTTGCGATGCGCCGCACCGCTTTGGGAGCCATGGGGTGACCCCTCCTCTGTGTCCGAGGGGTCTGGCAAGTCGATATTCAAAAGGGCGCAGGTGTCTCTGAGGGAGCGGAGTTGGTGCAGCTTTCCCTGCCATTTGAAAATGATTCGGAAAGGGTGTCCCCGGGAGTACGGTATCTCCTTCTCGCGTAGAAAGGCAGTCACAACTTTAAATTCACGCCTTTTCTGCAGTGTGATAGCCGACAGATCCTGGTATAGCGCCACATGTACCCCTCGAAATTGCAGGGGTTGCTTCCATCGGGCCTCCAGGAGGATTCGCTCCTTCAACAGGAAGTCCGGGAGGTAAGACAGGATATCAGGCGGAGGGGCCGGGGCCCGCCGCGGCAGGCCCACCCTGTGGGCCCGCCGCGGCAGGCCCACCCTGTGGGCCCGATCAATATGAATGGGGAATTCCTCCCCCTCACCTAGAATCTCCCGAAAGAGGTCTTGCAGATATCCTGTGGCGCTATTCCCTTCGGCGTTCTGTGGGACATTCCTGACCCGTATATTATTTCTCCGGGAGCGGTTTTCCAAATCTTCTGCGTGTGCCTTTAGGCCAACCTGTTGCTCCTGAAGGCGGAGGACTTCCTGCTGTAGGTGTACGAGTTCTTCGCTGCCTGCGTGGCCAGTCTCCTCCACCGCTGCCACTCTTTCCCCCAGCCCATCCAAATCCCGACGGAGTTCTCGCTGTTCGCCAGCAATGTCCTGTTTAAGAGCCTGGAAGTCTTCCCTGAGAGTGTTGAAGAGCGACTCCAGAAAAGTGCGGGTGATGGGGGCGTCGTGCTCTTCCAGAGGTTACGTCCCGGTATCAGCTGGGGTGGAGGGGGGGGTCTGAGTCTTCCCCCCTTTGGTGGTAGGCTTGTGGAGCATGTCAGGGATGGTGCGATTAGTCCTGCGATTCGCGTTGGCCATTCTGCCACCAGGGCCCGGACTGCGGCGCACGCAGGCTCAGGGGAAGCTCGCCTTGACCCCCGGGTGGTTGCTTGGTCCGCTTGTAGTAGCCGCAGCCGCCTGCCGCCTTTCCCGACCTTCACCTCAACGCTGGGCCTCGTCCACTTGGTGCACCTCCCCCCTCTATGAGCAAGCGGGCCACTTCCAGGCCGTCCCAGTCGAATGTCCACTACTCCTCCCGCCGGGGACTCGAGCTCCCTGTCCCCCGAAATGGGCAACCCAGCCCTCGTCTGGTTGGGGCCTTCTTACCTTCCAAGGCTCTCCGGGCTGCAGTGGGAGCGTGCGAGGGGGTCCCCCCTTCTTCGTCACCCTCGGGCTTCCGATACGTCCGGCAGGCACTCCCAGATCCAGCCCCCGCGCACTGCTTCAACCTGATCCCACCGGGCCAGGTGCGTAGGCCCCAGGTCGGTCCCGCAGGCAAACGGCGCGATATCCTTCTGTGCTCTTCGGGCCCCCTGCGCAGCGGGCAGTCCCTGCGCCAGCAGCAAGGCTCCTGTCCTGCCCCCTGGGCCTGTTATAGTTTGCGCTGCCACCGGCCACGTGCTGCACGCTCCCACAGAAGCGCGCGGTCTCACCTTCTGCTCCGGTGAAGGTCAGTCCCCACTTATGTGGCACCGGGTGCTGTGGGGGTAACCCCTTCTTCTCCCAGGGTCCGCTTCACTGCCGTCGGGTCCCGCTGGGTCTTTCCAGTCTCCCAGCTGCACCAGGTCGTCAATTTTCACCCAGCTCGCCTAGGCCCGAAGCCGGGGCCTCAATTAGGGTTCCCGCCGGCGAAGGGTGGTGGGCGGGCCGGCCGTCTCTCCCGGCCGCCGCCCGTGTCCCATGGCGCCGCCGGGTCTCCGCTGGTATCCGCCTCTCGTCAGCCCCTTCTAGCGAGGGCCAGGCGCAGCCGCACCGCCCTCCAGATCTCCAGCGACCCGCCAGCCAGGCTTCACCCGGGCCGCCCAGGAGCGGAGCCGGAGACTCGCTCAGACCAGCCCGCCGGTTGTGAAACGGCCGGCCGCCGTGCTCCACCACTCGGAGGGCCTCCCTACCCCTCCGGTCCTCCGCCGGGCCAGCAGCTTCCCTCGCTTGCCGCTCCCGCTGCAGACCTTGGTACGGACCTCTGCTGCCGCCGGCCTGATCCACTCACGGGGCCCTCCGTAATGGCGGCCGTCACCCGCTCCGGGCCGGAGCCGCCGCTCCCTCTCCTGTCCCGCTGCTTCAGACCGGGGGTCCCTCACGCCGGTCTCAGCCTCCTGTCAGCTCCGCAGGGCAGAAATCACCCGTTTGGGTGGCCGCCTCTGTGAGGAAAGGGCGAAATCGAGATTCGGGCCGGGGAGCCGAGGCAAACCACGTACGCCTAGCCCGCCATCTTAGCCACGCCCCCCTAAAGAGGACTGCTTTTAAAATGTAAATTGTGCCCAGACTCGACTTTGGTGTTTGGGTCACTTAACATGGATAACCTACAACCTTTTGGCATATTAGGGACCCCCAGGGTCTCCCTTAGGTATTCCAGGGGTGGAGGGTCAGTTATTTATAAGGTACACCCTTATAAAACGAGTTATTATATGCCTGGGTAAAGTGAAATTTCACATTTCACTCCCCACATGGTGGTAAAGTGCTGCTGCTCAAATTCGACTTTGACGCTAGGAGCACTGTAGAGGGAGAATCTGCAATATTTCTACAGATTCAGAACCCCTAAAGTCTCCCCTAGTAGCACGTGGGGTGGGGTTCCTGTAGATGTAAGGCAAGTACTTACAAAATATGTCCTGGTGCTGGCCCAAGTCATTTTTCCCATTGCAAATCCCCAGTTACATAGGTTAACATGGTAGAAAGTTATTGATTAATAACTATTGATAGGAGAGGGATAGAAATGGCATTCAAGGACTTCTCAGAATGGTATTAATAAATCCGGCACTATCATGTTGTTGAATTTCTCCTAAAGTGTACATGCAAGAAGTTATCAATCAATCAATCAGGACACTTGTAAAGCGCACTACATACCTGTGAGGGTCTCAAGGTGCTGGGGGGGGGGCGGTATAGGGAGCTGCTACTGATTGAAGAGCCAGGTCTTGGGTAGTCTTCTGAAGGCCAGTAGGTCTGCCGGAGGTTGGTGGGTAGGGTGTTCCAGGTCTTGGCAGCGAGGTGGGAGAAGGATCTGCCTCTGGCTATCATTCTTCGGATGCGGGGGACCGCGGCAAGGGCGAGGTCGGCAGAGCGGAGCTTGCGGATGAGGGTGTAGAAGCTGAATCGTCTGTTGAGGTATGCTGGGCCGGTGTCATGGAGGGCTTTGTGTGCATGGATGAGGAGCTTGAAGATTATCCACTTGTTGACGTGGAGCCAGGGTATGCCTCCCAGGTAGGTAGTGATGTGCTGCGACGGGGGATGTCGAGGATCAGACGTGCCGAGGCGTTCTGGATGCGGTGCAGACATCTTAGGAGCTTGGCCGATACTCCAGCGTAGAGGGCGTTACCGTAGTCCAGCCTGCTGTTGGCGAGGACCAGGGTGACTGTTCTTCTTGTTTCAGTGGGTATCCACTTGTAGATCCTACGTAGCATTTGGAGGGTGTTGAAGCAGGAGAAGGAGATGGTGTTAACCGGCTTAGTCATGGTGAGGGTGGAGTTGAGGATGACCCCTAGTTTGCGCATGTGGTCTGTGGGAGTCAGAGCAGTTCCCAGTGTGGTCGGCCTTCAGGAGTCATCCCAGGCCGAGGGGGTGGACCCAAGGGTGAGGACCTCTATTTTGTCCGAGTTCAGCTTCAGTCAGCTGTTCCTCATCCAGTCCGCGACGGCCCTCATTCCTTCGTGGAGGTTGGTTTTGGCAGTGTGAGGGTCTTTGGTGAGGGAGATGATCAACTGGGTGTCGTCGGCATAGGAGATAATGTTGAGGTCATGTTGACGGGCGACGTGGGCGAGGGGTGCCATGTAGATATTGAACAGCTGAGGGGAGGGCCCTGGGGTATGCCGCAGATGATCTTGGTGGCATTGGAGTGGTGGGGGAGGCGGACGCTCTGAGTTCTGCCGGAGAGGAAGGATGTGGTCCAGTCCCGGGCCTTTCCTTGGATTCTGGAGTTGAGAAGGCGTGTGCATAAGGTGCAGTGGCAGACCGTGTCGAAGGCGGCTGATAGGTCCAGGAGGATGAGGGCTGCTGTTTCTCTGTTGTCTAGCAGGGTCCTGATGTCATCTGTGGCGGCGATGAGGGCGGTTTCGGTGCTGTGGTTGCTGCGGAAACCGGACTGGGATGGGTCCAGGATGTTGTTGTCTTTGAGGTAGTGGGATTTTCTCGTTGACATTAGCCGGAAATGGGAGCAGGGAGATGAGCCGGACGTGCTTGAGGTCCTTGGGGTCCGCCTTTGGTTTCTTGAGTAAGGCGTTGATCTCAGGGAGTTTCCAGCTTTACGGGAAGGTTTCTGTCTCGAAGGCCTTGCTGAGATGGGGTGCAATGGATACGCTGGCTTTGCTGAAGATGTGGTTATTATAAGACTTTCTTGTTTGTAAGTCTAAATTCAGCCTTCCTGTGGTATGCCCTGATTGGTCAGAGTTAAGTGGATTAGCCAAGATGCCTTGAAGAGGTGATAAAGAGCCCCTGGGGTTAACCAGTTCTGCTTGCAGGGCAGTGTGCTATTCCATAGGAATGCCAGGCCAGGGGGAGGAGGCGTAAACTATGCTTTTCAAAGGATAAATCAGAGACCATTGTCTTTTACAGCTCTGAACTTCTCACCTTAGGCAGGTGGTAATATTAAGGAAGATATGAGCAGAGGCATGGGGGAGGGTCTAATCAAATTAGCCATCCTAGGGGTGTGTTTAGCCAACTCTTACCTCCTTTCTGGAAAATCAGCCATTATGGCGAGACAAAATAATGCCACACTCTACAGGATGTGGTCATAACTTTGAGGAGTTACCCTGCTCCCATTGATCAGAAGTGACCTCCTGCATGACCCAGAGAACTTGGAATAAGTATCTGAGAGGGGCAGAGCCCTTCAGATTCTGCTGCTTGAAACTTACTGAAGCAAGAAATGCCCTGTTGAGATGTTTTGCTGTGCAAATATTTCTAAGGTCTGACCTTTGAAGACTGCACCACCTGAAACTACAGCCCTGTGGATTATCAGGCTAAAAAAGAAAAAATAGAGTGGACTCCTTGAAAGCTACAGTTTTAAAGAGCTCATCTGGAACATCACCAACTAAATCTACTCTTTGGAGAACCCTCAGTGGATTTTTAAGGTTTTTGTACCAGTGGATTGTGGGAACTGAAGTCCTCAACATTCAAGGACCCTCTTGGAGCTCCCAGACCCTTAGAGTGAGTTTGAGCCACTTGGGACCACTTGAGGAACTTCAGGAAGAAGTTCAAGAAGTTTGGAGAACTTTGGAGCAACTTTGAAAAAAGCTCCACTGAGGGATCAACTCAACCTGGCCAGCCAGGCCACCTGCCTTCAACCGCAAGCCGGCCAAGCCAACCAGGTTCGTCCCGCTAAAAGCTCCATTGCACCAACTTCAAGAGATTGATCGGGACTAGAGAAAATCTGAAGCCGGCATACCCTCACCGGATCCGGCTACATGAGGAGCATCGAGAGACCCTGCAAGAAAAAGCTCCAGAAAAGTTTCTAAGTCCGTTCGTAGAAAATTGACTGGGAGCAATCGAGAGAGCCAAGCCACCTGCCTTCCATCGCGTGCTAGCCTGGATTCCTGGGTTGCCCCGCTGAAGCGATCTTGAGAAATTTTGTTAGTCGGCTCCAAGGAAGTTGACCAGGACCTCGTCACAAGTCAAGCCAGCGAACCCTAATCGAATCCAAACAGGCTGGGAGCTTTGAGGGGCCTCGTGGAGAAAAGCTCCAGAAAAGTTTCTAAGTGTGAAGGTAGAAACTGAGACCAGGACCTGCCGCAAGCTTTAGCCGCTCATGGCTCAATCGCGCTTGGCCTGAAACTTTGACTTTGGTCCGGTCTATCACGAGCAGGTATAACAATATGGTGCTATAATCTTCTAAGTGCTATATTTTATTAAATCTTTGACAATTCATATCTCCGGTTCTCTACATTGGATTTTTGTCTTTCTGGTGTCATTTTAAAGATAAAAATAGTTCCTATTTTTAGTTCCAATTTTTATAAATTTATAAATTGATGTTGGATTTTTATTATGTGCTGTGTCCTAATTATTTACTGAAATTGTGTTTTTAAATGCTTTACATACCTGCCTTTGAAGTTAAGCCTGTCTGCTCGCAACCATATTACCAAGGGTTGAGCATAGGAATCATTTTCTAAGACCTATGCTGAGTCCCATCATGTGCTAGTGGCCTTATTGCCAGTGGCAGACCTATATTTGCCCCTACCAATAACCCACTTTCCAACATTTGGTGGCGGAGGTGGGATGGGGACTTGTGTTTAAAAAGTACACCTTTCAGTGTATGATTTAAGATTGTAAAAATCCTCTGAATTGCCTTAAAACAAAACTATTGAGTTTGATTTTAGGAATTTAGACTAAACTGTTTTAATCTATTGTTTTGAGTTTTCCAAATTGTTCTAAGTCTGTTGCGCCTAGCTTTTGTGACCCAAAACTAGGGAACCATGGAGCTGGACCTGGCTCAACTGTCCATTTAAAGCTTGCTGATCTTAGGGAACAGTGTAGGCTTAGGGGCTGCCTGCTGCCAAGAAGATGAGGAAGGCAGGGATGCTCGAGTCCCTAAAGGCCTGGTCCAGGGCGGCTGAGGAGAACCCAGGGGGGTGGGAATATGTCCCCACCAACCTCAGTCAAGAGAGGGGTGAGGATAAGACCTCTTCCATTGTGACTAGTGTTAGCCAGGTGAATCAAGCTGGTGGTGAAGGGTCCCTTCCTCAGGTACTACTACTGACCCTTGCAGAGAGACAGCTACAGCCTCAATTAGGGTTGATTGCCTTGGAGAAGGAGAAATCCAAATTGGCTAAGAGAAAATGGGAGAGGGAGGAGGAGAAGAGGAATGGTGGCAGCGAAAGTGAAGAAGATGTGGAGATGTTCAAGGGTGGTAGATTTGAACCTAAACTTCCCAAGGGCATAGGGCCCAAGTACACAGGGGGGTTGACATTGACAGGTGGCTAGCAGCTTTTGAGAGGGCCCTTAAAATGAGTAGGGTTCTATCTAGGTACTGGGGTAAACTCCTGTGGGAGTTGATACCAGTACCTGGGAGGGATATGCTCTTGACCCTGAAGGGAGAGGATGCAGAATCATACCAGCAGATGAAGGCATGCCTAGTCAAGAGAGTTGGTCTGACTCCAGAGCAGTGAAGTTTAAAGGCACCCAGAAATTGAATTCAAAGTCTTGGGTAGACTTTGTGGATGTTCCAGTAAAAGCACAGGAAGGCTGGATTGTTGGTAACAAAGTTGACACATATGAGGGATTGTATAGTTTGTTTTTGAAGAAACATAATTTTACTCATTGTGAAGAAGAGAAGTTATGCCAGTATCTAGTGGACTCTAAGTTGACAGGCACCAGAGAGTTGGGGGAATCAACTGATGAGTGGTTGAGAACCCGGGTGTCCATTCAGCACCAGGGGGTGACCAGAAAAAAGGAGGACAGGACCTTTCCCAAGGGAAATCCCAGGGAAATGAATGTCAAAGACCGAAGGAGTCCTCCAAAGACCCATAAAAACCTGCGCAAGGAGGGGGTCCTGAGCCAACTCAAATTTAAAGGGAGGGTGTTTCAGGGAAAGCCTGGGAGGTTATTTGATCCCTCAAAGGTGGGTAAGTGCTTTGACTATAACCTGCCAGTGTATAAGCAGGTAGATGCTGTCTGCGCCAAGAAGCTCCCCCCCTAACGGGCCATCCACAGAGATTACCAGTGTCAGTGTAGGGGTGGAGAGTGGTGCCCCAGAGAGGGGTATTCAGGTGGTGAAAGCAACATTGGTGTCCCTGTTTGGGGTGAATATTACCACCCATGCTACCTTGCCTCCAAACATGGACAAGTGCAGGCAGAGGCCTAAAGTGAATGAGACTAAGGTTGAGGTTCAGAGCTGGTGCCTTCAGAGCAGTTGATACCTGGTGAGTTTCACCAGGTGACATATGCAGACAGCACTACCAAACTCCATCCTATAACTGTGGTGGAGGTGTGACAGGCCCTATGAAGGTAGTTGTGTTCTAGGGGCTCCCAGTCCAGTGGCATTGATCTTGAAGCCTCTGTGTGATCAGAGGTGGAGAGAGGACCCCATATGAAAATATTGGAGCTTCCTGCGTGGGTATGTGCTGTGACTAGGCCACAGTCTAGCCAGAAGGTAGGGGTTGGACAGTTGGACCCTGGAACAAAGGGCCAAGTATGGTGAGCCAGCCGAGGGAACTCCAGAGGTGCAGGAAGAATCTAACCCTGATGGGGAGGATCTGGCCTTTGAGGGAGGGACTCCATCCCTGCCAGAGCTATCAGATTTGGCAGAAATGACAGGAGCAGGTTGACCCTCCAGAGAGGAGTTCAGTAAGGGACAGCGTGACTGTCCCACCCTTGAGAGCTTGAAGCAGATTGCTTCTAAGCAAGAGGAGGCAGTGGGTTTCACAAGCTCAGGAAGATAAACTGTTTTATACTGAGGCCAGAAACCTCATGGAGGGGGCCACCAGGAGGTTAGTGGTGCCCCAGAAGTACAGAGAGTTCATCCTGACTTTGGGTCATGATATCCCCTTGACAGGACATTTGGGACAGACAAAGACATGGAACTAGTTGGTGAACCATTTCTACTGGCCCAATATTTCTGAAAAGGTAAAGGAGTTTTGTAGCTCCTTTGTCACCTGTCAGGCCAGTGGCAAGGCAGGGGGCAAGACAAAGGCTACCCTCATACCACTCCCAGTGGTGTGGGTTCCTTTTGAAAGGTACTGCTTGGAGTGTTCACCAGAGTGGGTTTCCCAAAAGAGGTGGTGTCAGATAGGGGCACAAACTTCCTGTCCATCTATCTGACTGCTATGTGGGATGAGTGCGGTGGTAACTACAAGTTCACCACCCCAAATCCCCCACAGGCGCGTATTCTTACTCCTGTCCCTAACCATAACCCTAACCAATATTCTATCTAGTCTTTTTCAGTACTCTATTATGTCCCTAAATCCAATCATAAACATAAAACTATCTTTGTCCCTTTCCTTAACTCCTAGATGGTATTATTTTCCAAGCCTATAGTCCAAGCCCTAAATGTAAATGTAAACCTGTCCCTCTTGCTTACTACGTAATCATTATTCCTTTCCTTCCCATTACAAATACCATGACCCAAACTCAACTGTTTACCCTGCGCCTCCACCTTTAGTTAAATGTTACCTTTTTAATTGGAGTCACCAAGTAGTGCCATGTTAGCGAAAACCAAGGAAAACAGCAGACACCTCCGTGGCTGGACTGTGGGTTCCAGCCAGACATGGGGAGATGAAGCTCACTGACGTGGATATGATTGGGAAACTTGAGTAAGGAACGTGGATAGATGAATTTAATGTGGAGGCAATTTGTGAAACATATTTCGCAATCGGCAGCCAATGAAGATGGATGACATGTGAAACCAACATGTAACAGGGAATTCTCAGCATCCCTCACACCACTTAGTTTTTGGTAACCTGAAACCTTTTCAATGTACCTTTTGGTAAAGCTAAATATAAGGTATTGCAGTAATCACGGCAAGAGTCCACCATTGTTCTGATGATTGTAAACATTTGCTCATTAATTAAGATAGGTATTACTGTACTCAAAACGTTTTAATGCAGAAAATAGAAAATAAATAATGTTGATGTTTGGTTGATACAATCTAACTTGTTGTTACACATGAAGCCCAGGTTCCCTACTTCTTTTAATGGGTTTTGACATGCGTACAGGGGAATTGGACACCAACCATGTAACCATGTAGATCTTCCTCCTCTTAGGATGAGAGTCTCCATCTTATTCGTATTTAACTTAAAACAGTTGGTTCTCATTCAGGAGGCTACTTCTTTCATGCAAGTGTTAAAATGTAATCTTGCCATGTCAGAGTCACTACTTAGATTTATAATAATGTGAGTGTCATCCACATCTATCACAAACTACAGCTTGTAAGGTTTTAGTAACCTATTAAACAGGCTAAGAGGTCAACATAAACGTTAACTAATATTGGACTTAAAGATGACGCCTGCAGGACTCCACACTGAGGGGATGATTACAATGTTGACACCGTTGCGGTCTCGGGACAGACTGATCTCTGGTCAGTGGTCAAGACATCGCAATTACAATAAGACTGCACATGGTGTGGTCGCATGCTTCCATTTCTCTATGGGAGCTTGTGCTGCGGCCGTAAACCAGCCGCAGCGCAAGCTCGCATAGAGAAATAGGAGTCTGTGTAAATCCCTGCACCTTGTGGCAGGCACCTCATGGTGCCTGTCACAAGGTGCAGGGATTTACAGGGCACAATAGGTGCCTCCCCCCACTGGAGAACTAGCGGGAAAGAGGCCTTGCAAGGGCACCCGAAGGCACTTTCCAACAGCATATCCATGTCGGAAAAGCAGACATGGATTTGCTCTCGGAAAGTGCCATCATAATCCTGAAGGCAGAAATGCCTTCTTCATGGGATTATGCAGCCCTTCCGACTGGCTGACGGGCTCCTCAAGCCTGTCGGAAGTCAGCTGGATTGACTGGCCAGTTTAAATTTTGACCACCGTAATTGTAATACATCGGTCGGAAGTCAAATTAGGTCTTTTCAACCGACATCCTAATAAGCCCCTAAGTCTTAACAAACTTAGAAGTGTAGGCGGTAACATGACCGCATGACCATGACCTTAAAGAAAGGAGGTGAGCTAATCGTTGGCTCGATTTCTCACTCCATGCCTTGATGATAAAAGCATTGAGACAAAACCAATTTACTGAGCTCAATACTGCCTTTTGCTACGTCGTCATCAACTTCAGGCGCACTGTTAGCGGAACCTTGTAGGCAGGCAGAATGTGTTTTAGTAAAGAAAACATATTTTTGCTTAAACCACACACTATTAACAACAATAGGGTGAGTTTTATTAATGTTTTTAGGGGTCACAAACCCTACAATTCACTATATTTGTGGGTGTGCTACTATTAAAAAATGTTGTACTGTGTACTTTACCAAATGTAGGCGTTGCTAAAGTTTTAACGACTCCTCAAATGGGTTTATAAATGGATTACAAATCACATTTTGGAAGGAAAGTGTTGTAGGGGTCTGTGAGAAATTGGGTTTTTGTTGAGGAGGGTGTGAGTCCTTCTCAAGCAACAGCCATAGTTTTTGTCAGGGTGAACCACAAAAAGTCTCTAAATTAACCTATGCTTAACCCTCTGGTAGCTTGACACAAAAGCAGTCAGGCTTAACTTAGAGGCAATGTGGAAAGTATTTATGCAGCACACAACACAGGAAAAATCCCACAGCACTTTTGATATATACATTAAAGTTTAATCATTTTTGGGGTGCAAAAATGACAAAAATCCAATCAGTAGAACTGGAAATATGCACTTTTAAATACTAAGACAAAAGTAGTGCCAAAATGCGCAAAGTGCCAACTGAGGATTTCTGGTTGTGCTATAGTGGGACAAAATCACAAGTTCAGGTCAGCTGCATTGGAGCGCAGGCCAGGCACTGGAGCAAGTTTGGACTGCTGAGCATTGTACCTTATGTTGTTTGTGCACAGAGTGTGTGGCGTTGCTTTGTGAGGCTTCGCATTGTCCGGTGTCGTTTCTGAGGAGCTGCAAGTTCTGTGATGCAAGGTCGTGCATCAAGTTACATAGCGCTGCCTATTTTGCAATGAAAGTGTGCGGCTAAGCTTTGCGGAGCTTCACTTCACTTGGCGTTGATTCCGATGAGGCTGGCAGCTGTGCAGCGAGGCTTTGTAGGGCTTCATGTTGCTTGGCATCCATTTCGATGAAGCTTGCAGTTGTGCAACAAAGCTTTGCAGGGCTTCACACGGCTTCACTCCATATTTGTCGGAACCTTCAATTAGGCCAGGAGGAGCTCTCTCTGATACCAGTCAAGGAACCAGGACCTGTCGTAAGCACCACTTATGGATCAAGAATTTACTGCAGCTGAGGCCTGAAGGGCTCCAGCAGATCCAGTTGCAGGTCCAGGCAACTCCAGTGCAGCAGGTCAGCTGAGCAGTTGCAGAGAGGCCTCTTGAGTTTGTTATGTCCTTGCAGCTCTGAACAGGAGGTATGTCAGCTGACCCTTAGAGTTACTCAGCCTGGAATGAAGGGAGCATGTCCAGTCTTTTGTCTCAGCAAGCAGGGAAGGCCTTAAGTAGCAGGGCATCCTTCTTTTGTAGTAACCACAGGTCCAGGAGTGTACATGAGTCTGGGTCTGAGGGTCCCCTCTATATACCTGGTGCCCACTTTAGGTGAGTAAAGCTTCAGGGGTTCCCCCACAGAGGTATCTGGAATTTCCGGCTTTCCTGCCCTGGTCCCAGTTTGTCTGGGGGCATAAGAGGCTTGTGGAAAGTCCTTTGTGTGTGAGCTGACAAAGTGCCTTTGAGGTGCAAATGTGTTTGGTGACAGCTCTTCCTCCTTATGAAATCAGAGATTACCCATCCTGCCAACACCCAGCCAGACCCTCTATGGCATTGATGTTTAGGAGGAATGCACAAAGTCGAATCGCCAACTAAACATAGTCATATATATGACTTTATTCTTATGGCAAAATTCTCTTAAACACAGACCTATGATTCCGCAAGAACATACGTACAGGGTATCATACTAGTCTATCTAATCAACCTATTTTTCGTTACCATGTCGCTAAGCTCGCTCTTAACTGGCACCTTATTGCTCTGCTTTTTGTCGTTCTCAAGGATGCTATTTTTATTTGACCTACCTACATGTCTCTGTAGTACCTTCACACATCAGGTCATTTCCTATTGTCTTGTGCTATGCTTGCTCTATGGTCTTATGTACACTTCATTGACCTATCCTGTATGTATGTTATTTTTATCCCCAAGTAAGTACTTTATCCCCAAGTCCTGTAAAGCGCTCTGATACCCATAAGGGTCTTGTCCACGCTCTATAAAACTCTCAAAAGAAATAAATAAATAAATAAATTACAATTTTAAAACACGTTCGATGCATTCATAAAAAAACACTGAGTAAAATGAAAGATACAGAACTTGTAAATTGCTTAAAACCCTCAATAGCATTACAGGCAGATAATGTTCAACTAGGAAACACAATCGATTCATTCAGAGAAAAAGAAGTTGTAAATTGCTTAAACCCTCCACATGCATTGTAGGCATATAATGTCCAGCTGGAAAGCCAAGCTCGGATCGGCTATTATTGGCAGTCTAGGGTTCTGTTGTTGAGCCGGCAGACTGAGTGCCGTCCTGCTGAGATAAGGGAGATTTGGCTGCACTAATTTCTCCCAACAGTTTTGACGCCTTGTTGACAAGTTTTGTAAGCCCAATATTCAGCTTCGTGTTGTCTGGGTTTAAGGGAGCTTTTACAGCCTGGCAGCATGATCGAACTCCTAGCCTGATCCATTCTTTCTGCAATAGTAACCATCTGACTGTAAGCATAGCGGAGCATACACAAACTATGTGTTCCATTGCTTCGGAGTGGTAGCCGCACATCCTGCATTTGATGCTATTGCCTGAGCGGAGCCATTCAGGAAGGTTCTTTAAAAATGGCTGGTCACCCATCCTCAGAGCTAAAACGTTTGTTTCCAGTAAAGTGCGAATGTGCGTGATAAATAGGGCGACTTAATGCCTGTTTTGAAGTTGGAAATTACTGCCCAAGCATGTTTCCTTTTTGACAGTGTTGCCCTGTCTGAATGAAAAGACCACCGTCTGATGCTCTAGTACTTGATGGCAACCTTTAGCACCGGCTGAGAGGGGTTTGTTCCCCAGCGTTCTTTGACTCCCAGTAATTGTAAGCTGTGATCCACGTGCTGCTGATACTTCTGGCTGGTCTGGTTTTTCAATATTTCCTGCCAAAGGCTGGCCTCCAGGGAACCCTCCCGGGCATGGCGCAGTCTGTTACAAAACGTTATAAACGCACCAGCCTCTAGGCCATGATAGTCTAGTAGGCTCAATTCTAGTCGAACTTGGGCTGGTGAAGCTGATTTTGGCAGGTGAAAAGCATATTTAAACATTTTGATTGTTAGTTTGTTTAGTAGAGTGCTTGATGTGGCCTTCATATTCTTGGGCCCATACGACAGAGTGTTGGTTATCTTCGCCTTCATCACTTTCAGCATAGGGGTTAGGCTTGGGCCAATTAGCTGTTTTGACAGTTTCGCTGTGGCAGCTTCTAATGACAAGGCTTTGGACCTTAATGTTTCTGTTTGCTTGACGAATGAACATCTGAGGTTGAGAAAGATTCCCAGATATTTGTTGTGCGGTGTTGATTCAAGTTTTGCATTATTGAAGTACCACCCTCCGCGTGGCCTCTTTTGTTTCCCAAAAGATATTGTTTTGGTTTTTAGTAGGTTCAGACGGCTTAGCAACACCAAGCCGTCGGCATACAGCAGGTTGCTGATGCAGGTTCCATCTAGATGAGGAGAGTGGCAGTTAACACTATTGAGTAATGGGGATACATCTGATATAAACAAGTTAAAAAGCAATAGAACCAGCACACAGCTTTGTTTAACACCGAATTTAGTTCTGATCTTCCTGATCTGTATCCTGTAAAAGTATGTCTGGGGTATGCCCCAGGTCTCTAATTGTTTCCACAGCAGGCCCAAAGGCTGCTTTAAAAACAACAAAGCAGCAATGCAATTGGGTTTGTTGGAGTGCCGCTTTCTCCATCAGGACAGTCAAGGTAAGGAAATTAGTTGTTGTGCCAGAGTTGGCCACAAAACCCATCAGGTTAAAAGGGAGGCGCATTTTGTATCGGCCCAGGCCTGCAGCTCTTCCAATAAAATGCTGGCATAATATTTGGACTTAACGTCAAGGAGTGCTATCATTCGATAATTATTATCCTTACCTACTTAGTAGCTGCAATTACAATCGCCTGGGGGCTCGCATATCCTCACTTCCGGTGAGCGCCGGAGTAAGGGGGGGCCAGAAGCTTCGGTTGGCGCTCTAGATGCGCAGTCACGAGGGCTTCTTAAGCACCGCTCAGCGGACGGGCCGAAGGCAAGCCCATCTGCACCCATCCGCGCACCGGCTGCGCACAGCACCAGCCACGCTGTTAGTTTTGACTCCGATGCAGGAAGGGAGCAACGAAAGATGTGCACACAGGAGCAACTCCTACATGTGAGGGAAGGTAGGAGTGTTGATCCCTTTGATACATCATCTATGCAGGTCAAAGTTCCTATTGTAGAGAGCAAGATGGCTGGCCTTAAGTGCGGGTTGCTTAATGTCAGGTCCCTTGTAAAATACCACCAGGAGGTTAACATACTGATTCATACCCTTGAATTAGATGCATTATTCCTTACTAAAACGTGGACCCGCCATGAATCTGAGGTCGAACTGAGAATGGCATGCCCAGTCGGCTATAAGGTGATCCACAAACCGCGGGTTAGTGGGAGAGGTGGGGGGGTTGGACTGATATTTAAGGATATTTGGACCTTTGTACAACTCTCTATTGATGATACAGAGGGTATGGAGATTATGGGATTTTCCCTGATGAGCCCTAGAGGACATCTGGTCTCAGGCATGATCTGTTATCGTCCTCCTGGTACAGTTAACTCCTATTTTCAGAATTTTATCAATACTTGTTTAATCTGGCACTCACACACTCTAATATGGTTATTGTAGGGGACTTCAATCTCTGGGCTAATGGAACCAATGGGTCAGCACTTAGTGATATTGTGCAATCTTGTGAGAACTTGAACTTACAACAGCTTGTATCGGCCCCCACCCACCAAGGTGGACATGTTCTAGATCTCATTTTTGCCAAGGAAATTATAGCCAAAGTGGAGGCTATATCGCCTCTGTGCTGGACGGATCACTTCCTTGTTACCTTCTCAGTAGATATCCCCCCAAAAAAACCTAGATTTTACAAACACACCTAATTATCGCAAAGGCAGGGAGTGGAATAAAATGTATGATATAGACAACCAATCATCCCTATTCACTGACTCTAATGTGTTTGATGTAAATATACCTGTGGAAATCAACTACCAGGAATTTTGTAAACAGATCAACAAGACGCTTGAGCGGTTTATTCCTATAAAAAACTTAAGATCTAAGCATAAACGATCTGCCCCCTGGTTTAATGCGAATCTGAAAGTTCTCAGATACAACTGCAAACTGGCAGAAAGAAAATGGAGAAACGAGTATGCTATTGCTGATAAAGAAATTCTGAAGGCTACCTTGAATAACTACAAAAATGAAATCTCCAAAGCTAAGGCAGAGTTTTTTGCAAAATCTATTTTGGAGGCCCCTAATAAAACCCGTAGGGTCTTCAAAATGGTTGAAGAACTATCCAAACCAGACTCCCAAAAAAATGAAACTATCGCAACTCAAGAACTTTGCGACAGTTTAGCTACCTTTTTTGGGGAGAAAATCTCCACGATAATAACTGAGCTGTCAATAAAGCAGGATAAACTAAGTGATACTGTCTCTGAGACTAACAATCAGTCATTTGCAGATCAATTAAATGAATAGACCAATAGACCCGCAAACACAGACCAACAACTTTACGTCAGTTTGCTCCTCCTACAGAAGATGAGTTCTACAAACTCGCCATGAGCACTAAATCTGGATCCCCCTGGACACTCTCCCTCCTAAGGTCTGGAAGAAATATGTCAGACAGTTACTGCCTCAGCTCCACAGGATTTGTAGTCAATCCTTGAGCAGTCGGATAGTCCTTTCCTGCTGGAAACAAGCTTTCGTGACACCCCTGCTTAAGAAGCCCACCCATGACCCTCAGTGTCCAAACAACTACCGCCCCATTTCACTTCTCCCTTACCCGACAAAAATTCTTGAACACCTGGTTAGCAGAGCCCGGTCTACCTTTTGGGAAACCAATTTGAGGATCGAAGATGAGCAATTTGGTTTCCGACTAGGCCACGGAACAGAGACAGCATTGGTAGTGGTTTTGGATGAACTTAGAATGAGGGCAGACAGAGGTCAGCCAACTGTGTTGATTTTACTTGATATGTCTGCTGCATTCGACACAGTCAATCATAAAATCCTACTGAGGCGGATGGCGGAACTTGGGCTGGAAGATCTTGCTTTTAACTGGCTCAAGTCATATCTGGAAAATAGGCAACAAGCGGTACGACTCCCCCCTTTCTCATCCAATTTTAGAACGGTTGAGCATGGGGTCCCTCAAGGATCTTCTATTAGCCCGATCCTTTTCAATATTTATCTAAGACCTTTGATTCCCATCATTAAATCTTATAACATCAAGCTGGTGAATAATGCTGACTACACGCAGCTCATCCTGTCCTTGGAAGGCAGGGAGTCTGCGTCACTTCGTGATTTTCACGAGTGTATGCAGAAGACTGCCAGTTGGCCTATGGATAATTCCCTGCAATTTAATTGTGGGAAAACAGAAATTTTGCACTGCACAGTGGAAAAAGTCCCTCACCCACTTCCAGATGAGTTTTGGCCTGGCCTGGCAATCTGGGGGGTGTTTTCGACAATAAGCTGAGTATGGAGAAACATGTAAATAAAACAGTTGGCACCTGTTTCTCCCTTATCAAAGCTTTGCGGAACATCCTTCCCATGTTGCCTCTATCAGCCAGGGCTTTAGTAGTCAGAAGCATCATTTTGAGTCGGCTAGACTACTGTAATGCCCTGCTTCTTGGTGCACCTAATTTTCTCCATAAGAGATTACAAAGAATACAAACAATCGCCGCCAAGTTAGCCCTAAAGAGGAGATGGGACGACTCTGCATCTGCGGCTCTTATCGATCTTCACTGGCTTCCTCTGGTTCAGAGAATCCAGTTTAAAGCTGTGTGCATTGTGTTCAAGGCCCTTCATGGGCTTGGACCCCGGCCTCTGCAGAAAAAAATGTCTTGGTACTCCCCACCACGAAGTCTTCGCTCCTTTGCTGCTCACTTGGTCAGCACCACTAGAGCACGAACTTCCAGATTCGGTGGAAGAGTATTTAGCTGTGCAGCGGCACAGCTGTGGAATAACCTGCCATTTATCATCAGAGAATTAGAGGATTTTGTACAGTTTAGAAAAAAACTTAAAACCCATCTTTTCCCCAGGGTGTAGTGTTGCATCACTTACTGTAGGCAAACTCTGCGTGTGTAGTGGAACCGTCGGTCTTTCAGCGCCAGGATACCCGTGGGGTGACAGAGCGCTTTATAAATGCTGGATACATTACATTACATTAGGGTTGTTTCTCTTCCCGCCTTTGTGAATTGGGTGAATGATAGCGCCTCGCCAGGGCTCTGGGACTGTGTTATTTAGCCTGAAGTAGAGAAACAGGGGGGTCAGGTAGGCTAACCATAGTTCAACTTTGGATTTGAATATAGCCTGGGGAAGACCGTTTGGCCCTGGTGCTCCTTTGACCCTGGCTTTCCTTATGGAGCATGAGATCGAGGGGCATATTACCAAGCAATAGCGATAATTATCGCTATTGCTTGGTTAGCGTGAAAATTTACCGCCGAGTTGCGGCGATTTTTACCGCAAACAAACCTTGGTATTACCAGTGGCGGCTGGTGACATTTGAAAGTGGTAGGGCGTAAATGTTCAGGATGAATGACTGGTAGCGAATGACATTGTTTCTGTACTCCGAGTCTATACTAATAAATAGAAACGTATTTCACCAGCCATTCCCGTTCCATTACATGATAGTACAAAGTCCCCCCCCCCTTCTTCCAGACGCACCCCCTGCCTCCCCACCAGCTGCCTGCTCGCTGAGAAGAAACATTAAATTCTCATTCTTTCACCCCTCCCGCACCTCCTTTCTGTTAATTTTTTCTGTCGTGTGATTAACGGCGCAAATCTCTTGTGACAGAAAGAAAAGTGAAATATCGTGCTAGAGAATGGAGGGACGGGGGAGCCGGATTGGGAGGGTGAAAGGCTGCGCGCGAAACTTTTGCCCGGGGGAGGCCAGGCTGCCGGCCGAGAAAGAAAGTTTTGTGCTTTTTTTAAGCATCATTTGTGGAGTAGTTTGGCACCCGGCGAGGAACAGCTCGCTGTGCAATGAACACTGGCGTCCAGCAACCTCACTCGTTGGTTGTGTGTCTCACATCTTGGAACGCGGCCTGCTGTAAAGGAAAGAGTCTCACACCCACAGACTCACTCTATGAATTTCAGTCTCAGAACTGAAGGTGCACTGCCGCACTAAATGAATGACTTATGAACCCCAATGCAGGAATGGCCCTGTAATTACTCCGACTCCTCCATCAGCTGCCGCGATTGCCAAACTGCCATTAAGGTGCGCCAGCGCCAGGAGACAACATGCCAGCTCCACTGCACACCCTCACCGCGCAAGCTAATCAAAACACATGGCACTGGCAAAAATAAATATAAAAAAACTTACCTTGGCTTCCCGAGTCCCGTCCCGAAACTGCAGTGCAGACTCCCGCCTTCCTAGATTTAGAATGCCCGTGCCGCCGCTGCGTCTGACGTGGTCGTGTGGGCTCTCGCCGTCACTGGAGGCTGCAGGCAGCCTCCCTCCCCTCCATGGCAGCCGGCGCTGATTGGTTCGGCCGGCTGCCCTAACCTCGTCATTTTCCCTAGTCTGCATCCTGCAGAATGGAGAGTGGGAGGTGGCTTGGGGGGAGCGGCTTGCCCACTGTTGCTAATACTGTCTGTTTGGACAGCCTCTCAGGCTGTCCAAACAATCAGTATTAACAACATTGGTCATGCCACTCCCCCAAGCCACTCCCCCCTGCCCTGAGGCTCGAAGTTCTGTTCTGCTGACTGCTTTCTCGCCGTGCGAGAAGGGCAGGCAGAAACAAATGGTAGTTATAAATAAAGAACTACCATTTGTTCCTGCCTTCTTCTCGCACGGCGAGAAAGCAGGGGGGGCGGCGCCCAAACACCCCCATGGTAGAACCGCCGCTGGGTATTACCAAGGTTTATCGCAAATGCGATAAAAATCGCCGCAATGCATGAATATCGCTGAAAAGTCAGCGATATTCATGCATTACCGAGATAATGCTCTTAGCCATGTTATCCACCTCCCATTGGATAACATGGCTAAGAACTGCTCAGGGCAGGTGTTAGCTTTTGGAGATATTCGCGCTTAGCTCAAAATGTATGTCTTCAATAAAACAAGTAATTTACAGGGCTTTCAGTTGTGACAAAACAGATGGGGTTTGTTAGACCTGGCACCTTTGGTGTGGATTTCCCTTCCATTTTTTTGCTGTTGCCTCATGTATTTTTGCTGGTGTTAGATGCTTTGGGCACCGTGCCCTTGCTACTCAGTGCCACAGTGCAAGTGCTCCCTATTGTAAATTGATGTATTAATCAGTGGATCCATGTTTGGCTATTTGGTTTACTTGCATAAATAACAGGTGATGGACAGAATGCAGAACATTGTCATACATTCACCCCAGTACAGAGATCTGGGCCTAAATCCATCGTTTTTTTGCTCACCATGCCATTCTAGTTTGAACCCAGCCATATGCAAATCAGTCTTGACTCTGTGCCCCTTGGGAACAGTCCAGCCCGAACTGCCGAGCCAGGTCCTCCCTGGACTGGACACAAACATCCAAGCTTCCCATGAGGCACAGGGTCAGACTGATTTGCATATGGCCAGGTCTGAACTGGGGTGGCAGAGCTAAAGAACAGTAAAGAGTTAAACCCAGATCTGTTGACTGGGTGTGAGTGTTTGATTGGTTCAGATGCTCCATCCATCACCACCCCCTTTATTTGGTGTACTTGTCAGACCCTAGTACAGTGCACTGAGTGTGCCCAGGGCGTGTAAATCCAAATGCTGCTGGTGAGCCTGCAGCACTGGTTGTGCCACCCACAGAAGCAGCCTTGTAGAATGTGTCTAAGGTGTGCCATTGCAGAGCCTGCGTGCAGTCATGGTACTGTCATGCTGACTGGGTAAGTGCACCCACTTGCCAGTCCCTAAACCTTCCCTTTTCTTCAAATCAGTCACCCCTATGGTAGGCCCAAGGGCAGGGTGCATTGTAAGTGTAAGGTAGGACAAGCCCTGATGTGTGTGTGGCATGTCCTAATAGTGAATTACAGCCATTTTCGTTTTTCACTATTGCAAGGCTACCTGTTCTCCATAGGCCAGAATGGGCTTTTAGATTTTTACATGTTTATAATCCTAACTGTCTCAGAGAACATGGTAGAAATTCGAGTTTCGTATGCCTGGACTCAGAATGATAAAATACATCTTTTAGTGAAGTTGGATTTAACATTCTGTGCTTGAAAAGGCCACTTTTAGAAAGTAGGTATGTGCTTGTCTAACCTTTCAAGCCTGCCTCTGCTAGGTTGTGTATTCCTTTGTCTGGTTTTGTGAGTGACAGGGCTGGGGGATTCCAAGAGACAGGATGAGTCAGCCCAGTGGTGAATAGAGAGATCTGCATCTAGATGGGAAGGAGGAGTTGCACCTGAACCTTGAATAGGGCTGTGCCTGCCTTCCATAATGCTGGCTCCACCTCCCGGGGAGATGCTGATGTCTATGCCGTGCACACTGAAAGAAGAGAAGAAGTCCTGTAAACAAAGTGCTCCAGGACTGTACTTGTCTACCACAATGCTGGCTCCACCTCCTGTGGGGCATCTGATGTGCATGCCCTGCACTGTGAAAGGAAAGGAGACGTCTGGTAAACAGAGTGCTTCAGAACTTGTTTGGACTGGGCAAAGGCCCCTCTCCCCTCAGAGGACAAAGGATTTTGGGGTATCAATATTGGGACCCTGATCCCATGAAATTAGATCACTTTTGAACTACAAGAAGAAACCTTTACTGAGGAAAGGATCCTGAAGAAACTGAGGAGAGACTATTCCCAAGCTGAAGTGCTGCGTGAGGAATTGGCCTGCAGTGGTTGCCTTACTGCCAAAGGAAGGAGAAAGGAACTTTGTGTACTTTGCTTTCAACTTGTGAAGGATCTCCAAGGGCTTGGAAAAGAGCTTGCCTCCTGCTGAAGTTTCAGGAACAACAGACTTCAAACCCCAGCTCCCCAGAGTTCTTTGGAAGTGCCTGCTGCTGTTTTGGGCCTTCTGAGGAACTGTGTGTCGCAAGGAGCTGGAAGCACGACTCAACGAGAAGAAGCGTGTCGCCATCGCTGTGCCTGCCATCGCAACTCCGAAGGAGGGTGTCGCCGCTGGAACTGTCGCACTGCACCGCATCGGAGAGAAGCGTGCGGCAACGAAGAGGAAGCGTTTCACCGTCGCTGCTGCTGCTGTCGCAACTCCGAAGGAGGGTGTCGCAGATGGAACTGTCGCACTGCACTGCATCGAAGAAGAGCACCTTGCATCCCCAAGAAGAACGCCGCCCTCGGAGCTGCTGCCGTCGCATCATAGATAGTCACTGCTGTAGTTGTCGCATCGAGCGGAAGCTTCATGCATTGTGGGAGAAGAGTGTTGCCGCTGGAGCTGCTGCCGCCGTATTGCGGACCAAGGGTGTCGCCGCTGCAGTCCACGCATCAAACCGAGAACTTCTCGCATCCCCGAGAGGTGTGCCGCATCTGGAAGATCTTCACATCTTTATTTCTTTGCATCTGAACTTTGCCGCATTTCCCATCGATGCAACATTGCTTGTCATGGAAGCGCAACTCAACCTAAGGTACATTGACCAAAGTGTCGCATCTAAGAACTGAACTGAACTAAGCTTAATCTACCATCTTAAAGTAACAGTATTGTGTATTTTTGTTGTTTATGGTCTTTTGGTAACTCTATATAAAATCTACTTATTTTTTATATAAAACCTGTGTGGTGTCCATTGTTACTGTATGTGGTCACAAATGCTTAACACAACGCCTCTGGGATAAAGCCTGTCTGCTCGTGCCAAGCTACCATGGGGGTGAGCAATGATTATTTTAGTAGTGTAATCCCCTTATCCTGACTAGAGGCGAGGGTCCCTATTTGCCACAAGTACCTAACTGTGCCAACTAGAGACCCCCAAATCTAACATTGTTGGTCAGCGGAAGGGATTTTGGATTTGTGACTCATGTACAGTGACTGGTGAACACTACTTAGTGAGTGAAGACCATAACGCAACCACACATTTTTTGGTAGGTTCCTTTTTGGATTTTTGTTCTATTTTTAAAAGATGCCTGATTCAGTTGTCATGGGAGATACAGAATCCATGGCCTCCATGGAATGTGAATGGGAAGAAGAAAGGCTAGAAAGCTCCAAAGTAAAGCAGCTGAAGTATTTATGCAAGAAATTCAAGGTTTCACGGTTGGGTGCACAAAGAAAGAAGAATTCTACAATGCTCTGAGGGCCTGGGTATAAGCAAGGAAAACTCCTGAGATTAAGGAAGTTGACCATGCAGACGTACAACAGGAAGAGCCATTGGGCTCAAGAGGAAGGAAAGTACCTTTCTCTGCGGGTAGCATTGGTTCTAACAAATGTCTGTCTCCAGAGGAGTTGGAGGACAGAGAGAGATCAAGGAGGCATGAAATGGAGATGACAAAGTTCAAGGTGAATAGGGAACTGGAATTAGTCAATAGAAGATTAGACATAGAGGAAAAGAAAATGCAGTTTGAGCATGAAAAAGTTTTGAGGGAGCTGGAGTTCAAAAACCAAAAGTTTAGAAGTTACTCCCTCTGGTGGCAGTATACCGTCAGTAAATACAGAAAGTAGAGTGTATATTCCCAAGGATGTGGTGAAAGAGTTTTACAAAAATTATGATATTGGTCAGTGGTTCAGAGCCTATGAGGTAGCCATGTCTTCCCACAGGGTCCCTGAGAAAGTTTGGGGAGCGGGGTTGAGGGGAAGGTTCCTTAGTAAGGGGCGGGAACACATTGTTAGACTTGCCTTCTGAAGTCCACAATTAATACAGCCACATGAAAGATGCACTGATGTCTAGATATGGTTTGACACCTGAGCTCTATAGGCAGAGGTTCAGGAAAGGCAAAAAGTTAGAAAACAGTACTTGGGTTGAATGTGTCACTTTCTTTTGCAGTCTTGAAGCAAAGAAGGGTTTGGCTTGAGCGCAGTAAGGCTACGCCTACAACTATATGTAACAAAACAACTGCCAGTACTGCTCGAGCTATTTGATCAGAGACTCAATAAGCTGAGTTGACACTTCTCAACTTAGAATGACCACTCATTCAGTCCACACCAAATGTTGTTATGTAGATGTTTAATTTCTACTTACAAAATTATTTTAAGATGCTATTTAATTTTTTTTTATATATGTATGTATCAACTAAAGAAAACAAGTAGAAAGTGAGTCAAAAAGCCTATACACAAAAAGGAGTTATCAATATGTACAATTCAGTGAAAAAAAGGAAGATGTGTGGGTGATGCAGGGAAAATCGACAAACAACATAAATGTCAGATTCAACTTACTCAAAACTCGCAACCCTGGCATTCGTACTGCAATCATTCCACATGAAAACACTGCACATACATGATACATACATATATAAAAAAATTTAAAAAGCATCTTAAAATAATTTTGTAAGTAGAAATTAAACATCTACATAACAACATTTGGTGTGGACTGAATGAGTGGTCATTCTAAGTTGAGAAGTGTCAACTCAGCTTATTGAGTCTCTGATCAAATAGCTCGAGCAGTACTGGCAGTTGTTTTGTTACTTTCTTTTGCAGAGCATTGGATGGTTGGGTAAAGGGCAGTAAGATTAATGATTTTCAAGGTCTCTTTGATTTGATTGCATGGGGGCGCTTGTCTTATAATTGTTTTCCAGAGCTGTGCCAGCATCTGATAGATAGCAAGCTGACTAACCCTAGGAAGCTTGCAAAGGAGGTGGACCGCAGGGTGAGCACCGGGGTCCACAAGGGTCAATTGGGAGACTCAGCTAAAGGTGGGCAGGGTCCCCAGTAGAAGAGTGGGGGGGCAAGGGTAAACAGAAGGAGTTCCGCAAAGGCCCCCAATGTAATTCCCAAGGGAACCAAGGGAAAGGTTCCCAGCCTCCCCCTGAGAAGAAACCTGGGGCGCTGACAGGTATTCCTGTTCCCCAGGGGCCCCTGAAGTGTTACAAGTGTGGCGACCTGGGTCATAAGGCGAATGATACCAGGTGCCGCTTGTTTGGTGAACCAGCACCCACTGGTGCTCCGCCCTGGCAGATGGCTAGTGTAGCCTTGGGGGAGGAGATTGATGTCCAAGGTGGGTGGGGTCCTGCACAGATGACCTTAGTCTCTTTAGGAGACTGTCAAATGGTCTCAGAAGCACAGCTGCCCAGGACCACTAAGAAAGATGGGCAGCGAGTGTCCATCAATGGCCACAAGGTGGAGGCTCTTAGAGATACAGGAGCCAGTGTGACAGCTGTCAGGTGTTACCTGGTGTCTCAAGAGCAGATTATCCCGCATGCATTCTGCCGAGTTGTTGCCGCCGACAACACAGAGAGTCATTGTCCAATGGCTCAGGTTCCCTTTGAGTGGGGGGCGGTCTCTGGTACTCTTCAGGTAGCTGTGAGGCCCGCCATGCCTGTTGACTGTTTGTTGGGGAATGATTTGGAGAGCTCCCCTTGGGAAAAGGTGGAGAAAACAACTCACTTGAAGATGGTTGGACTGCCTGACTGGCATGCATGACCACCCGATCAATGTCAGCCAGTAGGGGTTCTCAAGAGGACCTGGAGCCTGAGAGGGAGGCCCAAGAACCTGCCAAAGAGAGAAGTGGCGGGGGCATGGGAAACCGCCCCCCAAAGGTTCCACGGCCCAGGAGGAGGAAGACCCTGAGGGGGCTGTCCTGGAGCCTACCAAGGAGCAAGTAGCTGAACTGGAGGACCTGCCTGAGCTGACCCATTGGCAGCAAGAAGGAGGCCCCTCCAGGTAAGACTTTTGCAAGGAGCAGAGAGAGTGACCTTCTCTTGTGGGCTTGCGGCAACAGGCTGCAAGCCAGGCAGCAGGTGATCAGTCTGGGTCACACTTGATTTACTGGGAGAATGATCTCCTGTATAGTGAGAGTAAGGTTTCTGAACCTGGGTCAGCTCGTGTGCAGATGGTACCCCAGAAGTTCAGAGCCTTCCTACTGGGGCTGGCACATGACGTGCCATTAGCAGGACATTTGGGGCAGGACAAGACCTTTGAAAGGCTTGTTGCCCACTTTCATTGGCCCCAAATGCGCAAGAGTTCAGAAACTCATTGCAGGACCTGTCAGACTTGCAAGGAAAGTGGAAAGTCTGGGAGGATGCACAAGGCTCCTCTCCAGCCATTCCCTGTGGTCAGTACCCCGTTTGAGCGGGTGGGAATTGACATTGTGGGGCCACTGGACCCCAAGACAGCCATGGGCAACTGGTTCATTCTGGTCTTGGGGGACCATGCCACACGGTACCCGGAAACCATACCTCTGAGGACAGTGACGGCCCCCGTGGTGAGACGAGCACTGATGGGAATTTTCTCACGAGTAGGATTCCCTCGAGAGGTAGTGTCTGACTGGGTGACCAACTTCATTTCCAAGTATATGAAGTACCTTTGGCAGGAGTGTGAGGTAACTTACAAGTTCACCACTCATTACCTCCCCCAAGGAAACAGGTTGGTTGAAAGGTTCACCCGGACCCTGAAGGGCATGATTATGGGTCTTGAGGAACCTATGAGGCATAGTTGGGATGTCCCTTTACCATGCCTGTTGTTTCCATACCGTGAGGTGCCACAGAAATCTCTAGGGTTCAGTCCCTTTGAGCTTCTCTATGGGCACCCAGTCAGAGGACCTCTGAGTCTGGTCAAAGAAGGCTGGGAGCAATCTCCCAGGAAACCTCCCCTATATAGCTACATGCTGGCCTTCAGGAACCAGACTAGGCGTTTCAGGCAACTCGCTGAGGTGAATCTGAAAGCCAGCCAGGAGGAGATGAAGCAATGGTATGACCAGCATGCCCCTCTGGCAGAGCTTCAACCTTGGCAGAGCTTCAACCTTGCCAGAAAGTGTGGGTCATGACCCCTGTGGAGCCTTGCGTGATCCTGGATAACTGGACCGGACCATTTGAGGTTGTGGAGCGCAAGAGTCCAGTTACCTATTTGGTGGACTTGCGGTCTCCTAGGAACCCATTCAGCGTCCTACATGTCAACCGCCTTAAGCCCCACTTGGAGAGGTCTGAGGTGGGCATGCTCTTGGCAACAGATGCAGGGATGGAGGAGGAGACTGAGCCTCTTCCTGACCTCCTGTCAGCCTCAGAGCAAGATGGGTCAGTGGATGGTGTTTACCTCTTCTCCACCCTGACCCATGAGCAACAGAATGACTGCCGCCAGTTGCTGGGACAGTTTTATGATCTCTTCTCCCTTGTTCCTGGTATCACAGTTTGGTGCATCCATGATGTGGACACAGGAGACAGCTTCCATGTGAAGCATAAAACTTACAGGGTAACTGACAGGGTAAGGTCTTGCATCAAAGAGGAGGTCTTAAAGATGCTTGTGCTAGGGGTCATTGAGTCCTCTAGCAGTCCTTGGGCCAGCCCAGTGGTCTTGGTCCCGAAGGCTGCAGCGCCTGGTGCCACACCCAAACTCCAGTTCTGTGTGGACTACAGAGGGCTCAATTCAGTCACGAAGACTGACACGCACCCCATCCCCAGCTGATGAGCTCATTGATCCGCTAGGGGCTGCACGGTACCTCAGCACGTTTGACATCTGGGTACTGGCAGATCACCTTGACTGATGGGGCAGTATCCTTTATGTAACGCATGTAATCCTAAGTCCTTATGTTTTCAACTGGTTCTTATGTAAAGCGCTCTGACACCTTCGGGTAAAGTTCGCGCTATATAAAATCGCACAAATAAAATAAAAAATAAATAAAAAACCAGCCCTGGCAAACTACTCAGCTGCCCCCCACTGGGATGAGGGGGAGTGCAGCCGAGCAGTTTGCGAGGGCCGGTTTCAGACGATTTTGTTACGGGGGCCGATATTGCTGACCCCCGGTAGCAAAAACGGCCCCCCAGGGGCCCAAAACCGACACCCACCCTAGCGGCCTACCGGGGGAAAACCGGGGCCGCTATGGCCAGTCCGGCCCTGGACATGACAAGTCCAGCAGATCAAACAACGTTTGCATTCAATGAGTTTTTTTTTTCTTGTTTTTTTTTGTGGGTGTGACAAGCCACCTGCTTTTACCGCTGCATTTGTGACTGGGTTGGAACGCATTTCATGCATTTATTTGTTTAAGAAGCGTGTTGGCTTCCCTTCTCAAGTGAACCGAAAGAGCTTTGGCATACTGCTTTATAAAATCAGGCCTTACTAAAGTAACCAGCTTTTTGACAAGTTAGGATTGATGAGGAAAACTTGTCACCCACCTGTGTTTGCTCCTCTCGTGCAATGTACTCGGAACTGCAGCTTCGACAATGTGCTGCATTCATTGTCTAAGAACAGATGCTCACTGGTGCTCATTTAAAACTCTCCAATTGCTCCCGGTTGAGAGCACAGTATATTTTAATAAAAGGTGGGCACTCTAGAATGGTTTTTCACACTTCAGGAGTCAGGACACTATTTCTCTTTCCTTCTGACCGGGGGAAAAATAAGCCTGTGCTTCTCCAGCCAACCCAAGCACTCAGTCGCTGCCCGCATTACGGGAGGGGGGGTGGAAATGGAGTCGTCGCGGGGTGGGGTGGGGGAGGCGGTAGGAGTTTGTTTAATCTTAAAAAGTATAAAATAAAACGTAGCTTACCTTCCTTCACTGCTGCCACCTCAGCTTCTGGATGGGTCCCACTCCCGACTCCCGACTCCCGCAAACGCCGAAATTCGCCGAATTTCGGCTTTTGCGATCGCCAATCAGTAGTGTCTGATGTATGACACAAAACACCTCTTGCAAAATAAGGAATCGCAAATTTTGCAATTGCATTTAAGGAATCGCAAATTGTGTGAATTCCTACACTTTGTTTTGCATTGATATTTCTACCAGTATAATTGTAAATAGCTTCTACTCATTTATACAGCTGCATGTTCATCTTTGGTGCATACTAGTGTGCTTGCTTCGGCATGGTCCACTGCAAGGTCTTTAGGGTGGGGCAGGATGGGTGTGTTGTGTCATCCGCAGTGTAACCTGCACGTGCGACGGACAGGGAACATAATTTACATGGTGCCAGCCAGCGGTCTGCGCCTGCCAGTGCGACTGAAGCTGCAAGGTTAGGTGAGTAGTGCATGCAGTATATTACACACAACTGTACATTGACGTCATTAGGTGGCAGTTATTGTGCTATTGATTCTAGGCTTCTACCTCCCCTGCCTTGACATCCCAAATCAGGCCTTGACTGGTCGCCCATAGTACCTAAAGAAAGCACAGAGCCCTAGCGTAGAGACATGGTTATCCAACAGAGTAAAATAGTGCTTGGCCCTGGGACACCATGTGTAAAGCCTGGCATGGCGGCACCCGCAGGAAACTCCTAAGTAACTGCCTGCCTCAGGAGCCCAGGCAATCCCTTGCAGAGTAATAGCAAAATATGGAAAAGCAGCTGAAGGTGGTCCGAAAGAGAAAAAGTGTCCTCCTGACAATCAACATATTAGTACCTCTCTCATGCCTGTCCCACTATTCTCTCATCTCTATCACATCCGTCCTCTCCCTTCTGCAATGGCCAACATCGCAGCCACAAGAGCGCCTCCCATCCCTGCTTCTGTGACTGTGTCCCACCTCTTCCTCCGACAGTGACCCTCTCTCCACAGTGGCTTTCTCCCCGCTATCACATTGCCCCTCTCTCCACAGTAACTTTCTCATGTGTATCTCAGTGCCCCCCTGTCTCCAGTCCCTTCCTCTCCCTATCACAATGCCCTATCACAGCACCCCTCCCCACCATTGCTTGGTATTTAAGCCTGCACTGGGCCTTGATTATCCGTACTTTCAGAGTTCACACTTGCGACCCAAGGCTTTCTCAATCTTGGCCACTCAAACTAGCTAGCTTCCCCCCCACTCCCCACCAGAGAGAGGATACTTAGGGAAATTCTCATCTCCTTGGACCTGGAGGAAAAAAGCATTAACTCAATCAGAGGGGCTAGGCTGTGTTGGGTGCTCTTTAACCCCTTCTCCCCGCGAGCCTGCTGAAATCTATCATCCCACACCCTCTCTTCACCTCCAAAGCCCCATATCCCATAGACTCATGCTGCATACTTACATCTAGGGCTGGGCGTAGTTCGCGAAGTAGCACTACGCGAAGCTACGCAAAGTGCACTTTACACTACGCGAGCTACGCGTAGCACTACGCGAACCGCGTAGTAGCCTGTTCGCACTGTGCAAGATGCCGTTTTCAATGATTGCACAGTGCGGACAAGCATCCGGCACTGTGCAATCATTGAAAACAGCATCTTGCACAGTGCGAGCTGTAGTTTTCTGCCGCTCGAGTAGAATTTTACTCGAGCTACAACTTTCTCAACGCGTACTGTTAGTTTCTCATCGCGAGCTGTCGCGAGCATACGCGACCACTCGCAATGAGAAACCTGACCTCCCCGCGTTGAGAATCTCACCGGGAGGTTTATTTTCCACGCTCGCGATCGGCAACTTGATGTTGGTCATTGCGAACGAGGAAAAAGTCTTGTCAGGATGTCATATTGCTTGCTCGCGGTCACCAACTTGACTTTGAGGACTGCGAGCAAGCAAAAAATTACTGAGGCACTACGCTGTTTGCACTGTGCTACGTGCAATTTGCGTAGTGCGTAGCACAATGCTTTGCCCAGGGTTACTTACACCCAGGATCTTTAGAGAGATGAACTCCCTTTCACCGGGTACATATGTGTGTTTGAGAAAGGTGTTGTGTGTTTTCATCTGCAGTGTATGCTTTCCTGCCGACGTGTTCACTTCTGAGAGGTACCCTGTTCGATTCCCACGTATATGCATGTGTAATCCTGAGAGGTGCTGTGTTGCATTTTTAATCCTGAGAGGTGCTGTGTGCAGCAGTGCATACCCGTCAGCAGTGTATGTCTTCTGGTGCACAGAGCCAGACTCCTATAGGGCAACCTCGCAGTTGCCAGAAAAGCGGTTCTGAAAAGTCAGGTTGAGGGGTGATTTGTGGCTGTTTGTGGCCCTGTGTTATAGTGGGTCAGTTTTTTTTTCAAAACCATATTTATTGAGAGTTCAAGCAAGTATCAATACAGCCCTCCACAGTCAGGAGGAGGCTGTCAACAGTACATAAGGAATGGCACGACATTGAACCCAGATTTTAGAAAACAAACCCCATCCCTCCCCCGTCCCACCCATCCCCAAGAATACCCACCAACACCCTTCCCCAACTACCCACCCCTTATCCCACCCTAGCCCAGTGCACGTGTTCACAGCTTAGCAACATAAGACGGAAAGCAATGGAGGTGTCGACCAACAACCTAGGGTATAGGGTCCACATCAGGAGGCAGTACATCATCAACGTCAACCGGGGGGTCAAGAGTAGGCCCCTGTAGTCTTCCCACCGTTTCCAAATTTTGTAGTGCTTTCGGGGACACCCCCTGGCTTCAAAGACAGGTAGTTCCAGGCATGAGAAAGTCCAATCCTGCCTTCCATGCGCCGAGCGGAGGGGCGCGTTCACTTTTCCAGGCCTGAGCCAGATCTCGCTTGGCCACCACCAGCCCCAGTAATAACAAATGTCGCTTGTAGATGTTGCCCCCAACGTTTTCCAGGACATGAAGGAGGCCTAATCTAGGGGTACGGGGAAGGTCCCACCCCAACACCTCCGACAGGCAGTCCCAGACCCCAGCCCAGAATCTGGTCAGTCTCCCACGAGACCACACTGTGTGGAAGAGCGTCCCCCTTTCAGTACCACACCTCAAACACTCCGGAGCGGCTATAAGGCCCGCCCGCCACAGTCGTTCTCTAGTATAATATGCCCTGTGGAGGTATTTGAATTGAATTGAATAAACCTATAGCATGGGGGGATTCAAGGCCCTCACGCCAGTCATCCTCATCCAAGAGGCCAACATCATTCTCCCAGGAGGCCTTCAATGTTAAGAGGGAAGGGGAGCAATGCGTAACTAGGGAGCGGTATATTTGAGAGACCTTCTTGTCGCCCAGGTCCCCCATAAAGAGTTTCGCTTCAATGGGGCTAAAGTCGGGGAGTTGCTCTAAGCCCACCAGGCTAGGGCCGAGGGCATGGCGGAACTGGAGGTACCGGAAAAATTGGGACTTAGGCATATTAAATTCAGAGCTAAGGTCCTGAAAAGACTTAAGTGTAGTTCCAGTGAGGACATGGCCGAGGGACGAAATCCCGATCGCATCCCAGCTGCCAAACCCGGACAGGGACGCCAGTGCCAGAAGCAGACCTTTATGCCATAACGGAGTCTCGGCGGTCAGTCTGCCCCACCAACCCATACAGTGCAAAGCTTGCGGCCAGACTGCGAAGACCACCTGGGTGACTCTCGGCAGAGTCCTCCTCCGTCTGGCCGAGTATAGTAAGGTGTGGAGTGTGGCACCCCCCATCAGAGAATGTTCCAAAGCATAAGCCGGATCGCTACGGTCCCCATACCACCATTCGTTGAGCACTAGGAGGTGGGAGGCCTGGTAATAGGACAGAAGATCCGTGGACGCCAAGCCGCCGCAGTATGTAGAAAGAAAGCATGTACGCAGTGCCACCCTGGAGGCACCCCCGGCCCACAAAAACCGGCCCAGCACTGAGTTGACACGTCGGAACCACTGCGAGTCTATTTTATAGGGATGGTTCTGCAGTTGATAGAGAAGCCGTGGCAGGGCTACCATCTTGAATATGGCCGACCGGCCATAGATATTAAGGGGCATGCGCGTCCAAGTCCTGACGTCCAACTGAACCCTATAGTGGGGCAGTTTTTACTGTTAATTTCCCTGATAGCACCACAAACATTGACTGCAGCAAACACAAGTGCATACAGTCCCCCATACCTTGCAGAACACCTATACAGTGTCTATACAAGTTCAAAACAGCCCCTGTTTGCAAATATGAGCCACTTTTTAAACTATCCGATTTGCCAGTAGGATTCCCAGGCCCAGCTTCTGTGCCCGACTAGGTCTTTTATTTTGAATATCCCAGCGGACCCTGTTACCCTATTGGGGGTAATCTGTGCTTCTGATCTTGGTTGAAGGAAGGGTGTATGGATCCTGTCATTTGCGCCATTACATGTACGGTTAGGATATTCTGCATTTTTCTGAAAACCATTTAAATTTCTCTGCATCCGTCTGAATATTCTGTGTTGTGCACTGCCCGAGAGGGTGCTAACCTGAGCAGGAGATCCCAGTGACGCGGGCAGGCTGAATTGGGCTTAAAATATGGATTTACCGCTTTGCAGGCTACAGTTTGCAGTCTCTTTGCCAGTTACCACAAAGGACAACATCTTAACTTTATACTTTTACAGCTTGACAAATATCAAGGTACCAGCATTTAGCTGGGTTTGTTTGTGTTTGTCTTCAGAAAGATTGTAAAAATATACATTTCACTACATGAGCAATGCAAGTCAGTTAGCCTTGTGAGTAGTAAGAGGGGATACCTTCCATCAAACTCTGGCCGCAAAAGTGACAGGTCTGGGGGCAGGAAACCCTGGCCGGAAATTTGACAGGTCTAGTCTTAAATTTGACAGCAAACTCCTGGCCGGAAATTTGACAGGTCTGGCAGCAACTTGCTGGCCTTAAATTTGACAGGGCATGGGTGCAGACTGCTGGCCGCAAACACTCTGGTTTTAAAATGGGTGACATGTAGGGCTAGTCCCAAACCTGAAAGGTTTGACTGCAAAACATAGGGTAGTTGTGTATGTGTTTAAAAGTGTGTAAAAAAGTGTGTGTATGTAGCAGGAAAATGCCTGGGCATGTTTAAAACTGGGGGGTTGCAGACAGCTGTTCAGCTGCAGGGCAGCCCTGAGTTCCCCAGCCCAGGCCCTGGGAAGAAGACTGTGGCATGTAGGTGTCAAAGTTGTAAAGGGTCCTCACAAACCTGCCTATGGTAATTCTCTCACAAAAATAGGTTAATACAAACCCCTTATAAAATAATAAACCCCCAGCAAGCCCTGAGCTTTGAGATGCGAAATAGACAGGTGGCATGTAGAGCCCAAAGCTTCCAATGAGACCCTGAAACAGGGTGCCAGTTGTTAGGATGTAATAAACACATCACAAAACCCATGGTCCCAAATTTGACAGGTTAGTCCCAAACTTGACATGGCTGGCAGGAAATTTGACAGTCTAGTCCCAAACTTGACATGTCTGGCAGGAAATTTGACAGGCTAGTCCCAGACTTGACAGGTCTGGCTGGAAAAACTCTGGCAGGAAATTTGACGGGCTAGTCTCAAACTTGACATGGCTGGCAGGAAATTTGACAGGCTAGTCCCAAACTTGATATGCCTGGCAGGAAATTTGACAGGCTAGTCCCAAACTTGACAGGTCTGGCTGGAAAAACTCTGGCAGGAAATTTGACAGGCTAGTCCCAAACTTGACAAGCATGGCAGGAAAACTCGACAGGCATTTTTTATTTTCTGGCGAGTTTAAACATAGTCTTACACAAGCTTTTCTGGTGTGAGCCCTGCTTCTGTAGGCCTGTAGTGGATACAGAAAACGTATTTACGGCATATTTATGGCAGCTACTACATTATTTTCAGACAGTACAGCTCAGAAATAGCAGTCAAAGGGCAACTATTTTTATTTCTGATCTTTGTTGTCTGAAACGAAAGCGCGTATTTCGAGAAATATCATGATACTTCCCAGCATCTAAATAATTCATAGTTAATATTTAGGTTCTGAACAGAGTACAGGGAAGTTGTTTGGGGTACCTAGTGCCATAGCAGAAGGAGAGGTAGCACTGAATATACAATTGTGGCACACCTGCTCCATGGCATACATTATGTGTTCACATAATAAATAAGTGTACAGACAAAATCAACAAAACTAAAAGGTGCACTGCAAATGTGTCTTCAATCCCCAATTGTGTAGATTGTGTGCTGTATGTAGCATGTGTAACATTACACACGGACACATTCATTTTTTTGTTTGTTTTAGACACATGGAGGTTAACTGATTAAAGTCATCAGGCCTTAAAAGAGTGGTGCGCTTGTTTGGCATGATTCTAAAATCTGTGACGCCTTTCTCAACAGCGTCTGTGAACGCTGCTTTGAGAGGAAAATCTAGGAAGGCTTCAGGATGCCAACGGACTAGAGCTGCAAATGCATCTCTTCGCATAACAATGGGACAAGCAGCATCGCAAGAGATCCGCGTTCTCTTAACTCTGACTGGGGGATGGGTCCTGCCTCTAGCACACCTTTCTACAGAGACACAGCATAGGATGACGGTGTGGAAACAGAGGCTGTCTCTGCAGAGCTTAAATCTGCGAGCAGTTATACAAACAAGTGCAACTGTTAAGGATGTATGATTTAAAGGCGCAGCATAGTTTACGGAGTATATTATTTCATTTGTACTTAAACATGGCGAGTTTGCACAGACTGAAAGGGTTACATGCCTCTCCGATCTCTTCACCAGCTGAACGTTTTGGAGTTATGGTGCTGAGGTTATTTAAGCTTTTCGCATCTTCAGTAGTGCGCACTACGAACAGGGGTATGTGAGTAAACAAAAATGATATTGCTGGGACTGGAACACATAATGGGGTGACCAAAGAGAAATCCAGGAAAGTAGAGGATGTGGGGAAATGACCTGAGCTGCTGTCTTTAAGAACTGGGGAGTGTTGGAATCAAGGCACAGGATCGATATCTTCTTATTCTGAAAGCATGTAAAGACTGCTAATTCTGCCTGATTTAACAACAATGATATTTTAACATGTCTTCAGCACCAAATTATTTCAGGTCTTCTGATGAGGGCAATTTAAAACTGCTGTTATCGCTAAGTTCTCAATGAAGGCTCATTGTTAAAAATGTGTTTCTTTTTCAGTGTCAAAGTTGCAGAAGGCTTCATGAAAGTAAAAAATTATTAACATGACGCATTTTTACAAATGCCTGATGATTAGGGCTCTGTGCAATTCACATTATTTGCTTTTAAAACACAAAAGCTTTTAGTTTTGCTCCATAGCGTGTAGACAATGCCCTTTACTCAGTCTACCATCGAAGATGTTAAAATATGTGCCTTGAGAGGAAGTTCATGGCAGGACTTCGATATGGACAGCTATCAACGTGTAAATAGGCATCTGTGCATTACAAGGACCGTTAGAATGTCAAGAGGCTGGTGTTCCGGGATCTCATGAAGTCAGTTGCAGACTGGAGGATGGGTCCTGTTGCAAGGAAAACACTTTTGAGGAACAAGAAGCACCAGGTGCTTCTGATCTGAGACCCTGACTACAGCAAGGATGGGGCTATAGTGCTAAAAAAGAGGCTGACTGATCATAGCCTCCTGCTCAGAGCGAGTTTACATTAAAAACAATAAAACAACATGTGCAATTTTAAAGCACATAGTATATTTAAATGTATCCATGTTTTCTAGTTACAGTTATACATTTAGAAATAATTCCTTCTACATCTACAAATGTCTGAGGCATTTTTACTTAGTAAAGGGACAAATGTTTCTCAGATCCCTTCAAAAGCTGAGTACATATTTGTAGCTTTTTCATAAGGTTCTCAAGTTAATTGAAGGTCTGGTATGTGGAATATGGGAGTAGGTGCAAATGGTAAGATCTAGTGTGATATGGGAGGGAAGAGGATGACTTACAACCAACACTCACAAGATTTTGGGCTGAGGTAGGTGACAACTTACTGGACATACTTAACACCAACAGCGAGATAAATATGCAACTGGTATTCTTTGGAGATGATGGTCGCCTCAGCCAGAACCTCTCGCAGAAAGATAGGGGTCTATTAATGAACTTGATATTGCTGGCAAGAAGGGAAGTGTGTAAGAGGAGGAAGGACCCCTCCCCCCGCAAAGGGAGGATTGGCTTAAAGCTGCATTCTATATGGCACGACTGGAGTATGATGGAGTGGAAGATAAGATCTCGAACATTTGGCACCCCCTGGTGAGCTGGGGTAAGGACCTAAGATTACTGTAACATCATTGGTCTTATGATTACACCATGGTCCCTTACAAAACAATGGGACTGGTCGGACGACCCAAGCGAGTGCGGTAAGCCGTAGGGGCGACAAGTAACGAAGGCGGCTTCAAAAGACCCGCAGAGGCTTGTAAGGTGAGATGAGGACAAAAAAAAAAAAAACAACCAACATTTATAAATAGAGAAAAGAATAGTTGAGATTTAAGAAGATGAAGTGTCCACAGACCCCGTCGATGCAGGGTCAGATGGCAGTAATAAAAGTGCACAGCGGACTACACTGACAAGCACATTCAAACAATTTTGCTTCTGAAACTTTCCAGTTTGCAAAGCAGGTTGCAAAGATTAAGTGTAGAGTTTGAAAACATTTGTCCAAGATAATAAGAACGTCCTAGGACAGGGGAGAGATGAGGAGAAAGAAAGAGACATGGATTGAGGGAAACTGAAAGAGGAAAAGACAGAGAGATACATACAAAGTCAGAGACAGAGAAGAAGGGATGTGAGAGAGACAGCACGCTGCAAAGATAAGTCAGGGGGAGTCAGATTGAGAGAACAGGATAAAAAGAATGGTATAGAGAAAGACAAAAGGGGAGAGACACAGGGGAGAGAGACAGGGGAAAAGACAGAGAGAAATACATTTGCAGACATGGAAAGACCCAGATAGAGAATGCCAGGAAGAGGCAGAAAGACAGTAGTACTTCTCATGATGGGTAATATGTTTATGAACAAGATTTTCTTGCCTTTATTCAGACTTTACAATCACTTCAGGGCAGCTGCCCCTTGCATGTGATTGGAACTATTGGAAACGGCACCAAGAGGCACAACCAAACATCTAATAATAAATATGCCTTATAACCAAGGGCAACTAGAATTGTGCAACTGAGGCTGCCTGCTGGATGTCTGCAGACCGGTACATACAACCAAGATTGATCACTCCTGTCTATTGTATGCCAATTGCACCAAGGGAAGAAAATGCGTCTTTATCACTGGCTCACTGCTGCCAAATGTTTTGCATTGATACATCAATGTGTGCAAACTATCAGATCACTCTCCAGAGACCTTAATCCTTGAGTGTATCCAGGCTGCCCTTCCACTCAAATCATGGAAAATTATCCAAGAATAAACTTACTGTCGAAATGAATGAGCTACAAACCATAGTAAGACATATCCGTTGGGAAACAACGTAGCCTCATAGGAAGCAGATAGGACTTCTCTACAAGTGGGAATGATGCGAGAGAGGCCTTACACAAGAAGAAGATTAAGTGGGAACAGAAGAGACTGGAATCTTCTTTCAAGACCTATCACCTAGATACAAAAGACCCTCCACTGCCTGAAACAGAAAAGTGCTAAGATCTCTCTTAATTCACTCTTTACCCCCCAGAGCGGGTCATTCCCTTACCATTCCCTTACTCATCTACAATGGCAAATTTATTAAGAAGGTGAAAATTCTATATGCACTTAGCAACTCAACCTTGCACTCTCTGCGTTACCTATCATCTAATATAACCAGGGCATCGTACAAAAGCACCCCCAAAACCAGGGCCACCAGAATTATGCAGCTTAAGAGTGCCAAATTATACAGCAGAGTTAAGTAAATTATGCATCAGATTTGAGTAAATGATATGGCAAGAAAAATCTAATCAAGCAGCATAAAGCAGCACATTTTGTAATAGTATTACGTCATTATTTAGTAATTTGTAAACTTGGAAACACTGTCGGGGTATCGGTTGCATCTCATTAGAACCTGTTTAACACCCAAATATAGCAATAAGCAACAGAAAGGTGACCATTCCAGCTTTGCAAAGGGCCTTCCACCGAGCAGCAACACATGTCGCTTCATTTCTGGAAACAGAGAAGAAAGCACTACTAGAAAGAAAATATCAGAGGATGAAATTACTAACCCATCACTTAATGACAATTAACCCAATTGCTGGAGAAGGGGCGCGCTTTGCTCAGCAGCTCCGGGAAGCCTCACAGCCGCCATGCTGCAGCTGCTCCATGGATCCACGTGGGCCTGTGGGAAAATGCCCTAGGACCCACGCAGCCTCGGAGCCCTGCCCCAGACACCCCCGAGCAGCGCCTTGTGAAAGCGGGCTCGGGGGCATTTTTTACAAAAAGAAACAATCGGCAATTGGAGCCCAGAGACCCCAGGACACCAGGACCCTACCCCAGAGCCCCCGAGCAGCACCATGGTGAAGCGGGCTCGGGCATTTTTTTTAAAAAAAAGAAAGATTCGGCAATCGGGGCCCAGAGCCCCCAGGACACCCGGAACCCGCCCCCAGAGCCCCCGAGCCACGCCTTGTGAAAGCGGGCTCGGGGGCATTTTTTCAAAAAAGAAAGAATCGGCAATCGGGGCCCAGAGCCCCCAGGACACCCGGAGCCCGCCCCAGACTCCCCCGAGCAGCGCCATGGCGAAGCGGGCTCGGGGGCATTTAAAAAAAAAAAGAATGGCACAACTATGCAAATGGGCTCCGGAGCCCCACCGGACACCCGGAGCCCGCCCCCAGAGCCCCCTGAGCAGCGCCAGACACAAGCGGGCTCGGGGGCATTTTTTTTTAAAAAGCGGGACACAACGACATTCGTGGCCCAGAGCCCCCAGGACACACAGCCCACGATCCAACACCCCCAAGCAGCGCCATGGAGAAGCGGGCTCGGGGGGCATTTGATCATAAAAATAACGCTGCACTAGGGCCCTGGAGGCCCAGGGGCCATCGGAGCCCTACTCCCAGAACCCCGAGCAGCGCCAGCCGCAAGCGGGTTCTGAGGCATTTAAAAAGCTTCAAAACTCGGGCATTCGGGCCACGGTGGCCCCGGGGCACACAGAGACAGCCCCTCAACACCCCCAAAGAACTATGGCGCCCCACCAGGAGCCTCCCATCGACAACTGGACACAGAGCTTATTTTTATAAAAAAATACAAGGCACTCAGGACCCCCAAGGAGCAGCAAGGACACCGGAGCCCCCATGGGCCCCTCCAACTCTCAACAACGGCTTAGTGAGTACAACAAGGCATTATTTATTTTGAATTATATGTCATGTATATTATTTAAAGATCCTCTGGTACCGTTACAGTGTGGTTAAATGTTTCTATGCTCTGTAAAATACACGTTTCCCTCTGCAGGGACACTCCTAAGACCTACAACATTATGCCACATAAATACACCCCTCAAACTCTACCCTACGTCACCACCCCATTAACATTAAATACCTACACACACGTAGCTTTAAACTCAATCCTTCAACAAAACCTGTATTCACTTTAAACACCTTTACATTACAATTCAAGTCTTTTATTTATACTTCATTGTCACCATTATTCACATTAAACACAACACATCACCTTAAAGATTACCAGTACATTTACATTACAATTCACGGCTTGTAAAAACTTCATTGTCACCATTATTCACATTAAAACACAACACAGCGCCTTAAAGATTAACCGTTTACAAACCATTCTACATAGTACTTTTTAGCATTTTTATTTTTTTTTAAAAAGTACAGCTTTGTTAAACCTGCATATACATCCTAATACACCATTGCGCCATCCATTATTTACCTTCCTTACTTGTTGGCAGGCGGCGTCAATCTGGGATAGGTTGCTCAGGTCCATTCTTGCCTTAAGTTCCAAGGGTTGTCTCTGTGCCTCCAAGACAATCCACGCAAGCCGTTCCCCCAAGGGTTTTGAAGGGTTTGTTGGTGCAGAATTCCTCAAGGTGCAGCAAAGCAATCCTGACCAGTCACTCCCCAAAGGTTTTTGACTTGGTTGTTGGTGCAGGAAATCCACAAGGTGCAGCCAAGCAATCCAGGCCAGTCACTCCCCCAAAGGTTTTTTTTACTTGGTTGTTGGTGCAGGAGCCCTCAAGGTGTAGCAGAACAATCCACGCCATTCGCTCCTCAAGGGTTTTTTGAATGGGTGTTTGGCAGTGTTCATGAATAAAGTGCTGAACCATCAGAACTACTTTTAATTTCTAGTGTCTAAATACATTTACTTGGCTATTCACTTACGACTAACATTGGCACCCCAAAGACTACTGTGCTACCTGACTGAAAAAGATTTGGTATTATATTTGGAATTCTTTCACTGAATGTACAAAACAGCGCTATTTTAGGAACACTTTGCATTCTAAGGAACACATTTGGTTCTGTATTTATCCATAAGTCATCAGAAAAAAAGATTTTCCCGTAAGGGCTGGTGTGTTTTAAGAACTAGATTCTTGAAAATTAATACTGAAAATACATAATGTGCATCAACGTTAAGGAAATTATCCATGAAAGGCGTTAGTTATTTACCAAAGTGCGCTGCATAGCCAGATTTAGTCAACCACGGTAAATCCTTTAAAATCCTACAATGGGAAATATGTTTCATTTAACATTTAGCAATAAATTAAAAGGCCTGTAACATTGTAAGATCATTACTACACCATGTTGCATATTTCTTCCCCACTCATTTAAAAGTAGTATTTTGCAGGCTGCAAATACAAATTCATTTTTGCTCTATGTTAGGTATTTTTTGCAACACTAATGCATAAAACAACATAACACACAGTCCTTCTTTCTGGATACTGTGGTTAACACAGATGCATCATTTTTCATGAAGAGGTATGGTTACCACACATTTGATGTTTTACCCCATTTGGTTTTCCACTCAAATGGAGTTTAAAATTGTGACATGGTCAGAGGCTTATGAAAAGCTTTACAGGTTAGGATCATTGGTCAAAAGAGTGAGTTGTCCATTGCTATCATGAGTGGGGAATCATAGTACATGTGTGGTATACCTTTGGGGTAGAATGTGTAGCCTCTATCTAGTCGGGCCGTTATTGATTAGGTCTAAGAGTTTGGTAGCAAGATAGCAATCTGTGACAATTGAAACATATGATACAGCAATATCGTTGTCAGAATATCAGGTAAATACTGTGTCACAAACATTTTCAAATAGCATTGCCCCCCAATGGAGTTAAAAATAGTAAATCTACATCCAGTGGGACTATACTTCTGTGAACGATATTAAGGAGACAATAAATAGGTCAGGTAATATTTTTGTAGATGATATCGTAACATCCAATTGAGTTGACTTGCTTAATCAGAGGATGCTATACCGCATGACTGCATATCGGCCCTTAGTTTAGAAGAGTTTGGTGTGTTTTATGTACCCTCAAAGAATAGTATATCTTTGTCTACCTGGTGAAGTAGAAATATTAGGATGAGCAGGGGGATCAATCCTAACAAGCAGGCAAAATGTGGCCCACCCACCATATTCACTGTTTAGGCCTTCCTCTAAAGAGTCAAATGTAAGATGGATCTTCGTATAAAGACATTGGTCTTCTCAGAGATTAAGGATGTCTGATTATTATCAATATTGTGCTTGAACCCTCAATTAACAAGTATTCCTAAAAACTCAAGATTATTCTGTCTCCACTCCAGTTCAAAACCTCGTGGGCACTCTTGACATGGTTAATGTTATACTACCGTTCCAGTTAGCCTTAAAATGTACAAAAATGAAAATTATGAATAGAGGGGAAGTAGGGAGGGCTGTGCTAGGAACCGATACCCCACATAACAAACAAATTCCTCTTCGGCATCTAGTGAGATAAATATAGCTTCTTCCAAGGTGTCCATGCTGAGCCGTAACAGAAGCCACAATGTCCCATGATGTTTTTGGAATGAAAAGCCAAGGACAAATAATTTAAAACGTGTATTTTAAAATGCACTTGTACCCTTAGGTCTCTTCGTGCTGAAATAATATGTTTATTGTTACCCTACAATAGTACAGCAGTAGTCTTTCTATTGACTTCAGATTTATGAAGATCTGATTGGACCCCCTGGGCTCAAAACCTGTTCCCATGAGATAAAACAAAGATTCCTGAAGTGGATACATTTGTCCACGGAATCACTGGGCCACCATCTAGTAACAAATGTCACTTGTGACTGGGTGTATGATGGGCGACCATATGCCTGTTAGAAATTTAACCATAGTCTTCAACAATACATTGATTAAAAAAATATTTTGAGATAGCGGCCACTTTATAAGTTGCCCTGACAGGTTTGAGATTAACACAACCTAAAGCCTTGTACAACAACAATCCAAGTACCAGTGGGTGCATCTTCCTTGTGTGAGTGAATCATGAATGTCAGGCATTTGTGCTTTGCCCAACTTATAGAATCTTTCTCCAACAATTGGGTTAATTGCCATTAAGTGATGGGTTAGTAATTTCATCCTCTGATATTATCTTTCTAGTAGTGCTTTCTTCTCTGTTTCCACTTGAGGTATGTCTTGCCAGGAAACGAAATCTTCCTCTACAGATGTGGTTTCCCCATTCCTCTACTGGTTTGGTTTCCCCAATCCCTTTAATATACAACTCTATATAGTAACTATCTAATGTATGCTTTGAGTAAGGCCATTGGGTTTATTCAATTGTGCAGCTGCAGCGATTTTCACATCATTATAGATTTGTCACATTTGACACATAAGCCATAATCTACCACATGATCTGCAGATATTAACAAAAAGTAGTTTCTAGCTCAAACTGTTCAAAAGTTATAAAAAATGAAGCGACACGTGTTGCTGCTCGGTGGAAGGTCCTTTGCAAAGCTGGAATGGTCACCTTTCTGTTGCTTATTGCTATATTTGGGTGTTAAACAGGTTCTAATGAGATGCAACCGATACCCCGACAGTGTTTCCAAGTTTACAAATTACTAAATAATGATGTGATACTATTACAAAATGTGCTGCTTTATGCTGCATAATTAGATTTTTCTTGCCATATCATTTACTCAAATCTGATGCATAATGTACTTAACTCTGCTGTATAATTTGTCACTCTTAAGCTGCATAATTCTGGTGGCCCTGGTTTTGGGGGTGCTTTTGTACGATGCCCTGGTTATATTAGATGATAGGTAACGCAGAGAGTGCAAGGTTAAGTTGCTAAGTGCATATAGAATTTTCACCTTCTTAATAAATTTGCCATTGTAGATGAGTAAGGGAATGGTAAGAGAATGACCCGCTCTGGGGGGGTAAAGAGTGAGTTAAGAGGGATCTTAGCACTTCTCTGTTTCAGGCAGTGGAGTGTTTTTTGTATCTAGGTGATAGGTCTTGAAAGAAGATTCCAATCACTTCTGTTCCCACTTAATCTTCTTCTTCTGTAAGGCACTCTCTTGCATCATTCCCACTTGTAGAGAAGTCCTATCTGCTTCCTACGAGGCTACGTTGTTTCCCAACGGATATGTCTTGCCATGGTTTGTAGCTCATTCATTTCGACAGTAAGTTTATTCTTGGTTAATTTTCCATGATTTGAGTGGAAGGGCAGCCTGGAAACACTCAAGGATTAAGGTCTCTGGAGAGTGATCTGATAGTGTGCACACATGGATGTATCAATGCAAAACATTTGGCAGCAGTGAGCCAGTGATAAAGACGCATTTTCTTCCCTTGGTGCAATTGGCATAGGAGTGATCAATCTTGGTTGTATGTACCGGTCTGCAGACATCCAGCAGGCAGCCTCAGTTGCACAATTCTAGTTGCCCCTGGTTATAAGGCATACTTATGATTAGATGTTTGTTTGTGCCTCTTGGTGCCGTTTCCAATAGTTCCAATCACATGCAAGGGGCAGCTGCCCTGAAGTGACTGTAAAGTCTGAATAAAGGCAAGAAAATCTTGTTCATAAACATATTACCCATCATGAGAAGTACTACTGTCTTTCTGCCTCTTCCTGGCATTCTCTATCTGGGTCTTTCCATGTCTGCAAATGTATGTCTCTCTGTCTTTTCCCCTGTCTCTCTCCCCTGTGTCTCTCCCCTTTTGTCTTTCTCTATACCATTCTTTTTATCCTGTTCTCTCAATCTGACTCCCCCTGACTTATCTTTGCAGCGTGCTGTCTCTCTCACATCCCTTCTTCTCTTTCTCTGACTTTGTATGTATCTCTCTGTCCTTTCCTCTTTCAGTTTCCCTCTATCCATGTCTCTTTCTTTCTCCTCATCTCTCCCCTGTCCTAGGACGTTCTTATTATCTTGGACAAATCTTTTCAAACTCTACACTTAATCTTTGCAAGCTGCTTTGCAAACTGGAAAGTTTCAGAAGCAAAATTGTTTGAATGTGCTTGTCAGTGTAGTCCGCTGTGCATTTTTATTACTGCCATCTGACCGTGCATCGATGGGGTCTGTGGACACTTCATCTTCTTAAATCTCAACTATTTTTTTCTCTATTTATAAATGTTGGTTGAAAGTCTTCCTCTTCCCTCCCATATCACACTAGATCTTACCATTTGCACCTACTCCCATATTCCACATACCAGACCTTCAATTAACTTGAGAACCTTATGAAAAAGCTACAAATATGTACTCAGCTTTTGAAGGGATCTGAGAAATATTTGTCCCTTTACTAATTAAAAATGCCTCAGACATTTGTAGATGTAGAAGGAATTATTTCTAAATGTATAACTGTAACTAGAAAACATGGATACATTTAAATATACTATGTGCTTTAAAATTGCACATGTTGTTTTATTGTTTGTAATGTAAACTCGCGCTGAGTAGGAGGCTATGATCAGTCAGCCTCTTTTTTAGCACTATAGCCCATCCTTGCTGTAGTCAGGGTCTCAGATCAGAAGCACCTGATGCTTCTTAGTCCTCGAAAGTGTTTTCCTTGCAACAGGACCCATCCTCCAGTCTGCTACTGACTTCATAAGATCCTGGAACACCGGCCTCTTGATATTCTAATGGTCATTGTAATGCACAGATGCCTATTTACACGTTGATAGCTGTCCATATCGAAGTCCTGCCATGAACTTCCTCTCAAGGCACAAATTTTAACATCTTCGATGGTAGACTGAGTAAAGGGCATTGTCTACACGCTATGGAGCAAAACTAAAAGCTTTCATGTTTTAAAAGCAAATAATGTGAATTGCACGGAGCCCTAATCATCAGGCATTTGTAAAAATGTGTCATGTTAATAATTGTTTACTTTCATGTAAGCCTTCTGTAACTTTGACACTGTAAAAGAAACAAATTTATAACAATGAGCCTTCATTGAGAGCTTAGCGATAACAGCAGTTTTAAATTGCCCTCATCAGAAGACCTGAAATAATTTGGTGCTGAAGACATGTTAAAATATCATTGTTGTTAAATCAGGCAGAATTAGCAGTCTTTACATGCTTTCAGAATAAGAAGATATCGATCCTGTGCCTTGATTACAACACTCCCCAGTTCTTAAAGACAGCAGCTCAGGTCATTTCCCCACATCCTCTACTTCCCTGGATTTCTCTTTGGTCACCCCATTATGTGTTCCAGTCCCCAGCAATGTAATTTTTGTTTACTCACATACCCCTGTTTGTAGTGCGCACTACTGAAGATGCGAACAGCTTAAATAACCTCAGCACCATAACTCCAAAACGTTCAGCTGGTGAAGAGATAGGAGAGGCATGTAACCCTTTCAGTCTGTGCAAACTCGCCATGGAACTGCCGTATGTTTAAGTACAAATGAAATAATATACACTGTAAACTATGCTGCGCCTTTAAATCATGCATCCTTAACAGTTGCACTTGTTTGTATAACTGCTCACAGATTTAAGCTCTGCAGAGACAGCCTCTGTTTCCACACCGGCATCCTATGCTGTGTCTCTGTAGAAAGGTGTGCTAGAGGCAGGACCCATCCCCCAGTCAGAGTTAAGAGAACGCGGATCTCTTGCGATGCTGCTTGTCCCATTGTTATGCGAAGAGATGCATTTGCAGCTCTAGTCCGTCGGCATCCTGAAGCCTTCCTAGAGTTTCCTCTCAAAGCAGCGTTCACAGACGCTGTTGAGAAAGGCGTCACAGATTTTAGAATCATGCCAAACAAGCGCACCACTCTTTTAAAGCCTGATGACTTTAATCAGTTAACCTCCACGTGTCTAAAACAAACAAAAAAATGAATGTGTCCGTGTGTAATGTTATACATGCTACATACAGCACACAATCTACACAATTGGGGATTGAAGACACATTTGTATATTCAGTGCTACCTCTCCTCTTGCTATAGCACTAGGTACCCCAAACAACTTCCCTGTACTCTGTTCAGAACCTAAATATTAACTATGAATTATTTAGATGCTGGGAAGTATCATGAAATTTCTCGAAATACGCGCTTTAGTTTCAGACAACAAAGATCAGAAATAAAAATAGTTGCCCTTTGACTGCTATTTCTGAGCTGTACTGTCTGAAAATAATGTAGTAGCTGCCATAAATATGCCGTAAATACGTTTTCCGTATCCACTACAGGCCTACAGAATCAGGGCTCACACCAGAAAAGCTTGTGAAAGACTATGTTTAAACTCGCCAGAAAATAAAAAATGCCTGTCAAGTTTTCCTGCCATGCTTGTCAAGTTTGGGACTAGCCTGTCAAATTTCCTGCCAGAGTTTTTCCAGCCAGACCTGTCAAGTTTGGGACTAGCCTGTCAAATTTCCTGCCAGGCATGTCAAGTTTGGGACTAGCCTGTCAAATTTCCTGCCAGCCATGTCAAGTTTGGGACTAGCCTGTCAAATTTCCTGCCAGAGTTTTTCCAGCCAGACCTGTCAAGTTTGGGACTAGCCTGTCAAATTTGGGACCAGGGGCTTTGTGATGTGTTTATTACATCCTAACAGCTGGCACCCTGTTGTTTCAGGGTCTCATGGGAAGCTTTGGGCTCTACATGCCACCTGTCTTTTTCGCATCTCAAAGCTCAGGGCTGGCTGGGGGTTTATTATTTTATAAGGTTTTTGTATTAACCTATGTTTTTTAGAGAATTACCATAGGCAGGTTTGTGAGGACCCTTTACAACTTTGACACCTACATGCCACAGTCTTCTTCCCAGGCACTGGGCTGGGGAACTCAGGACTGCCCCGCAGCTGAACAGCTGTCTCCAACCCCCCAGTTTTAAACATTCCCAGGCATTTTCCTGGAACATACACACACTTGTTTTACACACTTTTAAACACATACACAATTACCCCATGTTTTGCAGTCAAACCTTTCAGGTTTGGGACTAGCCCTACATGTCACCCATTTTAAAACCAGAGTGTTTGCGGCCAGCAGTCTGCACCCATGCCCTGTCAAATTTAAGACCAGCAAGTTGCTGCCAGACCTGTCAAATTTCCGGCCAGGAGTTTGCTGTCAAATTTAAGACTAGACCTGTCAAGTTTCCAGCCAGGGTTTCCTGCCCCCAGACCTGTCACTTTTGCGGCCAGAGTTAGATGGAAGGTATCCCCTCTTACTACTCTTGTGCATTTAATCCGCATTTGAGTAACAGTTCTGCAAGCTTTAATTAGAATTCAGTTTCAAGCCACCAGAAAATGAAAACAATGTGAGTTGTCATTTCTGGAAAAAAAGCATGCATAAACATGAGTCACATCCCGAGAATGGCGTCACATCAAAGTCACATTTTAAATCCCTTGGTTCCATTTCAATGTTGATTAGTAATAGTAGACTGGGGTAAATCGTTTACCGGTATGGCTGCCCCCTGCAGAATTCATCTGGACTCCACTTCATCAGAGTGGGTGATTGTAAAATGACTGTCCATAAGAAAGCTCCAGGGGCCACCTCAGTAGCACGCAGTCCCGCACCGTGCATCGGCCAGCACTGTGAATGGGCAGCAGGCCTCTGGCCTGAGATCTTCTGACTGAGTCCGTGGGCAAAGGGGGTGTCTCCATGTACTTTGCAGGGGGCCCCCATAAGCTTTATTACGCCACTGAGCGCTGTGCTTGCTCGTGAGAGGACGGGGGAGGGCAGGCAGGTGGGGGCATCTTACACTCTTTAGGTGTGCATTTTTACATTTTTGTCTACCACAGGCCCTATGTGCACCTGCCATGTATATGTACTTGACTTCTTCAGAAACTCTGATGTATGATTTTCATGTACATACGTGAAAAGAAGTAAGTCTCCGCACAGGTACGTGAAGGGAGAGTACTTTATTAGTCCAGCCACAGCGACTCCCCGGCAGTAACTGCCGTGGTCAGAACTCTACACACTCTTTGTTCCACGCAGGGAACATTCTAACTAAAGGTTCCAAGAACCAGATCACAACACACCTCCCCTTCTTCATAAAAGAAAATAAAGAAATGAAGTGAAGAAAAGTAAAAGCAAAGTTGAAATAAGCAGAGGTGAAGAAAAGAAAAAGACCAAGAAAGACATTACAAATGCGCAGAATAAATATAAAAAAATATCCCACACTATATATAATAGCGGAACGTAACAGGTAAACATGTCATCCTTCTACACCATATTATAATCGCGAAACTTGACAGGTAAACATTTCATCCTGGAAGACACTCTCCTAGGAGGAGGATGATCAGAATGGACAACACCATTTCCCCCATGGACATCAGAGGGCACACTGACAGAAGAAGAATTTGCGCCGAGTCTTTTGTTCACTTCGTCAACCATAGATTTAGGAACAATAGAAATGGAGGATTTATTCCACACCCTTCCATCCATCAACACCCCCACGCGATCCTTCACAACAGACACTCTTCTTGGAGAGGAAAAACAAGACTCTCCTTTACGAAGAAAACCTGGTTTCTTAATCCTCACCCAATCACCAGCCTTAACATCCAGAGAATGAAGTGTACCAGGCCTAGTGTCATACTTTAATTGAACAGCAGCTCTGACATCAGTTACGACAGACATTTTGCCGGTATCAACCACACGTCTAGACATCCACTCCTTATTCAATTTAGAACCTGCCACTCTACCACAAAGCAAGGTAAAAGGGGCAATTCCAGTGCTAACATGGGGAGTGGTTCTTACAGCCCATAACATATCACAAAGAGCACTGCACCAATGCAAACCATTAACCAAAGCAAGTTGTAAATGTTCTTTGACCACATGGTTAAACCCCTCGACCAAACCATTGCTGCGAGGATGATAAAGAGACGTACAAATGAGTTTAATTCCTGCTACTTTTAAGAAACTTTGCATTTCAAACGAAGTCAACTGTGTGCCATTAATAGATACAAGTTCTTCTGGAAAACCCTCTCTGAGAAAAATGTTGTGGAACAAATTGATAATAGAAGAGGAGTTGGCATTATCTACAAATCTAACCTCAGGTCATTTAGACATATAATCAATCAGAACAAGGGCATACTTGGGAGAACATCCAACGAGACCAAATGGACCAGCATTATCAAAAGAAATTTTAGTCCAAGGTAAATTCTTTATAACTATTGGCTCAACAGGAGGAGGCTGAACTACTTGGGACATATCACTAGTAACACATTTACAACAATCACGTACAAAATGTTCCACATTCTTGTCAAGTACTGGCCACCAAAAATCTTGCCTAACTCTACGCTTCATGGCACGAATACCCGGATGGCTCTCATGAGCCAAATTCAAAACCTTGTTGCGAATAGAGGAGGAAACAACAAGCAGACCACCCCGGCGTAAGACACCATCCACAACCGATAACTCATCTTTGACTCTTTTATAGGGAACCAACTTGGAAGGACAATCTTTATCACAGGGCCACACACCAGATAAATAGTGAAGAACTTTTGTGACTACAACATCCTCAGAAATGCTGATTAACCACTTGCATTCAGAAAGAGCACAACCAACAGAGTCGACTAAGGAACACACCGCACAGACAATTTTCAAATCATCACTTTCGGAAACATCATTGCTAGCACTGAGGGGCAAACGAGACAAACAATCAGCCACATGATTTTTAACACCAGGTACATATTCAAGACGATAATGAAACTCCTGCAACCTAAATTGCCACTTGGCGACACGTGGTGTTGCTGTACCACCTCCCTTGGTTGTGAATAAATCAACCAAAGGTTTGTGGTCTATCCTCAAAATGATTTAATTGCCCCATAGAACGTTCTTAAAGTGCTGTACACCCCATCAAAAACCCAGAGCTTCTTTCTCAATAGTTGAGTAAGTGCTTTCTGCCCCTCTCAAAGTTCTGGAAGTGAAGGCAATGGTTTCTTCACGACCATCACTTCTTTTTGAAGAAGGACAGCGCCCAGACCAACATTACTAGCATCAGTTGATATAATGCATAAATCATTGATGTTAAACAGTTTAAGTGGATCACCTTTTACAATTTCATTCTTAATCGATTCAAAATTATTTTGACAAATTTGACGTTTTTCTTCAACAAATTGCGCATAGAGGCAGTCTTGGTGGAAAAATTACTGACAAATTTTGCATAATATTACACTAACCCCAAATAAGAACGAAGTTGGTCTCTGTTCGTGGGATTGGGTGCATTCTGTATAGCCTCAATGATTTTGATTTTAGGCTCAATACCCTTGTGAGAAATATGGTGGCCCAAGTAATCAACACCATCTTGCAGAAACTTACATTTATCAGCTCTCAATGTTAACCCACTGGCTCTGATGATGCTTAAAACGTGCTTGACTCTCTCATCGTGTTCATGTTCATCCTTTCCATGAACAAGGATATTATCCTGAAAGAAAACAACTCCAGGAATATCTTTAAACAAATTTTTCATCAACCTTTGGAAAACAGCCGAGGCTGAGGCAAGGCCGAAGGGCATCCGGATATAACAGTAAGCACCTTCAGGGGTTACAAAAGAAGTCAAGTGTCTAGACTCTTTGCAAAGTTCAATCTGATGGTATGCAGAAGAAATTTCTAAGGAAGTAAAGAATTTGGCACTATCCAGTGTGGTCAATATTTCGTTAATATTAGGAAGGGGTTGACAATCGACCCAGATGTTAGCGTTTAGGTCTCTCAAATCAACACACATCCTTAGACAATTATCTGATTTTCGTTTCAAAACATTCGGTGCAAGCCATTCAGAACCCTCAATGGCTTCAATAACCCCAGCTGTTTCTAGAAGTTTCAATTCTTGTTTTAACTCAGAACGAAGTAAAAAGGGAGGAGGTGCCAAAACACGATCCATAATGGCACGTGGGTGAGTTGCTGCCCCACAAGGATACCTTAAAAATTGAAGGCAAACAAAACTGCAAGGAAAACAACGTGTTTAATGATAATGCGCAAAACTATTAGCATGGTGGTTGAGCAAGTTATCATGAAACTGTGTACATCAGTGATGTACAAAATGTTAATTAAACACAATGCACTATTGAAGAAAGCTGTGCACATCAGCGAAACTGATGGAAACTGTGTGCATAAGGTAGCTGACGTTGCGTGCGGAAATTAAATCAACATATGATCAATATTATCAGCAACACCATAAATGCATGTAGCAGTAAATATCCAGTGCAATGATAGTGCCATGAAAGTACACACGTACTGAGCGCATTTAAAGCCAAACTGTGCGCATCAGCGAAATTGCCAAGGAAATGGTTATGAAATCGCCGAAATAACGAAGATATGAAATGCGCGCTTACTGCCGTGAAATGCGCGTTTACTGAGCGCTTTTAATGCCAAGCTGTGCGCATCAGCGAAGTTGTCATGGAAAAGATTTTAAAATGGCCGCACTCGACATCTGAATGTTGCGTGCACGTCCGAAATGAAGGTCAGGCAAATCGGGAATCATAATATAGCATAGACAGCAGACTCAGATGAATGTTGTGCTTTATTAGTTCAAAATTGCATGTGGTAGCCTCTCTGAGTGGATCTGAATGACTGGCTTCATTTTGAAATAGGTGGCAGTTGGATTTTTTTACTTATAACCTGATCATGTAATAGAACTATGTGTTTGAAGCATGAGAGTCTGATTCTCCATCAAAGCTTAATCTCAATGGTATAACTGACACTTTATTATCTTTTATTGGGAATACCTATTGTGATGCCACAAAACATCTTTTGATGGCATAACACCATAACACAGTTAAAGAATTGCTACTCTGTGTCTTGTTGAGACAGGCTATGAATGATACAGCCCTGCCACCCTTCAACCTTACATAATATTTGACTGCATATTTAATAATGTAGAGGTGTACTCTTTTCTTGCTCACCCTCAGTATCTGCTTTTCTTCTTCCCCTTACACCTCACTCCTTCCCTTCTCTCCTTTTTTTCTTCACTTTCTGCCCTATGTCTAAGTTTCCTGTTAATCGCTGCCTCCCCTCATTAATTGCTTTTCATTGTTGACCTTCCCCTTCCACTCTAATTTTACGCCCTCCCTGTCTGCTCTTCTTCCCTTGCCTTTCTCCTCTTTCCACTTTTCATTCTGTTCATGTTCCCCTCCAATCTTGCACTCCCAATCACTGCTTACCCCACTTCTCTTCCCATTCTTTGTCTACAGTATCTATCTGTGCCTTCAGAACTCTCCTCCTTCATCACTCTCCCTTTTATATTTTTCCTTCTTGCACATATCTTCATATCCACTCCAGGAATCTGTGTTTGATCTCAGGGTCATGAATTTAAATCTTGGTGTGACCACTCAGTCTTTCATCTTTCTAAGGTCGATACAATTAGTGCCATTGAGCTGGATAACAAAAAATGTTATTTGGCGTCAAAGCCCCCTCTGGTGAATATGTGTTTTACAAGCATACATGGTGTGTTAAGGACACAGAAATGTATTTTAATCTTTTGTTTTTCAATTTTATTGAAATATCACACTGTCATTATTACCGCTGTCCCCCTTTGGCCCAGTATCTTTTATACTCATATTAATTTCCCTGACCTCCTTGCTTTCCTTCATCCCTTCTTTCTGATTTCCTTTTTCTCTTCCCCAGCACCTCCAGCCAGGCCGTCTTTCTTCTTTCTATGCTTGCTTCCTTACATCCTCATTCAATCCCAATCCTTCCTCTTTTGGTGCATTTCTTCCCTCTTTCTCCATCCGTTCCTTACTTTTTTTTTACCTGCTCCTTCCTTCATCCCTTCTTTAATTTATTCCTTTCTTATACTCAACACTTCCTTCTGCTTTTCTTCCTCCTTTCAGTTCTTCATTCTATTCATCCATCACACATCGTTCACTTCTTTTCTCCCTCTATCCCTTCATTTCCTCCTTTCACATTCTTTTCTCATTTCCTCCCTCTGTCATCCATTACTTATTTATTTTCTCACTCTAGTACTCCCCTTCCTGCCTGCAGTTGTTGCCGCCTTCTTTAATGTATTCCTTTCTTCATCCTTTCCTTTCTTTTAAAGAGCAAAGAACAAGCACAATCTCTTTAGTTTACAGAGTTGCCTCAAGTCCTCAAATGACCTTTCCTAAGGCTGGATTTTGAGATTAACACACATTCTCTAATTTGAGTTCACTTTTAAGTTGTTATCATAACCTTCCCATATGTTATATTATGTTATGTTATTTTGATTTGTACAGCGCACTAATCACCCAAGAGGGTATCCAGGTGTTTTTCCAGGCGTGGAGCTGTGAGGTCCCCGAAGGAGTTTATGTGAAGAGCCGGTTATTCAGCTTAATGTGGGACTCAGGAAGGGAGGCGGTGCCTCTGATGTGTTGAGGCTTGTGCAGGTGGGTGGAGCCAATACATGAAGCGGGTGGAGCGGCTGGGGAAGTGGGCAAAACCGGGGGAAGTGGGTGTGGCCTCTTAAAATAATGTGAGCATCTGCACTTAATCTTTTACAAATTACACACCGTATTTTGGCTTCAGCTACTCCTGTGTTTTTATTCAGAAGAAAAGAAAATGATACAACCTTGTTGTCAGTGGCGGCCCTGCGTTTGCCACCCCATGACGGCTGCAGGTAAAAGTGGGCGATCGGGGTGAGCCCGCCACCCCAAATACTCGTGCAGCCCGAGGCAGACAACCTCCCCAACCCCCTTGCGACGCCACTGCATGGTTTTCACCATATAAAGGTTGTGCAGTGGTGATTCCTGTAGGTGTGAGCTGTAAAGACATTGACGATCATTGCAAAGAATATATATTGAGTTTAATGATTATACATTAATGATTAACTTGAGACACAACTATACTTCAGTTAAGTATCCATGCAATGGCCCATTTAACAGAATGCACTAAACATGTACGGAATGAACAAACCATGAGAAAGTCCATATTAATTTAGGCAGAATGTAATGTTGTGTGAATACGCTCCCCACTAGAAAGGATACATAGTCCAATAGGACAACTGTGCACTATGCACTACCTAGCTCCATGTAGTCACTGTCATTCACTTACTAGGATTTCAATGGGAGTCAAAGGCACAATGGGTGAAATTGAAACTGTGAAAGATTAACCGCAATAAATGCATGAAAGGAGAGAAATGAAAACAATGTGAGTTTAAATAAAACTGAGAGTGTTATTAAACAACTGAACTGTTTCTGGATAATGAGTTATTTCATGGCAATCCGTGACGCAAATCCATCAGGTAGTCTGAAAAAGTTGAGATACTAATATAACACTGCAATGCGCTTCATTTAAACCACCATAGTTAATAGATGTGTTTCAGAATTTCTGAGATTCAGAGATTTAGCTTTTGGGCCTGGCTTCACATTGCAACAGTCACATGACCTTATTTGATCAAACGAAAAAGAGCTTTAAGAAGCACACCTGAGAGAGTGGCATTGTGTATGCCCACATATTGGTTACTTTGAGTACAGTATTTGATTGGGCAGAAGGTGTGTGCTGCCATTGAGAAACAGTGGTTGGCGTAATCCTGTTGGCTCCTGATGGGAGTTTGGTCACTTAAAAAACGTAACGGGTGCAGGGTGAACAGAGTGAGCGCATGGTGAGTGGTGTAAGTACAGTGTGATCGCTGTGAGTGCACGGTGATGGGTGAGATTGCAGGGTGAGCTGTGAGAGTGACGGATGAGTGGAGTGGCATGTTCGTGCAGGGTGAGCTTTGTACGTGTGTGAGTGAAGGGTAAAAGTCAGGCCCTGTGTCAAACCCTCAATGGTGGGCTTGCAGGGCATCAGATTTAATAAATTCAAGATTTTTTTTTTTTTTTACGTTTTGTTGGGTCATTCTTTAAATGACATTTAGGGGATTGAGGATTCTGAGTTTTATGTTTTTAACCGAACTTTGGTGACAAATGACCACCTATATTAAGCTTAGTTATTTTTTATTACTGGGTTTCTTTTGTATTGATCCTCCTGCCTCTTTTAGCCCTATGAGCATATTAGAACACAACATATAAATATATGTGAGTGCGCCCGACGTTTGAAGACCCTGGCAGACCATGTTGTGCTGCCGCTTCGCTGACCCTGCTTCCCAGCGTTCTGCTCCTTTACGCCGGTGGCTTGCAGTGACTTCTCGGACAGGAAATGGGTGAAACGTTGGATAGGAAGCTGGTGTTGTGGCAGCGCCGCAGGATTTCTAAACAAAGAATCCACGACATTAAAAACAGCTCCTCTCATTGTGGGGGCGGAGGGAGAGGCAGCATCCTCTCCTTCAAATATTTTTGGGAGGGACGCTTCCTTTCCATCCTCTCTGGCAACGTGTTCATTGCTGTGGTGTTATTCCATTCCAGCGTGCGTGTATGTGCGCGTGCGGTGTGTTTGTGTGTGTGTGATGGCGCGTGCTTGTATGTGCTGATTGCGCGTGTGGGATGTATGGCGACGGTGATGGATGGCGGGGCGTGGACAAGAGTGAATGAGCTGAAAGTGAAGGAGCATATCTAGTTGTATCACATTGTAGCATTTGTACAGGTCTTACTATCCAACTGTGGAGCTCTGAATAAAGCAGTTACCTACACGCAATTTCTCCTCACTTTCCATTAGAACTCTGGCATCTCCATGAGTGAGTACACTTTTCCACACCATTATATCAGTCTCGCCCAACGTTGTCATACTTTCAACCAGGAACTCACAGGAATAACTGTTTTGCATGCAGTGCACACTATTGTGAATCCTGCCGTTTCACGCAAAATACAAATAATCTCGGGCTGTTAACTCATCCGCAGCTTTTATTATTAAATTGGGAGTTTTTTTTTATCAGAAGCGTACATGGGGATTAAGGAACCAGGGGCCTCATTTATGAGGCTGTGCGTCACTTTTACGCCCCCGGTGCGTCACTTTTTGTGACGCACCAGTGACGTAAAAAATGCGCCTTGTTGCACCATATTTACAAAATGACACATCTAGGTAGCTGCGTCACTTCGTAAACCCCTGCGCCACATTATACATGCGCCAGATATAATGTATGCAAGGGGGGCGTTTTGACGCAAGAAAGGGTCATGGAAGTGATGCAGTGAAATCTATTAGATTTCACTGCGCCATTTCTTGGCCGCTAATGCATCAAAATCTTACGTCTGCTTCATGGCAGGCGTAAAACTGATGCAGGCACTAACAACATGGGACTTGCCCATGTGAAAGTACACATTGCTAGAGTTGCGTCACTTTTTTGACACACTCCAGCAATGCGTCACTTTTGCGCCTACAGATACGTGAAAAATACTGACGTATCTGTAACTCCTTGCGACATGATGCGTCATATTATAAATATGACGCATCAATCATGTCGCAAGGAGTGCGCACTGAGAAGTGACGCATCGCTGCTTTCACACAGCTATGCGTCATTTCTCATAAATGAGGACCCCGACACTTAGTCTGAGAGAGCCCTAAGGTAACTTACAACTCATGTTACGACAAGGGATATATGTACGAAGGTGTCCGCCCAGGTTTCCTGAAATAACAATATCCTATTCTATACATGAATTTCTGTCTCTACATGCATTCCTGTCTCACCCCTCTTGCCTATGCCTCCTGCTCCCAAATGTCTCCTTCTCTTCACCAGCAGTCTACTGATGACATCACAGGTGCTCAGCGCCAGCTGACCTCAGGATAACTCTGCGCAGTAGCCCTCAACCATATTTGTCATACAGACAAGCATAAAAAAGAAATATAGGAAAGCCCTTAGGGAAATGTGCTTGTTTTCACGTCTTCACTGAGAACAAAAGTAAGCCCTGGCAAAAATGTTCAGACCAGCCCTGTTCCCTTCATTTTCTTTCATTTTTCTCTTTTTCTCCTCTTTTCTCTCACTTCTTAAAGCATCTGCGGTGCCTACTGTGATTAATAACCAGTGGAGACCCGAGAAATTGGCAGAAGTGCCAGCAGAGCCCTCTGCCTTAAAAAACAGCCTCCAATGGCTCCAGTGCCCAATGTAGTAAACCTGTAGCCTGGCACTGCTTCCTTGGCAAACAGTTCAGAACTGCTTTTAGGCTAAACATACTGAATAAAACTGATACTCTCAGTGAAGGAGTATTCCCTCCTCATCTCCACCCTCCTCGCCCAGTGATAACATCATGATGCTGCCATCCTCCAGAAAGATTTGAACCCTGCTCATGTTATAAGAGTTTGCATATACCAAGCTCTTCTATGTCTATTCACCAAATATATGGCCCACCCTCCATGCACACTTCCTGTTATTTTGCTCTGTCCTCGGGGACGAAGTAAGCCATGCATTGTAATTTTCACATTGTTTTGCTTTACACCGTTGTCAATTATATGCATATTGGCTTGCCGATGTTGCTGGGAGAAGTGGTTACAAGGGTGCACCAGTTTTTTTCAGCATGCTTCCAACCCATGTGCTGGACTGGGGGGGTTTACGCTGGCCTCCGGGCTGCACGGGAGCAGTCTTTGACTGAGATACTGGAATACAACCAAAGATTTGGAAGAAGAGCTTGAGGAGGACCAAAGGGGGAAATACGTAAAAGGCTTTTAGATTTGTGACCTAATCATCCATATATGGGATACTTTGGTTTTTGTGCGGAAGAATCCTCAAGAGGAAGGATTTTGCTCAAAATATTTTGCACCTGTCACTGATGACCTACCCCTCCATAGTGTCATTAAGGACATTTTATTGAAAGAGTGGAAAGACAATGATAAAGCTGTCATATCTCACTTTTTCTCAAAAAAAGCTATCACCTAAAGAATTTTGAGATTGAAGATCCCCAGACTCCTAAGATCGATATGTTCCGCATTTCAATGGTGTCGGCCTCAAATATCTTGTCAGAAGATGCATCACTTTTTGATGTTGTTGACAAAAGGGTTGAATCCTCCCTTAAAAGGTCATATGCTGCCTATTCCTTTGCAGTTACAGCAAATACCTATGCAGCTTATACCACCCAGCTCCTGTTAAAGGGTTTTCAACTTCTCTCTGACTACATTCAGGATCATGGTTATCCAACTACTATATTGGTGAATATGGAGCTTTTAGCAACGTTTCTTTCCAAAGTCTCATTTAACAGTCTTTGGGTATGGACTGAATTTGCAGGAGCTTCTGTGGCTAGGTGTAGACTCCTCTGGATGAAATCTTGGAAGCTGGAATCAAGTCAAATAAACCTCATTCAAAAATGTATTTTCCCAGGTCTTGAACTATTTGGAGCTGAACTTGACAAATTGGTTCAAAAGGTGGCGGAGGAGCAGAATGTCATCAAATTGTTTAAACTAAAACCCACCAAGAAGTCATTTCTAGCCAAACGCATGTCATTGAACTTTCAAGATAAACATCCTTTTTGAGGCCGGCATTGGGGTTGAGGTGGAGACCTATGGAAATAAAACCTGACCCAGCAACATCACCAGCAAGGACCAGTGTCAAAAATGATTGTCGGCCAGTTGGGGAAGGTTAAATGAATATTATCTCCAGTGGATTACATGTGCCAAACCAATGTGTTCTGGAGCTATCGAAGAGCGGGTATTGGATTCTATTCTCACAACATCCTTGTATTCTGTTCAGACCTACCCCATTACACAAGTGTCAAAGAAAGTCGCAAGAAATGCTTCTTGGAATTCATGCTTTTCTGGAAAAGAAAACAGTGATTCCAGTTCCAGTGGAACAAAAACCTACAGAATTCTACTCAATCCTGTTTCTTGTCCCAATACCGGATGGGAGTTGGGGACCACTTCTGGATTTAAAGAGCTTGAACTAGTATGTCCTTGTGGAAACATTCAAGATGATTTCATTGCAGATGATAATTCCCTTGATAGCTCATAATGACTATCTCATGACATTGGACCTTCAGGATGCGTACTTTCATGTCCCAATCCGACCCTTCAACTTTGCACTGGGTGATTACCATTTCCGATTTTAAGCTCCCCCATTTGGTTTCACAACTTCTCCCAGAGTGTTCAACAAGGTACTTGCCCAATTGTTGCTTATCTTTGACTTTCTGGCGTTTCTATTTTTCCATATTTAGATGACTGACTATTGTTTGCTCTCTCTCTTTTAAAGGCGCAAGCGAATGTGCAGGTGGTTCTGAAGGTTTTGCAAAAGCTGGGATTCTTTGTTTATTTTCAAAAATCCGATCTTCAGCTATCACAGGTAAAGCATTTACTCACAGCCTACTTCAACACACAAGTGGGTCACGTGTCACCTCTTCCTCAGCAGCTAGTTTCTTTTCAGAATATAATCATGCAACTCCTGCCTCAATGCCACAACACCACAGACTTGGTTGAGAATGGAGGGACTAATGGCAGCATCAGTGGTTGGGGTTCCATGGTCTCTCTCTCACCTCAACTCGTTGGTGAATCACAATCTCGATGATTGGTTCCTGAGTTAACAGAATTATGAGGTGTTGATGCCCGTGACAACCTAGTCCTCTCATTAGTTACAGGGGTGGTTGGTGGAGGAAAATGTGTCAGAGGTATTCTTTTGAGAATACTCTTCCTCTCCATCTTAAAAGGGATGCCGGTCTGTGAGGGGTGGGAAGTCACAATTCATGGTCTTGAGTCTCAGTAGGTGAGTCTCCATTCCTCAAACTGAAGGGGGTTGGCTGCAGTGGAGAAATCATTACACGCTTCTGCCATTCACTTGGAGGGACAAAATGTTCTAATCAGGACAGACAACCAGGTTGTCAGGTGCTATGTCTTATGTCACGGAGTACAAAGAAAATGGCATTGAATCTGCTTGTGGGACAGTTCTCCAGTTGGGCGGAAACTTAGCTAGCATTTGGAGCAGTCTGTGTTTAGGGAGTCTGGTATTTCGAGGTGGACAGCCTAAGTTAAAACCTCCCATCTTCATTGAGTTACCATCTTTCAACCAAGGAGTTCACCCGCATCTGTCATTTTCAGAGCTCCCTGGATGGATATGCTTGTGTCACCCTAGATTCGATGCTTCCAATTTTCTTTTTAGTGGAGCCATCTCCCTAAACCTGTGCAGTGGATGTTCTATCGATCTGCTGGCTCTAGAAACTACTGTATGCCTTTCATCGAAACCCCTCCTTCTGTAGGTGCTTCAGAATATTCAGGAGGAGAAGAGCATGATTTTGGCGATTGCCCTATTTTGGCCACGTTGCCCATGGTCTGCTCCTCTGATGTTCATGTCCAAAGGTTCTTTTGTTCCCCTATCTTTAAATCGTCCTCCTCTTCAGTTTCCTTGGTTACCGAGTCTACAACATCTAAAAGTCAGGCTGACGGCTTGGTTATTGAACAGGTTGCCTAGAAGGTATGGGTTGCTCCTAAGGCATTGATTTGGAAATTCAGGCTTCGAGGGAGCCTTCAAAATTGACCTGGAGGTTTTTGTATAAGGCTCATCCTTTACTGAATTACTTCAAGGTGCTCTCAAATGTGACAGTCAATGAAAATGATGCCCATTGAATTAAAATGATTTGACGAAGATCACTAAATGTGGCCAACTGAGGAAGCTGAGAATTGAATCCAGATTTTCAGGTTACATATTGTGCGTTTCGGCCACTGGATTTGTATCTACTTCTCTATCTCGTATAATGTCAAAGAACAGTTCTTTTTGTTCTGTCCTAACTGGAGCTAAATAGTACACTGTGGCACGTAATTGGGCAGATCACAATAAATCAATCTGACACAAGATGTCTTTCCAAAAATAATGCAAAGTAAAGGGAAGGAAATACAATATTTGTATGTTAATTTCACTGGCTTCCGCTGACTTAACAAAGAGAACGATTTCAAGAGCAGCTCAACACCTCAGTGAAAGCAATTCCACATATAAGCAGCACAAAGAGGTGCCAGACATACTCAGAAGCGAGTCAAATGAATCAAATCCCTAAGCTGGAAATCATTCCAGCTCTCTCATGCACTCATCCCTCCTCTCCCATATTGATTCACACAAGTTCCTGAGTGACCCAGTTTATTTACATAATAATATGCCAACACAGCTGTACGGTCCATCACTTTGGTGCCTCACAAACGAGCCTCACCTGATAAACACGAAGTTGGTATCGGTATTCAGTACACACATTCAAAACACCCCGCCGCTGTACACCACGTCCTGCCATGCACCTGAGAAAGCCTATAACAGGACTCCTGCAAATGCTTTAAGTCTGACCTTGTTGCATAATGGAAGAATACAGGCTATCAGCACTCTCCGCGCTTTGGGGCCTTAAAACAGAGTTAAGTGATATCCACATTGCCAGCCCCCACCTCCTAACAGCATACCTCTGTGTAATCAAGGGAACGCCCTTCCCATGAGCTCACAAGGGGTGCTTAGGAAAACAAAAGGGAGGAAGGTGTTAAGGTTGGTTGCATGGTGGTAGGGTAACTCAGTGAGGGAAAAGAAGACAAATCCCCTCCAAAAATGCTGATTGTTTTACAGAGATGATGTGACATAACGTTCAGAGCTGCTGACTTTGGAACCCAAGGAATAGGGTTTGAAATTCAGTGTCATCTCTCCCCGTGCCTTCCGGAAATAAAATGCTGAGACAATGGCAAAAGCCAACACACTGCTGTCATTTATTGGTGCTTTTGTGTGATTCCAAAGGGGATCTTGACAGAAAAAGCAAGCGTGTTTGTCACCACTCCTTAAGGCACATCACGTATCTGGTAGCACTTTTTACTGCTGCTGCCATGTACATAACAGGGAGGAGAGCAAGCGTCTGTGAAAGATAAAGTACAGCATTCAAAATGCGAGAGCCACGCTGAGCCAGGAAAACCTGTGCACTCTGCAACAAAACACATAGAGTGTGAGCACACAAAAGGAACAAGCCGGCGTATGAAGTAAACAGAGCACGAACACTTAAAACAAACAGAGGTAGGCCAACAAAAAAAGAGTGCTCCAAAAGTATCTTCAATAACCTGAAGAGTAAGAGCACATGTAACAGGGCAGTCCTCATGGGAGGATACAAAAATCAAAAAGGAGGGACTACTAAGCGTATTCACCAAACAAATGCCGGCATTAAGCGGAACCAGCAGAAAAGATGGAGGATGCTTGAAGCACATATTGTAGATACCGCATGTCTAGAAGAGACAGCGCACATGTGTTGCCTACGAGATACCTAAAAATGTGTTTTATTTGCTAAGGAGGCTGCCCTTTGTACTGAATGCTTATGTGAAAAGGGGTCATGAGACATGATGCGCAGCGAACCTAAGATTTGGAGTTCATCAAAGCTTCTTCAGTTGTGTGGTGGGTTGCTGTGAGGTCATTGATGGTGGAATGAATCTGTCTCAATGAAAGGTGTAAAGTTTGGGGTAAGCCATGGCATTGCATAGATCGCCTCTCATTTCATGTTTATTATTGAAGTGTTTTTAATCTTAGTTTAATACTACAATCTACTACAAGTTTACAATGCTGGTCAGACAACAGGGACACATGTTTGTTGTTATTTTACTTCTTAATGAATAGCCATTTCACTTTCACTTTGCCAAAAGCATCTGCTGTCTCACATTTTGCAGTGGAGTTGCAAAGACTTGGAGACAGAAAAACATGCCAAGGCCCTGATTTGTCACCATGTAACTGAGTTAAAACTTTTATTTCGTTTTCCTTGCTTAGAATTTAGTGATATACCTAAGTAAACCCACCTCAGATTTTGAGTGCATCTAAAATCGGGCTTCATTCCTTCTCTTTAATCGCATGATATTGAATGTATCGTGAAGCACAGCAACATAATTTGACTAAAAAGGAAAAAAACTGCATGAGCACTCTGAAGGCCCTACTCATGAGAAAAATAATAAGCAGATCGCAGGTTTGTTAGATATCAATGGGCTACGCTATTCCTCATTAGTAGAGTCTGATTGACCTATGGGGGATTCAGTCAGAGCCCAATGGGCTTGTCTGATAGATCAGTTGGGGGCCAGTTTTCTAGCAGCTTGTGGGTCTGTGTTCAGGGCCGGACTGGGAACCGCAACCGGCCTTGGCAAAGTTCTCGACCGGCCCCCCTCCCCACTTGGGGGTGGGGGGGGGGTTGGAGCGGCCGCCGAGCTCTTTGCCGGGGCCGGTTTTCAGCCGATTTTGGTACAGGGCCGATTTTGCAAAAACGGCCCTGTAACAAAAACAGCCCCCAGGGGCCCGAAACCAGCCCCCACCCGTGTGGCGCACCTGGGAATTGCCCGGTGCCCGCTATGGCCAGTCCCGCCCTGCCTGTGTTATGGACTGGTTGGTCTGGTTTTACTGTAGATTTCCCTGTTATTACCACAAGCGTGGCCTGCAGCAAACACAAAAACATGCACTCTCTCATACCTTACTAAAATAACCATACAGACTTAATATACAAGTTCAAAACTGGCTTGTTTTGTAAGTGTGAACCACTTTTGTTAGCTACTTGGTTCGCTAATGGGACCACTTTTATTATGTTGTTCATGGCTATTTTTTGCCCCAGTCAAATTGACTAATTAGGTGCAGTGACTGCCCCAACTATTTTACTATTTTATGGAACCACTGTAATCATTTCTTAATTTGTGCCCCCTCTCCAAACTGTTCCCTTTAAAGTATTGTCTCAATTGTTAGAGGTATATTACTTTATTTCATGTGTTTAGGTTTCTTTGTGTCTCTTAAACAATTTAGATCAATTTGTCATTTAATTTTGAGAGACAGAGTGCCAATTTTTATTGATGATGCCCTAAAAATGTTTGACCAGATTGAATCCTGCCTTCTCATACTTCTTGACCTCTCATCAACATTTGATACTGTCAAACATGACAGCCTGCTAGAACTACTTACATGTAGGATGGGGTTGTTGTGGACTGTTCTTAACTGGTTTTCGTCCTTTCTCCAGAACAGAACACAAAGAATCAAAGCCAATATCTACCTGTCCAAGCTCACACAGGTTGCATTATGGGTCCCTTGGGGGTCTTCGCTCTCACCCAAACTCTTTAACTTACTCATGGAACCCCTACCAGAATTGTTGAATTCATCTAGCCTCCAATATCACATGTATGCAGATGATACCCAACTGTACTTAAAAATCTCTTCTCCCGAGGATATTAGGTCTCTAACCTCAACCCTAAAAAGAACACAAAACTGTCCGACTGGCAACCACCTCAAACTAAGAGCTCTCAAAACAGAATTCCTCTTAATTGCCCCACCCAAACACTCACCTGATACTGCAGAATGGATGAAACAACTAACAGCACTGAATTGCATACATCACATTAGAGAGTCAACAAGATCTCTAGGAATAACTCTAGAAAAAAATATGGACATGCAAGAGCACATCAGCACTGTCACCAAAGGAGCAAACTCCCACATAAGCAGCGTAAGAAAAGGTAAACCCTTGCTTTGCCCAGATGACCTCAAGTCCACTGTTCAAGCTCTAGTGATTTCTAAGTTGGACTATGAGAATGCGGCCTACCAAGAGCTAAGCTCGTGCCACTAAGGGCCTCTCTTAAATCTGTGGCTAGGCACATTACAGGTTCAAAATGATTCAATCACATCACTACTGATCTGAACTCTCTTAACTTTATAAAAAGAAAATGTATAACCGAGCCTTCTCAGGCATGTCCCAGAGAATCTGGAACGCCCTTCCCCCTGAAATCAGAATGAATTCCTCAACTGCTTCATTCAAAAAAGAAGTTAGAAGAGTATTTATGAACCAATTTATGCCGTAGAATGCAAGACTAATTTCCAGGTCATGATTTCTTGCGTAGCGGCACGTATACTTATATCTCAAAGACTATGTTCTAATGCTTTTTTACCGGTTGTTGTTCCGCCTGGATCCTGTTGTTTTCTCACTGGAGATTCTTCCATACCCTATTCCTCCTTGAGGATGTTGATATTTTTACACATCGCCTGCATTATTGTAAAGCTAGTGGCGGCACTTCCACTAAGGCGGAGGAGTGCCACCTTACTGCATTTTTTGCAGTGGAGAAAGGAAAAATAAAATGATAATAACACTATATGATTATAAATTTATTTTCCATTTGTAATGCAGGTTTATGGGGCGGGGGGGGTTTGCCCGTTGGCCCAGCCAGCAAGGGGAGAAGCAGTGGGCACTTAAGTGTGCTTGATGGTTTGGCCGGCCCTCTTGTGCCAACCAAACAGTCAAGCGCACTTTGCATGTTCCCCACCAGGCTGTAGCACACAAGCTGGTGAGGAACATGCACTGGCTTGCTGTCCCCGTCGGAGCACCCATCCGCGGTGCTCAGACCAATCACAACGCTGCATTGCAGGGTTGTGATTGGCTTAGGTGAGCCTGGGTGTCAGGCAGTCCGGCAGCAAGGTAAGTCACATTTTCATTTATTTTTCTATGCCCCCTACTCCCGCCCCATCTGGGCTGCTCGGTGGCAGCCGCCACTGTGTAAAGTGCTCTGATACCCGCAAGGGTCAGGTTTGCACTATGTAAAACATTATAAATAAATAAATAAATACATAAGTACATAATAAGTAAATAATAAGTGAAATAAAAAACGTTGCATTCCTGAATAGAGATAGCTGTTTGTATGCCAAGACATACCATATGAGTACATTTTAGTCCATTATCAAAGGAAGAACCTTTTTCCAGCAAATGCCTCAGTTGAGAACATTTTGACAGGCTCATGACATTTACGGTAGTTGTGTAAACGAATCTGAAAACAAGACATATTTTACTTTGTTTTGGAACAGTTTTAAAAACAAATTGAAAACTTGGCACATTACAGAAAACAGTAGGACAATTTCTATTGTAGTTACGCTTGTCTCCTATTGACTTTGGATCGAACCTTCTTACATTTCTTAGAGTGCCAAGCTCTCTCTGTTTTGATATTGCTAACATTCAGATTTCACTGCCCCTGCTCCTGAAAGCAACACTGTGCCAAGTTATTTGGCCAGTAAGTACGTTTTTAAAGTTATATTTAGAAATCTATTTTTAAGAGAGAAATATTTGAATGTTAGGCAAATCTAACAAAGTTTCCTATAAAATGAGAAGCGAATGTATATTTTATAGGTTTTGGCTACATGTCTCTACCATAACATTTTCATGATGCACGATGTATTCTTACACGACGTGAAGAACATGAAGAATATGCATACTGTCCAAAGTTACTCTTTTTACCTTACAAATATGTCTGCCTTACTAGTGGATATTTTCCCTGTGTTGGAATGCTCTGATGATTCGGTTTTCCAGAGCAACATAAATTGCACCCACGAAGCCAATTCAACATATTGCAATTCTTGGTGATTAAAAATACAGCATAGCAATAGAAAATCGAGCAGTGTAAAACTATATCAGCAAGTAAATCTAGTAAGCAAGTAATCACAAAATGAAACAGTTTCTATTAGGTGAAAGAGAGAGGAGAGCAATAAAGGTGTTTCCACTACTAATTCTCCGGGCTCTCATTTAGAGCTAATTATCTTCTCGTACCTTTCTTCCAAACAACTTGGTCTCCTTACTCCCTATTCTTTCAGCTGCCCATCATTGTCTATCCTTTTACTTGCCCCATCCCTTTATCAGCCCTCTCCCACATTTCACTATCTTGTTTCGATTTTCACTGTTTTCCACTCCTTTCTGTGCCTCCCCCACTTTCTGCTTCTCTCTCATCTTTGCTCATCTACATCAGTTGCGCACTTCTCTCTGTTGCAGTTTGGCCACTCCTGCCTTCTCCCCTCCGTTAACTCCTTCTCACAAGCCAGTCTAACGTTGTTTCACTCCTGTCACCATTGTCTTATGCAGAGACTTTTGTCTTGTGAGAACCCTCTTCAAACCAGTGCTTAATTTGAGCCAGTGGTTTCCGGTGCTCCTCACTGGCACTTAATTGCAGGATCCTGTACTTATAACAGCTGCCACATGGTGGCGCCAATCGCGTAATATAAAGATGAGTAGAAAAACAGTTGCTTGTTAATTCAATATACATTAAAAACAACAAATACCTGCCACCCAAGCCATTTTTAAAGCTTCGGCAGCCTCGAACAGTCGGAATTGTCACACTTGTAGCAGTGTTATTGTTACTAGTTGTGTAAGCACAGTGGCCATGTGTGGTGAAAACTGTGGTGGCCTCTTGCCAAGGGCACTTATTTTTTTTTACAAATCAAGCACTTCTTCAAACTGGGTGGTGGGCTCCGCTGAGGGAACCTTTATTGATCCCAAAGGAGGCGTCAGCACTGATCAAGGGAAGCGTGATGCTTTGTTTTTAGTGGTAAAAAAGAGCGTCAATCAGGAACTGGGTGATCACTAACATCTTATGTCATTGATATCCTGGCTGGGAATAGTGGAACGAGGAAGGCCTCAAACTCAGTGCCATATTTATAATTTGTTCCCACAACACAATGCAATGCAACGCAGCAAGACACCTTACTGTGCTGTATGAAAGGGAGAGGCCCGGAATTCTGCTCTCTCCTTGTGCTGTCACACTTTCGGCTGCGTAGCGCCAACACAGGCACTCTTGCACCATGGTGCAAAGGCGCCTGTGTTGCAGGCAGGATTGTTTACGTGCTGGGATGGAGTCCTCCCTGCGCATTAGCAATCCTCTAAGGTTTTTTCTTTTTCTGTGTGTGCTGCAGAATACCCATATATAACACAACAACTTGAAAAAGACAATATAAATACACCATCAACTACCATTAGGTGTAAGCATAAGTGGGATGTAATTAAAAACAAAAGAGAGAAACAATGCCAGGACCCACAGTTCCATTCTCAAGAAGCAGGATGCAAGAGCAGAAGAATGGCTAAAAGCTGATAGAAATGTTCCCTCTATATGGTATGCAACTGTTACCACGGATTTTTTACAACGCATACCATTACAACGGATACTATTACAATGCAGGTCATTTTACAACGGATACCTTTACATCGCATTACACTACAACGCACATACTATTACAACGCATACTATTACATCGTAAGTATAATTATAGGTAAGTTTATCTTTTTTATATACATTGGGTTTTGGGGTACAGGGGTATTTTTAGGTTTTAGGGCTGGGTTTAGGTTTTGGGGTACAGGGGTATTTTTAGGTTTTAGGGCTGGGTTTGGGTTTTGGGGTACAGGGGTAATTTTAGGTTTTAGGGCTGGGTTTGGGTTTTGGGGTACAGGGGTATTTTTAGGTTTTAGGGCTGGGTTTGGGTTTTGGGGTACAGGGGTATTTTTAGGTTTTAGGGCTGGGTTTGGGTTTTGGGGTACAGGGGTATTTTTAGGTTTTAGGGCTGGGTTTGGGTTTTGGGGTACCGGGGTATTTTTAGGTTTTAGGGCAGGGTTTGGGTTTTGGGGTCACAGTGGTATTTTTAGGTTGTAGGGATGGGTTTGGGGTACAGGGGTATTTTTAGGTTTTAGGGCTGGGTTTGGGTTTTGGGGTACAGGGGTATTTTTAGGTTTTAGGGCTGGGTTTGGGTTTTGGGGTACAGGGGTATTTTTAGGTTTTAGGGTTGGTTTGGGTTTTGGGGTACAGGGGTATTTTTAGGTTTTAGGGCTGGGTTTGGGTTTTGGGGTACAGGGGTATTTTTAGGTTTTAGGCCTGGGTTTGGGTTTTGGGGTACAGGGGTATTTTTAGGTTTTAGGGCTGGGTTTGGGTTTTGGGGTACAGGGGTATTTTTAGGTTTTAGGGCTGGGTTTGGGTTTTGGGGTACAGGGGTATTTTTAGGTTTTAGGGCTGTGTTTGGGTTTTGGGGTACAGGGGTATTTTTAGGTTTTAGGGCTGGGTTTGGGTTTTGGTGTATAGGGGTATTTTTAGGTTTTAGGGCTGGGTTTGGGGTTTGGGGTACAGGGGTATTTTTAGGTTTTATGGTTGGGTTTGGGTTTTGGGGTACAGGGGTATTTTTAGGTATTAGGGCTGGCTTTGGGTTTGGGGGTACAGGGGTATTTTTAGGTTTTAGGGATGGGTTTGGGTTTTGGGGTACAGGGGTATTTTTAGGTTTTAGGGTTGGGTTTGGGTTTTGGGGTACAGGGGTATTTTTAGGTGGTATTTTTAGGTTTTAGGGTTGGGTTTGGGTTTTGGGGTACAGGGGTATTTTTAGGTTTTAGGGCTGGGTTTGGGTTTTGGGGTACCGGGGTATTTTTAGGTTTTAGGGTTGGGTTTGGGTTTTGGGGTAGAGGGGTATTTTTAACCTATTTTTACAAATAAAAAAATTAAAATTAATTTAATTAAAAATTTACCAAAAATAATGTATAACAAATAATTAAATTAAATAATATATTAATAAATATTTACAACATATTTTAAAATTATAAATTATTATTATATACTTACCTATACTTACGTTGTAATGGTATGCGTTGTAATAGTATGTGCGTTGTAGTGTTTTGCGTTTTAATGGTATGCGTTGTAAAATGACTTGCGTTGTAAAAAATCCGTTGTAATGGTATGCGTGCTAAAAGTACGAGTTGTAACATCATATATCCCTCTATATGTGCCTTCTGAACCTGGTAGTTCAATGCAGCATCCAAGAAAGGAATGTTTACTGCACGTGAATGGTGATCTGGAATGGAAGACATTGATTGTGATAGAAGATGAAAGCAGTGCGAGAGGATCTTATGGGGCTCTTAACGGGCCCTGGATTTCACTGTGTACCAACTTGTTTGAAGTTTGTGGCAGAGATAAGAGTCAACTGTGGGAGTCTGAACATGGCATGAGTGACAAAATAAAGTCTTAAAAACCATAGCCCCAAAATACAAGTCACTCCAAAATTCAAAATACCCAAAATGTACCTCAGGTGGTTTTCCCACATATTTAAATTACACACAAAGTCACCCTCCCAACCATCAATTCAGCAGAATAACAAATGTAACAAACTAGGACCATCTATAATTGATTTCTAGACCAGAGAAAAGTTAAATAGGTTATTATAAAACTTTCAAACAAGCAATACAGAATAAATGTCATGATGACTTTCAAATGCAAAATTATAGAGAGTAATCAGAATTCATTATCAATCCCAAATGAGCAACAAAAGCATCAAACAAGAACAGGCAGCATCCCCAGTAGAAAATAAAAAATAACAAACATCCATAAAAATCTGGCTTACCCCCAGAATCAAGAGGTTCGTAACACAATTCTTGCATAACAAATTAGTAAAGCAGCAGAATTATTGTGGCATGAGTGAAGTATCATTTATTTGGCAAAGCAGAATGTTACACATCATTACCTTAACTCATGAGCACTATTCCATTTTAAGATGTATTCGTTATCCTCTATGCTAATGTCATTCGAAAATGTTAGACCATAAAAAGGAAACATTTAAAGAACAACTCTTCACCCAAAGGAATAGGGCCAGTGTTCATGAATTCACAAAAATGGAAATACATGGAAACAATGGAAATAAATCATTACATCAGCTTGATTTTGCTCTGCAGAAATTGTGGGGAGGGGATGGGGGGAATGGCAGAGACATCATCCATCTTGTCCAAGATGGTGTTTGCTCTAAAATGTGGCCTAACTAAAATACAATAACAAACACATTTCTATATATGATAATAAAATCGTTTCACTGAAATCATGTTACTTCATTATGTATATCTAAGGTCTTGTGTGAGAAAAAACATGCTCACTAATTATTATTGCTGCATAAAAAAATTAACACAGAAACTCAAGGACAGCATTAGTACACATTTTGTAGCCATATGCAATTGACCTGGTCACTTGCAATGTGAAATTAGAGGTGTTGGTACATTGTACAGGTGTCAGTGGTTCGAGATAAGAATTGAAGTGAATTTGTGAAGGTGGAGGGCCAAATGCTACACCTCAAGTAAGCCCATATGTTTGGGTGCATGGTGATGTGTGGCTGTTGGTAAGGAGAGGGAGTCAGTTGCTCAAGGAGGGAATAGCTGTTGATGCAGTGGATGAAGATTAGCAAATAAATCTGTTTTTACTAGGGTAAGCAGCAGGAAGAACGTGGCTCCGCAGTGCCTGGAGTGCAGGACTCAAGAAAGGGAAATAAAATACATAGTACATTGGACTATTGGGAGTTTCATTGAAGACAATAATGAAGGGGCTCGAGGCTAAAGATTATTCTGGTCCAACATATTCCAATATTTGTCTTTCTGTTTCTCACGTTTTAATGTATTTCTTTCAATGATCGCCGTCTTTATTGTTTCAGCTTTACAAATGTAAGTCCTACAATATACAACATAAATCACAAAATCAAAAAGTAGAATGTAACATAAATAAACACAAGAAGTATAAAATATCCTGAAACCACTTAAAATAATTTAAAGGTTGCACGTTCATTTTGTGCTTTCAAATACTTTTTCTCCCTAATATTATGAGTCAATTGACAGCCTTTCTCCTAGATAGCGCCAATTCTAAAAGACAACATAATCAAATGAATAGGAAGTTTCAATGGCCCTGCATGCTCTTTATATGAATGTAAAAACAATAATTGATGGACAGAATGCAGAACAATGTCATACATTCACCCCAGAAAAGAGATATGGGCCTACATTTTTTTTTTTTTATAACTCTTTTTATTGAAGTTGTATTCAGGTTTTATGCAGCATAGATAAAAAAAAAAAAAAAAAAAAAAAAAACACGTAAAATCACAGCAAGGTAAAAATTACATTTGGTTTCACCTTAACATAATGTCAAACCAATTTACTCAAAATAGCATCCCCATATTTGATCGAATTTTCTAATACCCCCCACTCTTTGAGCATATAACAATTCGCTTTTCCTAACCCTTTTCATTTTTTCCAGCCATTCCTGCAGCGTCGGAATACAAGTTGAAAGCCAATTCTGCAATAGTAAAGATCTAGCCACGGCCATTATAATATAGATCAATTTTGCCAAGTAACTTGAAAATGTACAATCAGGATCATAACCAAATAATAACATTATTGCATTACATGGGACTGATAACTTACAATAAGTTTTTAAAAAACCAATAATTTCTTCCCAGAAATGCTTAATTTTAGGACAAAACACTATAATGTGTGACCAATTGGCTTGTTCACAATTGCAATGTCTAAAACAGAAAGCAGATGCATCGTTATACATTTTAGCAATTATTACTGGTGTACAATATAATAGCCACTTGCTAAAATACAACATCCTGCGCCAATTGGCGCCACGCAGTACACAGAAATTAAACTGATTAATGGTTTTCCATATTGCTGGTGACAATATTACATTTTCCTGAGTGTACCATTTACGGATAGCTTTAGCAGTCAGCTCTACCTCCTGACTTTGTCTCAGACACTGTTTCCATGCTCCGGGTTTCTTCTCCAAGTTATTAACAAAAAGATCTAAAACAAGAGTAGAAGTATAATTCGAAATGGTACCGGGATCTAATTGCACCAACGTAGGATAAATTAAATTAGAATAAGAACCTATTAGCAGAAAATTGCCAATAATTCTACCTGACATCTCGTTAACAGAGAGCCAAGTTCCGCTGACCAAAAAATCAGCTAATGTTCTAAACCCGGCCCGACCCCAATTTTCTATAACAATGGGATCGATTTTAATCTTTAAAAAGGAAAACACTCCAATCAAAGGAGTTAGTAAATGAAAGGGTGGAAGTAAATATCTCTTAAGCATTGCATTACGTCGTTTAAAAAACCAATTTAGGATTTTATACCGCACAAATTTGGGAGATTTCGGTACAAACAAAGGGGATGGAATTTGAATTTCTGAACATATCAAATCAAAGAAAAATTTTATAAAACAGCTAGTTGCTGCATTCCCGTTCTTAAATCTCTCTAAATACTGTGCAAAATAAGCATAGTAATAATCTTTCAAATTTGGAAAGGAAAGACCGCCATAATCAGTTTCTGCAGTTAATGTCCGAATATCTAATCTGGGTGTTTTCTTTGCCCAAATGAATTTGGAAAACATAGATTCTATTTTGGAGAAAAAAGTACCCGGCAAATAGACTGGAATTGATGCGAACAAAAAATTAAAAAGAGGAAGGATTGACATTTTGATTAAATTGATACGACCGAGAATAGTTAAAGGCAGAGGGTCCCAGCGAGCAAACATTGATTGAACTTTTTTTATTAATGGGACGAAATTGAGTGTATATAAATCCAAAACATTAGAAGAAAACAAAATTCCCAGATATCTTTTAGGTTTTGAATTAATACAGCCTTGTAAATCTTTGTGTAAAACTGGGTTTGCACCCCCACAAACCAATATTTCCGTCTTTTTTTTATTAATTCGGTAACCTCCTAGAGATTCAAACTTTTCAAAAATTTGAAAAATATAAGTCTGCGATTCCAAATCAGGTTTAATAAGTAACATAATATCATCTGCGTAGAGTTTAATTTTGGCCATGGAGGTAACTGGAGATTTAATCTGAAAACAATTCCTAATAGCAATAGTTAACGGTTCGATAAAGAAAGCAAAAAGAATGGGTGATAAAGGGCAGCCTTGCCTAGTGCCACGTTGTACTAAAATTGAACCTGCTAATGATTTATTAATAATTATGCTTGCTCTAGCGCCTACATACAAATTCTTTATCAAATTGATGATGCGTTGAGAAATGGCAAACTTAGATAAAATAAGGAAAAGGGTGTCCCATACCACCAAATCAAAAGCTTTTTCTGCATCTAAAAGTAATACCAAGGCCTGTATCCCACGTGCTTCAAAATAATCTAATGCTTCAACTAAAAAGTGTGTGTTAGTAAATAATTGTCTATCTTTTATAAAACCGTTCTGATCTGGATGGATCAAATCCGTCGCATGATCATTAAGGCGGAGTGAAAGCATCTTAGTAGTTATTTTATAATCGGAATTTAATAAAGTTATTGGCCTGTAAGAATTCGGATCTTTGGATTCTTTCCCTTTTTTTAAAAAACTAATGACTGTACCCTCATGGAAGGATTCCGGGACTTGCCCTCCTTCCAGCATTGAATTCAACAATAGCAAAAACAAATCACTGAAAGAACTAAAGAAAATTTTAAAGAATTCTGAGGGGAAGCCATCGGGACCACAGGCCTTGCCTAATGGAAGGTTTTTAACAACTTCTTCCAATTCTGCTTTAGAAAAAGGTCTTTGCATATGCCTCTGATCCTCAAGGGGTAAACTTGGGATTTCATGTCGGTCTAAAAACTCAGATAATTTTTGGTGATCGAAAATATGTTTTACAGAGTAAATACTCTCGTGATGTTTAAGCATAATATTATATATTTCACCCTGATCAAATGTATCGAAATGAGTAAGAGGGTCTTTTAAGGAATGAATCAAATTTGAAGCCGCCTGTTCTTTTACTTGCCAGGCTAAAAATTTCCCTGAGAAATTACTCTCTTCGTACACTTTTTGTGATTGTTTCTGAAACACCAATTCACTTTGCTCATAATAATGAGCGCTAAGCGCTTGTTTAGCTTCCCTCAATTGAATTCCAACTGCATAATTTGGTCGACGTTGATAGCTTAATGTTAAATCCTGAATTTTTTGAAGCAAAAAGTTCCTTTTACTTTTCACAGCGCACCACTCAGCCGCATCCTTACTAATAAGAACCCCCCGTAGAAAAGCCTTTAACGAGTCCCAGATAACATGAAGAGGGGCCGTACCTATATTTCGATTAATGTACTCTGCTATCTCCAACTTTAATGCTGATATCCAATTCAAATTCTGTAAATACATTTTATTAAACATCCATCTTTTCGAGACCTTAATAGTCTCCGCATAGTCAAAATTAATAAATGGGCCTAAATACATCTTTTTTTGCACTCTACATCACCCCAGTTCAGACATGGCCATATGCAAATCAGCCTTGACCCTGTGCCTCATGGGAACAGTCCACCCCGAACTGCCAAGCCATGTCTTTCCTGGACCGGAATCAAGCATCCTAGGACCGGTTTCTTGCTATCAGCCGTCTTCAGCCGGGATAGCTTGACTCCAGTGGTGTGGAGAGCATGCGACTCATGTATGAGCATACCCATCCCACTCGGGGTGACAAATGCAAGAACAACAATTGATGGACAGAATGCAGAACAATGTCATACATTCACCCCAGTACAGAGATCTGGGCCTAAATCCATCTTTTTTTGCACTCCACACCACCCCAGTTCAGACATGGCCATATTCAAATCAGCCTTGACCCTGTGCCTCATGGGAACAGTCCAGCCCGAACTGCCAAGCCATGTCTTTCCTGGACCGGAATCAAGCATCCTAGGACCGCTGAGTCCCATGCTCTCCACACCACTGGAGTCAAGCTTTCCTGGCTGAAGATGGCTGATAGCCAGAAACCGGTCCTAGGATGCTTGATTCCGGTCCAGGAAAGACATGGCTTGGCAGTTCGGGCTGGACTGTTCCCATGAGGCACAGGGTCAAGGCTGATTTGCATATAGCCATGTCTGAACTGGGGTGGTGTGGAGTGCAAAGATACGATGGATTTAGGCCCAGATCCCTGTACTGGGGTGAATGTATGACATTGTACTGCATTCTGTCCATCGACTGTTGTTTTTGCATTTGTCACCCTGAGTGGGATGGGTATGCTCAGACGCGTGTCCCATACTCTCCACATCACTGGAGTCAAGCTATCCTAGCTGAAGACGGCTGATAGCCAGAAACCGGTCCTAGGATGCTTGATTCCTGTCCAGGAAAGACATGGCTTGGCAGTTCGGGCTCAACTGTTCCCCTGAGGCACAGGGTCAAGGCTGATTTGCATATGGCCATGTCTGAACTGGGGTGGTGTGGAGTGGAGTGCAAAAAAGGATGGATTTAGGCCCAGATCTCTGTACTGGGGTGAATGTATGGCATTGTTCTGCATTCTTTTCATCAACTGTTGCTTTTGCATTTGTCACCCCGAGTGGGATGGGTATGCTCAGACGTGAGTCCCATGCTCTCCACACCACTGGAGTCAAGCTATCCTCCCTGAAGACGGCTGATAGCCAGAAACCGGTCTTAGGATGCTTGATTCCGGTCCAGGAAAGACATGGCTTGGCAGTTCGGGCTGGACTGTTTCCATGAGGCACAGGGTCAAGGCTGATTTGCATATGGCTATGTCAGAACTGGGGGGGTGTGGAGTGCAAAAAAACGATGGATTTAGGCCCAGATCTCTGTACTGGGGTGAATGTATGACATTGTTCTGCATTCTGTCCATCAACTGTTGTTTTTGCCTATATTTAAATATGCCAGATAAAATTAAATAAAAATAAATGCAAGCAGTATTTGCTGCTCTCCTTGGCCATGCAAACAAACTAATAAAGTGTTATACTATGATTATATCAGCATGGTTCACGCAATAGAAGCAAGGACTGGGATTCAGTAAGAGCCATTTCTCCTACATAACAGATAAAACCAGATATAAACTGTGGCCTGATTGCAAAAGTGGCCAATGAAATAAAAGTTTGTTCCCTGATGGTAACTATGCAATGAGCTATGAGCTAGAGGTATAATGCACAGTTTGCACAGCGCACTACCAACAAAAGAGCAATTGTCGCACTGATGAACTTCTCAAAGAGAGTTGGAAAGAGACCATCAGCCGAACTGTTAAAGATTTAAGCTGCAAAATGCCAAGCCATCGCCCTTTATGGGGCAGGGATTTGGGGACACACAGCTACTGGTTCACTGCAAAAAGAAGAAAATATTTTTATGAGATTCCTCTTATCCACACCAAAAGGCTCTTCCATCTATGCTTCTCACATGGAATTAGGAATCCCATATATAGAAGATCTGATAAAGATCCAGCCACTGTTACTCTGGAGACGAGTCTGGCTGTCGGAAAAAAACTTGCTGACTAAAAACATCATACAGGACACCATGGCACTGGATCGTGCACATAAAATATCATGGCCTTTCCTACATCAGACACTTTTTTTCCGACCTGGGTCTACAAAGTATTATTCCACCCCAGAAAAACTAACTGAAATATCTAAGAAAGACCTGAAACAAATAGCGCTGAGTCATCTAGAGTCCCTGAGGCTGACCTTGCTATCGACCAAAAAATCTGTGACCCACGCAAATATGATACAGCACACCCCGAAAATCCAGCTTTATTTGACACTAGAACTCACAACATATGATAAGATGCTCCTACCAAGGTTCAGATTGAATCTTTTTCACAGACTAGTGGCTTTTCCAGAAAAGAACACCTGGGACTCAAACTTGGTCCTCTGTCCATGTGACGATTCGTCTCACCAGTCATGTATCCATACAATCTTGTTTTGCAAATATTTTCACACCCATAGAAAAATCTGGCTAATCCCCTTATTAAAAAGCTGGGGTTACAGACAGTGTCGCCCAGCCATGTTAGCATTACAGATGTTGGACTCTGAACGTACCTGTTACCATGTACTTAACTTCTTAAAGTGTATTATGAGACATAGGAATAACCTCTGAAAACAAACAAAAAAAAAGAAGAAGAAACTCAGAGGGGAACTGTTGTCTTATACTTCACTCAAATGCACAGGAGTCTGGTCATATTACTGTATTTTTAAAAAATAAGTAATTTTTGTTTCTATATAAATACTTATGTATATTGTGATAACTTTTATGGTTTTGCACTGTTAAAAACCGAATAAAGATATTATTATTATTATTATTACCAACAACTGTGCAAATGAGCTCTGATGTGCTTTCTACTAGGGTATTATAAATTTAGCATTGCAGTTGATTAACCCTTCCCATTAAAACCATAATATTCATTGTCTATTATTGTACTTCGTTAAGAAGACTTTTCTCCTGTATAGAATATAAAACCAGATATGTAATGTAACCTGATCACAACAGTTGCCAATGATATGAAATATCATTCCCTGCTGGTACCTAAACTAGGGATTATAGAATAGTGATACGGGGCAAATGGTGTTAGCTGCCCTGTACCAATTGTTACTTCAGTAGCTAGGGTTCTAGAGGGCTGGTTTTCTCAACCTTCAAGGCTGTGTAACTGTACAAAGCCAATGTTCGAAACATGGATTCAGGTTTTGTGCAAGGACATAAAGATATTGCAGCATTATAATGCCTAATATGTTTTTAAAAGAGGGGGCGTAAATGTTGCGCCTTCAGGCCTGCAACAAAGTAGTTTAAAGTAGCATAACATGTACAATAGTTTCTTCTCCTCCTTGCTTACAATTGCAAGTGGCTGAGCCTCTGGTTTTGCTTGAACAAGTATTAGTATGGGACATTACAAGATGTGTGCCTAGTCTGAATGCTGGTATGTACAGCGGTCTTTTTAATTCTGGAAATAGCTGGTACATATATTGCTCATATAGATGGCAGGGCTTAAATTCCTCGAATCACAACATTAGTTTACCTCCTCTGCTGTACTAAGTTATAGGACCAGTGTTTTTTTTAATAAGCCACACACTTTAAAGAGACATCCAGTCCGGATTTGCCCAAAACTCTGGGCAGCCTACAGCTGTTAGATTGCTTGTAATATGTTAGTATCAGGGTAATTTGCACTATTTATCACTTTGACAAAGGTTGCGCTTGATTTTCAGGTAGCTCGCTACCTTATACATAGTCCATTTAAGAATCCAATACAAAATTGATTTAAATGCTGAACAAACATTCTTCTACAGTGGCCATTGCCAGGTCTACCCTAAAGGCAGCCATCCAAGTACCGGGGCCAAAACATTACAAGTGTCGTAAAAATGTGTTCTCAATTTTCCGCAACCCAGCTACCTTTCTTTACCCCCTGAGCTCTGCTCCATAAGAGCCTGCTACCCCTGCCTTTATCTGACATGCTCTACGTCCACAGTAATTTGAAAATCTAAGTACAGCATAGTGTGTACCTTGATTTTTTCTAAAAGCGGCTTGTGATGATGAAATAATCCCATTCGTTTCCACCCAATCTTCTATGCCGTTGAGTAGCGGCTTGCGTAGATCATGCCGGCTCCACCAAGCAAAAAATATTGGGTGATAGTTGGCAGGGTCATTACAGGTGCCTTTTTATGAAGTAGTACAATGGCTGTTGATCACCAGGACACCGGGACCCTCTATTGATCCCAATTGACATTATAGACTACAGTTAGAACAGGTCCCAGACTTGCAAATGTGAATGATAAGACTCAGGCAATACTCCTTCCTGGCCAGGTGCCTTCAATTGTTTTTGGCTAGGGATAGCCGCTCAGCTTTTCCCTTCGCAGAACTGTCCCAGGGATCTCTGTTGGCTGTAGAGACAGCTGGATAGATCTTTGAGCTGTAATGGTACTACTTTCTGCCGATAGTTGTATAAATAGCTGACATATTAGCAGAAAGATCGAAACAGGCTGACTCATAGAACATTGAGAAGTGTTTAAGTAGAGGCAGCAGATGAAATGCAAGCTTTTGAGTTTTTTGCAGGGCATTCACAGCCCCATCATACCAATTCACAGAAACTCCTTGTTTTTGTGTTCCTTGACGTTTATTTAAGGGCCAGCCATGTTGTTATGTGAAGTTGACTTTGCTTAAATTTGATGAGCCACTCATACTCTTTTCTTAAGAGGCGTAATTGTAGGTGTAATTGCCCTTCCGGTATGGCCCCCCTGTGTTTTTTAGGGTGTTTGCTAAAGAATGTGTTAGACCTGGCACCATTGGTATGGGTCTCTCTTCCATTTTTGCTGTTGTCTCATGTATTTTTGCTGGCGTTAGATGCTTTGGGCAGTGTGCCACTGCTGTCCAGTGACAAAGTGCAAGTGCTCCCTATTGTAAATTTATATATTAATCAGGGGTTCCATGTTTGGCTATTTGGTTTACTTGTCAGACCAAAGTCTAAAGCACTGAGTGTGCCCATGGCTTGTAAATCCAAATGCTGCTGGTGGGCCTGCAGCACTGGTTGTGCCACCCACAGAAGCAGCCTTGTAAAATGTGTCTAAAGTCAGCCATTGCAAAGCCAAGGTGCAGTCTGGTACTGTCAAGCTGACTGGGCAAGTGTACCCACTTGCCAGTCCCTAAACCTTCTCTTTTATTCATATCAGTCACCCCTATAGTAGGCCCAAGCACAGGGTGCATTGTAAGTATAAGGTAGGACAAGCCCTGATGTATGTGGCATGTCCTAATAGTGAATTACAGCCATTTTTGTGTTTCACTATTACAAGGTCTACCTGTTCTCTAATGGCCAGAATGGGCTGTTAGAATTATTACATGTTATAATCCTAACTGACTCAGAGAACATGATAGAAATTCAAGTTTAGTATTCATGAACTCAGAATGATAAAATACATCTTTTAGTAAAGTTGGTTTTAACATTCTGTGTTTGCAAATACCACTTTTAGAAAGTAGGTATTTGCTTGTCTAACCTTTCAAGCCTGCCTCTGCTAGCGTGTGTATTCCTTGTCTGGCTTTGTGAGTGACAGGACTGGGGGATTCCAAGAGACAGGAGGAGTCAGCCCAGTGGTGAATAGAGAGATCTGCATCTAGATGGGAGGGAGGAGTTGCACCTGAACCTTGAATAGGGCTGTGCCTGCCTACCACCATGCTGGCTCCACCTCCTGGGGAGCGGCTGATATCTCTGACCTGCATACTGAAAGAAGAGAAGGAGTCCTGTAAACAAAGTGCTCCAGGACTGTACTTGCCTTCCAAAATGCTGGCTCCACCTCCTGTGGGGCGTCTGATGTTTCTGCCCTGCACTGTGAAAGGAAAGGAGAAGTCTGGTAAACAGAGTGCTTCAGAACTGGTTTGGACTGAGCAAAGGCCCCTCTCCCCTCAGAGAACAAAGGATTTTGGGGTATAAATATTGGGACCCTGCTCGCAAGAAATTTGATCACTTTGGACTACAAGAAGAAACCTCTACTGAGGAGAGGAACCTGGAGAAACTGAGGAGATACTATTCCTAAGCTGAAGTGCTGCTGGGGGGGATTGGCTTGCAGTGGTTGCCTTACTGCCAAAGGAAAGAGAAAGGAACTTTGTGTACTTTGCTTTCAACTAGTGAAGAATCTCCAAGGGCTTGGAACAGAGCTTGCCTCCTGCTGAAGTCTCAGGGACAACAGACTTCACCCCCAGCTCCCCAGAGCTCTTTGGAAGTGCCTGCTGCTGTTTTGGGCCTTCTGAGGAACTGTGTGTTGCAAGGAGCTGTAAGCGCGACTCATCGAGGAAGAAGCATGTCGCCCTCGCTGTGCCTGCCGTCGCAACTCCGAAGGAGGGTGTCGTCGCTGGAACTGTCGCACTGCACCGCATCGAGAGAAGCGTGTCGCAACGAGGAGGAAGTGTGTCGCCGCCACTGCTGCTGCCGTCGCAACTCCAAAGGAGGGTGTCGCTGCTGTAGCTGTCGCATTGCACCGCATCGAGAGAAGAGTCTCGCAACAAGGTCAGAGCGTGTCGCCGTCGCTGTGCCTACCGTCGCAACTCCGAGGGAGGGTGTCGCCGCTGGAAATGTCACACTGCACCGCATCGAAGTAAAGTGCCTCGCATCCCCGAGAAGTGCGCTGCCATTGAAGCTGCTGCCATCGCATCATGGATGTTGCCACAGTGGTTGTCGCATTGCGCAGAATCTGCACGCATCATGGGAGAAGAGTGTCGCAGTTGAAGCTGTTGCCATCGCTGAATTAAGGGTGTCCTCGCTGCAGTCCACGCATCTAACCGAGAACTTCTCGCATCCCCGGAGAAGCGTACCGCATCTGGAAGATCTTCACGTCTTTATTTCCTTTTACTTGAACTTTGCCGCATTTCCCTCGCTGCGACATTGCTTGTCGTGGAAGTGCAACGCAACCTAAGGTACATTGACGCAAAGTGTTGCATCTTAGGAACTGAACTTAACTAAGCAAAATCTACCATCTTAAAGTAATATTATTGTGTATTTTTGTGATTTAATGGTCTTGTGGTAACTTTATATAAAGTATACTTATTTTTTATATAAAACCTTGTGTGGTGTCCATCTGTAGTGTTGTCACTGGGTTACTGTACGTGGTCACAAACGCTTTACACACTGCCTTTGAGATAAGCCTGTCTGCTCGTGCCAAGCTACCAAGAGGGTGAGCAGGGGTTATTTTAGGAGTGTAATCCCCTTATCCTGGCTAGAGGCAAGGGTCCCTATTTGTCACAAGTACCTACCTGTGCCAACTAGAGACCCCCAAATCTAACAGAATGCTATACATTTAAACATTCCCTATCCAACTATTCGATTTCGATGCTAAAAGTCTACCATAAGGTCATTGAGGGTCTTAGAATGAGAATTGACAAACTTTTGAATTGTCTTTAACAGGGTTGCTAGCTTCTGCATTACACTAATATTCAATATATCTATTAGATTTAAAAGTTCCACATGTTTTCGGTTCTATCGATTAATATTTTTGCTTTTGATATTCTGGACAATTTCACTCCTGTTCGACTTTACAATAAAAATGTTGTGAGTAAGATGACAAAGGGTCTTATGGGAGTTGCAATTATAGGGTCATGATCACTTTCTATCCTTGTTAGAACATTCAAATCCTTGACCAAATGCCGAATCTCCAGATTATTTGAAAATATAATTGATGACACTCTCACAAAACCCAGATTGTAAGGTGGATTGCACAGGGGAATTAGATACTGAGCACCCATTAAGGGGGCCTAGATAGTTACTCAGCATAAATAGACTTAAATTAGCCATGTGTTTTGATGTCCTGAGGGGTTTGAAAATAGGGCCTGTCAGTACATAAGCTTACTCCTCTAGGTCTACCCATGACACATCAGGTTTGCTATTAAATTCACAGCACATGAGTAGACTGTGCAGTTTTTGTTTGGGCTTTAGTACCTGCCTTTGATCATAGAGTTATTGTCAGATAACACTGATACACTTCTTCAGCTACTGATAGAGCGCAAATTTGTATCTTACATGGGGTACTTGTTAGGAGTGCACTGCAATCGCTTGTAGTACGCACTGACATATTCAATGTTGTTAGAGAAATTAGATGTTAGAGGAAACGTAAATCAAGCAACATATCTTTATGAAATCCATACCATTCGATGTGAAGGCTTATTAAATGATTGATAGAATTTGGGCTGAGACATATAACCAAGGTAACCGCTTATAAAAGCCTCCTTAGTGATGTGACCTAGTGATATGTTAACTGTAGTTCGAACTCTTCTTGAGCTAATGATGTAGTTGAAATATATACGTATTAATGTAGTTAGTGAACATGTCTCTATTGGGCGCCAATGATTTTATGAAAATACTAATGTACAGAACATGACGAATTCATTAGTTTAACCTAAGTCATATGCCTGAATTTGCAGTACATTTTGAAATGTTCTTGTTTCTGAAAAGAATGCTTAAATTCTCATCTAATTTTCGTAGAGTGTTATTTCTTCTCATGTTTGCATTTCAAGTGGGCAACATTTGTTAGTGAAGAGTAGATGTATTGCTCCATTAGATAAGTTATGAATGAAGTAGTTAGAGTTAGCATGGCCTGAAGAAGATAAGGTTGAGGGAGGTGCTTTCACACGGGAGAAGGAGAGAAGACCAAGGACGATCTGTTGCAGATGGGCGTACATGGAGAAGGCCGTCAAAGGAATCGACGCCATGGAAATGTTTTGTGGCTGAGGGTACTGTAGATTATGTATGAGAAAAGCATTATGGTACATTTTGCTAAAATATAACTTTCAGTATATGATGCATTGTAGAGAGGGACAGACCCCATGCCTGCTTGCCTTCCTGACGGAGAGCACCTAAGTGCTAACTTGCTTCCTTCCTACTTGTGAATTCATACCGTGGATCCACCTTAAAGTGGAGTGAATTTTTACGAAGGCTCTACCCACTGGCACCTTACCTCATGCAAACCTTTTGCGCATATGTTAATATAGGGATGCCAACTCTAGCGTTAGATTAGGGCTAGATAGAACTAAATGCTTAATACAGATGAAGTGCCGATGTAGGGGAATTTGAACTTTTGTTTCCTAATTTCTTGCATAATCATCATAGAACGTATTGTTCTTTTCAAGTTGCTCCTAGTGAATATCTTCAGGTGATTTGGATTTCTTCTGTTTCCCCTGTATTTGTATACTCTCATGCTAAAATTTGTGTATGTTCAAATACTTTTCAATTTTTAATTAATTTTACTAACCTTCAACTGGTTGTCGACTTGGGTTCTTGTGTAGCCTTTATTGCATAACCCTGTATCATAAATTGACTTATGAAACTTTACTCCCCTTTACACTTTCATGCTGCTAAATAGAACCATTGGAAGACCAAGATTGGAATAGGACTGAGCAAATGGGGCCTGGTCCTTTCATTCCTTTAAGTGAGCCAGGAATTCTAAACATTTCCCAGGTTATCTGAAGCAAATGAATATTATTGTTGATTTTAGCATGATCCCACTTTATTGTGCCGAGGCCTAAAGTAAACCAAATTCTTAAACCTCCTTTTGGCCTACCTATGCTTTCATTGCTGTAATAGAGTACGAAGACTAACCATACAACTTGATCTTGTCCACTCTCCAGGTCTCTTGAAAGCAGAAGATGTTATTAGCTTGGATGAAAGAAATCCAGTCCTTATCCTGGTTGAGCTTTATAGTTATAGATCTCAATGAGTCATCAGCTGTGATGAAATTCCCAGTGCGTTTTGGATACTGCTCAGGCTAAGGACCAAACTCTCTTTTTTGCTCCAATTGTTATTGAGTTAGAGCTGACTTTATATGCTATTACTCTTTTGCAGATTTTTGAGGTCCAAAAGGCTGGGTTAAAGGAAGTAGGTTAAAAATGTATCCTGCATATCTGGGGGTCCAGATCTTCCACTCATTCGAGGACTTGAAAGAGGGAAACCTGGGTAAAGTGCAGCGATCGCTCAGATCCAGTGTCTAGTTCTGGGGCACGTTACGCCTCCCCAAAATGGCCAGAGTATCTTTGACAAAAATGATTATGCTCCCCGTGTATTATATTACTTCACTAATATGCCGGTATTAATGCCTGAGACCTGGTTCTGTAACTTAGATTCTCTATTGCAAAATCTAGTCTGGGGAGATGGTAGGCGTAGAGTGTCGCTCTGGATATTGAGATGCCCCTTAGCTCCGGGAGGCTTAGATGTTCAAGACTTTGCACTTTATCACTTAGCTGCCCAAATGCAATGGTTGGCTCAGTGGCTGGAGGGGGTGAATGTGGATGGGACTTCCCTGGTGGAACCTGGACAGAGCCCCTGCCTGCTGCTGGCGAAAATCCTGGTGCCCTCAACCATGGTTCCCTATACATCACTCTTGCAGACAACGGCACTGAAATGCTGGAAGCGTAGCATCAAGAAAATACCCTATACCCCAAACCAGAGCTGTCGTTGGTAGGCTTACCGCATTGCAAACTGCAATAGATTGTAACTGTAGAGCAGATGGCACCTTGGGCGGTGATGAGTCTTGATAATGTGGGAGATTGTTACCACGAGAAGCACCTGCTTCCCTTCTCGGAATTGGTGGAGAGCTGCGGCCTGCCATAGGACCATTTTTTAGTTTACGGGGCTTTACAATGGACGTGTGCGAGGCTGTGGGGCCGGACTAAAGAAGAACTGGAAAGACATGGTGTACTGCACTCGCTGATCACCTTGGGGACTGCGAGACACCAAATCAAATGGTTCTATGCGTCCCTACGTGAAGCTTGGCCCCACTGCTACAGCTCCGGGGGAGATGGGAAAGGAACCTGGGGAGTGATCTCACAGATGTAGAATGGAGAAGAGTCTTGGAATTCCCCAATAAAATATCTAGCAACACACAACTGAATTACGTTCAGTTTAATTATGTAAACATGAGTTACTTAACACCCCATAGGATCTTTGTTGCCTTTGGGGGTGAACGACGATGATGCCCCTTGGATGATGTAGACATCCTATATATGACTTGGGAGTGTGAGATCACACCGATATTTTGGCGTAAAGTTCTCTCCCAACTTAATAACACATTCGGATGAGCACTAAATCACACTGCAGAAATTTGCTTGCTTGGGCTCTTCCCTGGACCTCCTAAACGCATGGTGGGCAAAAAGTTCATTGATCTGGCGCTTGTACTGGCCAGAAGGCATGTAGCAAGCATGTGGAAAGCAGCCATGGTGCCACAGGTAGCCATGTGGCAGAGGGAAGTGACCAACTGAGCCGTAGCAGAAGAGAGAGAGCTGCGTAGAGATTAACTGAGGGGGGTGTGCCAGCTCCCCATAGCGGAACAATGGAGGCATGTTTTGCATGGTTGGGAGCATCTGAGCACCCTGGACAGCACTGAGGGAGCAGGGGGGTCCCTCCTCACAACTTAACGTAAAGTAGTGAATTGGCCATGTCGGAGAGCCATGGGTTGCACAACCAGGAGTTCCTGTGCCCCCCCCTCTGTGCTTGGGGGAAAGAGGATGGCTATTGGCTGGGACTACAACCGAGGCGTGATTGGTCGCACGCAGAAGCCCTGTGGTGGTTGGGCACTTTTGGTGTTCCTCCCACTCCCTCCCTGAAGAACCGGGTTTTAGAACCCAGCAGCGCCAGGGAAAACGCTTGAAGTCTTCGGATTCCCCTTCCTCGGCAAACAGAGACACGGACACTTCTTGATGACGTCAAAGACCAAAGTTTATTGGCTGCAACCAGGAACAGAGGACTACGAAGCACAACACAGGTGGTTCGCTAGAGACTGCACAATTTCAATGAGCGGAGCATGGTCTTTTATGCCAAAAATCACATTCCAAGGTAGCATCGGTTACACACAAACTGGCCAATGGCGATGTGACATTTCAAAAGTAGCGCATAACGACAATCCCATTTTCCGTTGTCCAGCCCACCAGAAATGACCAAGCAAATTCTAACTTTCCTGTTCGATCAGGCCGGACAAACCCATCATAAAACCTTAACCCAAATCAGTGATTAAGCCATAAAGGAAGGAGCAGAAACAGATTGGAAGCAAGATAGAAAGGTGGGTGCAGTGTACTGTAAATTCAGCATGTCCTGCTCTTTGATCTTTTTCTGACCAGCTGCTTAACAAGGAACTGGTTCAGCGAGGTCAGCCTCGGGCAAGGGAGTCAATTCGGCCAGGTCACTCAGAAGTCAGCTAAGGTGTACGTGTTCCAAGGACTCGCTTGGCCGCAGTCATCGGCCTATGTGAGGGCAACCACACAAAATGGCTGCCGTACACAAAATGGAACCCGAGGGTTCAGACGAAATCCCTGAATACGTAGTGTTCTCATTGATCGATTATGATGAAAATTCTCGTACACACCGCACTCATGATTTGCGGTCCACTGACACCAAAGTCGTCTATTTCCGATGACCTTTATTGAATGGGTTCGGAACCACCGAACCTCAGACCCTCAAACTACGGAACTACAGACCCTCCTTTTGCCCTTACATAGGCAATAAACCCAAACCCATGTCAATCTGAATCTAGGTCTATCATCATCAGATCATCGATATGTTGCTGTAGCATCATCCTAGTACTTAGTACCTCTCTCTGGATAGGTCTCCTTGCACATGAAGTAGCACAGAGGCCACATATAGCAGAAGCACACTGTACACAGAGACAGAACAGGAAAAGGATAGCTGAGATCATCCCAATGACCATCAGAATCTTCCATCCCCAAGTGGATATCAATCCCCAAAACCATCCCATCAACGACCAATCTCCTTTGTCTATATGGACAGAATCAGAGATCTTATGTAACTTGAAAATGGCCTGGAAGACTGACGGAACGTTGTCTGGAATGAAAACGCGGCAGCTCGATTGAATCAGTTTACATACTCCACCTCGGTCTGCAAGTATGACATCAAGAGCAACTCTATTCTGAAGTGTCATAAGTCTATCCGACTGGAGCTCAGCAGTCAAGTTACTAAGGGCACCGGCAGTTTTGACTATGGTGGACTCAACCACTCTCGTCAACTGGCGAATGTTCCTGCTGTTAGCCATCGGTCCCCAGAACGGCAGAAAACCCGCAAAGAAATCTCCCAACTCTTGCCCTGCAGTGTCTTCCTGACTGAAGACACCTCGAGCAACTCTCGTCTTATTGTAATCTGTCACAGCTGTAAAAGTGGGAGGCAACAGAAAGGAAACAAAACATGTGCCCGAAAAGTCAGGGGGCAACCATGTATACGCTTTGTCGTAGCAGACAAAATAAGTACCCTTAGCGGCTAGAAATGCTGGGGAAGTCTGAGACGTAAATACATAGGTGTCAGTGCAGACACTCTTCCCTAGTTGAGCTCTCGGATTGTTGCCATTACCCTGCAGACAATAGCGACCCTGATGGGGCACTATCCAAATCGGTGGAGAACTTTTCTCTCGCTGGTTAACACTCAGACTAACTCCATATCCAGTAACGTCCCAACCACTATATTGTTGTTTCTCATCCTTCGGAATAGTCTCAACTTCATTAGTCCCTTTAACCATATCGACTATGCCTCTAGCTAAAGCACTATTCTTCGGATTGTCTTTCGGTAAACGTAAGGAATATACACTATGGGCATAGATGAACATCGTTCTATAAGCCCAAATAGAACCATTAAGGCTGAAAGGAAAAACCAAGTACGGAATACCTTTACCGGTCGTATGGGGCATTAGGCCACAAATCCAACAATTCGTTTTGTTCATAACTAATTGGTGTTGGTGCAAAAGTTGTATAAAGGAATTATTGGCAAACTCCAGTCGTCTAACTACTTCGTGTTCAGGCAAAGGGTGAAAAGAATGTGAAGAAATAGTAGGTGGAGGTGTAGGTTGCACAGTAGGAATAAACGTCACTTTAAAAGAGAATGTCACATAACCAATTAAAAATATTATTAAACTCAATAGCAAAGGTAAGCACAATATTAAAAATCTTTTCCGTGTTACCAGTTTGTGTATCTTATTTTTAAAATTCATTGTCTCTACAGGTCTGTCCAACTCGAAGAAATCCATCCCCAGTGGAGAAGTGTGGCTCACTGGTTAGAGGAGGCAGACCTGGAAGCAGAGGTCAGCCCTGGACCAGGGTTCAATCCCGGCTAGGCGGGGTCTTGAGTCCTAAAATGTCCATGGACTCGACAATTCTCGCTCCGGTGCCTACTCGATTCATGAGTTCACACTCTGCGACTCTGGGCAATAGCTTGCTTAATCTCCACAACGGCCCCTCGCGGCGGGATGCCTGGCTTTCACCTTGCGGATAACCTGCTGGGGTTATCTCACAGGGGAATACCAGGACGGGTTCCCTAAGCAAGCGCTTAGAAACCGCTCGGTGATTTGCGCTATATAAATTCCTGTACATTTACATTTACATTTACATCCTCACTAAATATGCTGCTCGCGGTGGTAGGGTGTTCTATGCTAAGGAATGCCTCTGTCAACCCAGGGCAACTCCCTTAGGCCAACCAGAACCTTCGACCTAGTGTCTCGGGCTTGCACTCCAAAGACTTGTCTACCGCGACCCTACAGCTGAACCCGGATGGCGGTTCGAAAAACAAAAATAAGTAGTTCCTCGGAGGAGAGTTAACCTGTAAACAGAAACATCATAAAAACTTAATTTATTCTTTATTAGTCCCACGACTCTTGGTCGCAAATTATAACGATCTTTCCCAGGCAATGTCTGTTCCTTGAATAAAAGCTCAGGCTCAGTAGTGTTCAATCGATTCAAAGGAGGCACAGCTTCTTGCAGAAGATCGTCACTTTCTTTCACAGTGTTCGTTCCAATCAAATGGGCATCGCTAAATGGCAAAAATCGTGGCACAGTTTCTGTTTCAGAGTCTGGAAGTCTTTCCTGGACCCACCGGTCGTACGGTAAGGGCAACGGAGCCCGCTTGCAATGTACGCCGTGGATCCAGTTTTTCTTGCCTTGCACTCGAACTGCAGAACGTGTAGACAGGAGGACTAGGTACGGTCCTGTCCAGCGGGGCTGCTTGTTCGTGCTCCGCTGAAAGTTCTTGATAAACACCCACGAGCCGGGTTCAATGGTGTGACCTAGGTCTTCAGAAGCCTGTGGCAGGCTATCGTAAACCTGTTGGTGTAAAACACGCAGTTTAGCCGTCAGTTCGTGCAAGTAATCAAGTAGCACAGGGTATTCGAGATCACTGAACTTTGTTGGTCTTGGTACGCCCCAAATGTTCACCGGGGGACCAAACACAACCTCATACCGACTCAAACCCATTCGCGAATGCACAGTCATTCTTGTGGACAAGAGCGCTAAAGGCAAAGCATCTGGCCATTGCAAACCAGAGCTCGCTTGAACTTTGGCCAACTTTAATTTTAAAGTGCCATTATAGCACTCGACTAAACCAGCTGATTGGGGGTGATTTGCAGCGTGGAACTTCTGCCGGATACCTAATCCCTCGCATACTCTCTTCATTACTTGACCCACAAATTCACTCCCATTGTCACTCCAGATCATTCTCGGCAAACCAAACCTAGGGAAAAACTCTTTGATTAGGGCTTTCGCTGTGGACAAGGCAGTATTGTCCTTCAAAGGATAAGCTTCCACCCATCTAGAAAAGGAGCAAACAACCACCAAAACATATTTCAGGTTGTTGCACCTCTCCATGTGGATGAAATCTAGCTGCAAAGCCTCGAACGGATACGTCGGAGGAGCAAAATGACCAGCTGGTGTTGGAGTTCCCTTACCAGGATTGTACATCAAACACACCATACAATTCTTAACCAGATTCTCTGCACATTTGGGGATTCCTGCATTCTGCCAAACTGGAGCCAACAACTTGCAAATCCCTTTCACGCTGATATGTGCCATCCCATGAGCCATCGTAACAACTGGAAGCACATACGCGTCGGGCAACAACCATCTTTGATGCTCAGACAAATCAGTCCAACAACCATTCGAATCCAATCTACCCTTACTTTCTCTCCATTCATTCAACTCTTTCTCTGTAGCTTCAGCTTGGATTGATTTCACACTTTCAATCGTATCTTCACACATACTTTTCTCTGGAACCCCTCTCGCCGGACCTGCAACATACATTCGGCTCATCACATTTCTCTTCTCGCAGTTTCCTTCGCAACTTCATCCTCAAACGCATTTCCGCGACCAACATCATCCGTAACTTTTTTATGGGCACTGGATTTCACAATCGCTACTTGTAATGGCAAAGTAAGTGATTCAAGAAGTTCATTCACCAACTGTCCATGCTGGATCTTCGTCCCATGCGAAGTCAAAAACCCACGTTCACGCCACAAACGTCCAAAACTATGAGCAACACCAAACGCATACTGACTCTCAGTGTACACATTCACTCGTTTTCCTTTTGCCAACACACATGCTCTCGTTAATGCAATCAACTCTGCTGCTTGCGCTGAATTATGTGGGATACGTGCAGCTTCAACAATCGTATGCAAAGTCGTAAAAGCATATGCCGCAGTCGTATTACCATTCGGAAGCTTAGAGCACGAACCATCAACCCACAAAGTACCATCACACTCTGGAAAAGGAGTACCCCTAAGGTCTATCCTTCCTTTCGTTTCTTCCTCAGTCCTAAGAAAACAATCATGCTGTTCTTCAACATTATCTGTCGCAGCTGAAATTGGCAACAACGTGGCTGGATTCAACGTGTTGCATCCTTTAATGTGCACGTGACTCGCTAATAAGGTCAACTCGTAACCCAACAACCGAGCACTAGTTAAGTGCTGTGTCTTGGTACGATTCAACAAGGTATCCACTGCATGTGGAACCATTATAATCAATGTATTGTACATCACTAAACCAGCAGACTGTTGAATCGAAACAGCCGCTGCTGCTGTTGCTCTCAAGCAACTCGGCAACGCTCTAGCTACCGGATCTAAAGTCGACGAAAAATACGCACATGGACGTTGCTTATCGCCGAACTGTTGAGTCAACACTGACAATGCACATCCCTCTCTCTCATGGACATTTAATGTGAAAGGCTTACTGTAGTCGGGGGTACCCAACACAGGAGCCGAACACAACGCATTGCGTAATTCGGAAAAGCTCTTCTGACATTTGTCAGTCCAAGGAATAGGATTCGGAGTATCCTTAACAGTAAGAGCTATCAAAGGCTTCGCTAACAAAGAAAAATTAGGGATCCACTGTCTACAGTGCGACGTAATACCCAAAAACGCACGTACTTCTCTCTGTGTCGTAGGCACTCTCATTTTCGCAATAGCTTGAATTCTTTCTGGGGTCAGTTTCCTTCCCTCCTTCAATAAGAGGTGACCCAAGTAGGTTACTTCTTGTCGACAATATTGCAACTTGGAGAGAGAAACTTTGTAATGAAAATCAGACAAGTGGCATAACAACGACAAGGTAGCCTTTCTACAAATCTCTTCATTATCGGCAGCAACTAGCAAATCGTCAACATATTGAATAAGGGCAGCACCATCTGGTAAAACCAACAAATCAAGTTGCGTTTTCAAAGCTTGGCTATAGATCGATGGACTCTCGCAATAGCCTTGAGGAGCACGCTTAAAGCAGAAACTTCGTCCTCCTAAAGAGAATCCAAAGATGTCTCTACTCTCCACTGAATTAGGGATGCTGAAGAAAGCATTCTTCAAGTCAATGACCGAAAACCATGTGGCTATAGCTGGGATCAAAGTCAACAAAGCTGTGATATCAGGTACAACAGGAAATTGTCGAACAACTATCTTGTTCACCTCGCGAAGATCGATCACAAACCTATATACAGGAGCCTGTGAAGAATCAGTTCTCTTCAGAACAGGCAAAACGGGACCATTGCACACATTACCTCTCGTTTCCTCAATCACACCCTTATCGATCAGATCGTAAATGATCGCCAAAAGTGCTTGCTCACCATCACTCGAGATACGATACTTTGGAATGCGCGGTAGCTTAGCGTTCGCCTTCAATGTCACAACATATGGCGGAATCTCCAACAGGCCTACATCATTCGGACCAGTAGCCCAAAGCGAATCGGGTAGGGAAGACAATACAGGTGGAAGTCCATCTTTAGATATGTGCATTGGAGAAATTACTCTCTCACCCAACGTAAGATGTACTCCTGACGGAGAACAATACAACATTGCATACAATCTCTTCAACAAATCCAATCCCAACAAGTTCTCACCACAACCTGTAGTCAAAATGAGGGGTGCTTCAAATCTACGAGGTCCAACAGAAAGAGACAACGGAGTCAGAAAAACCTACAGAAACATTCTCAAAGCCAGACAAAGGTGCGCCAGGGAGTTTAGAGTGCATTATAGAACTCTTCGTAGCACCAGTATCTAACAGAAAAGGCTCTGACACACCTGATACAATCACTTCAACATAGGGTCCACTCTGATCTACTGGAACTGAAACAACTCCCTCTCTTTGTCTATGGCTGTCCTAGCAACCAGTACCATCCACTACCTCACCTTCGATGTAGTAATCGTCCGTGTAGTACTGTGCTGTCCTACCAGATGAACCATTCTGCTGATCAAAAGTATTCATCGAATTCTGTGGAGGCAAAGAACGACCATTTTGTCCACGACCTCTGCCTCTAGGCGCTTGTTGAGCACCTCGACATCTCACACCAGAAGCACCATTTGTGCGCTGTTACAAAACCGGACAACTATTCTTGAAATGGCCCTCTTCTTTGCAATACGCACACTGATTAGGTCCATACAGAAAGCGTTGTTGAGAAGACTCGTTCCTTTGCGAGTATCTCAAATATTGCTGATTCAGCTGATAATCACGTTGATTATTAGTACGGGGTGGATAAGCTTGTTGTAGAAGAGCTTTAGTCTTTAATTCCTTAGTCTTCCTATCCGCTTTCTCTATCTCATCTTTATGCCTATTTTCATAATACTGGGCAGTAGTTAAAATCTGCTCCGACGTGGAAACAGCCCAAGCACTCTCAGAATCTTTCAACTTATTGCACAATTCGGGAAGCAAATTATGCACAAATTTGTTGACGAACAATCTCTGGCCACCCTCAGTAGCCATATCCTGACCACTATGATCTACAAAGGTCTCTTCAAACCGCGTGAAAGAAGTCAGACACCGTTTCATCTTTCTTCTGCTTGCACGCAGACAACTTGTCCCAATTAACACGCACTTCAGGCATCAAAGTCTTCATATAAGTAATTATCCTACCAGGAAGTTCAGTAATTATATCTTCAGGCTTAGCACCGCCTACTTGTCTAATATTCGCAGCACTAAGATTATTCCATGTATCGCCCAATTCTTGTGCATGATCTGTATGACGAATCGTACCCCAAATAGGCTGTGGAACAACATTTCCAAACAACATATCTATATCCGCCAAATTCATGATACACAAACCCACAGTTTGAGTGAGCTCTTTATAATATCCCGCCGGATTTTTGCGCGGATCAGGCAAAGACTGCTTAATAGCCAAAACTTCAACACGCTTCCAAGGAACATGTACCCAAACACGCTGAAAGCGTGCAGCAACATTTCCATCAGTAGGTCTCCAAACTGGCGGAACCTCACGCATCGGAAATTGACGCGTTTTTCTCCTAACTGACGAATTAGGCTCAAACAGTCGCTCAGGAGGGGTGTCACTACGAAAAGACAATAAAGTCGCAAGAGCTTTCTCAACATCCTGAGGACCCACAACGGTCCCTTTCGCATATTCGGAACGTATACGGTACAAGTCAGTAGGAGGTTTACCGACTTCTTCAACCCATTGTTCATGGAGGAACACACACATCATCTCAAAGACGTACCGTTGCTTTGGTGCTTCCCATTGAAGGAAACCATTTATAACACCCTCAAGATCATACTGTGTAGCGTACGTAACCCATTTACGCGCCATGTGATCCAAAACTGTACGTTCATCAACATTAGGCAGTTGACTACGTGACTGTCTTCGCTCATTAACAGGAGACATACCCAATTGTCCCAACAAAGGAGAAAAGAAACCAGAAACTGTCTAGTAGAAGGAGAAGGCGAAAGAATGAGAGAAGACGGAACAATAGTAGAAGAATCCAAAGTCAAAACAGAAGGAGTATTATAGATAGGCGTAGGAGTAGCAGGCGAAGGGGGAGGCAAAGTTGGCGGCCCCTGAGGAGGCTGCGCCAAAGGAATAGTAGCCAACGGAAGAGGAGTTGGCTGTGGAGGAATTTCAGGTTGCACAACAACCGAAGGTTGCGCAACTACAACTGGTGGCGGTGGTGCCGTAGCATTCTGTGCATAAGGGGGTTGCGAACTCAATAGATACGACATTAAAGGATCTTTCGCAAGATCTTTCTTCTCTTCCTGCTCTTTAAGTGGCAGAACTGGGTAGCACTTATCTACCGCTAACTTCCTAACACTTAACATCTGTTCGCTCTCTTGCTCTTCCTCATTATCCCTAAACGCTATAGCAGCTTGCACCATAGACAAACCTCGTTCTCTTTTATTCTTCTTCGCTAATTTAATTTCTTTCAGTTTGGCTTCTTTGTGCCATATGCGGAAAGAGTCAAACATTGCTGGCCGGGCTTTCTTTTTGAACAGTTTAACTTCGAGATTGTCTAAAATCTCTGATTCAAAGCTACCATAACGGGGCCACTGTAGGACTCCATCTTTCTTCGTATACTTTACCCAGATGTCATTATAACCGATAGGACCTACTCCATGCTTCACATATAGCTCATAGGTCGGAGTTCCAATCGGAGGAACCAGACACAAATCCTCTAACCGGGAATCCTTAGAACAACTACAACCAAATATCTTTCCAAGTCTGCTAAGACCAGGCCTCTTCGCTCACTAGTCTAGCGTCAAACTTCAAGGGAAATCTCAAAACGATAGTCTCGTGAATACACGAGTCCCTTGGCTTTGGGGCCTGCAGGTACCAAATCAAAGCGATCCACAAAGGGATACCAAACAAACTAAGGACTGGGAGACGCTCCACTCATACTTAACTGAAATGTCGATGGCGTCACCAGAAGACCCGTCCAACGTCTCGCTCTACAAATCGTCTATGGCTCCAAGACAGGGCGACAGTCAGGGCAGCAGTCCTTCGTAGCCGTCGGAAAGCGGGGAACCTCGCAGCAAAGACTTTCGGGCCACCACGACATACAGGGGTTGATGAAGTGGCAAGCCTTCCTCCAGAATTTCCACACAAAGCTCTCCACGATCTTCGGGCTTGGACCGGGACTGCTGAAGTCGCCCCACGCTGGGCGCCAACTGAAGAACCGGGTTTTAGAACCCAGCAGCGCCAGGGAAAACGCTTCGAAGTCTTCGGATTCCCCTGCCTCGGCAAACAGAGACACTGGACACTTCTTGATGACGTCAAAGACCAAAGTTTATTGGCTGCAACCAGGAACAGAGGTCTACGAAGCACAACACAGGTGGTTCGCTAGAGACTGCACAATTTCAATGAGCGGAGCATGGTCTTTTATGCCAAAAATCACATTCCAAGGTAGCATCGGTTACACACAAACTGGCCAATGGCGATGTGACATTTCAAAAGTAGCGCATAACGACAATCCCATTTTCCGTTGTCCAGCCCACCAGAAATGACCAAGCAAATTCTAACTTTCCTGTTCGATCAGGCCGGACAAACCCATCATAAAACCTTAACCCAAATCAGTGATTAAGCCATAAAGGAAGGAGCAGAAACAGATTGGAAGCAAGATAGAAAGGTGGGTGCAGTGTACTGTAAATTCAGCATGTCCTGCTCTTTGATCCTTATCTGACCAGCTGCTTAACAAGGAACTGGCTCAGCGAGGTCAGCCTCGGGCAAGGGAGCCAGTTCGGCCAGGTCACTCAGAAGTCAGCTAAGGTGTACGTGTCCCAAGGACTCGCTTGGCCGTAGTCATCGGCCTATGTGAGGGCAACCACACAAAATGGCTGCCGTACACAAAATGGAACCCGAGGGTTCAGACGAAATCCCTGAATACGTAGTGTTCTCATTGATCGATTATGACGAAAACACTCGTACACACCGCACTCATGATTTGCGGTCCACTGACACCAACATCGTCTATTTCCGATGACCTTTATTGAATGGGTTCGGAACCACCGAACCTCAGACCCTCAAACTACGGAACTACATCCCTTGGTTCCCTCCTTGCTTGTCTTACTTGAGTTCATCTGTGTCCTTCACCCCCCTCTTGACTGGTTTTACGACACGTATGTAGTCTTATTCAGGGATAGAGCCGCACTGGACCTTGGCAGGTAGATTGTTTTTTGTTTTCACCCCTTTTTTGATAATATTTATGCATATAAGATGTTACGATGGCACAGCACCTCATACATAGGCATGGACACTCCCAGTGGCGAATGGAACCATACCATTTCATGCAGCTATATGGGATTGGGGATAGTTATTCTAAGTATAGACTCTGCAATGGTCGGAAAGTACAATGTTAATTAATGGGAACACCTCTTGTAGTATCCCCATCTGAAGACGCACCTGAGACATCGAATTAATGTATCAGACTTTGTGAACCCCTTGTAAGAGAATGTATGTGCATCAGGAATGAGCGATAACTGTATGCCAACCACTGTTTAACAAAATACCAATAAAAATATGATTAAATAAAAAAACTGAGTAAAAAAAAACGTCTCCTGCATATCCCTTCAGTTACAGGGTGGCAGACTAGATATTTGTTCCAGTTTGTTCTGTGTCAAGATCTTGCACACTATATCTAAAAAGTTGAAGGTCTATTAGTGAATCAGAATTTGCAACAATGGGCTCATTAATGGTCGCCATAGGATTGGGTACGAAAAGCTCCTCCAGGTGTTCGACTACTAAGTGAACATAACCGTGGCTGCCTGTTGATGTTGGAATTACTGATGAGGCCGATGAAACTAAAGATACTGTGCAGCATCAACTTGAGGGCAGCCTAGGGCCCATGGCAAATCTTTGAATGTATGCTCCCACCACGAATAATGGCACTTCAAATTTATAATTGCACACATTTTATTTGTATGGACTGGGGGTTTCGCTGTTTGAGAATTTTCACTGACGAGGTCGATGAAACTAAAGATACTGGGCTTAGTGAACGTGGGGGCAGCCTAGGGCCCATGGGAATTCTTTGTATGTATGCTACCATACATACTTAAAATAATGGCACTTCAAATTTATAATTGCACCCATTTTATTTGTATGGACTGGGGGTTTCGCTGTTTGAGAATTGTCACCTTGCCCAATTGAATCCTCATCTTTCCTTTTTGAGAGTGCTTGTGCTTCCTCATTAACAGGATCACAAAGTTTTTCGTTTTTGCCTGCCTTTTTTCTAAATGTATCAGAAGAGAGTGACTTGGAGAGCTTCAAGGTCCAGAATATATGCTCCAAACAAGTAATCAAATTCCAAATTGGTATGCAATTCCTAATTTGGCGAGTTTGTCTATATAGGTCAGATAATTTACACAGGGTATGCTAGGAACATCCCTCTGTAGGATTAAATGCCTTCATAGACCTGGATAGGTGTCATTCTTCCTCACTTGGCTTTTTCTCCACGTTGGGCTGGACTGCAGTGCCTGATGAGCACCTTCAATGGGGGTTCTTTGACGGAGATCTTTTCAAAAGTTGCTTGGTGGCGTTCAGATGTGTGGGTATTAGTGTAGATTAGTGTTTTAAGTGAATGTGTACAAAGGCTAAAAATAGGACAAGGGGTCCTCTTCAAAACAATTGTAATGATTGAGTCCTACTGCCTATATTACAATCAGTGGTGCTATCTATTAGAACAAATTATCTATAATAGCTGTAGGCCAACATGTTTTGAGCCTAAAGTAGTCATATAAATGATCTAGTGACTTGAGTGGTGCTCTCAATCCTCTCAGTTTATAATCAAATTTCTTAATGAGACTAACAAAGAAACCAAGGGAACTGAGAAGACAAAAGCAACAACTGTGGGATGAAAAATGGGTGTGAACTATAGTGAGGATCGGAAAAGCCAATAAGACCGTGCAGCTAATTGCTAAACATTAGGGTCTGAGGGAGTCGAAAGAGGGCTCCTCCCCTTTTTATCCGAAAATGGCCTTCACCCAGAAAGTGAGTTAGCGTGCATTCCCAGGAAGTTATCGGTGTTGAGCCAGATGTACGACCCTTTCATTTAGCGCCTCGCAATTTGCGACACATTGCGAGTTACAAATTGCGAGGCGCTAAATGAAATGTACAACAGTGTGTTTACACTGTTTTGTGATTCCCAATGGGGTCGCAAAATGTGAGGCTCATTAATAATATTGAGCCTCTCGCAATTTGCAAGCCCATTTGGAATGACGGGCCTTCCCAGGGATTGTGGCCTGCTGGGCTCAGCAGACCACCATGTCTGGGACTGCTTTTTAATAAAGCAGCTTTTTTTTTCAAATTCAGTCCGTTTTCCTTAAAGAAAAACGGGACGCAAAAATAATAAAACGTTTTCGTTTCATTTTTTAAGGGCAGGTAGTGGTCCCTGGGACCACTGCCTGCCCCAAAAAATTATTTGCCATGCATTTGCAAAGGGTAAGGGGTCCCCTGGGGACCCCTTCCCCTTTGCAAATGCATTACCACCTACTTGAAGCAGGTGGTAGTTGCAAGTGATTTGCAATTGCAGCCGCAAAACATTGTTACATTTTTTTTAGACTCGCTGTTTGGAATGGAACACCCCTTCCAAATGTGGAGTCGCAAAGCCTATTTAGCGAGTCGCAAAAAATTTGCAACTGCTAAAAAAGCTATGTATATGGCCCAATATGTTTTTGCATTTGCAAATGGGTTCGCAAACCTGTTTGTACAAGCAAAAATGGGTCATATATCTGGCCCCTAGTGTTAGAGCCTTGATAAGCTGCCACAGCCCTGTTCTCCAGCAGCTGTGGCTCCTCCGCAATGGCAGAAGAGCATCGTCCCACTGAGAATGAAAAATAAAATAACAATAAAACAATTTAATTTTCATTTTATTTTTCACTGGCAGACAATCCTGCTGATTGGAGGGCAGGGCCAGGTAGTGGCATAACAAAACTTGAGGGGTCCCCCTGCAAAGTACATTGAGGGGGCCCCCTCCCCTTGGTCCACAACCTATCACTTTTGCTGAGGGTGCCCCCTGGAGTTCGGGAAGGCTTATGTTACGCCACTGGGGCTAAGCAATTGTCTCAACACTAGCGAAGGACTGGGAGGAGGAGTGGCGGGCTCTTGTAAATGTGCATGTCTGTTAGGCCAGTCGTCTTAGGCCTGTCAGACAAACACACTTAGAATTTCTCCACCCAGCTGCATTGTACAGCTTAGTGAAGCAATGGCACAGGCTCCCTGTCCCTTCATGACCGCCTAACCAGACAGCTCAAACCAATCCATGCACTCTTCTCACAGCATTAGAGCAGCGTCTGTATAGGGTGGGGGGGTCTAAGAGTCTGTGCTTGCCCAGACCTTCCAGAAGAGAAGCACTGAGGCGTCCGGCAGATGGGAGAAGCAGCGGGAGAAGCAGGTAAGTGCTTTTCTTTATTTTTCCCCCTGCTGCCCCACCATTTTATTTTTCCTGTTCTCCAGTGATTCCAACACCTGTGTGCCTGTCGCATCGCTTTATTCCTGTGTAGAGGTGGGCCTCAGCCAGGCCTACCAGTGCTAGGGGTTTGCCCTTCTCTGCACGCAAGTCCTCAGACAAGTAAATAGAAGTTGGCACGGAAGCTGAAAGGTTAAAAGATATATTTATGAATCCTCATGAGGTGGAACTACATTCACACAACACCCTTCGGAAGTGTATGAAGTAGCACAAGGAACAGAAAAACCATTGGTCTTTTATACCCACACAGGGGCTCAAAAGAGGGCGGCACAAGCACACATAGGAGAGCTACATACATAGATGGTCATACAGAAATGCACAGTCAACAGTAAAGGAGGAGCCAGCAGTTGCTGACCCCGGTAAAAACAACCTGACAGTTACAGACTAAAACATATGTATGGACAGTTACAGATTCCTCTGCGCATGTGCAGAGTAGCAGAGTCTAAGTATAGCCAGTCCTCTAAACAGAACACAAGGGTAAACGACAGTGAAGAAGGAAATATTACTTGGTGAGCACATGGCAGACAAGATGGCTGCCGGAAACAAGATGGCTTCAGCTAAATGCTACAACAAAAAAGGAGGGGGAAAGTGGGGATCGTTTATGATGAAAATAGCTGAGATTAGCACTCAACGGATGAGTGGAAGGTCCAGCCACAGTCGGAGCCCTAGACAATGAGGCCAACAAAGGAAGACTGGGCTGTTCCTGGGGGAGGAAGGGGGTAAAGAAGGTCACTTAGGTGCAGCGGGCAGTGCTCAGTAGAGAACTAACCCAGGGTATCCATTGTGTTGGATTTAATGGCCTCACACACCCTTGCGAGTGTCATGCTTCATCATAGACAATGCTCCTCGTTGGGTAGGCGGTGCAATTCCCAACGGGCAACACCTCAAAGAGGGGCTCTTTGGCGGAGATCTTTTTATCCAACTGCCTATGGGTGAAGTGCGGGTGTGGGGCCACAACAGAGCAGACGGTGTAAGTGAGGGTAAAATGGGGCACGAGGTACCGGAAGACAAATTTATTCAGGTGGTCCTCTGCCTCAAATAAAATAAAGATTAGTCTGTACTCGCTGGAACTTAAGTTTCCACGTACGAGACAGCACTAAGGTATAAGAAGTGTGGTCAACATGTTTCTCGCCTAAAGTTCATTGACATGCAATTCTTCAGGACCTAAAATAAAGCAGAACTACTGTCTACAAAAACTTGACCTCCATAATTGTCAGTTTACAAAAAGCACACATTTTATACTACCTGTTTAAAACCTGCTCTAACCCTCACCGCCGGGCCCGGCAGTGAGGGGTAGGCAATAACCGAACTGACACAGGCTGATGAACCTAAGTTACAATAGCTTCTCCCCTGATGTCAGACCCGCTGGGCACTGTTGACACCTATTAACTCTGATTATTAGGCAAGAGCAGGTGTTAAACAGGTAGTACAAAATGTGTGCTTTTTGTAAACTGACACTTATGTAGGTCAATTTTTTGTACCGGTACCGGCTTGTAAACTTATTTAGGTAAGGAGTAATTTTCTTTACGTACACGCAGAATTCGATTTGGTCTATAAAGAATACATAAATATCTATGTTCATATACCTTTCAGAAAACGTTTCTTGGTGAGGGAGAAAGCGTTCACGTTCATATACCGGTTTTATCGTGAGGCTGTGCCATAGCACAAAAGGAATATACTTTGCTTCTTCCCATGACTCTATGAGCATGTAAGTTCAAAATCTTTTCAGGCACTATATTGATCTTTAACTTTAATAGGACAATGGATTTATTAATTTCCTTTTTTCGTGTGAACTTATATATCCATCTGCAGTTTTAACCTGGACAACATTTGATACATCCTTTTCGTATAATGGATTAAGCATCGTTTTTTCAGCCAAGCTACCATTGTATCTGTTTTGGTAAGCAACTTTGTTAGAAAGACACGAGTATTTTTTATTAACGTAGCGTAAAAATCACGAATAGGGGCAATGATTTTTCATGATATTTCTCAATGAGCGCAACTTCAAACATGCGCGGATCGGTTAATTGAATAAAACTTTATCTGTGTAATCGAATAATCCTTTATACTTGTATCTGAACCACCATAACGACTTTTAGCTAAAAGGAGGATAAGGATATTTCAGTACTAGACTAAGGTGAAAAATGTAATTAAAAGACCGTTGCGATTAGTCTCTCCCAGTTACAATGTATTGTCATCATATGGAGTTAATATGTATTTACTTATTGTGTTAGGTCTGTTTGTGGATGGGTGCTTACCATTGATAATCGCCAGTTCTTTACCCATATCTTTTCCTGTTACCCCCTATTTAGAATTATTTTTTAAATCATCCTACAGTCACGCTTGAATCAATGATTGAAGCATCATCAGATATTGGAAGATCATCTAACACAGTAAGAATCAAAGCGTTTAGCTATTAGTATGTGTTGTTTTGGTATACCATATTCAATCCATCTTATAGTATCACAAGAATCTTTTTATTTCCATGCTAATTTGCAATACTGAATCAGACATATGTGAATATACTTTGTATGTATTTTTTCTCCCTCTATCCTGTTTGCACTATAACTCCTAAATAAATAGGAAGTTTATCGTATTACAACTGCTCATATGGTATTTCAGATTTGTGACTTGTTTAGCAATACAATTATTGCTGATACATGTTAGGAGTGTTTCGTTACATGAGGAATTCTTTGTGTATTTTAAATACAATTACTATAGGGTTTTGTACAGGAGATATAGGTGTTACTATTGCTATGCAATGTACTGAATAAATGCACTATAAATGTATTCTGAAGTCCTGCATTTATGTTTTACAGGTATAGATTGTGGCTCCTGAAGAAGGCGTATGTCAGTACGCCGAAACGCGCGTCGAAACTATTGATTTGCCACGTTTTTTGCTAAATTTTAGATGTCTGTGTTGAACATTAATGCTTATGTTTTTTTAGGTATTGTTTTATTGTAAAACTGTGATGTTGTTTTATATTAATTTCTGATTGAATAATATTGTATTGTCAAATCTGTTTTTATATTTGAATAACTATTAAAATGATATATGAACCTTTTTTAATTTTCTTGTTAAGAATTCCTTTATTGTAACTACACCTATTTTAAATGGTTCCATTTTATGCACATGAAGCCTGAATATTAGCCAGTTTCAACTTGAGTGTAGAGTTATACATTTCCTCTAGCCCTGCTGATTGTGGATGGAAAGAAGCATGGAACTTCTGCTTGATCCCTAATCCCTTCAGGACATACTTGACAACTTGCCCAATAACATGAGGTCCGTTATCACTCCATAAAAGTTTGCAAACACCGAATCTGGGGAAGAATTCTTTCAGAAGCACCTTTGCTGTAGTGAGAGCTGTGTTATATTTTGTAGGGTATGCCTCTATCCACTTATTGAAGGCACACACCACTACTAAAACAAATTTTAAGTTGTTACAGCGCTCAAGCTGGATATACCCATTTGGAAAACTTCAAAAGGTGCGGTTGGTGTAGCAAACCCTGCTGTGGGATTTTGTGTCCCTTCACCAGGATTGTACTGAAGACAAATCAGACAGGCATGCACCATCTTTTTAGCTGTGCCGGCAATTTCTAGATGCTCCCAAACATGAGTGAGCAGTTTTGTTATTGTGGAGGCTCCAACATGTGCCGGCCCATGTGCCATATGAACTCTAGACTGTAAATGTGCTGCGGGCAATTTCCACTTGGTCATCTCTTTATTCCTTCAACAGCCCTCATCATCCAATGTTCCCTCCTAAGACCATTGCTCAATTTCTTCTGAAGAAGCAGATCTCTGCATGTCTAACACTTCCTGTCTGGTATCATTCCAACGTTCAGCCTGTGACTTCACTACATACATAGACGTGGTGCTTCGCTGCATTGGAGTTTCATGGGCTGTGTAATGTACAAAAGCATTGCCTTGTCCTATCTTATCAGTTACTTTCTTATGTGCGCTACATTTAGCAATTTCTATTTTCTTTGGGTTTGTCAAGGCAGTCAAAAGGTTGTGTACTAATTCTCTGTGCATTATTTGCATCTCGTGGGATGTAAGAAAACCTCTCTCCTTCCAGAGCAACCCAAAGTCATGAGCCTCTCCAAACGCATAGCGGTTATCTGTATAAATGTTCACAGGCAAGTCAGTACTAAGTTTACACGCTTGTGTCAAAGCTGTCAGCTCAGGCTGACTTCTGTGGAATATGAGCTGTCTCAACTACCGTCTGGAGTGTTGTAATTGCATTTGCAGCTGATGTTGTGCCATCTGGTAACTTCAAACAGAACCCATCAACCCATAACTCCCCATAATCGCTTGAGAGAGGCATGTCTTGCAAATCAATGCGACCCTTTGTCTGTTCCTCAGTAAGGAATATACAATCATGATGCTCCTGTGGCTGAGACTGAGTCGCTGGGTACGGCAACAAAGTAGCTGGGTTCAAGGTTGAACATCTTTTCAAAGTAATATGAGGGGCCAAGAGTGTTAATTCATGTCCTGTCAAATGTACTAGTTAAGTGCTGTGTTTTGGTTTGGTTCAAAAGGGCGTCAACTGCATGGGGTACTAACACCAATAGTCTGTGTGACAAAACTATCCCTTCGCTCTGATGTATAGACACAGCTGCCGATGCAAAAGAGTGGAAACACACAGGCAATGCACGGGCAACTGGATCACGAACAGCTGAAAAATATGCACAAGGACGCTGCTTATCGCCATGTGTTTGTACGAACACTGAAAGTGTGCAACTATCTCTCTCATGTACATAGAGTGTTAAACCCTTAGTGTAATCCAGAGTGCCTAATACTGGTGCAGAACAAAGGGTTTGTTTCAATTATTGAAAAGCATTCTGGCATTCAGTTGTCCATGGAAGGGGCATTTGAGTGTCTTTAGTCAAAAGAGCCAACAAGGGTTTAACAATGTGTGAGAAGCCTAATATTCATTGCCTGTAAAAAGAAGTAAGCCGAATGAATGCACGGACATCTTTCTGAGTACGTGGCACTGGTGCATCTAAAATAGCTTGAATGCGGTCTGGTGTGAGTGCACGTCCTTCCTTAGACAGAAGGTGAACTAAATAAGTCACATTCTGTCTACAATACTGCAATTTCTTCTGTGAAACTTTCTGATGGTGTGATGAAAGGAATGAAAGCAGAGACAGTATGCCTTCTTCACACTGTTCAGGTGTATCAGCTGCCAACAGGATGTATCAACATATTGTATGAGAGCCACTCCAGAGGGTAAAGGGAAAGAATCCAACTGTCTTTTCAATGCTTGGCTGTAAATACTAAGACTCACTGTGTACCCTTGAGGAACTCTACAGAATCTATAAGAACAATTATTCAAATTGAAGCCACACAAATATCGGCTGCCAGGATGAATAGGAATTGAAATGAAGGCATTCTTTAAATCGATCACACTAAAGGTGGTTGCTGACGGAGGAACCATGGTAAGAAGTGTTGTAATATCAGAAACCACCGGGTATTGTGGTACCACAATCTTGTTAACCTTTCGTAAATCTATAATAAACCTGTAGATTTTAGTGCCGGTACCTTTCTTCAAAATAGGAAGGATAGGGCTATTACAAACATTATAAGGAACTTCTTCCACATCCTCACTTCAGTCAGATCATGAACAATACGTACAAGTGCTTCTTCACCTTCTCGAGAAATGTTATATTGAGGCAATCGTGGCAATGAAGCGCCATCCTTGACACTAATATGCACTGGTGGAATAACCATTTGCTCTATATCAGTATCCGAAGTGGCCCACAAAGTACTAGGGAGTGAAGCCAATGCAGCATCTTTTCTAATAAGACACGTCTTGTTAATCACTGGATAGTTATCATTCAAAATAACACGCACACCTTCTGGGGAACAACGTATCATAGCCCTCAAATACTTAAGCATATCAAGGCCCCCAATATTGTCCCAACTCCTTATTTTTCTTATCGTCATTTCCCTTGGCTTCCAAATCTTGTCATTTGTAATATGGCTGAGATACCCGCCACCCCCTCTCAACACAATCCCCAAGAATTGGGAAACAGGAAACAGTTCTGAACTTTTGGAAGGCGGGAGGGAGTTACCCTCCCGGCCGTATTTATTAAAATATGAAACAAAATTAAAACATTAAAATAACAGTTTCATATCACGTACAATTTCATATCCACATTACGATGTTTTGGCTAACCTTAACACATTTCTAATACAAAGGTTCTCCTAGCCGATACTAACATCCTTACAAAATGCATTTCAAATTGAAATTGTACATCCTAACGTTAAGGGCCAACGGCAAGGTCGTAACCGGTGTCAGATCCCTAAACCAGAACTCCCCCCTCACTTGTGAGGGGCGGCCGCACAGAGGACTGCACCTCATGTGCCATACCAATTTTCCTTGTCTTGACGGGGGCCCCTGTTAACTCGACGCCATCTACGTGGTCGTCCGAGGACTCGTGTGAGGTGTCTAGAAGGTAGCGTAGACCCCCCTCCCCACCCCACACAACTTACCACATCTGCCGTCGCAGATGTCCTGGCCCCGGGAAATTCCCAGGAGGGGCCCGTAGCCCCTCCTATCCAGGGAGGGGCCTTGACCGCCTTCCCTTTCCTTTAGGCGTCCCGTCCTTTAGAAGGGACCGCCTCCCCGTTGAGGGGCCAATGGCCACCTCCCCCCGGGCGCTCCCATCCGTAATGGGTGACGCCCCCCCCTAGGGATCTTCCAATGACTGCTCACCGATCATGACCTTACCGCCCGACCAAACAATAAATACGACAAGATTAATTACTAAGAGAGAAAAGACATTTATACCTTCAGCAGTTCAAGCATAAACTCTTCTAAAAAACATTACTGATTACTCTGATGCAAGTCTTTAATAAAGCATGCTGCGAAGAATTATCCACTTTATTGCAAACGGAATCACAAACTTTATTCAGAACAACCTGTAAGAAAACAACTACTACGTCAAACGACTTTATTCCAAAACAACTTGCTGTCTTCAGGGGTTGGTGGGTGGGTCAAAATTGGCTCTTCGTTCCGTCTCGAGCTCACGTGCAGCGAGGAGGTGCAGCTTCAGAGCACAGGAACAAGAGGATGCTTCCTTGGATTATCGCTCCTTTTATTCTTCTTTGGGCGGGCGTAAACCCGCCTCCTCCCGCCTCCGGGGGCGTGGCTGACGGCTTCAGTGTCTAGGACAGCCCACTCTTGGGCGGGAAGAAACGCGCCCCGGCTACGCCGCTTTGGGCATACCAGCCGAGACGCGCCTCCCGCCCAAAATGGCTTCCCGGGGCGATCGGGGCACTCCACCATACGTTCAGGGGGACCGAGTGGTCGCCCCTTTCCATATGGCTGAGATACCCGCCACCCCCTCTCAACACAATCCCCAAGAATTGGGAAACAGGAAACAGTTCTGAACTTTTGGAAGGCGGGAGGGAGTTACCCTCCCGGCCGTACTTATTAAAATATGAAACAAAATTAAAACATTAAAATAACAGTTTCATATCACGTACAATTTCATATCCACATTACGATGTTTTGGCTAACCTTAACACATTTCTAATACAAAGGTTCTCCTAGCCGATACTAACATCCTTACAAAATGCATTTCAAATTGAAATTGTACATCCTAACGTTAAGGGCCAACGGCAAGGTCGTAACCGGTGTCAGATCCCTAAACCAGATCTCCCCCCTCACTTGTGAGGGGCGGCCGCACAGAGGACTGCAACTCATGTGCCATACCAATTTCCCTTGTCTTGACGGGGGCCCCTGTTAACTCGACGCCATCTACGTGGTCGTCCGAGGACTCGTGTGAGGTGTCTAGAAGGTAGCGTAGACCCCCCTCCCCACCCCACACAACTTACCACATCTGCCGTCGCAGATGTCCTGGCCCCGGGAAATTCCCAGGAGGGGCCCATAGCCCCTCCTATCCAGGGAGGGGCCTTGACCGCCTTCCCTTTCCTTTAGGCGTCCCGTCCTTTAGAAGGGACCGCCTCCCCGTTGAGGGGCCAATGGCCACCTCCCCCCGGGCGCTCCCATCCGTAATGGGTGACGCCCCCCCTAGGGATCTTCCAATGACTGCTCACCGATCATGACCTTACCGCCACAGGCCGGATAGTTGACCGGCTATCCGGACCCCCCACAAAACTCCTACCTAAAGGTCATGCTATAAACTCCTTAACCAGGCTACGAGGTCTCCTATGAGTAAAGAATTCCCCACCCGGGACAAATGGACCCCATCCTCTAGATACATATTGTCCCCCCTGATACAACCATGAGGAATCGAATGCAATGTACTGGTACGGAACAGTCTACCAAGCTTGTTATTCACCTTTTTCACAGAATGATTTATAGCAGACACTGAATTAGCCCCCCGCCACACCTTTCGTGGTATCATATGGGACCATGCAATCGTGCACCCTGGAACCCTTCTCGCCAACCAACTTACTGTGGATAGTATCGCCTCGAGAAGTAGTCGTCTACCAGTGGTCACCAAATCATTGCCCCCAAGATGCACTATGATTATAGATGGCTGTGACCTTGTCCGCCCTAACAAACCCTCAAGAAAAGGTTGAAACTGGTCAATACAGAGCCCGCCCCTTCCGTAGAAGGTCACCCTGTACCCGTATTCCCCAGCCGTGTGAATCATGTCACCTGCCTTGAATACGTCCGCGGCACGCCTCACGTATGAGTGGCCCACGACCCACACCACTCTTTCATCAGCCGGTGATCTCTGACCGCTGGTTCCCAGGTGTCGGGTCGACTGCACAGTCCGCCCCGCCTCGTAGGTTTGCGAAACTGTAACCAAACAAAGACAAGAAGCGTGAGTACATGATATCAGCTTCACAACATGTGCAACCGCACATACCTTTTGTAACAATTCGAGGACCAACGCCCCAACTGTTTCACTTTTTCCACACTCAGACCCCTGGCTGTAGCCTCTGTAGCAGCCCCTATCCGGAAGGAATGGGTCCCAAACTCGCCCGGGTTCAAGCCTGCGGCCGAAATTGCCATTGCAAGCACCCACTGGAACTGAAACCTCGTCAGTGGGGTGGCATCCGTGTGCCTCAGCAAGGCCCCCCCCATGATGCCGCCCTCTGCGCCAAATACTCCTCAACGCATGCAACCGGGCACATGGGAGATCCGGGAATCCGCTGGACTACTACACTGTCCCCGATCGCCCCCTGATCGGTTTTGGACCTGGCAAACGAGACAATCATCGTCTCCCCCTTAACTTGAATGTGCTCTCGGCACAGTCCCCCCCCGTATCCTGCTTGTTTTTTGCCACCAGTTCGCTTACCCGCATAGCCCCATGGAATGCTAATGCAAAAGCGGCCCGGAATAACACTGTTTCCGACTGGGATGAACATGTCGCAGGGAGTACGGACAGTAACAGGGCCAACCTATCCAGACCTATCGGGTGCCTTTCATCTACTCTGCGACCCTCAAGGCGTTGCCACCCACGCAGCGCTTTCTGCACTACGAAAGACGCTGTAGGGTCCTGGATACCATGAGCCCGCGCCATGAAGGAAATGGCGGCCCGATGCCTCTGGGCCGTGGCCACCGATTTGCCTGCCTTGCGTAATGACAGCAAAAACTTTATGACAAATTCTTCCTGGCCCCAAAGCTCCCCCCTAGCAGAACCCAAAAAGGACCAATAGGAACGGAACGCCCCTTCATATGCCTTCCTTGTCCTGGGTGCTAAACTCTCTCCCACGAGGTTTTGTAGTTCGGGGCACCGAGAGACCAGAGAGCTTCGGGAAATGGTGCCGCCACCGGGTCCGCTGTGGGCAGAAAACCCCAGAAGGCCTGCATACGGAAACGAGAAAGCGCATCAGCAGCCTGATTCAGCACCCCTGGCACATGCCTCGCCCTAAAGAGCACGTTCAATTGCATACATAGTAAAACAATTTCTTTGAGCAACCTCAGAATCCATTTGCATCGTGCTGCCTGACTATTGATACACTCAACCACGGTCATGTTATCAGACCAGAACACCACAGAGTGATCCCTAAACCCCTCAGGCCATGTTTTCAAAGCCACCAGAATAGGGAACAGTTCGAGAAAAGCAATGTTACCTGTAAGCCCACACTCGTGCCACCATGACGGCCACGTTTGAGCCGACCAGTGATTACCAAATATGGCGCCAAAGCCTATACTCCCCGCCGAATCTGTCCACAGCCCCAACTCCTCGGAGGACACCGCCGGCTTGTTCCAGACAACCCGACCATTGAAATCCGCCAGGAATGCCAACCAAATGCGCATGTCCTGGCGAATCTCTGCCGAGAGCCTCGTGCGGTGGTGCCCCTCTTTAAGACCGACCATGGCTTGTGCAATCGAGCGGGAAAACGGGCGGGCCATTGGCATTATCCTAAGGGCGAAATTCAACTGACCCAGAGTCTGCTGCAATTGATGCAAGCTCACCTTAGTCTCCCTAATGCATGCTTCCAGCGAGGCCCTGAATTTCCGCACCTTTTCTTCGGGCAACCGGAAGCAACCTTCTTCGGAATCGAGCTCTATTCCAAGAAACTCGAGCGAAGTTGAGGGCCCCACAGTCTTACCTGGCGCCAATGGCACACCAAACTGACTCATCAGACCACAGAATTCTTTTAAAGCCTGTGCACATTCTGGATCCCCGGCTGCCCCCAGGAACAGAAAATCGTCAAGATAATGCATAACATGCTGAAACCCCGTCACTCTCGTGAATGCCCATTGCAGAAAACAACTGAATTTCTCAAAATAAGCACAAGATATGGAACAGCCCATTGGCATACATTTATCCATGTAATAGCGCCCCTGAAACATAAAACCCAGGAGACGCTGATCGTCTGGGTGTACCGGGAGCAACCGGAACGCTGACTCGATGTCTGACTTGGCCATCAGCGCTCCGGGCCCCAGGCGATTCAACATGGCGACGGCATCATCGAAGGATGCGTACCGCACCGAACACACCTCCGGGTCTATCGCATCATTCACCGAAAGACCTCTTGGGGCTGACAAGTTATGTATCAATCTAAACTCACCCGGGTCCTTCTTAGGGACCACTCCCAAGGGTGAACAAACAAAATTAGGAACTGGTGGCATGTCGAATGGTCCGGCAACCCGACCCCGGGTCACCTCTTTCCCAATCTTCGCTTGCACCACCGCCGTATTCTGCAGGACCGACAGTTGGTTCCTACAATGCGCTTTACCCTGAAAATTCCCCACCGGGATGCGGAAACCATACGAAAAACCGTCTCGCAACACCCCAGCGGAGACATGATCCGGGTATTTACTGAGCCAAGGAATCATTGCCATGGTATCAACTGGTGTAGGGAAAGGCGCCCCTCGGACTATGTCAGACCTGTTTGGCGCTTCCCCTACTTCCGTTATCAACCGTTTTGGCTCTGCACATGGTCTCGGGATGCGAGGACTGTCCACACCCCCCACAGTCGTGGCTAAACTTGCATGACCCCTGGGGCCTCGTACACTTTCCCCTGTTAAAATTCCAGCATACCCCTTTCTTACCTGTACTGCCATTCGACCTTGGGTGATGCTCATTACTTGCCCCCGCCCGAAAGGGCGCCCCAGATGAATGGCGGGAAAATTCGCCACCGTTCCCCCCCACCAATGGCACCTTCAACATGCCTGAGTTCTCCATTTTTTGCCAAGAAATGGAGTCGTAACAATCCCACGTCAGGCACGTGTCGAACTCCTTGGCCTTGCGAAAAATATTATCATAACAAAACCACTGATTGCCCTCATATGTCTGAGAAAACTCCATAATACGTGTCTGGTACGCGGGTAACTCGGCCAACAGTTCAGGCCTCCGTTCCCCCATAATTGAAGTGAATATGCCAAATGCTCTGCCCCAATTACCTATCGTCTCATCGACTCTAAAAGCGGCCATTTTGGCGCGCCAAACACTCGGGTGCATAAGCTCTTTCTGAACTTTCACGTGCTCAATCTCGTAATGATCAGTTAGCAAGGAAAACATGTTTACATATTTCTCAGCCCATATCCGCTCTTTGATTTCCATCGGGATATGCTGGGCCAATTTCTCCCTTCTCGAGGGTACAGACCCCTTCCCCGCAATCGGCATTAGCTGCTTACCTGAGCTAGAAGCTGTAACCGCAGTTGCTGCCGAACTCATGCCCGCTGCGGGTTGACCCACTGGAGCCTGCGGGGAAACAAAAGGACAAGGTGGTTTTGCGGCCTCCCGTGACTGCCGCAACTGCCTCATTAATTGCTTGGCCTCCTCGGCCGTGTCGCCTGGAGCCACGGAACCCCCGCTGCTATTACCCAACCATGCCGCCAGCTGGGCGGCCAACTCCGGGGGCATGTCCCCCTCGTTCACCGGGGTAATCACCACGGGGATCCGCTGGCCCTCGACGGGAGCCGGCGCGGGAATCTCCGCTGGTCTGGGAGGGCTCGCCGGGGGAGCCTCCGGAACTGGGACCTCGTCCTCATTTGCCCCATTCCTGGCCCTCTTCCTTCTCCCGGCCGGGACCTCAACCGGGCTGGTTTTTTTTGTCCTTCCAGCACCGTCCCTGGCCGCCATTTTCCTCTTCATCTCTGCCATGTCTTTCACCAACATCCGGAGCATTTGGTCGGTGCTGACCTTCTTTGCGACTCTTTTGCCCGGCATTTTCCTCACGAAGGTGGAAGGTCCTGGACCAGACTTGTATTGCTAGAAGAGAAAAAAGAGAAATTACAAATTTCAAAATTGGCTCTTCGTTCCGTCTCGAGCTCACGTGCAGCGAGGAGGTGCAGCTTCAGAGCACAGGAACAAGAGGATGCTTCCTTGGATTATCGCTCCTTTTATTCTTCTTTGGGCGGGCGTAAACCCGCCTCCTCCCGCCTCCGGGGGCGTGGCTGACGGCTTCAGTGTCTAGGACAGCCCACTCTTGGGCGGGAAGAAACGCGCCCCGGCTACGCCGCTTTGGGCATACCAGCCGAGACGCGCCTCCCGCCCAAAATGGATTCCCGGGGCGATCGGGGTAATCCACCATACGTTCGGGGGGACCGAGTGGTCGCCCCTTTCCATACTGAGCCATAGTCAAAAGAGAAACAGGTGAGGACGTAGTCCATGAACCTTTGCTGGCCTTCAGGCGACTAGCTATTCCTGGCAACATGTTTGCGACAAATTTATCGACAAACAGATGCCTACCCATGCCATCTGTCAATGACTGGCCACTAAAGTCGTGAATGCCTCCTCAAAACGTGTAAAGAAATCAGAGACTGATTCATCCGGTTTTCGCTTACAGGATGCTAATGTAGTTTAATCTATTTTTTTAGGAGGAACACGAGTTTTTAATTTAACTACAATGGCTGTTAGAAGATCTAAAATGTGCTGTTGCTGTTTCTGTGGGGGTTCCCTTTCTGCATCAACCCTTTCTACCTCATTCCAAACATGGCCAAAAGTTGTATGGTCATCGACCCTATGAATAGTTCTCCACATATCAGGGGGTAAAATAAGCCCAAAAAATATATCAAAATCAGCCAAAGCCATGGTACAAGAACTAATAGCTCCCATAACATCTGCTCTGCTCCAAGGAGTATAAACCCAATTATAAATACAATAACCCTTCGCATCCTCAGAACTTTTATCGCCACTTGTTCCCGTACCATTAGGAGGGACATACAAAGGTGCGGCTTCCCGCATGGGTTTCCCATGAACTACAACATTCTTATCTGTTGTGGAAGTGTCAGGCTGCAGCACGGTGGTCTGAAGTGCTTGAGCAGCAGTTCCAGCTGCCTTTTTCTCTTCCTGCAAACGGAATGCATCAGCACGTAGGTTAACCAAATGTCTAATTAAGTCAGCCACCTGAGAGGAGAGAAAAAGACTGTCATGCAATTGTTTATAATACTTTGCTATATCATCAGGCTCCTACTCTATGGAATGCTTCCTAAACCATTCAATTACCTCTATGGCAAACATTTCCATGAATGATATTTGTTCCCTGTCCTGCCATTGGTGCACGTCATCTAAAAAATCAGGGGCAGAGTTGTTATTATTACGAGCAACTTTACGAGCAACAGATCTAAGATCAGCCACACGCTCAGCGGTCAGCATAGAGCGAGTTTCTGGCAACTTATACTGATCTGAAGGATAATCATCATAATCAGAATCATGGGCAGGAACAGAGGGAAAAGTATATGGAGGGGAGAACGATCTAGTAAAATAGAACCATCCAGTGGTTTATTTAGGAGAGGATAGAGAGGACGCCGGGTAGGGTATTTGCCATTTAGCTATAAATGACGCTCCCTATCCTCCCTTTCTTTTATTTCCTGCATCTCTTTATTTTTAAGTTCCAGCACTTTAGCGTGAATACTTTTGCGTTGTTCTTTTTCTATCAAAGCTTGCTCTCTTCTCACTCGTTCATGCGCTTCTTTCTCCCACATTCGTACACAGTCAAACATGTCTTGTTTGCTTTTCCGTTTAACCATACATTGCTCCACATACTGGATCTTTTTAAGATCGAATGACCCATGCATAGGCCAGCGCAACTCAGGATCCTTGCTAGTATATTTATTCCATAACGTGCTGTACATTGTAGTAGAAATGCAATTTTTAATATACATGTCCCTATTAGGCGTCCCCTTGGGGGGAGCCAACTGATTTCTCTCGAGACTCACTTCGGTACCAGCACAGAAGCAACACATTCTACGAAGTGTGCTTGAAACAGGCATGTCCAAGAGTATTGTAAGATATACAACACTATATACCAGTGGCACTTAACACAGAATGTGCCGTTACATATAATTCACAAATTAGAGAAATATCTCTGCATTACCTGCCTATATAAATTGCAATTTATGTATATCTACTCCCATATATTCTCATCATGTTATCACTCGGTATCACTTCATATCACTTTGTATCACTTTGTATCACTATATCACTTTGTATCACTATATCACTTTGTATCTCACTATATCACTTTGTATCTCACTATATCAGTTTGTATCTCACTATATCACTTTGTATCTCACTATAACACTTTGTATCACTAACTCACTTTGTATCTCACTATATCACTTTGTATCACTACATCACTTTGTATTTCACTGTATATCTCTCACTTTTTATATCTCACTTTTTTTATCTCATTTTATATATCTCAGTTTGTGTATCTCACTTTGTATAGCTCACGTTATATGTGTCACTGGTTATATCTCACTTAATATCACTTTTTATATCTCACTTTGCAGCCGGCGCATTTCTCTCACTGTCTCACAAATGACCTTACCAAGCATAGGTCTCCAGATTCCAACTGCCAAGTTCTGAATTGACCAAAAGGTCCGTGCACGACGAACACCAGAAGAGATCTCAGTCGAGAGCCGGCACCACCAGAGGGTCAGAGCAGGAAGAGAGGAAAAAACGCTGTGGATGCCAAGACGCGGGTCTCTTCGGGCACCGATCGTCCGCAGCGAGATTCCAATCCTCCATTTCGACCACTCCTTGGGGCATCCGAGTCGCCGATGAGCCCCACTGGTTGGGCGCCAGTCTGTAGAGGTGGGCCTCAGCCAGGCCTACCAGTGCTAGGCATTCGCCCTTCTCTGCACGCAAGTCCTCAGACAAGTAAATAGAAGTTGGCACGGAAGCTGAAAGGTTAAAAGATATATTTATTAAACGTCATGAGGTGGAACTTCATTCACAGAACACCCTTCGGTAGTGTATGAAGGAGCACAAGGAACAGAAGAACCATGGGTCTTTTATACCCAGACAGGGGCTCAAAAGAGGGCGGTACCAGCACACATAGGAGAGATACATACAAAAATGGTCATACAGAAATGCACAGTCAACAGTAAAGGAGGAGCCAGCAGTTGCTGATCTTGGTAAAAACAACCTGACAGTTACAGACTAAAACATATGTATGGACAGTTACAGATTCCTCTGTGCATGTGCAGAGTAGCAGAGTCTACGTATAGCCAGTCCTCTAAACAGAACACAAGGGTAAACTACACTGAAGAAGGTAACAGCACATGGTGAGCACATGGCAGACAAGATGGCTGCCGGAAACAAGATGGCTTCAGCTAAATGCTAACATTGATCGCTGTCAATTTTCCACACCTGTACTGACCCTAAGATAACACTGCAGTGTGCTGAAAATGAGAATGTTCATATGACATGTCCCAGGAAGAAAAATATGTTACCTATTTAATCATGTAATACATGTGTTTGTTAGATTTGAGATCCACTAGCATATCTTGATTATACATCATGTTAATGATTTTGATACAACCAGGTTAATAACCATCGTGTGTGAAGCTCAGTGCTATGATGATGTTTAAGTTAAGTTGCAATCCTAGGGATACCTTGAAATGTTCACATAATTGTTCTAATGTGTAGGTGATACAAGAACCAGTGGCATTTCAGTACAGATCTTCATGTAGGCATTTCTATAGAAGCGTAGCACAACATTGAAGGTTAGAAAGTCATAATTTATAATCTCCTCAAATCTCTGGAGATATTGGTCAATAGTTTTTAAATAACACATCTGTTGGTGTCACGAGTCACACACCATCTTTACCAAAAGACATAGAGTGACTCAAACAACGACCTCATTGTAAGAGGAAAGACTACCACAGGAGGTCCAAGTTCAAAGGGGGTTTTCTCTTTAAGGGGGTTGTATTGTCTTTCTACGGGTGGGGGTCAGATGTGGTGTCCTGATATCGACGCTAGGACCCAGTAGGGCAGAATCCTCCCTGTCTCACAGCCTTGATACCACTTCCGTTGAGGTGATGGACAGGAGGCAGGACGAGTAAAGGGCTTTTTAAGCTAAGGTATCATATTGCCAGCATGGTGTGAGGCAAGCTTCTCTAGTACTTGATCAATAAGTAATAGAAAGGGATGCAAAGATAGATATATCCAAAAAGTACAGAGGAGTCTGTGTCGTAATTCACCTGTCACAGAATTTCCCACTGAGCACAGTGAAAACTCAAGCACAGGGAGGCTGGAGAAAATGTATGCACTGTTGCTCGTCTGTGAGTCACACATGAGAAAGCTAATTGTTTAGACAAAAGCTCAATTACTGTACCCTGTGATTGTTGAATGAAACTGGAAGTTTTCAGGAGAAGTAGTGGAATTCCTGTACAGGAAATAATTTATGCCCACTTTGTAAAAGGCTAAACTATAAGGAAACAGAGCCTGTAATGGCAAGTGAAATGATGCAGCAGTTCCCATGAATCAAGGCACGCAATCGAGCAGTCAGTCACACAAGTGCCCGCATATTAGTCAGTGTTAGTCACTTTAAACAAAGCGCCTTAAAATATTATTGCTTCCTCGTGGCAGCTGTGTTGACTGCTTTTTCTCACTCATCTGAAAACAATCCATTTTTCATTGAATCGTCATTTACAGAACACTTTTCCTTTCAAATTGCTGCTGCTTAAAGATTCACAGGCTTCAAGTGAACACAGGGTCACATGTTGGAAATTTCCATTCACAAAAAGTGATTGCAAATTGTGCGCTAACTTTTTGTGAATGGAAAATTATGTTTCGAACACACCTGTGTACTAATAGGTCACTTCACAAAATTGTGAATCGTACTGGGTTGCAATTTGACCTATCTCATTAATATTCCTTAGTTAGGACGCAGATTGCGACTAAGTACAATTGGATTGCATCACAAGGATGTTGGACTGCTGAGGTCAGTGACTGCATTTAAATAAAGTATTTTTTTTTAACACAGCCTGTTTTACTTCAAAGAAACGGGGCTGCTTTTAAAAAGAATGGTTTATGATTTTTAATTTTTGAGGGTTGGTAGTGGTCCACGGGTCAAAGTCTACACAATATTAAAAAATAAAAAAAATATTTACAATGGGAAGGGGAACAGCCTCTTTGGGAATGTGTTACCACCCCAACTTTAGAGGTAGTAACTTTTCAATGCGTTTGTTTCAACCAGATTTTAGTCACAATACATTCATAAATAACGTAATGAATAGCTATTTAGCGATGCCCTAAACACAGCCAGTCCAAATAGCGGTTTGTTATGCCTTTCTAAACCCGTTTTGTGATTTATCAACCTGCTATTGAATCGCACAATTTGTAGATTTAAAAAAGCCATTTAGCGGTTGTAACCCTGCAATTTTGCAAGTTCTATGTGGCGTCATACATGTGGCCCATACGTCTATGAATGGAAGTTTCTCTTGACTGATCGTGTCCTTCAGTTTCTTGCACGACCAAACGTGAAATACTTTGCTCAACCAAGTGTGTTTATGAAAGAAACACTTTTCTTAAATGATGATTATTATTTTTTCGGTGTTTTTTTACTCTATTGCTGTATACAGGTGACCTGTAATACAAGTTGGAATCACAAATAATAGTAGGAATATTCCCTGTTTAGGCTATTGCTTGATTTCATGCAGACTCAAGGCACCCTCTTTCATCAGAGAATGCACACTTTTTACTTGAGAGTTGCAAACAACCGCTGGGAACCAGCTCATTATCTAAGTTAGGAGGTCAATTAGACCGTATTGAGCAGTCCGTTTGCCCAACAGCTCAGTGGATGTTATGGACTTTGCTTCTCTGCCATGTTTAGAGATCCTCACAAGACATGCAGGCATCTCTGTGCCTTCAGCAAACCTACTGTGCAAACTCTACTGAAGGCAATGCAGCTTTTTCGAGACAGCACTATGTTTGCTTGGCAAAGTTTGTTTTTGTTTTCAAGACTTAAACTTTCAAAGTGCATGTTTGTTTCTTGATGACTAAAAAAACAAGCATTGGCATAGCCTATCGGTCTTGCCTCTTGGACCTTATAAGTGTTTAGCCATGCAACAGTGGATGTTGTTGCTCCAAGGATATTGTGCTGGATAACTAAACTCTTTAAACTCTTACAAGGTCCCAAAGACGAGAACTATTGGCTATGCCAATGATTGTTGGGGAGGCTACAGCACAAATGAACACAAGGATAATTGCTGAAAACATTGCACTGTATTCCATATGAACTGAACAGCTCATCTAAGTCATGACAATGAACACTGACCCAGTTTGACCTAACTAACTCACCTATCCACTGGTGTTGTACTGAGAGTATTTCTCCTATAATATTGCCCAAAGGTCTGTGCCAAATCTAAATGAAGAGATTGCAAAGAGCTATTCGGATATTTAAGGGAACCTGGGCACAAGCCGAAAATCTGGTGCAAATTCTTTAAACGGATGCATGATTCAAACATTACTGACTGCACAGACTTATCAACCATGATTTCCGATTAATGGAAATTGAACGAGTTCTCCTTTAGGGAATGTGATCTGCACCTCATCTTTACCAACGATATAAAAAAAAATGTAAATTGATACTTGTATAGCGCACTACTCACCCGCAAGGGTCTCAAGGCGCTTGTACGAATACCGCTGTGGAACCCATCCTGTTGTAGTGTAGTTCCTAGTTTCCCACTAGGCCCTGCGCATTGGAATAACATAAACAGTAGTATCGACGTGGAACTGCGGATATTCCAGGCCTCCACTGACTATGCTAAACTTAATTGGGTTGTGTTACCAACTAGCTCAGAGGTCACTGGAAACTTTCTTCTCTGCATAGGAAGTGATCAGCTTCCTTGGCACAGACAAGAAGGGATTCAGTTTTCCAACAACCGTGCAACATGACAACTTTGCTCCTCAGATCAAGAGTCGATCTCTAGGCTCGTGTGAAACAATAGACATAGATTTCACTCAGTCAGTCTAGTGCAGTTTACTTTCACGAGATGTAGAGAATAGAGAGACGGGCGTTTATCAATAAAGGGTTAACATTTATTGAACAGTCTTTCTTCTCGTACAAGAGAAATGAATTGCCACAATTGCAATAACTGTTATTATAAAAAGTACGTACAGTAAGATAAGTATTGCGAAATAGAACTGTAAAAGCATTGATATGGTTTCTTAGCCATACAATGGTTTAAAAGTAATAAAACATATATACAGTCATATATACACTAGGCTAACATACTCAACTGGTGCTTCTAACTAAGCCTACCCCAGTGTGCCTGACCTAAGCCTAACACGTGAAAAGGGGAGTAAGTAAGTAGCTTAAGTTAAGTTGGTTTTGCCAAGGTTTGTTTCAAGAATTCTCGTCTAAGGGTTTAGTCAACACCATACCTCTGAATAGAATGATGGAGGATTGGTATCTCCTTCAGGGGTCTCTCTCGATATCCCAGTCACCCGCGAGGGTAAACCGGAAGCGCCGGGACTGGATTTCTCTGCACGAGAAATGCAGCGGCTTCTCTCAGCGCGTCGGGAGGAAGGAGGGGTGACAGCGTCCGCGGGCAGCTGGGCTGGATGTCTTCGCAGAGGACGGCTGCACGGCTCCTCAAGCGTACTGCACCATAGGTCGCGCTGTAGCGGCGATAATGGTAATCAGCAGCTTCACCACCACGGGATAGCAGGCTGCAGCGACAGAGTGCTAGATTTACCAACACAGGGTCTTGCAGGCAGCTGGCATCAGCAACAGGTTCTCGCTCCTTGCTTAAGGCAACGTTGGTAATATTTATACCTGACAGGTGCCGGGTTTGACACAAGTTTGCTGGACATAAGACGTCAATTAAAGATGCCACTAGGAAGTGATAGTTATCAGTTGCTCATTAGAGTTCCATTACTAATCAAAACATAGCAAGCGGGGATTTCCAGGTTTGCTAAGTTTTTATCTTGTTGAAGAACTCGGAGTGTTATCTAGGAATATCAGATAGTGACTGCTGCTCTGTCATTGCACTAATTGGTCGCAAAGGAAGTAGCAGAGAGTCATGCTGGAATGTGGCTCTGTTCGTGTGAGGCCAGAGATGACTTTACAGAAAATCGCACTTGAACGGTTATGCCAATATAGGGAATAAAGGGATTTATAGCCGAATAGGGGCATAAGGTCACAGTATCGATCAGGAACCTAGATAAGCACGCAACACCCACTCCACGGGTAATGTCCATCAAAATTACTAAAACTAAGCAATTAGATGCATGTGTAACATTGTGTAACATAGCCCACCCCAAAATACATAAATGCATTCGAAATAGGCGTACTTGTAATACATGGAATTTAGGTACTGTACGTTTTTTAAAGCATAGTAATCATTCAAAAAATTATTGCATATGAAATCAATGAACGATTATGCAAAAAGAATTACACATGAAGTATCTCTGACAGAAGAAATGCGAGATAAATCATCACATAGAAATGCATTGTAATAACATGTGTGCTAGAGGCTGGTGTTATGTTGTTATGTCTCTAGATGTGTTTAGAAATAGAAGTGTGAAGCTTCTGTTCTCCAAGAATAGTATTTACGTTAAGCAAAGAATTGTTCGTGCCAAAAAAGGTCAATATTAGAAAAATTGTCCAATTCAAAGAAAATAGATTTCCAAAGCTCCTGGCAGTTTTTGTTGATCAAAACTGAAGGCCGAATTCAGAGTTCATGGGAACGCTGTGTGTCGGAAAGCTTCTCAAAAAGTTATTGTTTCTCTGTGGGTGAGAACATCGTATCAGACAGGCTCGCAAAGAATTGGTCTACAAAATCAGGTGATAGTTCAACCAAATTAGATAGCGCTGTAACTTGGCAGGTGTGAGAATGATTGCTGTCATCGAAGGCAGGACCAGCAATGCTCACAGCACGTTGTACCTGGGTGATGTTGCTTCTGTCACTCGCTCCACTGTTACCACTTGGCTGTAGTACAGGAGTCTCCACAAATGCCGTCATCAGGATTGGTAGCCGCTGGGGACAACACAATGCGTGAGCCGTTATTGGACTTAGCAAAGTATCGACGTCCATTGGTACTGCTGATGGAAGTGAAAGACAGATGTCCAACACGCATTCCTCGCCGCAAAGCATACACCGTAGCACAGGTAAAATGCAATTTTGCCATATTGGTCTGAATGAAAGGAACCAGGTCATGTTTAGATCTCTCAGCCTGGCCAATCCGAGGACGTTAGTTATCCTGTCCCTGTAGCGCATTGCTAGGATTGTCTCTTCCATTCCCATGGGAGCTATGTCTGAGCCGAGGCTTGCCATAACGAAGCAGGATGGTCAAAAATAGAATCCCTGCGACGAGTCCCAAAAACAGTGGAATGCCGCCAAAAATGGAGTGCACAAAATTAGGAAAGATTCCCAAAATTGCCTGGAAGGGTGTTAGCAGTCCCGTAAAGACTGTCTTAAATATGCCTGGGATGCTTGTTGCACTAGACATGTTAAGGAGTTGGCTCAACATTTCTACGAAATGCACGGGGCAATTTGTTGATAACAGGTCATGGACCTCAGTAGCCGTCCTTGCGACTAGAAGATCATACGTCTCTTTAGATGACGTTATAGGCACTGTTGTCTGTAAAAGCACAGATTTCATTTTGCTTAATATATCAATTCGTATAGAATAGAGATTCAGACGAGGCCAGAGGGGAGTCACTATGTCTGGAGGCCCGCTTGGGAACAATGCTTGCATACAGCATTTGACCATGGATGTAACTTGTACTAGATAACTTTTTCCTGGCGCGAGGCCACAGCACCTGTGATCCGTTCTAAGAATGTAACTCCCGTTCGAAAGTTGCATAAAGAAGGGCTCTATCTGAGTTGCAGGTGTGACTAGCTGGTGACATGAAAGGTTGTTTGAATTTCCATCACATGCTCCGTGTAAATTAATACCCTGACACAAAAGTATACCGCTTAGTGAATGTTTACAGTTCTCACCACTAAGAAATACATTTTTGTCGCTGTCACTATAGCAAGAATGAGTATATGGTAATTTCCACATAGATTTTACATATCCTTTACCCAATTGTTCATATTGGCCAGCAGGTATGTATTCAAGGCACTTTTTAAATCGGAAAGTTGTTATCGGAATTGTGATAATTCCGTGTATTATCCATTCAATGACAGGACTCTCTGACATTGTCAATGGTAATCGCTCGAGTTTTTCGACGCTCAGGATTGTATAGTCTGCTCCTTTCTGTGCCAAACTGATCTGTTTATCAGTAAGGTTAAAACTGGAAAATAATGACGTTGTGTTGATTAAACGCCAAGGCACATAGCCTGAACGAAGATTTTGCAGCGTCCAGCCTAATTCTATAATAGAGCGTAATTGAGATTGGCCATGTTGTAACATAAGCAAATCTCTGTCTATCACATCAAAGGCAGAGGATACAATATTGTCCAACGAATATATTCTGGAAGACAGAGTCGTTAACCCATTGTCTACCACAGAAAGTGATTTCTCCAAATTAATACGATCAATTTCTCGTATTTTCTCAGCAGTTTCAATTTGCTTTACTTTCCAAGCCTCGTTGTAAGCAGCATAGATGCTGGTCGCTATGAAACGCTTTTGACGCTGTTTGCGTGGTCCAAGAATGAAATCGCGCAAATCAGCACCATCTTTTAATAAAGATAAGTGTTGCTTAATTTCAGCCAGTGTGGATGTAGTTAGCCATTCAAGGCAGAGTTTCCCTACACTGTATGTTGTTATAATCCCTGGATGTTGTCTCTGGGAGTATCTTGGGTCTAATCTGGTCATTTTTAAACCCTGTGTTTTATTCAGGAACCTATCTTGACAGCTATTTGTGTCTGTAGGCCAGATTAACCACTTTTTCCAATCAGGATGTGTTCTGTTGAAATGTAAAATGTGTGATACGTCTAACTCATTATCTGCAGTTGCATTCTCAGCTATTGGCTTTGGTATAGACGGTGTTTTAAGGTCTTTGTTCTTAGCTAGGCCAAGACAAGATGTTTGGTGTACAGTGTCATTTAAAAATAACATTTGTTCTGGTATCATGCAGGTTCTAAATAGTGCTTCTATGCCTTGCACCTGCCAATCTTTTGTACCCCAAATTGTTTTCGTTTCAATATTATTTTTCCAATAATCAAAACCAAATGTCATCATTTTGTCATAAAATGCTTCTGAATATATCAATTTAGAATTTGTCAGCATTGTTTTCATTCCTGTTTTCTCTAACAGTTTGTAATAAAACGTTTCTGCATCACTGGTGTTAAACCCTGAAAAATATTAGAATTTCTCAAAAAATGCTTTAGAACTGCTTTTAGGTGGTGTAGAACAATGTTCCCATTGATTATACATAAAAACATTTCTAGGCTGTGCAGATTTATGCAAGTAATGATCCCCATAGTGGGTATAACAGAATAACTGCTCATAACTAGATGAACCTTGTAAATAATCATGATCTGTGAATCTAGCTGACATTACTAAATCAGACATCATGTCATTAATACTGTTAAAGTCCCAATCATCAGAGAATGTACTTGGTGTCACAAAGTCACTTAAGGAAACCTTTAGTTGATGAGGATACTTCAGGATTTCGACCGGACCATAGATCTCATAGTCTGTTTTCTCCCATACTACCCCACCAGGTATTGGAATTGCTGTGACATTTACTGTTGACAGTTCTCTTTTCTTCACGTGGGATGATCTGTGTGGTTTCAGGACTAGGTTGATGTTCTGACTTGCTGTGTCCATTGTAGTATATTTTCCTTCAATGAATTTTCCCAAACATAGTACCATGATGAGCCAAAGCAGGAGGAAAAATACACCTAGACCGAACCAGAACTCTAGCCAAGGGGAAACAAGGTAGATTTCCTTCAGTTGATGAAAGAGTTCTGTTGCTTTTTCTTTAAAAGACTTTTTTGTTTCTGGCATCACTTCGGGGTCGTTTAAATCTTCAGAGAAGTTGTCGAAGTTGATGAAATAACCAGAGGCAGTTCTGTCAATTGATGGGATTGTTCTTTCAATCTGTCTCTCGGTGGCACTTTCTGATGCCACATTAGTGTAGACTGGTGTTGTTTCTTGACGAACTGTTTCAATCTGTGTTTCAAGAGGCACGAGTTCCACGGCATTATTGCATAGTCCTTCATTGTGCACTGCAGGCTGATCGAATGTGATGAGTCTTTCAGTTTGAACCTCTTGGATTGTTGCAAGTTTGGGTATTCTGTTGTTTCTTGGGAGTCCACTGGGCCTACTGTTGATTATAGGCCACATGCTTGTGGTTTTACCAGATCGATGGACACGACTCTGTTCTCCTTTTTACCAGCAAGGGGCGGTAGCACAACTGATCTTGTTCCGGTGACTGCCAAGACAGGTACTGCTTTTCTGTAAGAAGGCCCAAATTCCTTCTTAACCGCGATCTTTTCTCTGACTAGATCCCCAATCTTTGGAATCCAGACAGGCCTTGCTGGGGCTGTTGCGGGTGGTGCCTCGTCAGTGGTACTTGGCTGTTGCTTTAACTTTATGTTGCTTAATGATTTTCTTGTTTCATTCAGTTCCTGTAAAACAGCCAAAAGGTCTTTTACATCAAACTGCGTTGTTTCTTCTTGTACCACTGACATCTGACTATCGAGGTCCTGAACGCGCATTCTAATTCCGAACAATAGTTCGTATGGGCTGAAACCTTTTAGAGAATTTCTTGGCATGTTGTTAAGACTAGTCTGGACACTTATTAAATGTTTGACCCACCCAGCACCTGAACCTAATACCTTCGCTGTTATAGATTGCTTTATGCCCCGTTTTTTTTCTTTCTATCACACTATTCCCTTTCCGAGATATGATGGACAAGAATACCACAACCCAATTCCCATGCTGGCCATGGCCTCCCCATAAGCTCGAGAGCTAAAAGCAGGACCCTGGTCAGAATGGAACGTGGTAATTGCGTATGTGCCGATATGGACTCGCAAATCTTTTATAACAGTTCTAGCGTCAGCCGAGCGCTGGTGACCTCATTTTTTAAGGGCTTTTCGTCTTAAATGGTGTACACTGGGACGCGCTTCTCTTCTTTGATTGCGCAGATAGACCGCCTTATGCTGTCTAGAAGGGATCCTGAAACTACACTGGCCTGTTCATTACTGCGATCTCTGTTGCAGTCTTCACAATTTGGAGCAAAACATTGAATATCTATACTCATTCCTGGCCACCAGTACTCTGATTGTAATTCTTTCAGAGAGGCTTTGATTGTTTGGTGTTTCAGACCCAACCCCATGTGTGCTTCCAGTAATAGGAAGCCTCTCCTGCTCCTGTTTGGAATTACTCTATCCCCCACTCCAGGGATTCGAGCAAAAGGAACGGAGTTTGCATCGATTATGTATGCATAATTGAGTGGATAGTTTACGGGTAGCGATGCACAGTCGCCTTTTACGGTCGTTTTTACTGCCAGCATGGTTTCCCCGTCTATATACTTATCTGTACGCTTTTTTGTGGCTACGGAAGCCGGGTTAGTTGCTTCCGCGGTGGCTGTATTAGCCAATGAATTCCCTGCAACGTGAACGCCATCACGTTGAAGACTCTGTGCGTGAATCACGTGAGCCTTTTGTAGTTCTTTGTGTGAAAGAGCTACCTGTTCCCAAAGCATTTTATGCTTTATTGTGGCACCTGTGTCATCTTTGTAGTCGTTTTCGATCCAACTCTGCAGTTTGTTATTGTAAGAATTGACGCAAAAATGAGAATCGCACACTATAAGTGTGGGGAATTCGCGTTCTGCATTTTCGAGCGCCATCTTTAAACATCTGATTTCAGTTCTTTGAACCGAACAGTACTTCACTGATTCAGTTTTTGTTATTTTCGGTTTGATTTTACCGCACAGCCAACGACATTTAATGATCGCACATGCTGCATCGTAGGATTTTCTCTCTACGTTGAAATGCTGTACAGAGCTATCTGTATAGATTATACAGGCATATAGTGGGAGAGGCAGAATTTCGATTGGCAGAGGATATTCTTCTTCATACTCTAAATCATTCAGTTCTTCGTATTGCGGGGCGAAATAGTATTTCACGTCTTCCGCTCCTAGAGAATCTATACACTGTATCCATTTCGGATCCAGTGACACTGTAGGCAGGTTTACTGGGCTGAATAGCGCCTCGAAGGCGGATTCCGCTGTGAGGATGTTAATCCTTTTGCCGTGTGCTAGTTCTCTTTCATTTGCTAATGCTATTTGCACTGCGTTCACAGTTCATTCTGTGTGACTGAATGTTTTTTCTGCTTGTGTGTACAAGTGAGATTTAATTGAAATTGGTACCTTTTCTCCCTCATTAGAGGTTAGGTACGTGAATCCGCATCTTCCTGGGATGACTCGGATTACCAGATCACGTGTGTTGTCACGTGTGTCTAATTTTGTTTTTGCTAACATGTCTGTTTGCAGTGATCTCAAAATTTCTGTGTGTTTTTGAGTCCAATTGATTTGTTTTAAATCAGGTTTAATTAATTCGTAGAGAGGTTTAACCCTCTCTGCGTAATTTAGGATGTAAGTTCTTCCGAAATTCAGAAAACCTAGAATGGATTGTAAATTCTTCAGCGTTTTTGGAGCTTGGAGTACAGCGCACTTCTCTAAGAAGTTGTCCGCTAGGCTTTTCCCTTCACTTGATAATTCGTACCCTAAAAATAGTACTGTCAGATGGGCAATTCGGGACTTTTTAAAGTTGAATTTGTAACCCTCTGCTGCGAACCCAAGTATAATGGTGTTCACTCTTTTCAAGTGAGTATCCAAGTCGTCGTCTGTGAGATAAATATCATCTACGTAAGACAATGCTTCATCATCATAGATTTGTAGTAACTCTGTTACCCTAGCTGAGAATAGTCCTGGGCTGTTCTTGAACCCCTGTGGGAGTCGACAGAATTTTTTCTGCGACCCAAATGCGGAGAAAGCGGTCAAATATCTGCTTTCTGGCGCAATGTTTTGACAAAAGAAACCATTAGAAATGTCTAATGTCGTTTTATATTTTTTCCTAACTATGTTATTCATTAGGGCTGCACTATGCGAGTTTTGTACTGCAAAAGTTTTACAACATGTATTAAGATGTCTGTAGTCCAAAACTAGACGATATGAATTGTCTGGCTTGGAGACAGGAAACAAAGGATTGTTCATTTGAGAGGTGCATGTTTCAATCACCCCCTGGTACTCAAGTTGATCTAAGATCTCCCTGACCTGTTTTTTAGCTTCTTGCTTTATGGGATACTGCCGTTGGGCAGTTGGTTCACTTTTTAATTGGATTTTGTGAGGCGGTGAATCCTCATCCCATCCTACATGATTTTTATATAATGCAGGTGCCTGGGCTACTGCCCATTTCCGTGCATATGTATATTTTTTATGAATCGGAATGTGATTCGAGAAGGCAGGCATAATCACTTCTTCGCCACGAGGGCACTCCCTGACAAACTCCGGGGGCCAATCTTTTTCAGCTAACAGAATATCATAGCCTTTTGAGAGCTTATCCCAAAATAGACCTTTAATTTTCCTAGTCTTATCACCCTCCATACGCAATGTTATTTCGTATATTTTATGGGGCTCGCTAAGTCTGGCGTCGGCAGTTTCAACCTGAATGTATTCATTCGTGTCCACTGTCTCCAGATGACTCATCAAGTTCTTGCGCGCTATACTGATTTCTGCTGCACTGTCCAACATTGTCAATGCCCACTCCCCGTTTTTCAACTGTGTCCTCAGTATTCTCGGCATGGTTGATTACTCTAATACTGGCTACCTTCTTTTTCTGAAATTGAGATTTCTTATTTTGAGCAGGTTCCTTGTCTTTGGACTTGGTGTGCTCTCCTGGGTCTGACCGTCCTCTTCTTTCCGAATTCTGTGGAAGAGATCGAGAGGGACGTGTATCAATACTTTGATATCTATCAGGTCTTTTTAGATTATCCCTATTTCTAAGGTTATATCTTTTCTCAGAGGGCTCCCGTTGGGGAGACTGGCGTTCTCGAGTCGGAGTTCTTTCCCTCCGTCGAGGAGACCTTCCTCTGGACTGGAAAACTTTTTCCTTGGGAGTGGATTGTTTATTTCCATCCCAGCTCTTTTTAGGAGTATTTAAATTATTTTTAATAAATAATTTTTCAGGATTTTCGAGCAGTTGGGGCTTAACTGGTTTCCCACCCAAGCTGTCTCTACCTAATTCTTCATAGCATTTCTCTATGATTTTTGCAAGCTCAACAGGATCTTTTATATCTGTTTCCCTCAACTTCTGGCGAATCGCCACAGATGCTGCTTCTCCCTTTACATTAGCTAATAATATAGCCGTGACCTGCTTGAAATCTTTCAGTAATTTCATACCCAGATTTAAAGCGGGCTCTGGACCGAATTCATTTTGAATCTGTTTTAGCACTTCTGGTATTACCGCCATAGACGGAACACCGTGTGTTTTTGTGTAAATGGAAGCAAAGACTGTACCCCAAGTGTCACAGTCCTCTACGTGTGGTGCGATTCCCATAGGAAGGCAGATGGTCAAGATTCTGTGTTTCTCAATAGGGGTAGTATCAGGAAATACTGCCTCTATTTGAGTGATTTTCTGGGCTAACCAGAAAGGAATTTGTTCCCGTTTTACGGGTGTTTTACCAAGACATGACTGTATGTTCTGTGGTGTAATTTTATTTGTGTTCCCCTGATGAGGGGTCAGCTGTGGTGTATTAACAGCTGGCTGGACTGTTGCAGTCCGTATTACATATTGGACTAATTGCCTATGTATTTTTATTAATGTGTTTAGCTGTGCTAACAGCTCTTCTCTTGACATTCTTGCAATGTCAGGATGTGGTGTGTAGCTGGCTAGAACCGGCCACGTGGCTCCTGGTCTACCTAGTGGACCGAGCCTGGTTATGTGATCATTGTGTTTTAGGGCGCCATTAAACCAGAGCAGGTGCTCTTGAAATTTAAGTGGAATTTCAACCTCCTCGAAAGGGGCGTACTCATCCGGAGGTTCCTCTATTTTGTAATAGTGAAACTCTTGTGTTATAGCGTTTACCGCTGGAAAGTTTATCCATGAATAGAATACCTCTGTCTGCCGATACTCGTGAGCCTCTATCACGAAAATTACTGTACCACCTTGAGGTGTCAGTCCGTTTTCTATAAGTTTTAAAGTTATAGATCTTCTTAACTGGACCGGGATGATAATAGCATCCGGGTCTGCTTGTTCGGGACCTTGCTGAGTCGCATCTACTGCGGCCCCAGAGGTTCCGTTTTCTGGCATTGTAAAAATGCGAGGTTTGCAGAGTAGGTCTCCAAGGAGACAAAGATTAGGTGCACAATATTTTGGAACACTGTATCCTTCAACGTTGAATAAACCAGAGCTTTACATAGGAATCTCTTCCTACTAAGGTCGGGCGGATTTTAACCTTTCACCCACTCCAGACGTCTATTGGAGTTTTTACGGGAGAAAGGGTGTGAAATATGCACGACTGAGTTACTCTACAAGTCTTGCGTTAGTTTATCGCCTTACCAAACGTTAGGGCGCCATGTAGTGTAGTTCCTAGTTTCCCACTAGGCCCTGCGCATTGGAATAACATAAACAGTAGTATCGACGTGGAACTGCGGATATTCCAGGCCTCCACTGACTATGCTAAACTTAATTGGGTTGTGTTACCAACTAGCTCAGAGGTCACTGGAAACTTTCTTCTCTGCATAGGAAGTGATCAGCTTCCTTGGCACAGACAAGAAGGGATTCAGTTTTCCAACAACCGTGCAACATGACAACTTTGCTCCTCAGATCAAGAGTCGATCTCTAGGGTCGTGTGAAACAATAGACATAGATTTCACTCAGTCAGTCTAGTGCAGTTTACTTTCACGAGATGTAGAGAATAGAGAGACGGGCGTTTATCAATAAAGGGTTAACATTTATTGAACAGTCTTTCTTCTCGTACAAGAGAAATGAATTGCCACAATTGCAATAACTGTTATTATAAAAAGTACGTACAGTAAGATAAGTATTGCGAAATAGAACTGTAAAAGCATTGATATGGTTTCTTAGCCATACAATGGTTTAAAAGTAATAAAACATATATACAGTCATATATACACTAGGCTAACATACTCAACTGGTGCTTCTAACTAAGCCTACCCCAGTGTGCCTGACCTAAGCCTAACACGTGAAAAGGGGAGTAAGTAAGTAGCTTAAGTTAAGTTGGTTTTGCCAAGGTTTGTTTCAAGAATTCTCGTCTAAGGGTTTAGTCAACACCATACCTCTGAATAGAATGATGGAGGATTGGTATCTCCTTCAGGGGTCTCTCTCGATATCCCAGTCACCCGCGAGGGTAAACCGGAAGCGCCGGGACTGGATTTCTCTGCACGAGAAATGCAGCGGCTTCTCTCAGCGCGTCGGGAGGAAGGAGGGGTGACAGCGTCCGCGGGCAGCTGGGCTGGATGTCTTCGCAGAGGACGGCTGCACGGCTCCTCAAGCGTACTGCACCATAGGTCGCGCTGTAGCGGCGATAATGGTAATCAGCAGCTTCACCACCACGGGATAGCAGGCTGCAGCGACAGAGTGCTAGATTTACCAACACAGGGTCTTGCAGGCAGCTGGCATCAGCAACAGGTTCTCGCTCCTTGCTTAAGGCAACGTTGGTAATATTTATACCTGACAGGTGCCGGGTTTGACGCAAGTTTGCTGGACATAAGACGTCAATTAAAGATGTCACTAGGAAGTGATAGTTATCAGTTGCTCATTAGAGTTCCATTACTAATCAAAACATAGCAAGCGGGGATTTCCAGGTTTGCTAAGTTTTTATCTTGTTGAAGAACTCGGAGTGTTATCTAGGAATATCAGATAGTGACTGCTGCTCTGTCATTGCACTAATTGGTCGCAAAGGAAGTAGCAGAGAGTCATGCTGGAATGTGGCTCTGTTCGTGTGAGGCCAGAGATGACTTTACAGAAAATCGCACTTGAACGGTTATGCCAATATAGGGAATAAAGGGATTTATAGCCGAATAGGGGCATAAGGTCACAGTATCGATCAGGAACCTAGATAAGCACGCAACACTGTCTTTCCCTGTGAGGCGTCCACTCCTGGGCACACCCCCAAGGTGGAGGCCAGGCATCCTTAGCGTTGTGGGGGCCGTTGTGGAGATTAAGCAAGCTATTGCCCAGAGTTGCAGACTGGGACTCCATGATTGGAATAGGCACTGAAGCGAGAATTATCCGGTCCGTGGAATTTTGAGCCCAAGACCCGCCGAGGCGGGGAATTGATCCCTGGTTCCGGGCCAGACCTCTGCATCAGGGTCTGCCGCTCTAACCATTGAGTCACACTTCTCCCCGATTGCAGTGTGTGTGGATTCTGGCTATTGTGATTGTGCTATGTGTTGCTTGCTGTATTATATATGACCGTTTATAGTGAATGCCCTTCTGGTATGTTAGCTCACCCTGGAATTACCAAAGAAGTGAGGCCCGGCGTCCGAGGCTGTGCCACCCGCGGTTATGATTTCCCAGTTGCCACACACAATAAAGTTGACTTCTCTGGAAAGGCTCCAACACCAATGTGCGTCCTACTGCACCCTGGGCAGGAACTGGAGAACAGTTTAGCAGGTCTGCAGGTTTGCGCTACCAAGAAAGGAATTGCTCTTTTAAAAAAAAAAAAAATGTGTCCTCATATATGCCACCAGATGTTATATGCTCTAGATGGGTCTCACTGTCACCTTCTGTACTGACATTCCTGAAACCGCCCGGGGTCAGTATATAGCTAACAGAGATGTCCCAGAGGTGGGTTGTTTCCTTATCCAGGTCCCCTGTCTTATGATGGAGTACTTCAGGCTTGGGGAGGACAGGACCGACACAACCTCTGGCATAATCATCGGACCATTTACGTGTTCGACCAGGCCTCCAGTTTTGACCATACATTCTCAGAGCTTCCAGCTCGACCAACCATGTCCATCTTACAGACTTCCATTATACTTTTTAAACAATCTGCAAATCTGGGAGGGGCAGCTGACTTCCATTCTATACATATCTCCCTCCTGGCAATAACCACCACGTAAAAAATAAACTGTGAAAATAAGTTGTTGATATTATACTCACGGGGTAAACCAAAAAATACTAGCCTAGGAGTACAGAAAATAGTTGTAGATAAGACCTCACCCAGGAAGCCAACTATCGCTCTCCAGAATTCCTGAATCTCGGGGCATTCCAAGAATACATGCATGTCATCTGCTGCTGTAAGTTTACAAATGGGGCAGTAGTAGTTATTCTGCGTTATCTTATGCAATTTAGTCGGGGTCCAATACACCTGATAAGCCGTGAACAGATGGTTCCGCCTTAAATTAGCTGTTTTATTAATCTCTGGGATAAAGAGAAAGAATCTGACCAAATTTTACTGAGCTCTTCGGGGTATTCAACTATTGTATTCCCCCAGAGGCTCGTCAGTTTAAGATCTAAATTATTCTTTTTATCTGTAAGCAGTTTATACCAGAATGATACTTCTCTAATCCAGCCCCCCCCCCCCCTACGGATTGCATCCAGAAGTCCAGTATCTTTTTCGCGCTGTAATGTCTGGCTTGACCACCATGCAGATAGTTGATAACATTTAAATCTTGTCAGTAACCCGTTTGTGAGTAACGTCAGGGAGTTTCAGTCCATAAGACCTGAACCCACCAATAAATCCCCCCATTGCAGTACTCCAGCTGTTCTCAGGGGCAGAGAGAGCTGGTCCTGGAGACATGCAGGAGTGCCCGGGGAATCCCAAAGTGGAGTGTAAGTATGGTAATAAGGTATTCCCAATGCCTTCCGAATAAACCCCCAATTCTTAAGTGCTGTCTGCAAGATCTTAAGACAAACTTTCTTAAAGAATTTCTGGTCGCCAAACTTAAATAAAAAAAACTCTTGGCCATTTTGTAAGTCATGTAATAAAGCCTGGAATAAACGGCCCTGTGAAGATGCATCTAGTATGTTAGCAAGTAGCCTGAAGTTTTTAAAATGGAAGGCATGGCAGTAGAGTAATAAGTCTGGTAAAGCCAAACCCCCAATTTTTAAACCCCTCCTCAATTTTTTCCAGGCTAACCTGGGAGATTTACAGGCCCAGATAAAAGAGCCGATCTTACCCTGAAGGTTCGTGATTTCTTTCAGCCGGAAAGATAGAGGGATGGAATTATATAGAAAAGTCAATTTGGGGAGTATGGACATTTTAATGAGATTAACTCGTCCATATATATTTAATGGTAGACTACCCCATCTTGTTAATGTTTTAATAATGTCTTCTACAACAGTCTGCCAACTGATTTTCGGTTTATTCTTTAATTCTTGAGTTAAATAAATTCCTAAATATCGCATTTTTTGTTTCACCCCCTGTATAGGAGTGTTGTTATTCCACCCCATTATCTCTGTCTTTTCCTTGTTAATCTGGTAACCTGGCAGCTTTCCAAATTCCTCTGCTAGGTTAAATAGCCTGGGTATAGCTTCTATATGGTTGGAAGTGTATAAAAGAAGGTCGTCAGCATATAGGACAGTTTTTAGCTCAAAGTTAGCCATCCTAAAGGGTTGAATTACATTATCATCTCTAATACCACAAACAAAAGGCTCCATATAAATGTCAAACAAAAGGGGAGACAGGGGGCAGCCCTGCCGAGTTCCTCAGGATATATCAATCCAATCAGATAGTGCCCCGTTAACCAATACTTTTGCCATTGGGTTATGATACAATGATTTAATACCCTCTATAAAAACTGGGGGGAACCCATACGCAACCATTGTGGCCCAGAGATATTTCCAATTGACCTGATCGAAAGCCTTGGCCGCGTCTATCGCGACCAAGGCTAACCGGAGGCCTTTATCTTCAGCGTAATCTATAGCTCCTATCACTTGAAAGGTTAATTCATTTAGTTGTCTCCCTGGAATAAAGCCCCTTTGATCAGGGTGGATTATAGATTTTATTATCTTCGCAAGTCTGGTCGCTAGAATCCCGGAGTATAACTTCATATCTGTATTCAGAAGTGAGATTGGCCTATAGGATTCTATTTTCTTAAGGTCTTTATTTGGTTTTGCAATAAGCGTTATTGTGGCTTCAGCCCATGTAGGGGGGGTACTGTGACCCTGGGATAGTAAGCAATTGAAGAGTGTGGTAAGGACGGGTGACAGTTGTTCTGTATAGTCTAAATAGACCTCAGCCGGAAGCCCGTCTGAACCTGCAGCTTTGCCCCGCTTCATTTTCTTTAATTGATTTAATACTTCTCCCTCCATGATCTCACTTTCTAAATACCTCTTATCTAGGTCGGAAATTTGGGGTAGATTTTTCTGGGACAGCCAGGTCTCTATCTCTTCTGGCTTTGGGTCTTTGTCTTCAGTGTAGAGACTTTTCGTAAACCTCCTGGCTTCTACTCTAATATCTCCATCTTCCACTATTAAGTCCCCTGTCCCTCTCTGAGTTCAAACTTTGATGTTATTCCTAGTTCTTTCCTCTCTAGATTTCCATGCTAGAAGGGCCCCACATTTTTCACCATATTTAAAGTTCTTTAATTTACTGGTCTCCCATTTTTCTTTTATAATTTTCTCGTCACAAATTTTGAGTTGAAGTTGTAAATCTGAAAGCTCCTTCTCTAATGCCTTGACCCTCTCGGAGTTTGATAAGATGGCACTTTATAGCTCAGAGTCTTTTCTAGTCATTGCCACTAAATCTTCCCACCTTTTGGCTTTTATAGCCTTTCTTTTGTAGGCCATTAGGGAGCTCAAGACCCCTCTCAAGAAGGCCTTATAAGTTTCCCAAACAACCTGAGGGGTGGAGGAGCCTATATTAGTTGCAAAAAATTCGATAGTTTTTTCTCTTACTTCTCTTTTTACCTGATCACTAAGTAACAATGTCCTCTCCAAAGTCCATCCGGTGTTTAAGGGACTCAAGTTTAATAAGAAAACCAGTTCCAAGACTGCGTGGTCTGATATCCCAACAGGTATAAACAAAAGAGAACTAATGTCTGAGAGAAGGTGCTGATCAACTAAGAAGTGGTCAATCCTTGAATAATGTTTATACCTTTTGCTGTAAAATGTGAATCCCCTGGTAGAGCTGTATTTCTTCCTCCATACATCTGAGAGACTGAAGTCTTTCATCATGCCGCCTAAGGTAGAAAGTGATTTGGTGGGAACATGATATTTGGCTTTGGAGGTTCTGTCTAATATCTGATCGAAAACCAGGTTAAAATCACCTCCTAAGATTACTGGGCCCGTTGTCCCTAATAAAGCTGTTGCTAACTTGAGTAGCGGGCCAGGATTATCGTCGGTAGGGCCATAATATACTGCAAACGTGTAGGGGATGTTATGAATAGATATGGCTGCCACGAACCATCTTCCTGTCTGGTCTGTTTCATATATTTTCAGACATATCCCACTATTTGCACAAATTATTATTGTAACCCCCCTAGTTGTTCCCATCTGCCTATAGCATATAATTTCCTGCACACACCTCAATTTCCCAAAAAGTGTGCTACAAGTAATTGCCTCTAAATGAGTTTCCTGAAGCATTATAAGATGCGCTTCTGAGTTCCTTAAAAACTCGCAGATCCGGGACGGCTTCCTTTTTTCCCCCAACCCATTCACGTTCCATGAGAGGGCTTTAAGCTTATGTAGCTTACTCATGACCCGGCTATAATTTTCCGCCCATCTAGAACCTTGTGTAAATTAACTTTTTCCATATATGAGGATTTTTTAACTTTTCCCCCCTCTACGCCCTCCACCCTGTGCTCCAACCCCCCTCCCCCCCAGAGGAACCCCCCCAACATACCAGACGATGACATCGCCTTTGGAACTCCAGGTAGAATGCCTCTGGCTGAATTCAAACTTAAACTAATCTTTAACAGCGAGTGAATTACAGTGCCGTACTATCCCCCCTTATTTTATTTTTTTTCCCTTTAATTGCACCCTTAATTCCTATCAATGCATTGTGTCGCACTATGTTTTAAATCAACTTCTGTATTTTATGCTCACCTTATTCCAACTTATTTCACCTTATAGCCCCCTTTTTTTTTGCACCCAGCTCAAATATAGACATCTCAACTTTCTCTTTCTTCACTTAATTTTCTTGGTTTTCTCTCATCCGAGCTAAAAGATTATCTACCTCTTCAGGCTGTGAAAAACTGTATGTCTTGTTTTTCCACATAATTCTCAATAGAGCGGGGAACCTCATCTGCACATGGGCTCCTAGTGATCTCAACTCTGGCATTCTAGTGCCTAGCTCCCATTGTCGCTGTGCTGTTCTGGCTCCTAAATCTGACCTGATGAGATAGGGGTTTGCCCGATAACGAAGGTCTAATTTTGATAGGCATCTCCCCAAAAAAAGCTCCTTGACACTAAAAGTCTGAAAATTTACCAGTATCTTTCTAGGCGCTTTCCTGTCTGTGTGCCTCTTGAAAGGGTCCCTATGTACTCTTTGAATTTCCGCCTCCAGGTCTATATCGGGGCGGTCCTTTAAGACCCCTTCCCTAAGAAGCCGGCAAACAAATCCCTTGATGTCCTCCAGTTCCTCGCCCTCTGGTATCTTCAAGATTCTCAGATTATTTCTTCGGGCCTGAGTCTCCAATCTCTCAACATCAGTAGCCAAAGATCTATTTTGCGCTCTCAAGGTATCAATATCTTTTGAGTTTCCTCGTACAGATTTACTTAAGGCTACCACTTCCGTTTCCAGTTTGACAGTCCGGCAGATAAGATCGTCTAACTTGGACTCCAAAAGGTCAAATCTGTTGTGTATTGGCTTTTTGATTGCTTTCAGATATCTCAAATTTAGACATCAAGTCCACCCTTAAAGACTGAAAAAGATGTCCCAACCGATCACCATCAAGTTCACTCAATTCTTCCGATCCTCGTCTCGATCTAGGAGTAACAAGCTCTGGATTCTTGTCTTTGTGGTAACCCTGATTTGCGTTCCCTTCTTGAGTGACTGTCAGACCATTTGATAAAAGCTCAGTTGTTACTAAGAGTATCTTGTGAACCTGACACTTTATCACTGGCCTGAATATTATGGGGAGGGACGGGAGGAAGGAGAGGAAAGGAAGTGGAGGAGGAAGAAGAGGGTGAGGAAGGTATGTTGGAACTTGTTTAATGTGGATGTTTTGATCAAACCTGCTGAGGCTCTGAATCTAGAGTCTCTGTAGCCCCATCCTCTTCACTTCTTACCCTTACATTTGGCAGATCTGACTGTCTAGCGTCCTCCAAGTTAGATAGGCTCTCCAAAGGCCCGAAGCGATTTTGTAAAGGCAACATAATATCACTTCCCTCTATCTGTGTGGCGGGGCTTGTTGACTGCTCCATGATTTTGAAATAAGTTTTGAGAGAGGGAGTATTCTTCACCACCTGCTTGTCTGTGTTGGACCCTTTAAGCTTTTTTACAGAGGTCGCCCTTTTGTTTTTCCCTTTGCAGGGGGTTAATGGCATAGGTCTCGCTCTCTTCAAAATCTAAAGCCCCTCCTGCCTTCAGCTCTTGCCGAGATCTCAGCTGATATCTATTTTTCCTTGAAGGGGGAGTAGTTCTTGCTTTAAACAATCTTGTTTTCAAGCTTAAGTTTAAGCCACCTGAAGCAGTTGCCACAGCTGGCTTAATGAGCTCAGTTTGCCTCTGCTTTTGCCTTTGTGCAGTGACCAACTCTAAGGAATTCTCCACTGTTTTTAAGACCCCCCCTTCGCAAATGTTCTTATCAGGGGCCTCTATTGATGCTGGCTCCATAAAACCCTGCTTCAAAATAGACACCAGGGGCTTTTTTAATGTTGACCCCCCTCTACTCCCCACCTTACCGCGGGGGTTAGTTCATCCTGCTCTCCGGGTGAGGCGTGTAGTATTCCCTCGCACACTGGCCCTCTAAAGCAAAGCTGTGTAAGTACGAAGCGGGACTTAACCCATAGACTCCGCCAGCGTTCTCCCGGGCTCCGTTGTGAAAATAGCTCCTCATGCGTCATGCAGGTCTCGAGGTGCACAGGTCCTAGCTCCGCCTGCTACCACTGCCGTTCAAGCCGCCAGTAACCTCACAGAAGAGAGAGGGAGCAGGCTTAGTCTTATCGAGGGCGCTTCTGGGGCAAACATGCATCTGTAGCTTACCTTGACAAGTGGGGACGCTCATCTTCTCGCTACGGCGTTTTGATAATACCAGCCATCGGGAGTCTCCTGGAGCTGCCGCGACCGGCTCTCAGGCCGCCGCCATGTTCCTCTTCGTGGGTGAACCGAAAGGAATTGCTCTTGGCCACTAATGGGTGAGGCTGATCACAGTGGAGCAAGGACACGGCTCCTTAAAGGTGGCCAACTTATAACAGGGTCCACATATGGAGGCACTGTGTAAGGCACATCAAGATATTACTGTTGCTCTACAAAGTCACCAGTATACAAGTTTTGTTCTGACATTGGAGCATTCCCATTACAAGCCTCAAATCCGAATTGTCTTAAGTGTATCCTTCAAAGTCTCTGCCTTGGTATTTGCTTGGCAGATAAAAGATCGTGCCAAGTCACACTAATTAAAAGCCCAGTTTTGCAGCGACCACACAAAGAGGTCAAGTTGATGAATCGACTTGTGGTTATGCCCTCAGGCCCCACCCCAGGAGCAGCCAAACAGTTCGGGGGCAGAAGGGGTGGTAGCTGTTGGGGTAATTCCTATCTTGTTCAAACATTACTAATTACTCTCCACCACAAATGAGATGGGGGCAGTCACAAGGGGTGCAGGCAGGGGAATGCAGCGCTACCATGCAGCCCGTCAAAGGTGTCTCCCTGAGCGAGACAAGGCCAGCCACATTATTTAAAGATGTGTCCTGATTACATACTCTAGTCGACTGGACACAGTTTACTCTACAGGAGAGTGGCTGCTAAAGGGGCGTGCCAAGCGTTTTAATGACAATTCTGATAATATTATCATGACGCTGTCATCCTGCGGTGTTGAGGAATATAGGGTTGGGCTCCAGGTGAACAGACCAGCTGTCTAAAGCTAGTCGGTGAGAAACAGGGCTCCTTGGCAAGCATCTAGTGATAAAGATGATTTCTGCACATTGCTTATTTGTGCTGATTGGAACACTGGCCCTTATACTGCATTTCCAAAGCGAAGATGCTGTTTGTATGGCACTGCGAGGGCACCTGTACTGCACTCTGCACCTGTGATGTAGATGCTCATAGGAGCAAGGCAATGACTGCGAGGCATTTAGTAACCAGCGTTGCAGGATCTCACGGTCAGAGAGGCCTGTTTCAGCCTCAGCACTGCTGGGCGTGCATGTGTAGATAGAATGTTGCGCTATTTAGTGGTAACAGTTGAGCTGTTCAGAGCACAGGTATCTGCGGTAAATATGTTGGTTACGAAGAGCGCTGCAGTCAAAAGATTTAAGGGTGGTTCGAACGAACACTAGACCATCAAAAACAAGAATACAAAAGAAATGCACTGCACACATGTCCTGGTTTGATTGTTACACGCCACTCATTTGTGATGCAAAACATAGGTAGGCTGTGATTTGGGCAGAATCACACAATTTGTGCTCACTTGCTGAGGCTGGGAATAGAACATTGTGCACCCAGGAGTGAATGCAGTTATTGGCGGGCCCTGCTGCCACTGTTGTAGACCAGCCCTTGGTCTTTTTGTAATGTGCCCTGTATTATCAACGCCGCGCGGCCGTCATAGTGAAAGTGATCGCAATCGGTGGCTGTAAGGGTGCCCGCGAGCGATGCACCGAATGAGCCATGACGAGAGAGGAAAGCCAGATGGCGCCTCAGCTCGTAACTGTGCGCGTAACCGCACGCTCGAGGCCACACAAAAAGCTGTGGTCTGCTTTTTAAAGCCCACTCACTAAATGTCTCGTTAGGGCAGTGCATGCGCTGGCTCAGATGAGACCTAACCAGTGGCTGTGAGGCATAGGGAGCTTTCTGCCTCTGTCTAGGGCCACAGTGAGCTTTCCATACCTTGAACTACCATGCCACGATTGGCAGTGCAGGGTAGGGAAAATGTGTGATGGTTGCCTCGCCCCCTTATGCCACCCTACACTTCTTTGAATTAACACCTCTGTGGACATCTGGTTAGATGTTTTTTGCCGTCAAGGCCAGGGGAAGATTCGCTGGCATAAACACACAGTGCTTCCTCAGACACTATATAAAGCAGCAGAGCCACAAGTTCGATGGGGCAGTAGCACCGTCGATATACAGTGGAACCCCATCTCTGCTAAACTCTAAAGGAATCTCTCATTCATTGCAAACGTGAAATTGTCAGCCTAAGTCGGCCTCCCTTAGAGGCACCTTTTGGCCATCACTTTACGTAATTGAGAAGGCCATGGTGCAGTTGTTCCATTTACTTACAATTTAAACCTTCCTTGAAGAGATAAGTCTGCATTTCCTTCAAGATGCTGAGGATATTCTAGATTGACATCAGAATTATATTCCTATATGCATAGCAGTGAAGGCTTCTTTTGTAAATATCTCTGTCCTGCACAATTATTTTCTATACTACGTAGGCCACCTGAAATCATGAACTTGCTCACAAGGTTCCATTTCCAACACAGACTTGAAAGTGATGCAGCAGAGCTTGATGATGGTGAGGGTGGACCGTGGGAGACAGTATTGTTCCCTGAATGTGGGATATGATTTATTTGTAATTCCTTATTATCTCAAGGATGCTAGCTGCTGCAGCACTTGTCGGATAAGCCTTGGTCTCGGGCATTACAATTGGCGAAGGACGTATCTCATAACCCTAGATTTCGCTTCAAACAATTTAATTATGTGCACCGTGCCTACTCTACCTCTCGCCCGATTCTACCACATCGTGTGGGATTTCCCAACACTATGCCAGGTATGGCTAGAGGCAGGGCTTTAAGTGGAATGAAAAAACTGGGGGGGTCTCTCAAGGGGGCGTGGCCAATGTAATTAAGGGCATGGCTTAAAAACACATAAGCTAAAAGTTTGTGCTTAGCATAGCGTGCCGCTGACTGATATTTTGTTGTTTCTGTCAATGCATCTAGATATATGATACAACACGTAACATCATACTTACAAGTCAGGACAATTGGCTTTGTCAATGGTTTTTTTTTTTTTTTTTTTTTGTGTCCTCATTAGCCAAAAAGTCGATCCAACTATGCTCTTATCCTCTCAACCACGAGGACCGACCCCCCTTTGGCGACCCGGAGCCCAAAACTGGGTTCCAGGTACCCCGAGGGTCTTCCTCCACGTCGCCAACAGAGCTTGGACAGACTTACTCCCTTCGGACCAGTTCGGCCAGTTGTCCTGTAGTTGTTCGATACCACCTTTTAGGACAGAGAGATTTTTAGGCCTAATCATCGGACCCGGGGAGAAAAAAAAAAAAAAAACCCGGGTTATTAACTATCTCTCCTCCAATTGATCAAAAGGTCCCAAAATTTAAGTGACCGAGAGCTGCAAGTTCTCGATAAATCCAGCTTTGATGTTGCATAAAGTGAAGACAGCCACTCTGCATGAGTTGGGGGATGTATATTAACCCAATTCTTACAGATTTCTCTTCTTGCCAATAAAATGGCATAAAACAAAAAATCTCTCTCTGGTCCCCTAATATTGTGGTTTAATCCGAAGATAATTAAAGACCATGAGCACGGGATAGTGATACCAAGGATAGATTCGAGTGTTGTTTTGATTTCATCCCAAAAAGTGGCAATGTTCGGACACTCCCAAAACATATGGAGGTCCGAGGCTGCCGGTAAAGAACATTTGCTGCAGCATTTTCCTGTTTGAAATTTCGACAGCCTTTTAGGAGAATAGTACGCTCTGTGGAGTGTAAAGAAATGGTTGCGCCTCAACCATGCTGGCTTGATGATTTTGTAAAGGAGGGTGAAAGATTCCTCCCAAATGGCCTCTCTGTCTGGTTCTCCCTCTGCGCCCCATACTTTTTCCGGGAGGTTAGAATCTCTCTCTCCATCCTCTATAATGTGCCAATAGAAGAGTGCAACTTCCTTTTTTCCCGCAGGTCTCTCAACTAAGATATTTTCTAAAGGACTCTCCTCTCCCAACATTCCTTTTTTCCTAATTTGAGTCCGAATCCAGCTTCCGATTTGTAGATATACTATCCAGGAGAGTGGTGATGTTACTTTTAGCTTGAAGATATCCCAGTCTATGATTGATCTTTCCGTCAACATATCTCCCCACTTTGTAATTCCTGCATCTTGCAGAACTTTTTTTAACTGTATTGACCTCTTGTGATGCCAGTCCAGGTAGATCCCAAATTGGTGCATGCTCAGATAAGTATCCTATCCCGGCCTTAGATTTTATTTGAGACCACTCTTTCAAGCTACTCAGTAATGTCTTTAACCTAATTTTTTTGAAAAACTTCTGGTGGCCGAACTTGAAGAGAAAGCCGTTCTCTGGGAGGCCCGAACCCAGTAGCATTGCCTTGTACATCAGCCCATTTGCGTTTTCCCAGGGGCGCTTAAGTAGCATCCTAGAATGGGTCAGATGAAATGCCCAAGCATAATATTTGAGGTCTGGCAATGCAAGCCCTCCTTTTTCTCTTCTCAATTTTTTCCAAGCTACTCTGCTGTATTTATAACCCCAAATGAAAGAATTAATATTCTGCTGACATTTTCCAAGCTGTTTGGTGTCAAAAGCTAACGGAATGGAATTAAAGATAAAAGTGAATTTCGGGAGAATACTCATTTTTACCAAGCTAGTTCTCCCATAGATGTTAAGTGGGAGGAAGGACCAAGCTTTCATCAAAATTTGGGATTCTCGAGAAATACGAGCTAAGTTGTTTTGCGCCAAATGCTCTGGATCTTTAGTTATTGTAATTCCCAGGTACCTCATGGATGATTTTATCGGAAGTTGAAGATTTTGAATATTCCAAACCATAATTTCGGTTTTTCCTGCGTTAATTTCATAACCCGAGAATTTCCCAAAAGTCTCCGCCTTCTTTATAATTACGGGGAATGCCAGTGTAGGATTCGTTGTATAGATGAGTATGTCATCAGCATAGAGGCTAATCTTCTTTTCCCAACCCGAGAAAATAAAATGTGGAATATTAGTGTCTTCTCTAATGGATTGTGCAAACGGTTCAACATATAGATTAAAGAGGAGAGGGGATAGTGGGCAGCCTTGCCTTGTTCCTCGGCTGATTTTAAAAAGGGTGGTTCTTGTGCCATTTATTAATAGGGATGCTCTAGGGTTGTTATATAATAGGCCTATGGTCCTACAGAATTTGGGTCCCAAACGGAATTTATTCATTATTAAATTTAGGTATTCCCAATTTACCCTATCGAACGCTTTAGTGGCGTCGAGGGTCATGATGGCAAGGGGTAGTCCGAAAGTTGAGGCAATATCAGTGGCACCCACCAAATCGTAGGTTAGATCAGCCAATTGCCGGCCTCTAATAAACCCCTTTTGATCCAAGTGGATAATCGACCCAATCTCGCTTCCCAATCTCGCAGCCAAAATTGAGGTAAAAATCTTGTAATCATTATTAAGAAGCGAGATTGGGCGATAAGATCCGCATTCGGCTGGGTCTTTGCCTACTTTTAATATTAAGGCTATATTTGCCTCCCCCCAGGAGCTTGGGGGTGCTAGCCCTCTTGTCATTATATCATTAAAAAGATTCGTAAGGACCGGGGTAAGCGTAGAATTGAGCATCCTGTATAATTCTCCAGGGAGACCATCTGGTCCCGCGGCTTTGCCCTGTGATAATTGCTTAATGGTATTAGTAACTTCTAATTCCGTTATATCCTTTTCTATATATTCTGTTTGGGTGCCCTCCAAATCTGGGAGAGTTATATTATTCAGCCATTCATTCCTATCATCTACATTAACGTTCAATTCCTCCGTATATATATTCTGGAAAAACTCACTGAAGGCTTCCCCTATGGCCGAGTCTGTAGACCTGCTATTAACTTCACCAGCAACCCTCACCTCTTTAATGAAATTTCTGGATTGCTCAGATTTAATTTTCCAGGCCAACAACTTCCCTGCAGATTCACCATATTCAAAGTGAGCAAGTTTGCTTGCCTGCCATCTTTTATTTAACCTCTCCTGTAGTAAAATGTCTAGCTTGGTTTTTAATTCTGTTTTTTCCTTTTGATTGTCTGAAGGGAACTGGTCTAATGATTCTAAATGACTCAACTCTTGCTCAATATGTCGAATTCCCTCTTCATATTTCTTTCTCCTGAATGAGGCCCTTCCTGTAATGCAGCCCCTAATGAAGGCCTTCCAAGCCTCCCATACTATGACCAGAGAAGTAGAGCCTAAATTTTCCTTAAAAAAGGAGACTGTTTCTTGTGTCAAATAGTCTTTCTCCTCTTCCTCCAGTAAAATTGTTCGGTCAAATGACCAAGAATGGTGAGTATAGTTCTGGTCCACTTTTACAGAGAAAAGGATAGCAGAATGATCTGACAGGTGTAGAGGGAGGTAAGTTATATTTTTGACCCAGTCCTTAATGGAGCGACTAAATAAAGCGTAATCAATTCGTGATTTGTGTCTGTATTTATGATTATGGTAAGAAACACCCATGGCATTGCCAGACCTTTGTCTCCATAAATCTATTAGGCCAAGATTCGACATGCATCTTAATAGTGTGTCCCTCATATTACTATGAACAACAGCTCTGGAGGTAGGGGATTTATCTAACTTTGGGTCTAGGACGAGGTTGAAATCTCCCACCCACACTATCGGATCTGAGCAGGTAATCAGATGGTTCTGCAAAGTGTTTAAGTAAGAAGGATCGTCCTGGTTAGGGCCATAATAGCTTATAATATTAATATCCTTTGAATGTAGTTGAACCTTGACTATCAACCATCTACTGCTCGCATCTATTTCCCAACTCGTAATCTGGGCCCTTACTGCTTTTTTAAAAATAATAGCTGTGCCTCGAATGCTTGTGTTATGGTCCGTAGTTATGAATTTATCCACCCATTTGAGCTTTTTAAGTATATCTGTAATTTCCTGTTTATTCAAGTGTGTTTCCTGAATCGCAATGATCTGCGCGGGTGAATCCCTTAGATATTGTAAGATTCTATTTCTTCTAGCCCTAACACGCAGACCATTTACGTTCCAGGACATGAATTTAATGTCTACCATTGATATTTAACGGGGTTTCCCGTCCCCTCCTCTGATCTAAAAGAAAGTGCTTATAGTTAATTGTATCTTTAACTATTTCGTCCAAACAGCTGCTTTGGAACATCCATGGATCTATATTCTTCATGATTATTGAATTTGGTTCATGAGGACTTTTACATTTTGCTTTTCCCACCCCCCCTCCCCTGGAAACCCCCCCCAACTTACTCTGGCTTGATGTATTGCCAGCTTGTCGTCTCTGACGTTTTCCTGTTCCATGCCCTGATATCTATCCTGTTGGTCGCTAAGATCAAGATATAGGCAGTGGTGGCTCATAAAGCCCTATTTTAAATCCTTTTAATCCTGAGGTTCAATATCCACCTCCGAGTGTAAATACTTTGTGTAGCCCCTTTTATTTATATGTAGTTTATCTCTCTCTCCCATTTTTTTTTTCCTCCTTTTTTCATTACTTTTCTTTTTTTCCCCCTTTTCCTCTCCCTTTTTCCCTTTTTTTTTTTTTTTCCTCCTTCCTTTGCTCTTTCCCTTAGTGAGTTTTATTCTTTTCTTATATTTTTTTCTCTTTTTTCCTTTCTTCTTTTTTCTCCCTTCTTCCCTTCTCATCTCTCTTTTTTTTTTTTCTTTTTCCTTTTTCCCCCACTTATCTATTATGTTTTATATATTTTTCACGGGGCTTCCTCTTTTTTTTTTTCTTTTTTTTTTTGATCTTTTTCTTGCACTAATTACCTATATTCTATTTATATTTATTTAATTGTTTATTTATTTTCAAAAATTTCTTCTTTTACTCTTGCTCCGGAGGGTTTACGTGTTCACTAATAGTAACGAGTAACTCATCAGCTTCAAAGGGAGATTTAACATTATACATTTTGTTATTGTACATTACCCTCAAGAAGGCAGGGAATCTCATTTGCACAGTAGCTCCTAGACTTCTGAATTTTTCCATCCGTTGGCCTAATTCCCACTGTCTATCCAGTGTAGTTTTGGACAAATCCGATCTCACCTCAAAAGAGAAGTCTAGAGATTTTAAAGTCTTGGCTTTAAGGGCTGAGGTCAAAATCTTCTCTTTTAGAGAATATGTCAAAAAATTCACCAGGATCTTCCTTGGTTTATCTCTACCTGGTTTAAGACGGAATGGATCCCTATGTACCCTTTGAATGTCTCTTTCTATCTCGGACAGAGATTCTTCCATGTTTAGAGAGTCCTTTAATATGGTTGCAACAAAGTTCTTTAAGTCCCCACCTTCTTTCCCCTCCGGGATTTTTAGGAGCCTTAAGTTATTTCGTCTCGAAAAATTTTCCAGTGTCTCAACCCTCTCTTTCACTGCATTGCCTTCTCGTCTTAATGTCTGAATCTTACCGTCGGCAGCCTCTAGTTTTGCCTTAAGTTCTTCAACAACACTCTCAAGACCTCCTGTTCTTAGTGAGAGCCCGTCCACCTTAGACTCTAAATTTTCACACATAGTGCGGATCTCTGATTGAGTGAGTCTAGATTCCTCAAAACATCGCTTTGATTCCTCAAATCCGTTCCTAATCTCTTTCCTCATGCTGAGGAGTATAGCTTGAATGGTATCCTCGCTGCCATTATCTTCCCCATTATCTTTGCAGCCTAGGCTACACTGATCCAAGTCTTTCATATTACTTCCCACTGCTTCAATGAGGTCTTGCTGTCCCAGAGGGGCAGTTACGTCAGCAGCTCGGGCTACTGGTTCCCCCATTTCTAAGGCTCCGACTGGCTGTCCTTCCGCTTCTAGTTCTCCTTCCTTCTCAGCCTGACCTCCCAAATTATTTAATGTAGCTGTAGGAGTTATAAGTCCAGCCTCCCCCACTATCGTAGATGACGTAGATACAGTTTGTACACGAGGATGTGCCTCTTGATTTATGTTTAAGACCTGGGGAAGGACCTTAAAATAAGACTTCAATGAAGAAGTAATTCGAGGGGTAATTTTAGCTTTTGTTTTGAAGCTCCCCTTATTCAACCTAGTCTTATGTGGCAGCTCCTTTGGAGCAGTATAGCGCAATTGGCTTTCCTTACCCCTCCTTGCTGACCTTAGGGCAGGAGATTGACATGTATCAGTTGTAGTCTTGTGGTTCGATTCGGTCTCAGACTCAGACTCAGACCCGAGCTCTACGTGGGGCTGCTCTCTCGGGCTTTCTTCGGTATCCTGTGGTTGGGCTGTATTACTGGAGCCTTTAGCGGCAACTAATTCTTTGCCTTTATTGCTGCCTTTTCCCTTCCCCTTAGCCTTCCGCTTCCCCAGGGTTCTAGCTATAGTTATATAAGAGGTCTCACTTGATATCTGTCTAAGATTTAGTTGTGTGTTAGATTTGGAGGTTTTAGGTGCGAAATCTGTAAATTGTGAAGAGTAATATCCCTGTGTGTCTGTGTCTATGGGGTCCTGGCTATCAAAAGGCTGTAGCTTACGTCTCAACGGAGACAGCGCCCTCCCTCTCTGCTGGTCCCCCTTACCGCATTGAGTAGTTGTTGCCACTTTTTTTTCTGCTGTGGTGTACAACGCTGCCCTTCTACTTCTTCGGAGCTCCACAGCTGCGTCACCCCAGCGGTAAGGTGCAGGGGAGAAAAACACCTCCCAGTACATTAGTAACCCTATCCCCTGACCAGCTAGCACACCGTTTGCCACACCCAATTATCCGAGCAGCCCCAGGAGAGACGCGTCTTTACTTAGACTCGCGTCTGTAACGCCACACTGTTGGCTTTCCCCATGCACGGCCACCTTTGCCTGCACCGTTAAAGCTACTCCCTGATCTCATTCAAAGTGGAGTAAGAGCTGCCATTCGATGCAGTCGGAAACGGACCCTGAAATTCGTCCTTTAAATTAAGCAATTTTCTTCTGGACCCCCCTTAAAGACCTCCTTGACGTATACTTACGTGCACCATCGTTGCAATCTGATGAGAAGGACCATCCCCCCCTTTTTGAGGTTTTCCACCTCGATATTCTGAGGCTTTTTCATTCAGGCATGTTTTATTAAAAAAGTCCTGATGATGATCCCATGTATCTAGTTGAGCACTAGGGATCGAAACGTCGACACCTATGAGTGGTTTACACTTATAATATTGGTAAATGTGATTGTGTATACTTCACTCCAGGCGATACTGTTATTAATTTTTGATCTGCTCACAGTACCCTGTCGTTGCTCTCTTCCTTTGCCTGAAAGACACCCCTTTCACCCTAATTCTATCCTTCTTTTCCCTTTCTTTTGTGTACGGCACAGGCTTGTGTCAAGCTATTTCGTGTATATTGTAAGATTGGACATTGTCTCCAGAAAATAAACTCCTTTCCCGGCTGGGTTTGGAAATCTTAATTCGTATAGTTTTCCATTGTGTTCCTATACTGTATTGTGTTGATTCTTAAATAAGCTAAGGACCTTTGTTCTCTAAAACACCCAATTATAGCACCGTGTATACAGGCCAGCCTGACCATGGGCTAACTCACGTTATCTCAACCTGCAGATTTATATCTCAGTCTCAGTGATATTAGTAAGTTTTCCAATTCCAATTTCAATTCGAATTTAAATGAAGCAACAAGTCTCTTGCTCTGTGCCTGAGTTTCTCACTCGCCCCTTTTTTTTTTTTTTGGTAGAATGCCCGAGTAAACTCCAGCTCTGTTGAATCACAGCGCTCTCAGCCCTCTCACGCTTTCTCAGCCGGCAGAAAATCTCCTCGAGCCTGGAGCCTGAAGCCTGAAACCCCGCCTGCCTTCTCACTCCCCTGCTACTGCAGTGTCGCTGCGGTCCCTTAGTTTGAGACTCAGGCTTGTCTCATCTAGAAATGCCTCGCTTCACCTCCCGCTATCCTGCCTCGTTACTCCACGGCACGCTGCGGCTGGACGCTGCTCTCACCCTCTATTATCGGCGGAGTCTCAGGGGCTCTCTCTCCCGTTCCTCCGTTCCCGCTCACCCGTCGCCTTGATTCCTTAAGACCGGTACCTTCAAAAACGTTACAGCTGAACGCCGTAGGAATCCGCCTGCTCTCCTTCTCCCCCTCGCTTGACAGCCGTTGTCTCCGAACAGCTCCCAGGCTCTCAGGTAACACAGCGCACAGGTAACACAGCGCGCTACAGCACGCTACGGCTGTAACGCGGCTCTCACCCTCGCTTAGCCGCCGGTTCTCTGAGTTTCTTTCACAGTTATGATTCTCCAAATGCTCCCCAGGTGTCCCGCTGTCCACTGCTTCTCACACGGACCTCAAGCTGATACTGCAAACACGCGCGTCAGGACATATCCCCAGGAGCACCGCCAGAGACGTGCGCACCGCTCTAACTAGCGGCCCCCATGTTTCCCCTTTGTCAACGGTTGTTAGTTGCATAAGATAAATAAACAGCAACTGTGGCTTGTATATAATATTGAAAACGCTTCCACATAAAGCCCAGGTGACACCACCATAATGTTGCTGCTCCTGAGCTCAGAAAAAAGAAACGAAATCCATAGAGAAAATGGCTCTCTTCAAAGGATTTTCCTTCCCCTACAACGCTAAAAAAAACAGACCTCCTGTGCCAGGGCACAAAACAGAGCCCGATAGAGACCCGTTTTGAGGCCTCCTTAAAAAAACTGCCGGTGCTCAGACCCCGCCCACTTAAAGCCCTGGCTAGAGGTCACTGTTATGGTGGCTGAATTAGCAGAACACATTCTTGAACCCACACCTGAATCCTGTCTTTTGGGCCTAAGCACCGAGAGAATGGCGATAGACGACATCAGAAGTTCATTGTCACAAGTACATTGACCTCGTGCTTGTTCTATTTAAGTGTCAGCAATGATGTGGAAGGCCCCCAGTCCTCCCGATCTCCAGCACTGCCTGTCTACACTACTAACATGGGACAAACCAGAGGTCAACACCCTTGGGCTCTTCCAGATGCTGGGACACGCACACACGGGGGGTGAGGGGGAGAGGAGCTTGGAAACTTTTTTACTTCACGTTGAAGCTAAAAATGTTGCGCCTCCACCATGATATACACACCAACACTCTCATTCACAAGACTGTCAATGGACCTATTGTTACGAGGGGTTCTGGCGCACCATGACATCTGCATCCGACACACCAATTCCCACACACGCTTTGTTAGTGCTGCCACAGGTCCTGTGCCCCAGTGCTACTGCTACAGCGGGGTCCAAAAATAAATTCTAACTCAACATCACCATTTACCTTAAATGATCCAAACATACATCCATTCATTTGTGGGGCCCATAACACTGCACACTATCTTTGTTCTTTTAATTCAACTACAGGGTTTGGTGAAACAAAAAGGAGTCATGCTGTAACATTGGCGGAGTGTCTAAACCTATTTGACTATTTATTATTTACACCTATAGTTTTAAACGATTTATCATGGTTTTCATCAAACAGTAATTTTATTCAGACACACCACCATAGTGGCAATGTGTCTGCTAGAAAGAAAAATAGGTGTAGGAAAAATTACAAGACCAGCTTTTAACTTTCCATTTTCTTAATTTTTATTAATAGCAAAATTTTAGTATGTCTGACATTTAGGAATTAATTAATTCTTTATTCAGTAAAAATCTTAGACTTTATTTCAAAAGGATCATTTTATTTAAAAGCTTGGAAAAATAGACATTTTCTTCAGAATTGCGTAGAGTTTAGCAAAGAACAGATAGTTCCAAACTCATTCTCTCCTAACATCCCTAACTAAAACCCTCATCTTATCCTTCAGTCCTGCCAAGAAAACAAGAAATAAATCAAAGAGTTCTTACATCCAGGATTCGATCTGCAATCCAACAGCACTTCGAGAGGAAATCAAAAGGAGCCATGCTTCAAAGCAAAATCAGGGGTTTTTATACAATAATTTTCCTAACTAAATCTATCTAAAAAGTATCTAACAACACCAACTCATTTTTTGGTTGGACAGATTTGAGGTAGATGAGTATTTCCTCTTCATTACAGCATCATATTCACAGTGAATCAGCAGTTTCACAAAGATGTATTGTTTAGGACAGTCTTTGGCCTAGTCACTTTCTTGACTTGTAACTTTAGGTTTCGTTCCCACGTTCAGAACATTCGAATGTCCATGTTTTGGCAACCACCCTGGCTTTCAGGGCAAGGTAGCCTTGAACCTCCCATCCGAGCACAGGCAGTTCACTCTCACTTGCAGGCTTTTGGGCGCGCATGCGCAGTCCAACACTTGCTCACAGTTTACCCGAGCAGCCATATTTTTCTTAGGCCTCAAAGGCCACTTTTTGGAACTATCATAGAAACAAACACAAATTCATGTTAAATATGGAACTAAAGCCCTTCTGTTTACCTCCCACCATACTAATGTGTAGTATCCTGGGTTGCTATTATTTATGCTGTGCCAGTGGAACCCTGCCTGAGTGATGCAAGATGGAATGTTGGGAGTGGGAACTCACAGTTGGAGAAGGGCTGAGCGCCTAGCTGGTTGCTACTGGTCGGGCTAATTTCTACTGTACTACTATGCTGTAACCAACCTGAATAAATCTTCATGAAATACTACTACCAGCGTGGACTTGGTTACTACATAAAGTTTCCCCATTAAATATTACCTAGCAGGTAAGCCACATAAATGCATTTTATACTTACATATCCGGTGACTTTCTGACACAAAAACGTGTACAATAAGCACATTTTAGCTGTGTTTATTTATATTTAAGCTATGCATTAGTTCATATCACAGTAACAATACATATTAGTTAATTATACTGCTTCATGCAGGCAGAATTAGTATTCCCGCGTGTATAAATGTATGCAACTTATACTATGGTTGATTAATTTTCCACAACACACTATTAATAAATATTAACGTTATGGAACATTGATTTCACAAGGGGTGCACAACATTTTGTTTTGCCACCTTGCTCCATCACTCCAAGCACATGCCACTATTGCCTACATAGTCGCCCTCCTTGGCGCCACCTGTTCACACATCCCGTCCTTGCGTCATCTTTGCCGAACGACCCACACTGGTGGCAGATCCAGCCCATGCTGCACATTCTGACATACTCATACCCTGAGCAGACTTCATTGTTTCAATAGTTTCAAATAAGTGTGTATGTGCTTTTCCACATTGATTTATGAGCTTTTGAGTGACAACGGCTATAATGACATATTAAGCTGGTATCTTGTACACAACTTGCTGGGATACACTGCTATGCTTATAAGTATACCTGTTGCTGTTACAATATCATGACTACAAAACTTACTATAACACATTTAAAAAAAATATGTTTGCTGCTGCAAGTAGGATACTTCTCAATGGACTCGAGTGAGAATCTGAGATGCTCATGAGAAGGATGGTGCCTGCTTCCATTTGGCTGTATTTAAGCAGGGATAAAGAATGACATGTTATATGCATGTTCCCTGTGTTGTGTGCCTTGAAGTAGAGGGTGGTGCCAATGTGGAAGCCAAGCTAAAGCTGAAAATCAGAGGATATCCTGTTCGCCCATTCATCAGTTCGCCTGCCTCATTTAGAGGTGAAAGAATGGATTAATTATATGGTGGTGCAGCATCAGTTGAACTTCTGGTGGAAACCCCCTTGCTGTCACATATACTCCTGTTTCAGACAGATCTTTTGATGCTGTTTTTCCTGTTTGTGACTTCTGGGAGAGCAATCATGAACAAAAAAAAGCAACAGCGTCTCACCTGCGCTTTGAGAAAGTTCCTAGTCCATCATGGTGAATGTTTCTCAGAAAAAAAAATACTTTAACAGCTCATTTAAAAAAATGGAAATGCTATTCCAGGACAGAAGGAATTGCTTTTTTGCTGAAAGTGCAGCTACCTTGCCTATGTGCACCTTTAGCAAAACGAAGGGAAACAACAAAAGAGATCAACTAAAAAGCTAGAAGAAAAACTCTAATGCCACTCAGAGGCCACGCCCCCCGCTAGTGTCATAAAAGGCGCGCTGAACAACAAGCGCGCTGACATACTCTGATCAACTCCTGAGACACAGCCGGGAGCAGCCTGCTAGATCGTATTATTTGTGCTTTTTAAAACTCGAAAATTGAAATTTTAATCTGATGCTGCACTTACTTTGTATCACTACTGCTGTGTGAAGGCACTTCTCTTTGCGCAAAAACGAGCGCTGGAAAGGGCGAAATCGCCGAGCTTTCCAACGCCATTCCCCACGCCCTCATCGGGACACGCCCACTCAGAGGCCACGCCCCCCGCTAGTGTCATAAAAGGCGCTCTGAACAACAAGCGCGCTGACATACTCTGATCAACTCCTAAGGCACAGCCGGGAGCAGCCTGCTAGATCGTATTATTTGTGCTTTTTAAAACTCGAAAATTGAAATTTTAATCTGATGCTGCACTTACTTTGTATCACTACTGCTGTGTGAAGGCACTTCTCTTTGCGCAAAAACGAGAGCTGGAAAGGGCGAAATCGCCGAGCTTTCCAACGCCATTCCCCACGCCCTCATCGGGACACGCCCACTCAGAGGCCACGCCCCCTCATCGTCCTTCCACCATAAAAATGTGTATGGACCGGAAGCACAGCGGACGAGCGCAGCGGGCGCGACGATTGCGCGCCGAAGGCGTGCATAAGGCAAGCTCGTCTGCGCTCGCCCGCGATCAGGACGCGACCGGGGCCGGTCCTCCTGCCCGACCCACCAGCCACAACATCGCTCCATATAGCCAGACCGATCTGCTGTCTCTTAGACCCCCCGCTGCAGGACCCACTCTTGCTCTCTCCTGGACGCCCAAAGCCGAGACTTTGTCTGCACAATTTGTCATTTTTCTTTCTTTGCCATCCGCTGGCTTAACATCCCGCCCAATCCACGCCCCCACCTCAGCTTCTATTTCTAGCGCTCACCCCCCGTTGACTCTAAGATCTGCACTTATTAACTGCAGATCTTTGACCAAACATGCCTTTGACATCTGGCAGTCCCTCCGAGATAACAAGTGGGATCTGCTTTTCCTAACAGAAACATGGCTCAATGACACTACGAACCCCGCCATTTCCCTTGCCTTACCAGAGGGTTACAGTATTAGCTGTGCCAATAGATCTAATGGCAAACCGGGAGGTGGTATTGCCCTAATCCATAAATCCACCTACACAGCTACCTTCCCCCCATTTGACCACATCGACTGTATAGAAGGTCTACCTTTTAGCATCCAAACCTCACCATCCTCCTCCTGTTCGGGAATACTCATTTATCGTCCCCCTCATTCCAACCTTTCGCACCTACCGGTTTTGACGGACTATATCATCCAGCTCAGTACACGATACTCCAACTTTACCGCATTAGGAGACTTCAACCTCCATGTCGACAATGATTCATGCCCGCACAGTAGTCAATTTATCTCCATGCTAGCGGCCTGTAACCTAGTCCAATTAATAACCTTACCCACGCATAATGCGGGTCACACACTGGACTTAATCTGCTCCAATCTCTCTTCTATCCGGGTGGCCCCCCCCACCCCGGTTACCTGGTCCGACCATTTCTTTATCTAATTTGAGATTGATATTACCCGCCCCTGCAGATCTCTTATCACGCCTAAATCTTCAGGAAGAAAGTGGAGCCGCATCACTTTCGATGCGCTCCAGAAACATCTCAACAACTCCCAACCCTGCCAGTCAACTGACCCGACCAAGCTATTAACAACCTAGATACATGGATCAGTCAGGCCTTAGATGCCCTGGCCCCCATAAAACCCGTGAAATCTTACAGGACGGCACCTTCAGCCCCCTGGTACTCCAATGAACTTCGGCAGAAAAAGACCTTCTGTAAATCTCTTGAACGCCGCTGGAGACAGAACTACTCTCCGGACAGTAAAGCCATCTATAAACTGCCCTCAAAGACTATCGGAGAAGGATAGAGGAGCACAAACGGGACTTCCTGGCCTCTAGAATAAAACTTGCCAGCAATGGAGCCAGGGAGATCTTCAACATTGTAAGATCCTTCACAGACCCCGCCGCGTTGACTAGATCTCAGCCCGCCTCACAGGCACTGTGCAACAAGCTTTCTCAATTTTTTGAGGACAAAATTGAGAACATCTAAACATCCTTTCCCCCTTCTAATACAGAAGGAGACGACGAGCGATCCACTCCTCTCACACCATCGCCACTCTCCCTGACTGAATTTGCGGTAATATCGGAAGCAGATTCTATGACTGAGCTCCTTAAATGTAAATCCGGCTCCCCTAACGACCCTTGGCCAGCCAAGGAATACAAAAAACTGGCACCCCTACTTAACCCCTATTTAAATCACATCTGGAATTATTCACTCCGTACAGGATGCTTCCCTACCAAATGGAAGCATGCCTCCCTAGTCCCCATTCTGAAGAAACCCAACTTGGACCCAGACCTCCCCAGCAATTACAGGCCCATTTCCCTCCTACCTGCCCCAGCCAAGATCTTGGAAAAGCTGGTTCATTCCCAATTGGCTAGTTTCAGCGAATCCAATGGGCTCCTCCATCCCTCCCTGCATGGCTTCAGGTCGGGCCACAGCACGGAGTCGGCCCTCATTGAAATGGCCGACTCTGTGAGATGGACGCTTGACCGAGGGTCGAGGGCGGTGTTAGTGCTGCTGGATCTTTCAGCAGCATTTGACACCGTCTCTCATAAGATCTTGCTGAGAAGGCTGGAGGACTTAGGGCTAGGCGGCTCTGTTCTAAAGTGGTTGTCATCTTACCTGTCCAATCGCACCCAACAAGTTTTCACCCCTCCCTTCACTTCCTCTGCCAGGCCACTTAAATGGGGAGTCCCACAGGGCTCTTCCCTTAGCCCGCTTTTGTTTAACGTTTATTTCACCCCTTTGGCTAAGCTGATCTCCCAGACTGGGATCAAATCCACATCTTACGCTGATGACATCCAGCTACTTTTCACGTTCGATACCCCCTCTGCATCTGCTTTCGACCCGCTGAAATCCTGCCTAAGAGACATTTCCAACTGGATGGATGCTAATTCCCTCCGTCTCAACGCAGGTAAAACGGAGATTCTGTTTTTCAACTCTCCTTCTCCCCTGGATGCCAGCCTGTGGTACGCTGGGACACCCATCTCAGCTTTGACACCCAGGTACAAACAGTCGCAGCCTCATGATTTGCCAAAATCAGAACAATCAAACGGCTCATTAACTATTCTGCCGGAGGAGTGCCGCAAGACTGTGATCCAGGCATTAATCATATCCCATCTCGATTATGCCAATGCCCTTTATCTCGGTATCACAGCAGGCCTGTGTTACAAATTGCAGACGGTTCAAAACGCCGCCGCCCGGCTGGTGGAGAGAATTCCTGCCAGACATCATATTTCCCCTCACCTCCGTAAACTACACTGGCTATCCATTGCGAAAAGATGCGTCTTTAAAGCAATGACGCTGGCTTTTCGTGCATCTAAAGGCAATGGGTCGGCCCATCTGAAAAATACTCTTCGCCCTTATGTCAAATCTAGGGCACTACGCTCCAACTCCTTATTTTTCCTAGAAACTCCCCGATGTAAGCGTTCCCGTGCTGGTGGAAAAACCTTTGAGGTCTGTGCCTCCAAGCACTGGAATAAGCTTCCGTTAGCTCTTCGCACATGCCAGACCGAACCAGCATTTCGTAAATCCCTTAAAACCCTTCTTTTTTCTTCCTAGTTTGGTACCTCTGACCTGTCCCTCTAGTTCTCAGAGTCTCCCAGCGCCGGGATGCCCCGTTGGGGCCGCTGCGCGCTTTACAAAACACACTAATAATAATAATAATAATGGTTTGGCAACTTACAAACTGTTGCTGGGCAAAGGTGCACTGATTGAATTCCTTCTTTTTGCTGACTCTATTCTAGATCCACTGATCCAGAAGAGTAAAGGTCTGACCAGGAAGTTCCACCTCGGACTTTCTCTGACCTGGACAATTTCCATAGGCCCATTCTGTATGGTTTCCAAGCCTCTGTTAAACATAATCGAGAGGTGGTGTATGTGTAAGAGAGTCTGTCTTTTTTTCACTGTCGTGATACTGTTTGAAGGCTCTTCTCTTTGTTTCCATCTTAACTCTGAAACCTGACAGTACCCCCTCCAAAGAAACCCCATTCAATAGTAGCTAGAATCAGTTTGAGAGGGAATTTTTTGTAAAAGTCAGACACCAACTTAGAGCATGTACAAAGAAGGCTCTTTCCAATGGTTGTTCAGATGTTCAGAGGTATCATTGCCTTTCGAAGCCAACAAATACTGTAACTGACCATGCTTTATTCGAGAGTCCAATATCACAGCTGCCTCATTTTCAGGGAAACAACAATCATGGTAGGAAGAGGTGGAAAAGAGGAACAACCACATACTGTTTGAGTCTAGATACATTAATCACAGGGTGAATTTCAGGTCACTTTAGAGGTTCCTGCTAACTATTCTTTCGGAAATAGTCCCATTAACATAGATGTGAACTTTGGATGATACACTGGGATACTTTGTAACTTGATGGATCCCACCAGTCCCAATCAGTATGCCCAAGAGCGGCTTGGTGATTGGCATATGCAAAATCTTTTTAACATGCTTATTCAGGGCCAAGTGGTTCATAGCCACTTGTTAAATGCAGTGTACTCTGGACAATAAATGTGATATTGAGTAAACTGATGCTCCCTTCAACGTGGATGGTAGCATCCAGAGATGAATTCCAAAGGTGTAATATAATGAAGAGGTATTGGTGGAGCAATGTAGTGAGTGATTTTGGCAAATGTGGCCACCGCTGTTCTGTCTAATGGCCAAAGAGAAAGTATCTTAAGTACTGTTCAATGGAATGATTGAATCATTCTGTTTGTTCATCTGTCTGCGGGTGATTAATAGCGGACTCAAAGAGTGTGCAATGTCTTTTATCAGTTCTGATCAAGGAAAAGCAACTAATTGGGACTCTCCATCTGTAACTGTAATTGCTGGGATGCTATAGAGTCTCAAAGCCTTACAAGAAAATCTCAGCTAATTTCATAGCAATAGGAAGTCTTTTCAAAGGCGCACAATGCACTAACTAGGTGAAACATTGTAATCCCAATAAAAAGATTATTTCACCATCAGAAGGAGGATCTATCACAAAGATCATTGATATCATCATCCAAGTTAGGTAGAAGTGATGAAGGAAATAGCAATCTGGCAGGTTTCATATGCTGGGTTGTGATCTGAGAATACAAGGAACATTGCAAAATGTAATCATGAATAGAGGTGAGCGTAACTTGTGTAATTTGCTGAAGCATACTTACATGAAATTACAGCACTAATATGTGAGGAGCATAACCTGGAATGTACTGCTATTTTGAAAATGCACACTTGCATCCAAAAATGAGCTGTGGATGTAGTTTGCTCTAAATAAATAGAGGTAAATGTAACAAAACATGAACAGTAGCAGCCAGCAGTTTCTCACGCTTGCCAATTTTGTTGTTCCTGCAATCCTACAATAGGATTTTTGTGTAAATTGCTCATAGTTATGCAAACAGGTATAGCCACATACTTTTTGGTAATTTCATGTCAAAAGAGCAACTTGAAATTACTGTAATTACTCTGGCGAACTTAAAATTTTGCCCAGGCCTAATCCTTATTTGACCAAAATAGGCCACCGGAAATATGATCTACAAGAGCTTTTGCCTTTCTTTGTCTGAGATGACCTATGGCTAAAGAATCATTTCACCACTGCAGGACTTGTCCCTGGAGATGTAATAGCAGCAGGTAGAGAGCCTAATTGCAGAATAACAACTCTCCTTCTACTCATGTCTCAGAGTATATTTTAAATCTACTGTCTTCTATTGACATCTTGGTGAGCCTTGAATAGTTCAGCGATGAAAAGCTGTAAGACAATCTTCCCTTTTTATGGTTACTGAATGGATGCAAAGTGGATCTGTTGTTTCCTTTACTTCTGTGCATTGACTACACCATGCAAATCAAGACATAAAATGACTCCTGAAGGAGAAATTTACAAAAAGCAGTTTGCTAGGTGTGGTTGTTGGTATCAGAGAGCATCCAAGCATTTCATAAAACGATATATATATATATATATATATATATATATATATATATATATATATATATATATATATTCACTGAAAAAACCATAGGTTATAGACCATATATAGTTAGGAATTAGCATTTACAAAACCTTGGAAATTCACCGAAAAAACCATAGGTTATAGACCATATATAGTTAGGAATTAGCATTTACAAAACCTTGGAAATTCACCGAAAAAACCATAGGTTATAGACCATATATAGTTAGGGATTAGCATTTACAAAACCTTATTTTACTCGCACAAAACCATTGAAATTTCCATATATAGTTAGTTGCACTAACTATATATCGCGCACACAGAATCCACTGCTGATGATGTCACATATTACATCATTCATGACATGGTCAGTGACATCACTGATGACATCACTGATGACATCTCAAATGACATCACTGATGACATCACTGATGACATCTCATTTGACATTACTGATTACATCACTGATGATATCATTCATGTGATAATACGTTGAACCTCTTCAGACTCTAATATAACCTTACATACACTCAGTGTAAACAGACACACACAGACTGTCACTCATCCATGAAGTTACTCACACACCTAGTCAGTCATGCAAAGAATCAATCACACCTCCATTTCCTCAACTATACAGTTATACACACCTTACTTATTCAAACATATTCTAACACATATTTACTCTCTTATACAATCACTGATACAAGTTTACAATGATCCATACAGCCACTCACACATTCACTGACTCTTATGCACAGTTATTTATATATGTCAACTCTCACATGTACTGTGTTTTACTTATGTACTTACTTTGACATGTAGCACTGAGATATCCATTCACTCACCAATACACTCATGCACACAGTCAACTGCCCATACAGCTGTTTCCACCTGCACTTTTGAACCCATACATCTAGTGAATCAACTGCTCACACATCTATGCACAGAGTCATACACCTCCCAACCACCCACACACATACTCAGTCTCCCATACAAATACTTGGGCAACCAATCAATAACCCATATAGTTACTCATATAGCTACCGATTAACACATGCAGCAGTTTACAGAACAACAGACATAATGATGCACAAATTAAGACAGTTTAGTGACTAACCCATGAACTCAGTGAGACACATTTAATCATTCTCTCATACAGTCAGTCATGCACCTACTAAATCCTTCATCCAGACACTTATATATCCACTCATTCTTCAATATGTAAGACATAATTTAACTTTACAGAAACATACAGTCACTGGATGATGTCATCAGTGATGTCATCAGTGATGTCATTTGAGATGTCATCAGTGATGTCATCAGTGATGTCACTGACCATGTCATGAATGATGTAATATGTGACATCATCAGCAGTGGATTGCGTGTGCGCGATATATAGTTAGTGCAACTAACTATATATGGGAATTTCAATGGTTTTGTGCGAGTAAAATAAGGTTTTGTAAATGCTAATCCCTAACTATATATGGTCTATAACCTATGGTTTTTTCAGTGAATGTTCAAGGTTTTGTAAATGCTAATTCCTAACTATATATGGTCTATAACCTATGGTTTTTTCACTGAATTTCAATGGTTTTTTAATAGCAAATATCAAAAGCTGTAAAATGTATTCTTCTTTTATATGACACTTTTACCCCAAACTGCCTTGGTATATTCCAATATATGTGAAAGACAAAAATGTAAGTGGTGCAATCAATTTTTTCCACAATTTGAGAAAGCACAGAAACATGTGAATAAATCTGTTTCTGCTTACATGAGAGACTATGGAATGGGTTTAATATACAACAATAACTGGCGTTCCAACATTCAACCCATCTACAGAAGAGATGGTGTGCACTTCTCAGATGAAGGGAATAGAATATTCGTCCTTTATTTAAAAGTGTGCATTGGAACCTACTTGTAGGTACCTAAATTAGCCACAGAACACAATAGCTCTTTTCAGAGCTACCCTACCTCTGATCATTCAAAACGTTTATCTTTTTCTAATTTTTTTTTTCTTCACCAAAGTACGCTCCCCGGTTCGCTTACCGGTGCGCGTAGCGGGCGCTCCCCCCGCGAAATTCTCAAAAATTTAATTTTTGTATTTTTCCATATATCTGCGTCCTAATCTCCCCTCAGAAAACCTAGAGGGTCACAAAGTGTCTACCGTGCCCCCTTCTACCCATTCTGTACATTGTTTGTCCTCCATCTTACGTATCAATTCTACCGATACACAAAATGAAGGACTCCCGTAACGCTGCCGGTTCGCGTACCGGGGAGCGCACCGGTAAACGCTTGATAAAAAAAGGTGGGAAAGTAATTTACAGAAAAACTACTACAGACACTTTCATCAAATATAGAATAGGGCCTACTACATAGCAGTCCCTACCATTTACCCAAATTTGATGGAATTCCATTGAGAAAATTATGCTGTAAGCCTGACTAAATATCCTGAGGTAAATTACCTGACAAAAACACTTATGAAGTGTTAGAATTGACAACCAATCAAAATGCTACTTTCAATATCTTCTATTATTTAATGACATTTGATTGGTTATGTACCTGAATATATATAAAGAAAGAGAGAGAAACACAGCCATTTTGACTACTACTTCCTGAAGTACATATCAAGTGCATTTCAACTGAGAACTTAAACTTCTTTTTGATTGGTAAGATGATATTTTAAAAACTGAAGTATGTTCTGCACTTTAAGTTAATTAGGAAAACATTTTCTGATAGTTATATACTATCCCTCTGTAATAGGTATAGAATAAGATAGACTTCTCTGTTTTAGTTATGGATGGACTTAGGCTTGTCTTGTATAATTAAGAATTAACTTAGGCTTTATCACATACATTTTTTTATATTTCTACTTCCAGTCTGATACCATACACTGCCCAAAGATAAAATCACTGTTTAAAAAAACAAACTAGAGATATCAATATAGGACTAGCTATGTTGTGTTAGAGGAAACTCAGAAGGTATATCTGTGGGCAAACCCTTAGGTTTGGTCATGAAGCCCTCACACACCAACCTAGTTGGTGTCATGCTTCATCATCGGGCCCACCACAGTGACACCGAATGTGTCCCGGGTGTGCTGCGACTCCAGATTACTGAGGAGCTGGTATTCTTACTGAGTGTGCAGTGTTGGTGAGAATGAAGGTGAAAGGTTTTAAAAGCTATACAGGTGGTCCCAGTTCCCGAGGGTAAGAGGTAAATTTAATACCTGGGCCCCTGTTAGCAAGATAAAAAGGCTGTGGACGATGTGGAGTATATTAGGGGCTCCTACGTCCTTGTGGTCTACATGTTTCAGCCAGGCCTTTTGATTAAAACTGGCTTTCCTCAGGACCAAATGAGTATGTGTGGGTGAAAATAAACTATATTAAGTGAAAGTGTGTGGTAAAAAAGTGTTGCACTCGCTAAGGTGCCGTACGTGTAAGAGGGGGATTCCCTCTGCTTTACTGTACATAAAACACAAAGACAGTACAGACATACAAAAAGAGTCATTGAGAATGGTATTAACCAAAACACAACAAATAGCCGGCTTCTGGTGTGCGTGAGCGACCTAGAGCGGCAAGTAACAACGCCATGAGTGTGCCATGGCTAAGGTGAACTATGGCGGTTAAATATTAAACGCAGTGGCAGTGGTGGGCTACACAGCGAAACAGGCATAGCGTGAGGTACAGGTAAGTATGGTACATAATTCCTCACACTTGCTACTTGCTGTTAAAGCCTCATGGGTCACTTGGCAGGGAGGGAAAGAAGATCCTAAATGTTTGTAGAGGATTACAGTTAGGATAGTACCTGTGGAGAGAAATTGTTGCTTACCCAGAGCGTTGTGCAGAGATCAAGCTTACTCACGGTATTTCCGATCAGCGGTTCCTGCGACCTATCGTCCTGCTCCAGTGTCCCGAATGAGCTTTGCCAGAGTCAGGTATGGGCTTAAATAGCCGGTTTGATTGTTATCACCTGGAGAGGGGAGAGGGCGCGGTCGCGTTTCCTTTTTAGAGCGCGGGCGCTGGGAGCTAGCGGTCTGCGTGTTGCGCATGCGCGATGTGAGGTTTCCAGCGCATGCGTGGTAGAGGTGTGTGCGAGCGCTATCCATTCGCGCATGCGCCATGGTACCAGGACTAGGTTAGCATAGGTAGTGGCATGTGCGCGCGAGTGCGTGCGCAACGGGAGCAAAAAGGGAAAGAAACCCGTGTGGGTCTTTTAAAGTTTAAAAAGCAACAACAGCGATTGCAAGGTATATAGGCAAAGAAGGCAATTACAGAGTAGGGACAGACCACGAGTCTGAGCGCAGACAGGGATACTTTAGCGTCTGCCACCTGACTACCCCTTCCAAAACATTGTCGTTGGAAGATGGAAAAACCTGGACACAACGACAATTCACGAACTGTAATTCATCTAACCTAGTATACCTAATCACCTGTCGCTGTGGCTTGAGATACATAGGCATGACGACCAGGAAGGTTAGAACCAGGATGACTGAACACAGGAGCACCATGCGCTGTGGTAAAAACATCAGCAAACTGACCCAGCACTTCATCGTGCAAAATCACACCCCGAATGATTTCACCTGGACGGTCATCGAACAATTCGCACTTTCAGCTTGTGATGAGAAGACTCTGCTCACCAAAGAGCAACGCTGGATTTACCGCCTTTCTACCCATATAGAGGGGCTCAATGATTCCATCCCGTGGAATGCTCTGGCGAGATAAACACTCCTATGTAAAGTATTGGTCAGTATCCCTGTCTGCGCTCAGACTCGTGGTCTGTCCCTACTCTGTAATTGCCTTCTTTGCCTATATACCTTGCAATCGCTGTTGTTGCTTTTTAAACTTTAAAAGACCCACACGGGTTTCTTTCCCTTTTTGCTCCCGTTGCGCACGCACTCGCGCGCACATGCCACTACCTATGCTAACCTAGTCCTGGTACCATGGCGCATGCGCGAATGGATAGCGCTCGCACACACCTCTACCACGCATGCGCTGGAAACCTCACATCGCGCATGCGCAACACGCAGACCGCTAGCTCCCAGCGCCCGCGCTCTAAAAAGGAAACGCGACCGCGCCCTCTCCCCTCTCCAGGTGATAACAATCAAACCGGCTATTTAAGCCCATACCTGACTCTGGCAAAGCTCATTCGGGACACTGGAGCAGGACGATAGGTCGCAGGAACCGCTGATCGGAAATACCGTGAGTAAGCTTGATCTCTGCACAACGCTCTGGGTAAGCAACAATTTCTCTCCACAGGTACTATCCTAACTGTAATCCTCTACAAACATTTAGGATCTTCTTTCCCTCCCTGCCAAGTGACCCATGAGGCTTTAACAGCAAGTAGCAAGTGTGAGGAATTATGTACCATACTTACCTGTACCTCACGCTATGCCTGTTTCGCTGTGTAGCCCACCACTGCCACTGCGTTTAATATTTAACCGCCATAGTTCACCTTAGCCATGGCACACTCATGGCGTTGTTACTTGCCGCTCTAGGTCGCTCACGCACACCAGAAGCCGGCTATTTGTTGTGTTTTGGTTAATACCATTCTCAATGACTCTTTTTGTATGTCTGTACTGTCTTTGTGTTTTATGTACAGTAAAGCAGAGGGAATCCCCCTCTTACACGTACGGCACCTTAGCGAGTGCAACACTTTTTTACCACACACTTTCACTTAATATAGTTTATTTTCACCCACACATACTCATTTGGTCCTGAGGAAAGCCAGTTTTAATCAAAAGGCCTGGCTGAAACATGTAGACCACAAGGACGTAGGAGCCCCTAATATACTCCACATCGTCCACAGCCTTTTTATCTTGCTAACAGGGGCCCAGGTATTAAATTTACCTCTTACCCTCGGGAACTGGGACCACCTGTATAGCTTTTAAAACCTTTCACCTTCATTCTCACCAACACTGCACACTCAGTAAGAATACCAGCTCCTCAGTAATCTGGAGTCGCAGCACACCCGGGACACATTCGGTGTCACTGTGGTGGGCCCGATGATGAAGCATGACACCAACTAGGTTGGTGTGTGAGGGCTTCATGACCAAACCTAAGGGTTTGCCCACAGATATACCTTCTGAGTTTCCTCTAACACAACATAGCTAGTCCTATATTGATATCTCTACATATAACCAGGGGACCCGGACTGGCTTACCTAGTCCTCTCTCTCCCTTTTGATTTGCTAAAAAAACAAACTACCTGTCTGTACTTAAACCCAACAGTGCCCTACCTGTACTGATATATTTTTTAAAAATTTGTTTTACAGCACAAAAATGGAAGGAGAGAACAAAACTAACTTGGAAATTGTTGCAGGAAGCAACACAGATACAGAAATTGACTCTGAATTCTATGATGATTCACGGGACTTTGAACTTCTGCAATGTGTGGATTCTGTAGATTTCCTACTTGAAAAAAAGTTATTTTTAATTTTGAAAAAGAATCAGAAAAATAAATTTTTATTTAATAATTCGAAAATTGTTTGAGACATTATTCATTTTTATATGTATTTTGTAAACTAGTAGCAAATTGATTATAATGTAAAATCAGACTTTAAATATACTGTGCAACTTTTTTGTGTTACATAGTAACTTTGCTCATATTTACTTCCTTTCTTCCACTATATTATCTCCAAAGTGTATTTAACATCTCTTTATCATCTCCTGCCTCCATGGTGTTTCTGCTTTCCTGACAGACTATGGTATGAATTCCATATACCACAATAACTTCAAAAACAACATGCAACATATTTACAAAGAAAAAGGTGTATTTTTATATTTAGACTCTGCATTGGTACCTACATCTTGGTACTTAAATAAAAAAATAAAAAAAAATAAAAAAAAGAACAATCAATAAACATACAATATTTGAACATTCTTTCATCCCATTTTCCCAATATTACGCTTCCCGGACCGCTTCCCGGTGCGCGTACCAAGCGCTCCCCCCGAGAAAAAAACGATAATATATATATATTTTTTTTTTTACCCACGGGACCCTTTTAAAGCCCCCTCATCAAACCTAGGGGGTCAGGGAGGATGTACTCTGCCCCCTTATGCTCATTTCCCACTTTGTTTTTTCTACCTCTTGTATCTCGATCCTACCGAGGCACAAGATGGCGGCCGCTCCGGACTGTTTAGAATGTTGACAGTCACCGGGGAGCCAATCCACTTCTCCTCGCGAAGTTCCGTTACGTGTCAGGTACGCGAACCGGGGCGCTAACCGGGACGCTGTCACAGATATATCTGTTTTTTAAAACGTTTATTTCTGAAAATCTACTGGAGCACATATATTGAGACATAGCAAAGGCACGTCGGGCAAACCAAATCTACAATTTTGCCAAGTTTCCTGTAAATCCATTCAGCCGTTCGAGCTAAAAGTGATTCCAACCGCCCTATGGAAAACGCAATGTTAAAAACATGTTTTGGGACCCCCCTTTTTTCTCGGTCCCCCCTTGGCGAAACCCCCCCAAATTTTTAGGGGCTGCTCAGAAACAAAATGTGCAATTTTCCTGAGAATTTCAGCCAATTCCGTCCACAAACCCCAAAGTTATTCGACATAGAATTTTCAGAAATCCCATAGGAAAAAAATCCTAACTATATATACCTACTGGCGACCGCCAGTAGGTAATATATATATATATATATATATATATATATATATATATATATATATATATATATATATATATATATATATATATATATATATATATATATATATATATATATATATATATATATTCACTGAAAAAACCATGGGTTTCACACCGGTTATAGTTAGGAATTAGCATTTAAAAACCTATTAAATTCACTGAAAAAACCATAGGTTTCACACCAGTTATAGTTAGCTGGAAATTTTACTGATATAAAACCATTGAAATTCCCACGTTATAGTTAGTCGGACTCACTATAACTTGCGCGTGCAATGCACTGCTGATGACATCACATATTACATCACTCATGACATGGTCAGTGACATCACTCATGACATCACTGATGACACCATCCAGTGAATATGTGTCTTTCTGAAAATAAATATTAGTGAGTTATGTTTAAATATTTAAATACATATATTAGTGTTTCACTTTGTGTATAAGTGGCTACATGTGTTGATAAGTAGCTACATGCGTATGTATATGGGTTATTTGATATTTTTATTAGTATCAGTATGAGTGTCTATATGGTTTGGTGGGGGTATTACTTAGCACATAGATGCATGAGTGACTGACTCTTTGTTTGTATGTGTTTTGAAGACAGCATATGTACAGGACTGTATGGGTGGATGAGTGTCTATATGTGTTTGTTAGTGAGTGAATGACTGTCTCACTAGTGTCTTTATCAGTAACTACATATGTTTTAATCTAGTATATATATAAGTGAGTATATGTGAGAGTAAGAGATTGTAAGATTTCCTGTTTAAATAAGTATGTGTTTCTATAAGTGATTGTTTAAGAGAATAAATATGTGTAATTTTCAATAGAAGTAAGGTGGAAGTGTGTGTATAACTCTATATTAAAATAAAAGGTTGTTCAATAGTTTATTTGCACGTGTGAATATGTGTGTGAGTAACTTTTGGATGAATGTCGGTGTGTAACAGGATGTATAGGTGTATCTCTTCATATGATCAGTGAGTATATGTATGAGTGACTATATAGAACTGTTGGTGAATGAGTGGATGTGTATATAGATAGTGGAAGTACAGAATTGCTTGTTGTAACTGATATAGGTATGTCCATTTTTAAAAAATTTCAGTTTCTATTTTTGAATATGTGTCTCAAGGGATACTTTACACTGAGAGGAGGTCTGTCACTGTGTCACAAGGATGGTGTCATCAGTGATGTCATGAGTGATGTCACTGACCATGTCATGAGTGATGTAATATGTGATGTCATCAGCAGTGCATTGCACGCGCAAGTTATAGTGAGTCCGACTAACTATAACGTGGGAATTTCAATGGTTTTATATCAGTAAAATTTCCAGCTAACTATAACTGGTGTGAAACCTATGGTTTTTTCAGTGAATTTAATAGGTTTTTAAATGCTAATTCCTAACTATAACCGGTGTGAAACCCATGGTTTTTTCAGTGAATTTCATAGGTTTTTTAAATGCTAATTCCTAACTATAACTGGTGTGAAACCTATGGTTTTTTCAGTGAATTTCATAGGTTTTTTTAATGCTAATTCCTAACTATAAGTTTCACTTTATAAATAAGACTGTTAGCACTCTAGTTGTTCTTTTTAACACTCTGGTACATTCTGTCATTGGGCTACAGTTGGGCTACATCTAGTTGAAATTTGGGCTACATTTACAATTTTTGGTCTCTGGTGGCCATCTTTGGGCTACATTGGGCTACTTTGGGCTACATTTGGGCTACATTTTGGCTCTAACATATATTAAGCCCAATGTAGCACAATACATATTTTTCTAAAGTTAATTTTTTTACAAACCACTTCAGAATAGGGCTACCTGTCCCTACAATTATCCCATTTTTTTTTTTAATTTTTTTGGGGAGCGCTCCCGGACCGCGCCCCGGGGAGCGCCCCGAAGAGCGTATTTTTGAAAAGCGCCCCGGGGCGCGCTCAGGGGAGCGTCCCGTGAGCGCCAATATCGCGAACGAAAACATGATCGTGACGTATCGCGTAGCCGCGTATGCGTGAAACGCACGACGTAAGAGCACCGACGCGCTTACGCTACGCGATTCGGAGCACGCCCCCGGGCACGCCCCGGGGCGCGTAGCGTAAGCGCGTCGGGTCATGTGCCCTAAAAATAACACTTTTGATTGGTTCATAACAGTTTTTGTTTCATAATGATAAAACCCCTAGTCATGTGACCTAAAATTAACACTTCTCATTGGTTCATGATATTTTTTTTTTCAAATGAGGAAAGCCCCCACCTTTTTTCCTTATTCTACCTTTTTGCTTTGAGAGAGGAAGACCTGTACTTATATCTGTCGAAAATGGCTACATTAGCTGCAGCTGCTGGATCTTCTGGACCACCACCACCACCACCACCACCACCACCACCACAAGGACCTCCTCAACTTCACAGTGGTGGAGATCCAGAACAGGAGGAGGATGAGGACGAAGAGGACAGTAGATTCGTCCCAGAGGACAACATAACATACAAACCAAAAGAGCACATCATTTGGCAATTTTTTTCTATCCCGAGTGACAAAAAAAAAGTGAATGCACCTAAAGCAACCTGCCTTATCTGTCATCAGGAGATGTCAAGGGGGAATCCCAACAAGAAGTACTCCTTCGGCAACCACACAATGATTAGGCATATGGTTAGAAAACATCCCAACAACTATTCTAGGGCAGAGGTCAGGGAACTAGCCAAAAACCCTGTACAATCTTCTGCCAGAACCTCCAAAACTACTGTTCCCACCCCATCAGGACCGGAAGTTAGGGAGAAATGCTCCATCATACAAACCAACTTTTCAAATTTTAAAATGGTTTGTAAATTTTGTGGTCAAATGATTTGCTATGGTGAGCAATGCATCACTCTTATTAATCGTGCTTGGGAAAACCACAAGTGCCAAAGGAAATATTAATTTGTTGCCCATTTTTTTTCTCCTGTTGAGCCCGTTTGAAATGCTTGGTTTTTGTTTCTCTCCTTAAAAAATACAAAAAAAACAAAAAATGTTCATAAAAACCAAAAAAAAGCAAAAAAAGTTTAAAAACTCCGAAAAAAAATATAAAACAACAAAAAGAATAAAAAAACAGTTCTTTTCAGAACTACCTCCCATTTATATAAAATGACTTAAATTTTAAAACTCTGCCATTCTCTTTTCTCCCTGGTGCGCTCCCCGGTGCGCTCCCCGGTGCGCGTACCAGGCGCTTCCCCCGCGCAAAACAAAAAAAAAATATATATTTTAAATGCCCCGCGGGGCCCTTTTATAGCCCCCACATCAAACCTAGGGGGTCAAGGGGGGGTCTACCCTGCCCCCTTATGGTCATTTCCCTCTTTGTTTTGCCCACCTCTCGTGTCTCGATCCTACCGAGACACAAGATGGCGGCCGCTCCGGACTGTTTAGAATGTTTACAGACAACTGAGAGCCAATCAGCTTTCTGCGCGCAAGTCGCGTGGCGCGCCTGGAGCGCTCTCCGGTGCGCGCACCGGAGAGCGCCTATAGATATATATATTTTTTTGAACCTAAATTACTCAAAATCCACTGCAGCACATATCTTGAGACATAGCAAAGGCACATCGGGCTACCAGTCCCTACAATTTTGCCAAGTTTGGTGGAAATCCATTCAGCCATTCGGGCTAAAAGTGAAATCGACCGCCCTATGGAAATTAACATGGGGAAAACGCGTTTGGGGACCCCCCTTTTATCTCGGCCCCCGCTTGACGTATCCCCCCCAAACTTCCAAGGAAGAACCGGAGCTCAACGAGGCCATTTTCAGGAAATTTTCAGGCAGATTCGTCAACCGGTGCCAAAGTTATTCCAAATAGAATTTTGAGATTTAACATTGAAAAAAATCCTAACTATAACTACCTACTGGCGACCGCCAGTAGGTAATATATATATATATATATATATATATATATATATATATATATATATATATATATATATATATATATATATATATATATATATATATATATATATATATATATAACCTACTGGCAGTCGCCAGTAGGTAGTTATAGTTAGGATTTATTTCAATGTTAAATCTCAAAATTCTATTTGGAATAACTTTGGCGCCGGTTGACGAATCTGCCTGAAAATTTCCTCAAAATGGCCTCGCGGCGCCCCGGTCCTTCCCTGAAAGTTTCGTGGGGATTCGTCAAGCGGGGGCGGAGATAAAAGGGGGGTTCCAAAACGTGTTTTCTCCATGTTAATTTCCACAGGGCTGTCGACCTCACTTTTAGCCCGAATGGCTGAATGGTTTTCCACCAAACTTGGCAAAATTGTAGGGACTGGTAGCTCGATGTGCCTTTGCTATGTCTCAAGATATGTGCTTCAGTGGATTTTGAGTAATTTAGGTTAAAAAAAATATATATATATCTATAGGCGCGCCCCGGTGCGCGCACCGGGGAGCGCACAGGGCGCGACACGCGACTTGCGCGTGGAAAGCTGATTGGCTCTCGGGTGTCTGTAAACATTCTAAACAGTCCGGAGCGGCCGCCATCTTGTCTCTTGGTAAAATCGAGACACAAAAGGTAGCAAAAATAAAGGGGGGAATTGACCATAAGGGGGCAGGGTAGACCCCCCTGACCCGCTAGGTTTGATGTGGGGGCCATAAAAGAGCCCCCCGGGGCAATACATTTTTTTTTTTCGATCTGCGCAGGGGGAGCTCCCGGTACGCGCATCGGGGAGCGGACCGGGGAGCGTACCATGGGAAAAAAAGAATGACAGAGTTTTCAAAAAATGTAGCATTTTTTATAAATTGGAGGTAGTTCTAAAAAGAACCGTTTTTTGCTTCTTTTTTAGTTTTTAATTTTTTTTTACTTTTTCCGAACGTTTAAAAAATGTTTTGGTATTTTTTTCAGAACAAAAACAAAACTAGGGAATGCAAAACTGCTCAACAGGAGCAAAAAAAAAAGGGGAAAAATTAGGGCTGAGGGGCGCAGCGGTGTTCCTCCCTCTTTCGAACAATCAGGTCAACGCTCTGCTTCCCATAACATAGCAGTTGGTCACACTGCTTACAACGAAATGTAATATCAGCAAAAACAGGCTGAATATTTTGGGTCATCACTGCTGGTCTTCCTCTCACCGATGATGTTGTAGCTCCAGTGGAAGTGGAGGGACAATCGGGTGGTGGATTTCGAGCCAGGGCCCTGGTGCTCTCCCGTGCAAAATTAATTGGGTGCTTCCTCTCAACATGCCTGAGTAATGTTGCATTGCCAAAACTATATTTCCGGGTGGGATTTCCACGTGAGAGAACAGTGTCACAAATTTTACACGTGACTTTTGCTGCATTGCATTTTTTCTCCCCCTTTGGAAAAGAGAAAAACTTCCAAATGAAGTGGTCCTTCACTTTTCTCTGTGGGAGGACCTCAGGCAGGAATCCATCTGAAGAGTCTGAGGACTGGTCCTGGGAAGGGTTCTGGGAACCAGATATGGTTAAATTTGTTTTTTTTTGCAGGAACAGACAAGAGGTGTTGTCTCAGCAAAAGCAAACAGGTTGTGAGGGAAATGGGTGGGGTGTTTCCCTACTTGTGAAAAAAAACTGTTATTAACCAATGAAAAGTGTTATTTTCAGGTCACATGACCCGACACGCTTATGCTACGGAAAAAAAATACAAAAAAAAATTGGGGCAAAATTGTAGGGACTGGTAGCTTGATCTGCCTTTGCTATGTCTCAAGATATATGCACAAGTGGTTTTTACGAAACTTAACTTTGAAAAAAATATATATTGGCCTACATTGGGCTATATATATGTTAGAGGCCAAATGTAGCCCAATGTAGCCCAAAGATGGCCTCCAGAGACAAAAAAACCAAATGTAGCCCAAATATCAGCCAGATGTAGCCCAAATATAGCCCAATGACAGAATGTCCCAGAGTGTTCTAAAGAACAACTAGAGCGCTAACAGTCTTACTTATAAACTGAGACTTATAGTTAGGAATTAGCATTTAAAAAACCTTTGAAATTCACTGAAAAAACCATAGGTTTCACACCAGTTATAGTTAGGAATTAGCATTTAAAAAACCTATTAAATTCACAGACAAAAACAGAGGTTTGACACCAGTTATAGTTAGCTGGAAATTTTACTGACATAAAACCATTGAAATTCCCACGTTATAGTTAGTTGGACTACCTATAACTTACGCGTGTAATGCACTGCTGATGACATGACATATTACATCACTCATGACATGGTCAGTGACATCACTCATGACATCACTGATGACACCATCCAGTGAATGTGTGTCTTTCTGAAAAATAAACATGTTTTATATATGTATAGTAAAGGTCGATGGAAGAATAAATGTTTCAATAAGTGTCTTAATGGATGTTTAAAAAAAAATGAATGGTTAACTAATATCATAGTGAATACATATATTAGCGAGTATTGTTTAAATATTTAAATGCTTGTATCAGTGTTTCACTTTGTGTATAAGTGGCTGCATGGGTTGGTGAGTAGCTACGTGTGTGTATATGGGTTATTAGATGTTTTTTTTAGTATCAGTATAAGTGTCTGTATGATTTGGTGGGGGTGTTACTTAGCACATAGATGCATCAATGACTGACTCACTGTTTGTATGTGTTTTGAAGACAGCATATGTGCCGGACTGTATGGGTGGATGAGTGTGTATATGTGTCTGTTAGTGAGTGAATGACTGTCTCACTAGTGTCTTTATCAGTAACGACATATGTTTTAATCTAGTATATGTGAGTATTGATGTATATAAGTGAGTATATGTGAGATTGAAAGAGTTCTTGTTTTAATAAGTATGTGTTTCTATAAGTGATTGTTTAAGAGAGTAAGTATGTGTAAGTTTCCTTAGAAGTAAGGTGGTAGTGTGTGTATAGCTGTATATGCAAAAAAATGGATGTTCAATAGTTTATTTGCATGTGTGAGTATGCGTGTGAGCAAGTTTTGGAAGACTGTCGGTGTGTTAACGGATGTAAAGGTGTCTCACTACATATGATAAGTGAGTATATGTATGAATGACTATATAGAACTGTTGGTGAATGAGTGGATGTGTATATAGATGGTGGAATTACTGAATTGGTTGTTGTAACTGGTATAGGTATCTCCACTTTTTTGTAAATGTTAGTTTCTATTTTTGAATATGTGTTTCAAGGGTTACTTTACAGTGAAAGGAGGTCAGTCACTCTGTCACAAGGATGGTGTCATCAGTGATGTCATGAGTGATGTCACTGACCATGTCATGAGTGATGTAATATGTGATGTCCTCAGCAGTGCATTACACGTGAGTCCAACTAACTATAACGTGGGAATTTCAATGGTTTTATGTCAGTAAAATTTCCAGCTAACTATAACTGGTGTGAAACCTCTGTTTTTTTCTGTGAATATATATATATATATATACCGACAACTCTCCGGGACCGCGATGGGGACTTGTTTTGCCCCCAGCCTAGCGAATCTTTTCCTAGGCTGGTGGGAGGAACAGGTCGTCTGGGCTGAAGGGTCCGAGATGTATACTGACCACATCTTGATGTGGGTCAGATACATTGACGATCTGTTTTTAATCTGGAATGGCCCTGAGGCACTAGCAAGACAATACATCAGTCACCTAGGAAATAACGATCTCAATCTAAGGTTCACGTATGTGATCAGTAACACATACTGTGAATTTTTGGATGTGGCAGTGGAGATTAGAGAAGGCAACCTGACCACGCGCCTGTTCCGAAAGACCACAGCTGGAAATGCGGTGCTGCATGCGGCGAGCCACCATCCGACTCCCCTCAAGAGGAGCATCCCCTACGGGGAGTTACCGAGGGCTCGCCGCAATTGCAGCACCGAGATTGATTTCCATAAAGAACAGAAGGCCATGATGGAACGCTTTAGCCAGAGAGGATACAGCGATGAGACATTAAAAACTGCCCAGATTAAAGTCCAGGACCTAAAACATGAAGAAGTCCTATTTAGAACATCCAAAAGTGACTCCAGAAGGAAGATAATGGAGAATAGGAGCCAACCCAGTGCACCCCGGATGATCACCAACTATAGTAGGGGAGCGTGGGCCCTGGAAAGAATAATGAGAGCCAATTGGAAATTAGTAACATCTGACCAATTGTGGGAGGACTAGTGGGCAATAAACCTCAGATAACCTATCGCCGGGCACGATCTCTGAAAGACAGACTAGTGCATAGCTATCCCAAGGAATCGGCTAAAATAAAGTGGCCTCCGATTCCGAATGGTTTCACCACTTGTGGCAGCTGCAAATGTGACCGCAATGGTAAATCATGCAAGAATTACAAAACAGGATCAGGTCAGATGAGAACCATCAATCAACAAATCAACTGCAACACTGAGTTCACTGTCTACGTGCTGGAATGCCCATGTGGGCTCCAGTACGTGGGCAGCACCAAACATCCCCTAAAAGTTAGGATTCTACAGCACCTCCGTGCCATCTCCAACAAAGATCACAACTATCCCATGGCCCTCCACTATGAAGAAATTCATGGGGGTAATAACGGTAGCCTGAAATTTTATGGCATAGACAAAATAGCCAAAACCATTAGAGGTGGGGACCGCGAAACACAGCTGAGGATTAGCGAGTCCAGAAACATCATAGACATGGAGAGTAAGGCCCCTAAAGGACTGAATTATGGGGAAGAACTAGCATCCCATATAGGCTCCTAAGACTAACCAGTACAGAGTAGAGGCAAACCTGCAGAATGATGAATGTTGTTTTGTGTTACACTATCACGTTTTTATTATTAGATCCCCCTGTATATGCACACGCAATGAATAAGAAGTAGGAAAGGCATAACCAGTACTCATGTGGTAGGTTGTATCCTGTGGTTCCTACTGATTAAATTTCAGCATTATGTTATAGGGGAATGGCACCATACTCGCGAAGGTAGATTGTACGTTGGGTATTGATGTTATTTTAAATTGTATCACTCATTGTCACGGTTTTTGACACATTCACTTACATATAAGTATCTCACCTTACACTCGTCCCTCATATAAAAGCACTCAAGCCCTGACCCTACCACCGCCAATTACCATCCTTAAAGCTACACATGACGATCAGATCGCGAGGGGAGCTCTCCTCGATTAACATACCCGGCAACGATCCATCCATTACAGGATCAGACCGGGTCCCAGTGCCCACTCTTCGCATCCAATTAGGGAGCTCCCTTTTACTACGCAACTTCGAGACTCCGTTCTCGAACCCCGCACTGTCACCTACAAAACTACATTTCCCGGTTGACTTAGCGCTCGTCCGTCAGTCCCCGCCCTTATATTGTTCCGGGGTTATCGTCTTTACGACATTACGGACTACAGTCCCAATTCTTACGGGCTATAGTAATGGATGCGAGGCACACATAGAACTACATCACCCCACAGACACACCGCCTGGGGCAGTTCTCAGTCACTATCATCTGACCGATATCGGAACTCCATCATCTGATAGGTAATGTGACTATTGCCAAACTCAATTACACCACATGCTCCCACTTATTGACGGACTGACACTCATTTTCATAAATTATAGTATACCAAATGTTCGTATATATTTGCTTTGAGTATACCAAATGTCTGTATATTTTTGTATATATTTGTTTTTTCTATGTCCATTGAGCATTGACACAAATGTGAGACTATAAGTTTGGCAAAATACAAGATGGCGGTTACTTGAAAAAGGCTTACGCCGAAATGCGTCGTCCTTGGTTAAAGAGTGCACAATAAAGGATTTGTGCAAGATCTCCTGGTGTGCCGTCTCTGTGTCCTTCTACATGGTGGGATCCAGTACTTGTAAAATATTGAGGTAGCGGCTGCTACTACCGATGGCATCAACGTTGGTTGGTCGAGGCTCGTTCAAGCAGCATTTTGGACGTCATATATATATATATATATATAAATATATATATATATATATATATATATATATATGTTCATATATTACCTACTGACGGTGGTAGGTAGTTATAGTTAGAACGTAGTTTCCATAGGAAAATTGCTTTTTGGTTTGCTTATAACGTTGGTGCCGTTAGACACATCTTCACCAACGTTTCCCCATATGTCTAGTTGTGCTTGGAAAGTATTGGGGTGATCCATCAAGCAGGGCCCGAGAAAACAGGGAGGGTTGACAAAAGTGCATTTCCAGTGATAAATCCCGTAGAGATTTTAGACATGACTTCAGTCTGAACCGCTGAACGGAATTACACTAAACTTGGCAGAAAGCTAGATCTTGGTCCAGAAAAATCTCTTATTATGGTTTGGTGCAAACCCATTCTGTAGTTTGTGGAATATTACAGGGAAAATACATTTGTACATCCAGGGATGCAAACCCATCACAGTGTTCTGCAAATCCAGGTGCCAACAGCAATGCCGTGATTGGCTGGTCCCAACGTGAGTAGAAAGTTGCGACCGCCATTTCACATAACGGGGAACGGTCCCGGGGATGAAAATTCCATAAAATGTAATAGAAGGGGCCATGGAAGAGGTCCCCTCACCCCATGGGTACAATTTAGGGGTCTGTGAGGGACCTATAATTGGGAAGAAACTGTCCCAAAACTATTTTTTTCCACCTGAGTGGATTCAGTGATCTGCTGCGATGCTCAGCACAGCTCCCCATGTTAAATAGCAGTGGATATGCAAATTCGGTCATAAATTTTAAAAAATACAACCACTCAAAGACCAACTCAAACACTCACACACCCACTCACAGACCCACTCACAAACTCACACACCCACTCACAGAACCATTCACACACTAACACACCCATTCACACACTCACTCACAGACACATTCACACACTCACCCACCCAAATACAGACCCACACAGACACCCAATCACATACCCACTCAAACTCACACAACCACTCAGACTCTCTCACACACCCACTCACAGGCCCATTCACACACCCACTTATAGACTCACAGACCCATTCACACACCCACTCATAGACTCACACACCCACTTGCACACTCATAGATTCACACACCCACTTACAGACCCACTCAGCCTCTTATACACACATCCACCGACAACTCACACACTCACTCATAGACCCACTCACAAACACACACACTCACATACACACTCACAGACCATTTCACACACCCCCTTTCAGACCCACACAGACTCTCACACACCCAGCCACACACTGATACAGACAATGACACACCCAGGCACACACTGATGCAGACACTGACACACCCAGGCACTCACTGAGCTAGTCACCAACACACACAAACAGCTACTTTCAAACATACTTTCATACCCTCCCAAACACTTAAATAGCCATACAAAGAACGAAACAGCCTGCCAAACTAGAATATATATATACATAGACATACAAAAACAGACATTCAGAGACAACCATGTCATATATTGTTTGTCTTTCTTTCAACCAGAAAAGGTGGTTTTGATGAGAACCTTTTTTTCAGTTTTGTAGGTCTACATTTTTTTTGTGCTTTTTTTGGGAGTGTTATTTTTATCGTTCTAAAACTGGGAATTGGAAAAAATAGTTGTAAAAACAGAATGCACAGAACTTATACAACAAGTCTTGAACAAAAAAAGAACATTTGTGAATTCTTGCAGTGTCACGAATTGCTGTAATTGACTGTTCGTCAACATTTAGGACTTTATTGTACAATTTGCAAAAAAGGCCAATGTTAGCAAGCTCAGAAGCCCTTGCCATGATCACAGGTGGAGCTGGAACAGCAGATGATAGAATATCTCCTAATTCTAGATGAGCCACTCCTAAAGTGGATGGCTGCTATGGATCCATCTCCCTCTGTGCCCTTGCCAGTAGATGCGGAGTATAATTTTGAGATGTTTTACCATCAAACTCGTACCATGAGAGTACTTCTTTGAAGTCCCCCTTGATAGAGTTCGATCACACCGAGTACATTTCACCTTTTTTCTACCACCTTTTTCTCCCCTGAGTTAATCACAAAAAATTCCAGAGAATACTCTCCTTTTTTGTGCAGGCTGCTCTTCCTTTGATGAGGTGTCCAACTGCTGCAGGTCTGGCTGCTGACTGGTAGAAGATGCCATCATGAAAGTTTGAAAGAACACCAAAATAAAAAAACAGCTACCCAGATCAATGGAAAAGGTGTAAGAGAAAGTATCACACCCAATGAGGAAAGGAAATTGGACGGGCTTCCTCCAAATAAGGTTGAGAGGTTTTTCAATCAATCAAACAGCTTTCTTTCTCTATCACATGGGATTCCGGAAACTATATTAAAAGAATAGTCTAAAGTAGATTTGTTTATTAGATTACAAGTTTCTTTATTGTTTTAGTAAAGCACTTACCTCAGACATCAATTTTTGCTGTCTATATATGTTTTTAAGTGTTGTTAAAAACCCCACTGGTTCAGCGGAAATCTACGGAACTCGAATATACATATCGGGGCAGTTCGTGGCGGGTTCATAAATCCCAAAACAACTTCCCAAAAATATTTTTTTTATGGACCTAAAACAATAAACATAGCAGGTGTCCTAGTTAAATTAGAACTTCTGTAAAAAATAAATGATCCTAACGTCTTAGGCTTGGCAAAGGCAAAGCAAGTGTGTTTTACAGGGAATTGCAACATAAAAAAATCTGAAATGTTTGAAGCAAGTAAATGCATCGTACATCTGTCAGAGCACAATCTTTTCTGTAATCACTTTGTCCTCTGGTATATTTCTTCTTCTCTCCTAGTGAAATGAGAGTGTATGGTCTTTTAATTAATTTACTATAAGTAAACGAATGTACAAATCAACCTGCAAGCTCCACAAATAAGCACTCATGGACCCACTAATACACCCATAAGATCACTCACATACCCACTCACAAATCCATACACCCACTTGCACAGACACTCACAAAACCACTCGTAAACACACTTACAGACCTATACAGCCCCTCACATACTCATTTACACTCACCAATAGAGCCACTCACACACCCAGCCACACATCCACAAAACCACTCCACACACCACTCATAGACCCATACAGCCAATCACACACCCACTCACACTCATGTAGCCACTCATACTCACTCTACAACGCATACAGCCACTCCCATACACATAATCTAAGGTTACAGATTAGAGTTAGAAAAATAAAATAACAAAACCTTAGATATCCACTTAAAGATCAAAGGATACAGGGACATTATAGTTAGGAAATTACATTAAAAATCCATAGAAATTTACTGAAAAAAACAAAGGTTACAAGGGCGTTATAGTTAGGAAATGGAATTTTAAAAAAACGTAGAAATTCACAGAAAAAAACAAAGGTTACAGGGGCATTATAGTTAGGCTCAGATTGTACATGTACAAAACCATAGAAATTCAGCAGTTATAGTTAACTAAGCAAACTATAACTTATACCCCGGCAATGCACTGCTTAGGACAACACATTTTACATCACTCGTGATATCACTGATATTCATTTCATGTATATACTAATATGAAGACCTGTGTTAGAAGACAGTAAATCTAGCCAAAAATTGCAGAGCAAAAAGCATTGACATTATCATAGCACATTGCTAATACAGGTAAGCCCAAAAATATCTTCATCCTGGATTCTACTATCAACCTTAATAACAAATCTAATCCTATCTCAGAATTATAAGACAGTTTTGAACCTTGGAACATTCAAAGAAACCCTTTTAATTTACTTTACTGGTGGCATCCAGTTAGAATAATGCCCACAGACGGTAAAATAAGACAGAAGAGTATGCATTGTATTTATACGCTGTGCTCCCAAAACAATAAACAGGAGCCTAAGTAATTGCACATAGAAGGCGGGAAGAGCAACAGTATAGTGGCAAAACGAGAGGCATATACCAATGCTTTTAAGATACTAATACTGTTGACAACGCACTTCAAGTTAAACTTTTTAAAAATTTTACCTTTTTTTTTAGCAAACTGAAACATAATTTATTTTTTGCAACCATAACAACGATGAAAAATGTCAGTGCCTAGGAAGCGTAGACAATTAGAATATTGCTGTGATCATAAATTAACTTAAGACCTAGCACATGTTGGGTAAACTCTGTATCGTAAAAGAGGCTGTGAGGGCGCTAGCTTAATGGTAATTCGATAGGTGTAGAATATCATCTTGATGGGTTCGAGACTGCTGACAACCCCGTTAATTATTTAAAAAAATTAACTGTTGGAAATTCTATCACATTATTTGCTCTGTTATCTAGAACAATATTTCAATGATCAAAATACTAATAAGAATTATCAGTGCCAAAGTGTTGTAGATAAAGAGAATACACAAAAGATTGAAGGGTCTGGCTATGGCTTAAGCCTATTTGAACGTTCGCAGACAAACAGCGCAAGTGTTCTTATTTGAGCAATTAATGAGGTATAAAGACAAGTGAGATTAGTGTGTGTAGGAAACTGGCTCTGTACATTCTATACCATAGTAAGGTATAGTGTGCACAGTGTCCAGGGAGTCCCCAGAGGTATAGCAGAGGCTAAATTAGACTATTCCCGACAGCTCTCTTTGTGGTAGTGTGGGCGAGCAGTTAGGCTTATCCAGAGGGTGTGTTAAGCATTTATTGCATTCACTCACTCACTCACTCAACTGATGGCACACACTCAGAGACTGAATCCAGACCAATTAGGTAAGTATAAAAATATATACTTGCATTTTATTTTGTAGAGCCAAACAGGACATGGCATAGGTAAGTAAGAACACTTTCAAATGCAAAAGCTGTACACAGAACTTCAATGTGGATTGTATTGGAATTGTTTAAGAGTTTGCATTACTTTATAAAACAGTTTAAAATACTTTGAGATTACTTTTGATAACCTTCGATTACTTTTCAGTTACTTTTAGATCTTGAGGTGGTATGCCGAGATATCACACACTGCCTGGTGTCACTTACAGGTAAGTACATCAATTCTCAAACTAAAGAACAGTTACTCTATTTTCACACAAAAGTTCAACTCAACAAAATTTTTAGGAAAAAAACATTACAACATTGATTCCTATGGAGAAAAGAAGGTTATTGGTCTGCATTAGGAAAACAACCTGCAAAAATAGTTATTGGGGGTTATAACCAAGGGTCCCCAAAGTTCAGGTAGGCACTCAAATTGCACTACCAGTGGCACTATGGCGCCCTGGTGCAGAGTGCAGGGGCCCAATGTTAGCGAAAAGGGGGTAGGGGGCCTTCAGTCAGGGACTGCTTATGAGCAGGCCACTTGGCTGTAGGAGCGAAACTTCCTGGGGTAATATCAGCACTGCAGGGGCCAACAAGAAAGCACAGGAGCTGTAAAACCAGCGGCACTGGGGATGCCGGGTGCAGGGTGCCAAGGTGACATTGGGGACCCTGTGGATTCCAGTGGAGATCTCCGGTTTGGAAAAGATGCTGCAAGCTCAGGCAGGGAGACTTCCTGAAGTTGACCACCAGCTGGAGAGGCAAGTTGGGTTCTTGGGGGATACCATCTGTTGGGCTGCCAAGGCCGAGGGGCATTGGGTGCAGGGGTGTCTTTTGGTGTCATGTTCATTTTACCAGCTCCGGTCGCGGTCGTGGTGACCCTTCAGGTGGAGGCTGCAGGCATCAGTTTGAAGCTAGAGGGAGTCGAAGACCAGCGGATCCCAAGTCTTGAACTCGGGTTGTGGGCATCGAGTGCAGACTGGTGCAAAATCGCAGAGCCGTTTGGATCCAGATTCTCTCGGTGAGTCTATGTTGCACAAATCTGGTGCTCACTGGAGACAGAGTCTTAAAGGTGGTTGCAGGGCAGTTCCTCCGAGCTCTAGGGGGCTGATGGACATAGAGGGGTATTGCTGTAGTCAGGTCGGAGTCGGGACAGGCCGGTAGGGCTGGGGCCAAAGCAGGCGGTGTCCTCTTACTCATGGGTCAGCACAGATCTTCGGTCTTTCTCGAATTGAGGAGGCAAGGTTCAGGGTCAGCCCTAAATACTAAATGTAGGGGTGTTAAAGGGGTATGTAGGTTAGAACCAAATGGTTCCTTCCTTGGGGTGCACACACCCCTGATTATGCCACCCTCCAGTGGCCCGCTCCTTTTCAAGATGGAGGGGACTGAGATGTGTGCTTCACCTCACCTCCCCCACCCGAGGGGTGGGGTTGGCAAAGGTGGGCACACCTCTCCTCTTAGCTCGGTTTTCCCATCGATACTGCCACCCAAAGTGGGGGGCAGAACCAGCAGGAGCCAGTTGCTGGGGGCAGCAAAAGGCAGGGACAGCCTACATTGGTGGCAGGCTTTTGAAGTTTCCCCTTCATGGACCCAGCCCATCCTGGAGGAGAAGGCATGACACCTCTGCCCAGGATGGGCTTTGCTTCTGGACCCAGAGAGCGGAGGCTCTCTACCCAGGGGTCCAGAAACCTGCTTGGTAGTGGCAAATGGTGGGAAGTCATTCAGGAAGCACTCCAGGGATGGTAGTTCTTCAGGGGGCATCCATGTGATGCCCTTTGAGTACATTTTACATTAAATCTCACACTGGCATCAGTGTGGGTTTAATGTGCTGAGAAGTTTGATATCAAACTTCCCAGGTTTTAGTAAAGCTATATATATACATATATATTTCGGGTATTGACTACCCTTGATCACATAACGGTACAATTGTTTCCGAGACCTTTAAGTACTCATTTTTTTCTCCCTCTTTGCTGAGCACACCACGTGATTCATAAAAAGTGAAGATATACTTAAGCATATAAGGCGAGTGGCTCTTTCATTTTCGTGAAAACAGCACATGTGGACGATTAAATGTTGTGATCGATATACAATGGCTGTTCGCATATAATTATAACTGCATAAATGCATATGCGGTAAACATGGACTGGATTTGTGCAAATTTACAAGTATACATTATTGCGGCATGTGTCCTTTCAATCTATACAATTTGAATAATGTAAATTATTTTCAATAAATTATACATTTATCCACTATTTACACATAACATCATTGTACAAAAAATATCTATGTACACCTATGTATGTATATACAACTTCATCATCTATTTTTTTGTAATATATATTTACATATAATACAAATAAGAATAAAAACATGTTCTTACAGCTAAAATGCTGTCAATATGTGCAAAACTATGCCACTATGTAAACTTGAATACTCTCTCTTTACCGGCTCCCATGTTGCTAACTGTTTAGTTAAAGCCATTGTGCAAATTATCTGCCTAAATGCAGACGCATATGTGCAACTACGCTTATTGTCCAAAAATGATTTTTTATCATAAATCCAAGTGCGATATATATATATGTGTATATATATATATATATATATATATCTGTATATATATATATATATATCTATATATATACATATACATATATATATATATACTGAAATTGAAGGAGAAACCCTCAACTTATCTGTGAATCAACAGTCTAAGAAACCCTTAACCAACTTCAGAGCAAAGTCCACATATACTCCAGTCATGCTTAAAGACTCCATAGATTTATTCCACGAACAAGTTACCAACCAACTAAAGGATTTGAACATTAAAATACACAGGGGTAGACACAAATACAACAAAGAAACAGCTGACTACAGGGCCCTTATCAGTAAATTACAGAACAATCGCAATGTAATTATTCGAGCATCTGATAAAGGTGGTAACATTGTGTTGCTCCATAAAGAAATGTATGTGAAGGAAGCCCTTTCACAATTGAATGACAGAATGTGTTATATTAGATTTTCCAATGCAGAACTTAAAACCATGTACTTAAACTGCAACAAAAAGCTTTCCAAATGGAAATCCAAGGGCCTCATCACTACTCAGGAGTACAAATTCCTAAACAACAATTACCCTGTGGTACCAACGATGTACTTTCTGCCAAAGCTGCACAAAAATCCAACAAATCCCCCTGGACGCCCTATAATTTCAGCTAGGAACAGCTGCTTAGAACATATGTCTCAGTATGTAGACTTTTTCCTGCAAGGGGAAGTTAAAAACCTCCTGTCATATGTCAGTGACACAAGTGACTTTTTGAATAAAATTAGTAACATTGAGTGGCAGGAAAATTACATATTGATTGCACTGGACGTCTGTTCGCTGTATACCAGCATCGTACATTTGATTGGCTTAAATGCTCTTGATTATTATTTGCAGAGGTCTTTACCCAATATGCCTGATCACAGAATAATGTTGTTAGAAATGGTTAAAATGTGCCTTGACAGCAATGTCTTCATGTTTAGCAATCTTATGTACAGGCAGTTGCGGGGTGTGGCCATGGGGGCCAGCTTCTCCCCCAGCTATGCATGTCTTCACATGGGCTGGTGGGAGGAGATGGTCCTCTTGGTTCGACACTCAACAACAATGCGGGCTCAAGTAGTCACCTGGCTACGCTTCATTGATGACCTCTTTGTCAGCTGAGAATTTCATTTCTGATCTCAATAACAACAACCTAAATCTCCAGTTCACAGCTACACTGAGCAAGTCATCCATTACCTTTCTAGACACCGAGGTGTTTATAGAACAGGGTAGAATAGAGACAAAACTACACCGTAAGACAACAGCGGGTAACTCTACCCTACACGCCACTAGTTCCCATACTAAGCACCTCATCAACAGCATCCCCTACGGTGAGATGCTACGCCTCAAAAGAATACACAGCAGACAGACAGATCTAGACAAAGCACAGAGGGAGAGTAAACTAAGATTTCTAGGGGCTACACCCCCAATATTGTGGATGCAGCCATCTTAAAAGCCAACCAAAAAGACAGATCTATTTTATTGGCAGGTAACTTACTAACAATAAAAGACTCTGAGGACACTGCCAAAAAAACTTCTGAATTCAGATTTATTGTACAGTACAATGCCCAACACAAGGAGATAGCCAAAATCATCAGTAAAAACTGGCCATTAGTTCTCAATGATCCAGTGATAGGGAGGGATCTCCCTAAAAGGCCCAGCATAACATATAGTGGAGGGCAGTCCATGAGAGACGAACTGGTTAAGACTAGTCCCGAGGTCCTTGAAGTATCAACCTGGTACCAAACGCACACAGGCTTCTTCAACTGTAAGGTCTGTAAGGCCTGTCAACAAGCTATTAACAAGAAAAGCTACCATTCTCCATTTGACAGCAGGGAACATAAGATCACCAAATTATTAACATGTAAGACAGAATTTGCTGTCTACGTGCTAATTTGTCCCTGTAATTTGCTGTATGTTGGGAGCACCAAACTCCCAGTACACAGAAGGATCTTACAGCATCTTCGAGCAATTGGAAGCCAGGATAACACATACCCTGTAGCGAGGCACTTCAAATCCCAACACAATTCCAGAAGTAGTGACCTCAAATACTATGTCATTGACTGCGTACAGGCCAGTAGAAGGGAAGGCAACAGGGAAGACAAATTACGCCGCCTCGAAACACAATACATCATCAAACATAATACCAAGCATCCCTCGGGCCTTAACATCACAGAGGACTTATATACTTGCCTATGATAGAGTAAACAAAAGGATGATTTTCTCCTAAACATACATTTTGCACTAACTACTCTATGGGACTTGTAAATAATGAGAAGTGTTTTAGATTATTTATGACAGTTATACTTTTTTACACCATGTATAGTAATCAATTTGTGATTTTAATAATCTATTTATATATGGATTTTAGACATAGTATTTGTATTCATCTATTTTAGCCTTTTTTTAAACAACCATTTTAAGGTGTTTACAGGCCTATATATGAATTTATGAATAATTGTATGTCTTTACAGTATTGGGTATTGTCTTAAATTGTATATATGCACTAACATCAGCAATATCATATCTTCTCAAACATTGTACATACCTTCTTACTCTCTAGTAGACACGGCTAGCACTCGGAACGCATAATGTATTTTACAGATATCATTCCTATACTTGTTGTGCAATACCGCCTATACTAGTGTTGTACCTGTCCTTAGAAAGTTTGCCATTATTCCTTTTATCTCACATAAGCACTTTATAATACTCCCCGCTACTTGCATCTTTGCACACTCCATATGGCAATGTATGAACATGTGGGGCTCCACATGTATACTTGCCGTGGAAATATTTCAGAATATGGTTCCAATGATGAAATTACTACATTACTGTACCATCTCGAACATCATAAAAGAGCACCGCACTTTAACTGACATTTATTTTGAAATTGTTTTTTTCTTATTTACAAATATCCCTTTGGTTAAACTCACTTCTAATTTACTATCACTTTATGTTTATTTCACATGTTTTTTTACGTCTACAGCCTGCCATTTAAGATTGATTTGCAAATCTTGCTTTATGAGGGTTCTTTTGAAATGTATTTGCAGCTATTTCAAACAGAGTGTTAGTAGTCTTTAGGGACTCAACTCTTCTATTTCTATTGCATTTGTAGGCTCCTTTTTATTGGTAGACTGTATTTAAACATGTGGTAGGTGATCAACTGTGTCATGTGATCAAGCGCTCTGTGTAGCGCGAAACGCGTCGTGATGACTGGGAAAACCTTTTGCTGAATAAACCACCATTTTGCACTTATACTTGGGTTCGAGTCCGTATTTGCAGCTCTTTGGAACTCTGCGCCGTACTGGATTATCCCTGGAATATATATATATATATATATATATATAATTTCCAACATAGACTTGACATTCTGTTAATTTACTGAATTTCCAACATAGACTTGACATTCTGTTAATTTGTGCTAAGATTTACTGGAATTGTTCTGAGTGTTTTTTGTTTTTGTTCTTTGTTTCTGTTGTGTGATGGATGCCTCCATCACCACTGAGATTATACTGGAGGATATGCTTAAATAGGTAACCACACTGTATGTTTTGCAGTCCACTCAGGGGCTGCAATTGCCGATCCACGGCAAGATTTATCCGACCTGTTCACATTGTAAACACGGTGTTCATGTCGTAGGTTGGTCAGTTTCCAACATCCTATTACTGTCTTAGCCTTGTGATATACTATATAGGAATAGTATTGGGTTTTTCTTTATGACAGTAGGATAGCCGATACACGGCATTATTTTGTTTGTGGTTTTTTGATAAGCAAAACAGTATAACACATGTAGAATTAGTACACTCTAAGATGGCGCCCCTTGCTGCGAAAAAGTATCAGTCCTTTGTTTGTTTTCATATGAGTTTGTAAACATTCATAATGGCGCTGCGCCCGTCTTGTAAGATGAAACCATTGAGAAAGGGAGGGCTCTCCCGAAACGCGTCTGTCTTCAATAAACCTGCCCTGTGAAAACGAGCTGTGCCGTGCTTGCGAGTGCTTTTTCTTTCCTATGACCCGGCTGGGCATTCTTAGGATTTTGGAGCTTCGATATATATATATATATATATAGGCTGAGCAGCAGGGAAAGAGATGATCAGGATATAACAGCTTTTCATGCAGTAACGCCAAACATCGTCTCAATGCTGCAAAAACCTGCGACATCAACACAAACACAATGGCATAAACATTAAGTAAAACTACATGTCCCAGCATGCCTCAATTAATCATGGGCGTGCTTAGAGGCTGAAATGTATAGAAATAATGAAGGGACCACACATGCAAGCTACCGTGATCAGGAACTACGGTTCGAAACGCGCAAGGTGTTTGTCACGTTTTGAAAATAAAGAAACTGCAACAAATATCAAGGTGTGTGCAGCGATTTCCTGGTATTTCATATATATATATATATATATATATATATATATATATATATTACCTACTGGCGGTAGCCAGTAGGTATATATAGTTAGGACCTGTTTCCATAGGAAATCCCCAACATTCTATTGGGAATAACTTTGGCCCTGGTTGATGAATCTTCGCAAATTTCTCAAAGAAGATGGCTCGCTCCGCTCCGCTCCTTCCCTTATAATTTGGGGGGGATTCGTCAAGTGGGGGCTGAGAAAAAAGGGGGGTCCCAAAACGTGTTTTCCCCATGTTAATTTCCATAGGACCTTTAGACTCAGCTACAGCTTGAACCGCTGAAAGGAATGAAACCAAACTTGTCAAGATGGTAGTGTCTGGTATGCAGATCACGCTTTTGGTAAAATAGTGTAAATCCCTCCAGTGGTTCCTGAGAAAATTAGAAGAGAAATCAATTATATATCTATAAGCGCGCACGGGTGCGCGCACCCCGCAATTTTTTTTTTGCTCGGGGGGGGGGGGCTTGGGGGGCTTTTCTCTTTCATTTAAATGTTTTTAATTTAATTTCGAGGGTGCCCACGCCTCGTTTTGCCCCCCGAGATCACCGCCGCCGCCCGAGCTGCCTTAAGATGGCCGCCGCCTGGTTGTGGGCGGGGCCGGGAGGACGTGGTTTCCGCAGGCACAACATAAGTACCAATAATTGCGATGGAAGCTTACATTTTATCAAATAGTAGTCCCATGAATATAGCGACTACAAAATACTCATTTATAGGAGAACGAGGACCAATCCCGTATTTTTGTAGTTCTTTAGATTATGAAAAACAGTAGAGAAGAACTACAAATATGGCGCTTAAAATAGCGAACCGTGTAACTAAGTGGTATTGCTCGAAAATACCAACGGAACGCCGGCGCATGCAAGTGACGAGCGGTAAATAATAACTACGAGCACACCGCTAACAAACCAATTAATAAGTTGGCAGGGGCATAAACTAAGGACCCAAAGACATTAAAGGGATCCCGGGAATCGAACCCGTGATTATGTAGTCCCTATAGAACTCACATCGAAAAACTACCAAAATGGCTATAGCGATAGCGACTACAAAATACGCATTTATAGGAGAATGAGGACCAATCCCGTATTTTTGTAGTTCACGAAAAACTACCAAAATGGCGCGAACACACGGGTGCCTTAATTAACTGTATCACGCCAATTATGGGGGCAATTAGTACCCAATTAATAAATGGAAATGGTATATAAGGCCTATGTGTTTCACTGCTTCCATCAGTAGCGGTGAAAGCAGGCGTCCGTCACAAGCAGGTTCGCCGAGAGGCCGGTTTTAAGGTAAGGACCCAGGAGTTGGGCGTGAGTTAATAGGGGCGGTGAGAATGTCTTAGGAAAGAATATCAGTAGTAGAAACAGCGCTATGCTGTATGGCAAATGACTTCAACCCTAGAGCATTTTTTCATTATAAATCAATCAGCCAGGGGATCTGCTCTAAGTTTCTGTTATCAGCACAGGTAGAACTTAGAGAGACACAAACCCTATCGGTAGAGTTAGGGTTAATGAGTAAGCAGTTTATAGAATCGAATCAGATAGTCAAGCCCACTCTGTGACAACGTCTACAAACCACGAGCAACAAGGAGGTGGTAAAACGTGCTAGTAATAAACATGCAGAGGTATTAATGAGAGGGACCACATGCCAGTAAGACAGTTATAGACCACCCAGCTTGTATAAGCATCAGGCAAGACCGCATTTGTCAGCAGTAAACACGGTAAATAGTGGTGCCAAGTATATATCTTGAAAATGGTCCATAATGCCAAACTAAATATAACTTAATTTTTGCACGAGGCAAGACCATAATTGTAAGAACTAATTGTGGCAATGAGTGGATTTAAAAGCATTTATTTTGATACCACACTGAATATAACTTACTCATTGTTTAGGTTGGGAGTAAATATAATTGAAAATCACCCCATCCGACATTGTATTCCACGGCGCCTTGAATAGTATATAACGCTGCATCTCTGGTCACAAAAGTGAAACTACAGCCCTAAATAGGTATGTATAAAATCCCCTGAACTGATAATGAGCCAACGGACAGGGGATCTACAGTTTATGATCCGCCCATACATAGGTGCTAAAACAGAAATGTTATGTGATTCATGTATAGGTATAAAGACATTACCTGAAGAGGGTGAAGGGAAGAAACATCCTGAATGTCAGCATTGAGCGTGCTGGGTGGTGGATGCGTGATGGATGGGTGGATGGATGGATGGGTGGCTGCATGATGGATGGGTGGCTGGGAGTGTATGCAGGATGGATGGTGGATACATGATGAATGGGTGGGTGGATGGGTAGCCATTGAGTTGGATAACAACAAACATCTGTTACTCATCTCCAAGATACGTTATGTTGATGATTGGAGCAGGCAGTGTTTTTCCTGCTCCGGTGTGTATGCTGCACCAGACATGGTGGCACTGTATGACCCTGTGCTTTGTGTGGCACTGGCCTGCTGGTGGTTGTGGGATGGGCAGCAGGTGCAAGATGCTTTTCCTTATATAGCCAGACATGAAAAACGTCCAGTCTAGCAGAAGAGCACCGAACTGAATGCAGGGTGGGCAGTCCATCCATGCATCCACCCAACAATCATTCATCCATCATGCATCCAAACATCGTTCATGCATCAAAAATCGGATCCCTAGGGCTGCTCAGGTGGTCCCACAAGGATATTAACATATTTAAACGTTATCCGCTAATAGAATTAGCATTTTCAAAACCTTGCAAATTCACTGAAAAACCATAGGTTTCTGGCCTTATATATATATATATATATATATATATTAGCTTTTAAAAAACCAATGAAATTCACTGAAAAAACCATAGGTTATACACTATATATAGTTAGGAATTAGCCTTTAAAAAACCAATGAAATTCACTAAGAAAAACATAGGTTTTAGGCCTTATATAGTTAGGATTTAACATATAAAAAACCATTGAAATTCCTCCTATATAGTTAGCTGGACATTTTATTGATATAAAACCAATGAAATTCGACATATAGTTAGGTGCACTAACTATATATTTCGCGCATCCGCAATCCAATGCTGATGATGTCACATATTACATCATTCATGACATGGTCAGTGACATCACTGATGACATCACTGATGACAGCTCATTTAACATCAATAATCACACCACTGATGATATACTTCATGTGATAATACAATGCACCTCCTTACACTCTAATACACCTAGTGTAAAATACAGAGTATCATTTTTGAAACTATTGACACACCAATACCATTTACTATATACCCACTCACTGATTCCTACGTCTACATGCACATTCATTCATTCACCCATAAGGTCATTCGTAAATACTGTCACTCATCATTGCAACACTATCATATGCACTCATACACCTATGCAGACACTCACACACTACCACTCATCCATGGAGTTACTCACACACCTACTCAGTCCTGTAAAGAATTAATCACACTTTGATTTCTTCATCTATACAGTTAAACACAGAACAGCTTACATTTTCACAGATATACTAACACATACTTACTCACTTATACAATCAAATCCTTCATCCATACTCTTATACATCCTCTCATTCTTCAATATGTAAAACATATTTAAACTTTACAAAAACACACAGACACTAGATGATGTCATCAGTGATGTCATCAGTGATGTCACTGACCATGTCATCATGTCATGAATGATGTAATATGTGACATCATCAGCATTGGATTGCGGATGCGCGAAATATATAGTTAGTGCACCTAACTATATGTCGAATTTCATTGGTTTTATATCAATAAAATGTCCAGCTAAATATATAGGAGGAATTTCAATGGTTTTTTATATGTTAATTCCTAACTATATAAGGCCTAAAACCTATGTTTTTTTTAGTGAATATATATATATATATATATATATATATATATATATATATATATATATATATATATATATATATATACGTATATATATATATCGCACTTGGATTTATGATAAAAGATCAATTTTGCACAATAAGCGTAGTTGCACATATGCATCTGCATTTAGGCAGATAATTTGCACAATGGCTTTAACTAAACAGTTAGCAACATGGGAGCTGGTAAAGAGACAGTATTCAAGTTTACATAGTGGCATAGTTTTGCACATATTGATAGCATTTTAGCTGTAAGAACATGTTTTTATTCTTATTTGTATTATATGTAAATATATATTACAAACAAATAGATGATGAAGTTGTATATACATGTATAGGTGTCCATAGATATTTTTTGTACAATGATGTTATGTGTAAATAGTGGATAAATGTATAATTTATTGAAAATTATTTAAATTATTCAAATTGTATAGATTGTAAGAACACATGCCGCAATAATGTATACTTGTAAATTTGCACAAATCCAGTCCATGTTTACCGCATATGCATTTATGCAGCTATAATTATATGCGAACAGCCATTGTATTTCGATCACAACATTTAATTGTCCACATGTGCTGTTTTCACGAAAATGAAAGAGCCACTCGCCTTATATGCTTAAGTATATCTTCACTTTTTATGAATCACGTGGTGTGCTCAGCAAAGAGGGAGAAAAAAAATGAGTACTTAAAGGTCTCGGAAACAATTGTACCGTTATGTGATCAAGGGTAGTCCATACCTGAAATGCGTCATGCCAGAGGGAGAATTAAGGCGATAATAAACTGACCTGTTGTACTGGACGAGCTGTGAGGTGGTCTTTGTGTCCTGCATGCCGTGCCTGGTGAAGCAGGAAGGAGTGTAATAAATATATATACATATATATATATATATATATATATATATATATATATATATATATATATATATATGTGTGTGTGTGTGTGTGTGTATATATATATGTGTGTGTATATATATATATATGTATATGTATATGTATATGTATATGTATATGTATATATATATATATATATATATATATATATATATATATATATATATATATATATATATATATATATATATATATATATATATATACATATATATATATTCACTGAAAAAACCATTGGTTATAGACCATATATAGTTAGGGATTAGCCTTTTCAAAACCTTATTTTACTCACACAAAACCATTGAAATTCCATATATAGTTAGTTGCACTAACTATATATCGCGCACCCGCAATCCACTGCTGATGATGTCACATATTACATCATTCATGACATGGTTAGTGACATCACTGATGACATCACTGATGACATCTCAAATGACATCACTGATGACATCTCAAATGACATCACTGATGACATCACTGATGACATCACTGATGACATCACTGATGACATCACTGATGACAACATCCAGTGACTGTATGTTTCTGTAAAGTTAAAATATGTCTTACATATTGAAGAATGAGTGGATGTATAAGTGTCTGGAAGAAGGATTTAGTAGGTGCATGACTGACTGTATGAGAGAATGATTAAATGTGTCTTACTGAGTGCATGGGTTAGTGACTAAACTGTCTTACTTTGTGCATCATTATATCTGTTGTTCTACAAACTGCTGCATGTGTTGATCAGTAGCTATATGAGTAACTGTATGGGTTATTGATTGGTTGTCCAAGTATTTGTATGGGAAACTGAGTGTGTGTGTATGGGTGGCTGGGAGGTGTGTGACTCTGTACATAGATGTGTGAGTAGTTGATTCACTATATGTATGGGTTCAAAAGTGCATGTGGAAACAGCTGTATGGGCGGTTGACTGTGCATGAGTGTATTGGTGAGTGAATGGATATCTCAGTGCTACATGTCAAAGTAAGTACATATGTAAAACACAATACATGTGAGAGTTGACATATATAAATAACTGTGCATAAGAGCCGGTGAATGTGTGAGTGGCTGTATGGATCATTGTGAACATGTATCAGGGATTGTATAAGAGAGTAAATATGTGTTAGTATATGTTTGAATAAGTAAGGTGTGTATAACTGTATAGTTGAGAAAATGGAGGTGTGATTGATTTTTTGCATAACTGACTAGGTGTGTGAGTAACTCCATGGATTAGTGACAGTCTGTGACTGTCTGTTCACACTGATTGTATCTAAGGTTATATTAGAGTCTGAAGAGGTTCATGGTATTATCACATGAATGATATCATCAGTGATGTGATCAGTAATGTCAAATGAGATGTTATCAGTGATTTTATCAGTGAAGTCATTTGAGATGTCATTTGAGATGTCATCAGTGATGTCATCAGTGATGTCATTTGAGATGTCATCAGTGATGTCATTTGAGATGTCATCAGTGATGTCATCAGTGATGTCACTAACCATGTCATGAATGATGTAATATGTGACATCATCAGCAGTGGATTGCGGGTGCGCGATATATAGTTAGTGCAACTAACTATATATGGAATTTCAATGGTTTTGTGTGAGTAAAATAAGGTTTTGGAAAGGCTAATCCCTAACTATATATGGTCTATAACCAATGGTTTTTTCAGTGAATTTTCACTGAAAAAACCATGGGTGACGTTAATTCGAACTTTCAATAGTACAGTAATCAATAACACATCAGAACTTAATATCAATAGGGATGTCGAAATATTCAATCAATTCTCGTCCCCGCCCGCCATGAGCATCAAAACTACATTCATATCTTGTGATATCAAGGTTGTTCAACCAGTACACAACAAGGAGTTACGAGTCCCATTTATACCGGCGCCATTTTGGGCGAGGCCGGGCGGGTCCAAGATATAGTCAAAATGTCTCCACCAACCATCGGCCAGACCAGAACCCCTTTCGGCCCTTTATGCTACAAGATGGTGTCTTCCATTCAGAAAATATTGTTGGCAGCATTTTGAAAGGAAAGATAAACAGCCGTTCTCCTAGTGAGTCTCACATTGTTACATTTAGGAAGAATGTTGAAGAGTAGTATGTTGAAAATCTGAAGCCATTGTTCTACAAACTCTCAATCAGCCTTGGATGGAAAAAAAATCCTGAAGAATGTACAAACTGAAAACCAATTTTTGTCTGTATAGCATCAACAGCAACGCTTGAGTCAGCTTTGTGTGAAGCCGCCATTTTGATTCAATCAATAACGTCCCCCTGCACACATTCAGGGACCTGGTCGTGTCTTCAGGTCAAACGGATTGTGGGACAAGATGCAGAAAGGAAAAGGAAAAATGTTCCGCCGGACCTCGGGAGCCGGCCGCCTATGTCATGGGCGATCTTTGGCCACACCAGGACAATAGTGAAGCTGTAGCAGGTGCAAATAAGCTTCAGACAGTGTTACAAACACTGCTCAGAACTCTCAACTATGGCACTCAACATCCAGGACTTGCCATCCGGATCTTGGCGCCTTGTGCTGGTTCCGACCTATTCACACATCGGTCCACTACTGACATCACCTCATAAGCCAACGGGGCACCCCACGCCGACTTTCGGCGCAGCATTGTAGGATGGCCACACCAGTGCGGCAACTTGCTGGACACAACCTCGGTGCCATCCGGATCTCGGCGCGTTCGAGTCACTGTACCGCAAGAGTGACCGGAACTCAGCTGGACACGCCGTCTTTCGGCGCAGCATTGTAGGATGGCCACACCAGTGCGGCAACTTGCTGGACACAACCTCGGTGCCATCCGGATCTCGGCGCGTTCGAGTCACTGTACCGCAAGAGTGACCGCAACTCAGCTGGACACGCCGACTTTCGGCGCAGCATTGTAGGATAGCCACACCAGTGCAGCAACTTGCTGGACACCAACTCGGTGCCATCCGGATCTCGGCGCGTTGTGCTGCCTTCGGCCTATTCGCACATCGGTCCGCTACTGACGCCGCCTCACGTGCCAACGGATTTTCTACGCTTTTTGTAGCCCTATGCCGCATAACAGGTCATGTGACTTGTTTATAAAACTTTTCATTGGTTCATTTTACTTTTGGTTTCCTAATGATGGAAGGCTTGGTCATATGACCTAAAAATAACACTTTTCATTGGTTTAGAACATTTTTTTTTCCCAAACGATGAAAGCCCCACCTTGTTTCTGGATGTTTCAGACTGAAGCTGGCGTCAGCATGAAAGCACCACCATCTCGTGGCTCCGTCGTGGTCATTCCGCGAGCAATCATGGCAGCCGCTCCCCACCGGAAGCCTGCAGGAGTCGAGGGCCCCCAAGACTTTTGTAGAATCTTCACGGCTGAGGGGACGCTTTCGAGAATGGAGCCCAAGCCCTAGCAGGCAAGCGTCCGAGTTCCAAGGTGTCCCAGGGCCATTTTAGTGGACCAGGCCCAAATCTGAAGAGCCGTCCGCCATTTTAAGAGTCCTGTGGCAGCCGCCTATCGCTGCACTGCAAGAGTGGGCGCAACTCAACTACATGGTGAGCGAGACGCTGTAGCCGCAAGAGCGGGCGCAACTCAGCTGGATGGCCGCCACCTGGGGAGGCCCGTTCACGCCGCCTCCCCCACGCCCCCCCCGGGGCGCCCCACGCCGTTTTTCTGAGCAGCATTGTCGGATACCAAAACCAGTGCGGCAGTTTACTGGTCATCACCTGGGTGCCATCCACATCTCAGCGCGTTCTGCTGCCTTGGGACTATTCGCACAACAGACCGCTACTGATGAGGCCTCCCCCGCACCCCCCGGGACGCCCCACGCCGTTTTTCAGAGCTGCATTGTAGGATACCAAAAACCAGTGCGGCACCCAGGTAACATCACCTGGGTGCCGTCCAGAACTCAGCACGTTGTGCTGCCTTGGGACTATTCGCACAAAAGACAGCTACTGACCATTGTTGCTTCTTTTTTCCAAAAAATGTTTAAATGTATTTACAGTTTTTGTTGCGTTCTATATATTTATAAGTTAATAAAGTTTTATAATCCTACTACTTTGTTGGAGTGCTATATATTTTTAAAAAAACGGGTGAATGGGGCCTTGAATCGGGTTATTGTCATGTGTGGGCTTTGGAAGTGTGCTGCTACAGGATCGGACATTTCAAACTCAAATGCACGTTCTTTTTCTTACCTTTCCGAAGCATGGAGCGCAATAGCAGGCAGAGAAAGGGTGATGCAAGTGTTGAACACTGCCTGGCCTGGCAAGTTGCTGGCAGTGCCCCCCCCGCCCACTCCTGAAAGAGGGCACACACACACCGCCGCCCCGAGTACTTCACAGATCTTTAAAAGACCATGCGCTTGTTAATGAGGCTTAAATGGTTTATCACCCCTTCTAGAGCCCCTGCATCGGCCCTCTGACGTTTCCTGGAAGAATTAGCACGTAACACAATACCAAGCCCTGTCAGCTGAAACCCCCGAGGAATCGGGTTTTTGCTTGCAGGAATCGGGAGGCGGGAGACTAGCACTGAAATCGGTAGTCTCACGCCTGAATCGGGAGGGTTGGCATGTCTGGATTCTCTACAGCTGGGGCCATAAACTACATCCGCAGGGCTAGGTGATAGCCTGGGACCGGCCTGGACAATCGGACACAGAGGAAGAGGAGTGTCAGAGGGTGCGGTAGTGAATAGGGTGAAAGGGAGGTGTCGGGCGGGCACAGGGTGTGATTCTCAGGGAAAAGCAGCGCAGATGGGGTGAAGTTTATGGCCCATGCATGAGAGAGAGAGCGGGGGTGACCAGTGCGTGGGGGAGATGCTTGCGAGGGTGGGGAGCCGTGCTGAGAATCGAGTGGATCTGGTCAAGGCATCTAAAATGGCTGCCGTGCACGACAAAATTGTGGCATTGGAAAAAAGGCAAGATGGCGCAGACAATGTTTATCAATAAGGATTCATTTATAACAAAATATTTTATCGCAGTGACAAATTGGCGGTCAACACTTCCTGATTTCCATCGAATCGAACGTTAACAGACGTCACGCAGCAAAAAAAAAAAAAACGCTCACGCACTGCCGCTGGAAGACATGTATCAACATATATGAGCCTCCTCAGCCACCCTCAGAAAACATAAGGGATCAGGATACGTCTCCCGCACCCCCTTATACCTAGTAATTTAATTAAAACGAAACACAAAATGGCGAATTCCCGTTTCGCTACCAGTTTGCGGCCCAGTTCGCGGCCCAGGAAGCGCTTCTACCGTGAAAAATCAATTTTTTTTAATTTTCCCCACGGGACCCTTTATTAACCCCAACATCATTCCTAGGGGGTCAAGAGGGGTCTACCTTGCCCCCTTTCATTAAATTCCCCCTTCGTTTTTCACCTCTTCTTCTCTCTCGATCCTACCGAGAGATAAGATGGCGGCCGCTCCGGACTGTTTAGAATGTTGACAGACACCGGAGAGCCAATCAGCTTCGCATCGCAAAGTTCCGTTTCGCGAAAAGTACGCGAACCGGAGCGCAGCCCGGAGCGCTGTTACAGATATATATCTTTTTTTGAACGTTAATGTCTCAAAATCCACTGAAGCACATATATTGAGACCTAGCAAAGGCACATCGGGCTAACAGTCACTACAATTTTGCCAAGTTTCGTGCAAATCCATTCAGCCGTTCGAGCTAAAAGTGAGGCCAACCGCCCTATGGAAATTAACATGGGAAAAACGCGTTTTGGGACCCCCCTTTTTTCTTGGCCCCTCCTTGACGAAACCCCCCCAAATTTTCAAGGGCTGCTCAGAAACAAAATGTGCCATTTTCCTGAAAATTTCAGCCGATTCCGTCCACAAACGCCAAAGTTATTAGACATAGAATTTTCAAAAATCCCATAGGGAAAAAATCCTAACTATATATACCTACTGGCGACAGCCAGTAGGTAATATACATACATATATATATATATATATATATATATATATATATATATATATATATATATATATATATATGTATTACCTACTGGCGGTCGCCAGTAGGTAGTTATAGTTAGGACCTAGTTTCCATAGGAAATCCATAACATTCTATTGGGAATAACTTTGGCGCCGGTTGATGAACCTTTGCGAATTTCCCAAAGAAGATGGCCCGCTCCGCTCCTTCCCTGAAAGTTTTGGGGGGATTTGTTAAGTGGGGGCTGAGAAAAAAGGGGGGTCCCAAAACGTGTTTTCCCCATGTTATTTTTCATAGGACGATTAGATACGGCTACAGCCCGAACGGTCAAAGCAAAACAGCCCCCTGGCACATACTGGAGGTACCAAGGGGAATTGGTTCCCCCTCTGCAAACGTGCCAGGGGGCTGCGTTGTAGAGAGGTGTAAAAAGGGGCGTGGCCTCATTACACCTCTTAGCAATGCAGTCCCCTGGCGCATACTGGAGGTTCCTGGTGGGCTAGTTGGCCCCCATAGACCCCCATTATGCAAGGTGAGTTAATTCCCTCTCTGCAAATGTGCCCGGGGGCTGCGTTGCAGAGAGGTGTAAAAAGGGGTGTGGCCTCATTACACCTCTTTGCAATGCAGTCCCCTGGCACATACTGGAGATTCCTGGTGGGCTAGTTGGCCCCCAGGGACCCCCAGTATGCAACAGGAATTAGTTCCCCCTCTGCAAACGCGCCGGGGGGCTGCGTTTCAGAGAGGTGTAAAGAAGGGCGTGGCCTCCTTACACCTCTCTGCAACGTAGCCTCCTGGCGTGCACTGGAGGTTCCCGGTGGGCTAGTTGGCCCCCAGGGACCCCCAATATGTAAGGAGACTTAATCCCCCAACTTAGAACACTCTAAAGAGCGCGTTAGCACAGTGGTGTAGGTAGGGGCGGGGCTTGAGGTGATGTAAGTGCAAACATGCCCTGAGGTGCGCTTTAAGTTGGGGAATTAATTCCTCTTAAATCCAGAGGTCCCCTAGGGGGCAACTAGTCCAACAGGTATCTCCAGTAAGCACCACGGAGCTGTGTTGCAGAGTGTTGTAAAAAGGGGGCGTGCCCTTTGAACACCTCTCTGCAACACAGCTGCCTGGCGCATACTGGAGGTACCTGGTGGGCTAGTTGGCTCACAGGGGACCTCAGGACTGAAGAAGAATACATTCCCCAATCTAGCTCACTACTATTCCTGAAAAGTAAATTTAACTGTCTTACCAGTAACTTGAACTTCCTTCCATAGAATATCATTGCCTGCTATATAAAATATATATACATTAAAAAAATATTACATTAAAAAAATACATATTACTATTTAAATATTTTTTAAAACATTTTTTTCAATTTATATTAAAAATATGTAATGTAATTTAAAAAATAAAATATCTAAAAATAAATAGTTTAAAATAATGTAGTACATCGGTATGAAAATATACCAATTAATACATTTAATAATTATCATTTACAATACCTTTGAAATTGACTGAAAAAACCATAGGTTTCACACACGTTATAGTTAGGAATTAGCATTTAAAAAACCTTGCAAATTCACTGAAAAAAACCATAGGTTTCACACAAGTTATAGTTAGTAACTATAACTCGCGCACCCGCAATGCACTGCTGATGACGTCACATATTACATCACTCATGACATGGTCAGTGACATCACTCATGACAATACTGATGACATCTCAAATGACATCACTGATGACATCACTGATGACATCATCCTTGTGAAAGAGTGGCAGACCTCCTCTCATAATATGATCTTTAATACACACATTCAAAAATAGAAACTAAAATATTCAAAAAAATTGAGATTCCAATACCAGTTACAACAACCTAGTCAGTAATTCCACCATCTATATACACATCCACTCATTCACTAATAGTTCTATATAGTCACTCATACATGTACTCACTCATCATATGTACTGATACACCTATACATCCTGTTACACACCGACAGTCATCCATAGAGTTACACACATACTCACACATGCAAATAAACTATCAAACATCCATTTATTTGCATATACATCTATACACACACTACCACACTTACTTCTACGGAAACTTACACATACTTACTCTCTTAAAAAATCACTTATACAAGCACATACTTATTTAAACAGGAACTCTTCCAATCTCTCACTCTCACATATACTCACTTATATACATCAATACTCACATATACTAGATTAAAACATATGTAGTTACTAATAAAGATAGTATTGAGACAGTCTTTCACTCAGTAACACACCCATACACACACTCATCCACCTACAGTCCTGCACACATGTTGTCTTCAAAACACATACAAACAGTGAGTCAGTCATTCATGCATCTATGCGCTAAGTAATACCCCCCACCAAACCATACAGACACTCATACTGATACTCAAAGAAACAACTAATAACCCATATACACACTCATGTAGCTACTCACCAACCCATGCAGCCACTTATACACAAAGTGAGACACTGATACATATATTTAAATATTTAAACATTACTCGCTAATATATGTATTCACTAAGATACACTTAATAAGTCAGTTAACCAATCAATTTTACAAAAAAAAATCCATTTAGACACTTATTTACCGATTTATTCTTCCATCGACCTTTAGATGTACATATATAAAAAATATTTATTTTTCAGAAAGACACACATTCACTGGATGATGTCATCAGTGATGTCGTCAGTGATGTCATGAGTGATGTCACTGACCATGTCATGAGTGATGTAATATGTGACGTCATCAGCAGTGCATTGCGGGCGCGCGAGTTATAGTTAGCTGAACTAACTATAACGGGGGAATTTCAAAGGTTTTGTATGAGTGAAATGTCCAGCTAACTATAACATGTGTCAAACCTATGGTTTTTTCAATGAATTTGCAAGGTTTTTTAAATGCTAATTCCTAAGTATAACATGTGTGAAACATATGGTTTTATCAGTATATATATATATATATATATATATATATATATATATATATATATATATATATATATATATTATATATATATATATATATATATATATATATATATATATATATATATATATATATATATATATATATATATATATATATATATAGTATGAGGAGACATACTCTGTGTAATAAGTACAGAAAGTGTTTTTTTATTTTAAAAATTTTGATCCATCCGTCATCAAGACAATTCTTCTATCAACCTCTGCTGGCACACCAGTAAGAAGAATGATTCCCTAACTACTGGAATATTTCCAGAAGAACTCAAAAAGTCATACATAGGCCCTTTACTGAAGAAAACAAACTTGGACCCACTGAATCCTGACAACTATAGACCCATTTCAAATGGACCTTTCCTGGGCAAACTGATAGAAAGTGAAGTGTTCGCCCAGATTTAACAATTCATTGAATACTTCCAAACAGGGTTCCGTCCGGGAAGAGGCACAGAATCTGCCCTCCTTGCCGTCTGGAATGACCTGAAGAACATGATTGACCGCATCGGGGTTGCTGCGCTACTCCTCTTTGACCTCTAAGCTGCCTTTGACACGGTTGACCTTGACACTCTGATACAAAGACTCTACGAAGCCGGCATAGAGGGGACTGCTTTAGACTGGATGGCGTCCGACCTTTGAAACAGAACAAATGTCATCCATACCCCACCTTTCTTGTCCAAGGCTCTATCATCTCGCCCATGCTTTTCAACATCTACATGAAGTCATTACCGGTACTGATCAATCAATTTCACCTCACGTGCTATAACTATGCAGATGACACACAAATACTCCTTCAACTGGAATGCTCCAAAGACATTGGGAACTCGCCAATTTTCAGAGCCGTGGATCAATGGATGACTTGGAGCTATCTCAAATTGAATGCTTACAAAATGGAAATACTCATGTTGGGCGATTGGAAACATTATGACCAGCTTGCCGCATGGCCTTGCAAATTGGGATCACCGCCTAAAGTATCAAAGGAAGTAAAAAACCTTGGAATTACTCCAAGCTATCAATGAATGCCCAAGTGGACAAACTAGCAAGATCATGCTTTGTTACCATAAAAACTCTACGACTAATCTTCCCCCATTTGGGATTTCCACAAAAAGGTCCTGACTACCATCTCCCTTGTTCTGTCCAAAATCGATTACGCCAATAGCCTCTACCACGGATCACCTTTAACAACTATGAAAAGACTACAATGGATTCAGAACTAGGCTACTCTTGCATATTAAACCACAAGACCACATTTCCCCTGACTTTAAAGCCCTGCATTGGTTACCGGTTGCCAGAAGATCCACGTTCAAATGTAAATGTAAATGTAAATGTGTTTTGATTTATATAGCGCAACACTTTAACCCAGGGGTCTCAAGGCGCTTGCTTAGGGAACCCATCCTGGTATTCCCCTGTGAGATACCCCGGCCGGGTATCCACAAGGTGAAAGCCAGGCATCCCGCCGCGAGGGGCCGTAGTGGAGATTAAGCAAGCTATTGCCCAGAGTCGCAGAGTGTGACCCCGTGAGTCGAGTAGGCACCGGAGCGAGAATTGTCGACTCCGTGGAATTTTGAGCCCGAGACCCGCCGAGGTGGGGAATCGAACCCTGGTCCACGGCCGATCTCAGCTTCCGGGTCTGCCGCCTCTAACCACTGAGCCACGCTTCTCCACTGCTTTGTATCACCCATAAAGCGATACAGGGAATGGGACCGCTCTTTCTCAGGAATAAAATCACCAAACACATTCATCATAGGAACCTCCACTCTAGATTGGCACCTCACCTCAAAATCCCAAGATACAAGAAAAAAAACATGGGTGGCACATCCTTCTCTGTTCAAGCAGCCAAAATATGGAACTCTTTAAACCCAACATAAGATCCACCGACAATCACCTTATCTTCAGAAAACTGCTCAAGAAATGGCTCTTCCCCACATAAGCATCATACGCAAACAGAAATATACAGCATATCCCTCTGCATATAAGCATTTATTTGTACTATAGATATGTACCTATATAAGTGTATTGCTTTGTATAAACATGAAGAATAATTATGTTTAAAAAAAATTATTTTTTAAATACAACTCTCGAAGACCAGAGTTTATTGAATGCTCTTTAATCTACGTATGCTTACTTCCTTTATGCATCTATATACCTTCCATGTACTTGGATCTATATATTTATTACTTCCCCCAAAAAAGCATATTCAATGAACTACGCTATTTCTCACACTATACCTCTATCAATATCTCTAAACTACTTATACTTAATTCCTTTATGCATCTATAAACGTTTCATGTACTTATGGATCTATATATTTATTACTTTCTTCTATTTCAGCTTATCCAAGTCACTACCCTATTTCTCACCCTATAACCCTCTCAATATATCTTCTACCTCAACTCTCTGACTCATCTCAAACCTCTTTCTGCCACTCTTTCCAATACACTACCCGATTTCTCACCCTATACATTTCTCACTTTATCTTCTACTTCAACTCTCTGACTCATCTCAAACCTCTTTCTAGTACTCTTTCCATTACACTTCCCTATTTCTCATCCTATACCTCTATCAATATATCCTCTACATCCACTCTCTCATTCATCTCGAAACCCCATACTACGATTATGATCCCCAAAATAGCCCTTTCTAGATTCTCCCCTACTCTACGCCTCCTTGCACCATCTGACACATCTTTTACTATACTGACCCTCCAAAACAAGCCTTTATAAACTCTTCCCTCTGACTCTTCCCCTTCACATCCCTTTTTACTCATCCCAAGCCTCCAACTACTGCTATGACCTCCCAAAACAAAAATCGAATTCCTTCACTCTTGTATCCCTCCAATATACTTTTCAATCAAATTAACAGACTAACATGTCCACTTCTCAAATTTCGGATTTCACTATACTAATTCACCACTAATCCTTTATGGGTTACAGAGTAGCGTGCTACTCGCCGAAAAAAGTGCTTCAACACCTCATTAGGGGTAGCAAGCACTATATGATGCAAACCTTTTTTCTCTCTTCTATCCCTCCGCTATCCTTCTCATCAAAATAACTGACTAATATCCACCATTTAAATTACTTTCACATTTCACTATACCAATTCACCACTAATCCTTTATGGGTTCTGGAGTAGCGTGTTACTCGCCGAAAAAACGCTTCAACACCCCATCGGGGGAACAATCGCTATATATACATGCAAACCTTTGTCCCTCTCCTATCCCACTGCTACCCTTCTCAATCCAAATAACTGATTAACATATCCACCTCTCAAATTATTTTCATATTTCACTATACTAATTCAACAATAATCCTTTATTGGGTTCAGGAGTAGTGTGCTACTTGCCAAAAAAGAGCTTCAACACCCCTTTGAGGGTAACAAGCCCTATATAAATGCAACATTTTTTTTACCCTCTTCTATCCCTCCGCTCTCCTTCTCAATCCAAATAACTGATTAATATCCACCACTCAAATTGCTTTCATATTTCACTATACTAATTCACCAATAATCCTTATGGGTTCCGAATTAGTGTGCTATTCACCAAAAAAGTGCTTCAACACCCCATTAGGGGTAACAAGAGCTATATTAATGCAAACCTTTTTTCCCTCTTCTATCCCTTCGCTATCCTTCTCAATCCAAATAACTGACTAATACCCACCACTCAAATTACTTTCATATTTTACTATACTAATTCACCACTAATCCTTTATGGGTTCCGGAGTAGCGTGCTACTGGGCAAAACAAAAAGCTTCAACACCCATCAGGGATAACAAGCGCTATATAAATGCAAACCTTTTTACCTCTTCCATCCGTCCGGCATCCTTCTGAATCCAAACAACTGACTAACCTATCCACCACTCAAATTACTTTCATATTTCACTATACTAATTCAACGCTAATCCTTTATGGGTTCTGGAGTAGAGTGCTATTTGCCGAAAAAGCACTTCGACGCCTCGTCAGGGGTAGTAAGCTCTATATAAATGCAATTACAATACAATTACATTTAGATTGCTAGGTAATCACAAAGGCTCTAATAAAGAATCGCCTGCTGACCCAAAATTCCCAAAAATGAAATTACTATTTGTGGTGGCAATAGTCAGCAAGAGAATTCATTCAGCACTTTTAAAGAGTCCCTGTGCTCTTGTTAAGCGTTAACTGTGTTCTGCTATGAGGAAATTGAATTGGATGAACCATCGATGTTTTGGTCCCTTTGTGCCAAACGAATACGTGAGACCAGCTTCTGGACAAGGTGTTGAAGAACCAACAATGGATTAACCTTTTCCCACCAAGTTGGAACACCTCAAAGTGATCTGTTTTTCCAAGACAGAAACAAAGCACTGATTATCATCCTATTTCTTTCTCGTCCTGAGTAAGGGCTTTGCATACCCCTCCTAATTGCAATAGCTCTTTTCCATTGGGATTTGATTCAGTAGTCTCCAACTGTGGGGAATTCCATAAACTCCACGAATAACCTCCTTCTTCTTTGCATTTAAATGGAAAATGTAATTATAGGTGGTCACAGTGGGCTGATTCACAACTAATGCCAGAATATCTTTCAAAGGTTCTCTTAAGCAGTGTAAGAAAGAAGCAATAGCTGCTTCACGAGTCCAGACGGATTCAGCCATTTATTGCTTAAAATAGCCGATATATGACACTAACAGGTCTGCCACAAATGTCCAGCCTTTGCAATGTGCATTATTTGATTTTGCCAAAGGTAGCAAGAAACTGCTCATAATTGGTGACCAAGGGCTTTGATTCAAAAAAGCAACTTGTACCAAGCACTAGATTAAAATGAATGGCACTTTCATGGTACCACTTCTAAGATTGTGACTTCAAAAAGCGGATCACACTGCGCTGAGAAGCATTGGAACCAACCGCGGCATACAAGCCAGGTACCTGCAATCCTGAAAACTTCCTATCCAGACACACCAGACTGGTCACTGAGCCAGAAGCGGCAGCTACCGAAGACTACGTGGGAATGATCATCGAGCGATCCAGACCGCTCCCCATATCACTGAAGGAGGTGATACAAGCCACCAGAGAAGACGATTGCCTCAAAATCGCCATTCAGGCGAACAGCTCAGGAGACTGGAGGCCATTGTATAACCCAACACCATTCTGCACGACTGAAGCCCAGGCCACTTTGAACGCTCTACACCAAGTATGCCACGTGTTGTCCATGTCCACCGATGGCTGCCTCCTGAGAGGTCCTCGCCTTGTCCTGCCGGAGCGTCTGACTCACCGGGCAGCATCCTTGCTCATTGGGTGCACCAGGCTATTGTGAAGTCATAGAACCGCCTCAGGAGAAAAGTCTGGTTTCCTGGCCTGGACCAACAAGTCGAGTCAATTATCCAGCGCTGCCCAGTTTGCCTTGCAACCAGCCTGCCCTGCAGACCAGCACCTGTCATCATGGAAGCAGGTCCCAACGCCCCGTAGGAAAAAGCCAGTGCAGACTTCGGGAGCCTTCCAGGAGGGAAGTACATGTTAGTGGTCGTGGACTACTTCCCACGATATCCAGAAATCGAAATCATCTCCTCCACAGCAACAGGAGAATTAATTCCCAAACTAGAAAAGATCATGGCAACCCACGGCCTAATTGGAGCACTCTGGACAGACAATGGCCTGCCATTCACCAGTGCTGAATTACTCGAGTACCTGTTGTCCCATCAGATCAAGCACCGGCGGGTAACCCCCAGGTGGCCCCAAGCGAATGGGGAAATGGAGCGTCTGATGCGGACATTAAACAAAATGATCCAAATAGCTCTAGCCGATGGCCACCTCCTGGAACAGGCACTATACCAGTTACTCTGAGAATATCGCCTCACACCCCACTGCACCACTGGCATCTCTCTGAGCCGCCTGTGTTTTGGTCGAGCAGTGACAGACACCATCCCGCACCATCCATTGCGGGTAGAATCTCCGAACCCTCCGAACCAGTCGCTAGCACGGCAGACGAAGACCAACCAGGAGGCATCTGGGAGGAGGCGTGCAATGGAAAGCCAAATCACCGTCGGCGACCGTGTACTTGTACGGGACTGCCACCCCGGTGGAAAGTTCAGGATGCCGTTTGAACTGGACCCGTGGACTGGGACCGAAGTCAAAGGCACTATGGTGACGCCATCCCGGGGACCTGAAAGGGTAACCTACAATGTGTCGTTTTTCAGGAAAATCCCGGGCGACGACGCAGAGGAGTTTCCACTACCTGATGAGCCTGAGATAGCGGAGCCTGGCAGTCCTCATCGGCCTGAAGGAAGTAATGACCGCCCCACAGCCACTAACGCGTAAGCTGGCCGAAACAATCCCACTCCAGAACAGACCCAGGATCAGGATCTTCGAGGTAGCCTGTCAGCCCAAGAGGACGACAGCCAGGCTGAAGCACATCCAACTCCCCCTGTAAGAAACAGCCAGGGTCGATACTGCCTGCGGCCTCACTCCACGCCGTCTGTGAAATATCAAGACTTTGTAGCCTGATATCAACTTCCCGACGGGAGACAAAGGGGTACCTGCAAACCAAGTAAGACTGTTCCATAAAAACTCAGTTTGTCATGGACTAATGTTTATATTTGATGTTTATTTCTCTATGCCCTGTGTTGGTTTTGTCTATTGGGTAAAGGAGGAATGTAATGACGTACCCTGTGGACTGGTCCACATTACCCGAGTGTTATGGGTGTCGTCCCCTCAGACCCCGCTACGTCATAACAGTAGGCTGGCCAGCGTATGCTTGGCCAGCACGTGTGCCTGTTAATAAATAGCCCGGGTCCCTGGGAGTGGCTAGTTGGTTGCTGGCCACTACCTGAAGAGTGCTGTGTGGCTCCTTATGTCCTGAGTAACTAGGTCCTAAGCAAAGACTCTACACTTTTGTGACTTCCATCTAGGCAAGACTTAAGGCATAGGCTAAGAGGCGGCAGCCATAGCACACTGCAGACCAAGTTTCGGTGCTGAAACAAGTAAAACAACTGATTTTTAATTGTAAAATGTCATTCAAAACTATGTGTGTGAAAGGTATTCTCATGGCATGTAACTAAAGAATGAAAATAAAACATTAGTCAGCTTGAATTTATTTTGTATTTTGGAACAACAATCTTTATAAGATTGTTTGTTTTAGTTTTAAACAAAAGTGTGTCAGTGACTTTAGTCTCCTGCTATAGATTGAACCCCCTGGAGTTCAGTGATAATGAGTGTCTTTAACACATGCTCCCTTCCCTGAAGAGGTGGTCACCTTCCCTCCTACTGATCTAGGGCTTTCCCAGCACCAAAGTCTTCCTGCTGTCCAGCCACCCTTCGATTTGGAAGCTCCCCGTCAAAGGCAACTTAGCACCCATCAAAGCCCTGCTTAGACAAAAGCTTATCGCATTGTCACTGCCTTCTATCACGACAACCCTCGACAGAAGACGTTTGACAGCCTTCCAAACACAGCTCCCACAAAGAGTATCCTATCTGACACTGCATGGAAACTGTAGGTCCAAATAAAACAGCAATGGTAGCCACCTTGTAACTCTGAACACTCAAAGGCTGCAAGGAGTCATCCAGCATGAGAGAGGCATGCCCGACTCTTTCTACATATGTGACCCCATTGCATTTAATTTCTTCTGCATATTCCTAATTTTAAAATGCATGCTTCACTAAGTATCGATTGCATATGTTTATCATGTAGCATTTTGTTTTACTGGTGCATTGTCAACCTATGTATTATAGGTTGATAGTGCACCAGTTATGCATATCTATACTAATATAATAAAGAGAGAGCCCAAACCTGTGAGGCGGGTAATCTCAGGAACCACAGCACCAATCACAACACCCAATACAGCGTTGGAAAGGGCAGTTGCAGCAAAAGGACATAGGCTATGCAGACGCCCACCATATACATTTAAAAGGTAAAAGAACCGTGCCAGCAAAGTAGTCCCTTGTGGGCGTGTATGAGTTGTGCTGTGGGCGTGTGCTGGGGGCGTGACAAACGCTGGGGGCGTGTAGTACGTTCCGCCCTTCATGCCATGTCTCATATCGTATGCTAATCCCACCCTGCTCCCTTTAAATACCCCTGCACCCCATAATCATAACCAACCCTTACTCCTCAAAATACCCCAACGCCCTTAAACACTAACCCATCTTAACCCTATAAATATACCCTGTACCCCAAAACCCAAACCTATCCCTAAACTCTAAAAATACCCCTGTACCCCAAAACCCAAACCTAGCCCTGAACCCTATAAATACCCCTGCACCTCAAAACCCAAACCTAGCCCTGAACCCTAAAAATACCACTGTACCCCAAAACCCAAACCTACCCCTGAACCCTAAAAATACCCCTGCACCCCAAAACCCAAACCTAGCCCTGAACTCTACAAATACCCCTGTACCCCAAAACTCATCCCTATCCCTAAACCCTAAAACTACTCCTGTACCCCATAACCCAAAACTATATCTGAACCCTTAAAATACCCAAACACCCCAAAACATATACCTCAGTACCCCAAAACATATACCCCTATACCCATACTTACCTTATACAAACATTAAAAAAACATGCTTTACCATTCATGCAATTACAACGAATTTCGTTGTAAATGTATGTGTGGTAAAAGCATATAAAATGTAATGCCATGCGTTATAATGGCATTGCGGAGTCATGGTACTTTCGTAATGAAAGTATGCGGAGTGATGGTATGCGGAAAGAAAGTTGCGGAATAATGGGTGTTTACCCTCCCCCGGTAAGTACATTGGTGGCACGGCGGCCCACATCTCCAGCAACATACTCATATTTTTTCACCACCCATTTGAAAAATGCACAGGTCTCTCTCATTGATGACCAGCACCGACATACACTTTTAGACACACCTACCGCCACAAGTTCTAGAATTGCGAACGTTAGAGCTGGGGAGCTACGTTCGAATCTCGGCATCAGCTCAACCTCCTGTGATTCCAGGCAAATCACTTTGTCTCCCCGTGCCTACCGCAAATGAATGCGTTCTTCTGTAATGTAAATTGTGCGCATGCCATGTTGTCGAGTTCGCGCTATATAATATTGCAAGGAAAAATAAAGTAGGGAAACTCGAGTTCACACACTACTGAACGCGCACTCTTAAGTGCATCAGCAGTGCACTGTGAATCGGAGCGTTTCACAGGCCTGTGACAGATAAGAAATGCTATCAAAATGAAATCCTACAAAACAATATACTACTGGCCGGCAGCAATTCATACCCGGACAACGTCGGGACGGGCTGCTAGTATTGTATAACAATACTGTGAGTTATAAAATTGAGCAAATGTCAGTAAATCTGCAATAGAATTTGCATGCTAATGTGTGGGCTTTACACGACAAATCATGAGGTCTGGTCTTTTAAATAATCAGAAAAGAGCATTAAAGTCTTTTGCAAAAGCCTTTTAGCGGAGAGACACCTTCAGATTTTCTTGACAGCTTCAAGTGAGCCGCATGCTCAGACCTCCTAGTCTGGAGCCGCTGAACTTTCAAAGCTCAGAAAACGAGAACGATGTCGAGCTATTCACAGTATTGATCAAAAACAATTCTATTATTCTCTAAAGGTATATGATCTAGAGGCCATCTGTGATCCTTGTATGTGCATCTGATGCAAAGTAATCACTAAGGCATAGATTCATCAAGGTAAAATCCGCTCGCAAAGGGGCAAATTCTCAGAATCTGCCACTTTGCAACCAGTATTTTTGCATTTGGGATGCATCATACCAAATGCAAAAATCGCAAAAATAAGAAATGGCAAAATTGCGATTACTTGCATTTAAGGAATCTCAAATTGAGATTCCTTAAATGCAATGCATTAAAGTTTAAAAAATAGCGATTTCACTAATAGGGCTCGCAAATTATCATGAAGTTGAACTTCATGGTAATTTGCAAAAACTTTGAAAAATGCACTAAAGAGCATTTTTCAACGTTTCATGTTGCGCACACACATGCCTAGGGCATGTGTGTGCGCAACATATGTGCACAGATCAATTTCAGGGGTGCAACAGGATGTCCTTTGGACACCCCTGCACCCTTGAAATCGCATTCTCAATTTGCGATTCGCTAATTGCGATTCGCAAATTGAGAATGTCTTCCCATTAATGAATGAATGGGGAGATATTCCTTAATTGGGACTCGCAATTTGCGAGTCGCAATTAAGGAATTTTAAGAAATCGATATTTTTTAAGTGATTTCTTCATGCATTGCATTTTGCTATTCCTTAATAGCGAATCGTTATTTTTCGCTATTAAGGAATAGCAAAATGGGTTCTTGATGCATCTGGGGATAAATGCTCTGATTTGAGGAATGCCATCTAATATTTTGCAATTCTTTTTAATATATTGTCTATTCACATTACTTAATTATAACATTTATGGTTATTTTTGCAGTAACATCTATTCATTACACCTGCAGAACATTAGAACATTAATTAATAATAAAGTGTTGTTAAATAGAGAGGCCCTGATTACGATGTCGGGTAGACTTGTGTCTGCCCAACACCATATAAGTCTGGAATTGCCCGACCATAGGTCGGCGTTTAAGACCTCTGCATTAGGATTCGACCGCTGATAGGGCAGTCGGAAACATCCATTCTATGATGGAAGCTTGTGCGGCGGGCACAAAAGGTCTGCAGCACAAGCTTCCCTTGTAAAATGGATGTTTTTTAAACATCCCTAAACCATGTAGCATGCGTGTTTAGGGGGGCACCACAGGCCCTATAACATATTTGCTGCTGAAATTGAGTGCAACTGTGTTGTTTAAGGCAATCAATATCCTAAAATGCTTTTTAGTTTTAAAACCATTTCCTGGAGGCATTGCTTGGTTTTAGTGCATGAAAGCAGTAGTGCTAATGCTGGCAGTTCTTGCGAATTACAGTCTGAGCATGGGTGTATGTAAACGATAACTTCTTCCTATCTTGCTATTAAAGAAGGTATCAGTATTTGTTAGATACTAACATCATATAACTGGAATGGTACAGCTCTGTGCATATTTCAAACTGCTAAATTTGTTATCTGTTTTCAGATTTTTACCAAACATAAAATAATATTTATTAGCAAATTACTATTTTAAGCAAAATCTAAATCAATTTTCAACAACTTTGTTTAGAACTAAAACAAACATTCAGTTAAAACATTTTTTTGATAAACTGAGTTGTATTGATTCTATCAAATAGATCTATGAACCAGGCAGTACCATTGATCCATAATAGCTGCAAACCAGAAACCATATGTATAATCAACAGAGAGAGTTTTGTAGTCCAAAGGGCCGCATCATTTCCCCCATATCTTTCAATGTTTGTGTGGGCACACCTCTCACTGAGTAGATGTGCTCCTCCAACTTTGCGCAGCAGTCCATGGCCATACGCCATACCTCTGTCAGGTGGGATCACTGAGTTCCATCTCTGGGCTATATGGTTCCCGGGCAGCCTCAACACACAGGACAGAGATTTAAAAAAAAGAGACCCGGTAGCGCTTAACAACAGGACACGTCCAGATTACATGGAACAAGTCAGCTCCAGGTTACATGGAAGAAGTTAGTCACTTCCTTATTGCAGTGAGGAAAAGAGGACGGCTGACATCGGCCTGCTCGTCAAAGCAGCAGAGGGGTCACATATGTGGTGTGCAGAAAGTTTACTGTATTGTGCAGAGCCTTGAGGATGTTGCAAACTTGGTCTCTCCAATCCTATAGACTGCCTACCCAGGATTCCCAGTGTGCCCTCAGGGGAGAGACCAGATCCAGGGAATTAATGACCAATGCTCTGTAGACACAAAAAATGCCCCCTTGGCCCAGGGGACCCATAAATAGCATGGCCTCCAGGACACTAAACTCCGGTGCCTCCCTGATTAATGTTCAATGAGAAACCAGTGCATGACTGATTTGGACAAATCTACAGAATTGGGTCCTGAATGGACTGCATATGCGACCCCTGCCACACATCACCCAATCTGGAAATGCCTATAAGGTCCCATCTCCCAAACCCGGTCAAGTTTACCAACTGCCCAGGCCAAGTGCCCATCCAGAGGGGTTCTGGAGCATAAACCTCTCCCCACCCAGCCAGTTCACTTCAACGACGAATGCCACTCCCCAAACACCACCTTTGTCAGGTTGTAGAGAGAGCGGGGTACAGGTGATGGAACAAGGTTTCATACGTAAAGAAACTTGCTCAGAATCAATGCTCCCAAAATAACATGTAATAAACTACCCAACATGTTTTGTGATTACTAATATTTGCACCACACAACATTTTCTTCATCCAGGGGAAGCTTTTGAATGGGCTTTACTAACCAGTAACCCGAGTGTCTTAATATGGCTGCCGAAAACGTGGGAACTCTACTGCGCATGCGTCTACTGTATCTGTTGGTGGGAATTCTTTGCAGCTGCACAGTAATACCTAATATGGCCTCTTTGAACTTCACATGCTAATGCATATGCTTTTGCTTAAAATAAGTCTTGCATGTTCTGCTAAACTATTAATGCTGTAGTTAAAATAAAATAATGGGATTAGAGTAGGAATAAGTGGTATAGAGTGCATTAATTTATTTTTGTATTCTAACATGTTCCTATTTGACTTTATTATTAGCTCGTATTTGGGCCTGGAGGGTGACTGAAATCTCCATTTTGAAATGCATATGCATGCGTTGAAAAATACCCCGAGAAATGACATTGAAGAGTTGCCAAGTCCCATCTTACCAGCTATGTGCCTGAGAACTTTATATCTTGAGCCGGAGAGGGGAAGAAGACTTGCTTAATATTATATACATTGTACATGAAGTAATATGAATGTTGCTGGGAGGAATAAAGCTTGGGAAAGTAAATTTAAGGGTGGGAACATAGAACAATTAAACCAAAGAAAATGACTTCACATTAGTATGGTGTGATGACCTCTCCCCATCCCACTGACAAATTGAATGAAGGGAATACACGAACATTGATACATTGGGGGTGGTACATACACTGAGAACAGTATAACTAAGGTAGGCTTAGTCAGTTAGATTGTCCGACTTGTCACAGACCTGTCACTGACCCAACGTTGCTGAAAGAGATGGTGGATGTCACAGAGCTCAGAGGGCTGGTCGAGCACCCTGAAAAAAGAATCGGGAGATTGCTTGAAGGAGAAGAATCGATCTATCTAGAAGGGAACGAAAGTAGCACCAGAGAGGGGTGTAACGCTGGCATTGCACTTAGAGGAGGTTACCTGTCCTGTCCTGCACCTGTCCTGACCTGTTGGCTCCTGATTAGTCAGGAGCCCCTTTTCTTTCCAGCCCTTGGCCAGGGGTTGGTCCTCGCACAATTCTAGGTAAATATAAATCTGTGTGGTATGTCCTTGTACCGTTTTCCCATTCTGACCCTACCCAGGTACCAATGTCTAGAGATTTTTTCAAGTCTTTAAAGATTTTTCTCCTTGAAAAGTTGGTGATTGGCATGTAATGGTATTTGACTCACAAAATATTGCATAGATAAAGGCTTTAAAACTTTCCCAAGTCTGTGGTCCTTTTATGAAATAAGAATAAATGTTTGTTTTATGCCTTTTATGCTAACAGCCTGATCTATTGACCAGAGTAAATTTAGAAATAAGGTGACAAAGAATTGATAAGCAATGGTGTATAGATGCAAGTCATTATAATGAAAAGTAATTCCTGATCGGCAGCAAATAGATTACTGGCTTATAGTGTGTATGTTTATAGGCCCAGGTGAGTATGGTGTTTTAAAAATAACCCAAGCTGGTAATCTCGCGCCATCACAGGTGAGCCATATAACCAAAGTACAATGATCTTCCAAGTCATGAATGTCAGCTCCACCTTATAAGATGAGTCACTCTGGCCACCATGAATCCACTCCTTCATGACCACTAGTTGGGAGGCCCAGTAGTACAATTGCAAGTTTGCTGCCGCCAGGCCTCCAGCGAAGGCCTGTTGCACGCATTTCCTGAAGGTGATGTGTGATATGCAGTTGCCCAGAGGAAGGAGTGTACCACCACCAAACCATTATTTGGGGAGAGGATGACGAAAATGTTGTACAACATATCAGTGTGGCTGAACTATCATCTTAAAAAGAGCTTCCTTCCCTAGGATGTTGAGAGGCAGGTTGCTCCACCTCCCTAGATCCCTCTTCATCTTATTGAGCAAGGTTGTCTGAATGGGGGACCAAGTGAAAGTTGGAAGCAGGGAGATATAAATACAGAGGTACAGAAAGCTCAGTCCGTGGACTGGCACTTGAGTCTGCCAGGCCGTTTCCCCCCACATCACCAGTCAAAATACCGTAAAATATTTAATAATGATCACACTACAACAGTGAACCTTTTGTGACAAGCACAGCATATTGTATTTATAATTTACACCTGAAGCATATATTTACGAAATCACATAACCTCAGTTTTGCTGAACTAATATATTTATTGATATACACACCCCTGTTTTACAAGCCCATATTATTCCTCGTCCTTACCGCGAGCACTTTTGATGTGTTGACTTTAAAGTTGAAAGGCATGGCTTATGAATTTGTGTTCTGAGTCTTTAGCACCTTATAGTCGTAAAACTTTTCTTTACCTTTCCTTAGTTTTCTTGTACCTACTCATGCTGACACTCTACTACTAAATATGACGGCCTATAGAAGTGTACGTTTTGGATATGCACCCTCCAGAAGATGAATAATATAATAAGCACTCATAATCACCTCACAGTCTCTTTAAATTGCTGTCAGTTACTAACACCGGAGTTCCGTTTAATTAGAAATATATATGTGCTTCATTATATGCATTGTTTGCCACTGGAACGAAAACGATATGAAGAAAAGTTTTTATGGCCTAATGCTTACTAGGTCACAATTAGGCCTCAAATCCACATTTGTAAAATTGGGCTGCTGACTTCTAAGTATTCATTGTGTGTTTATTATTCGAAATGACACTGCACGCAGCAAATTATGCACTCTTTATTTTATTTTTCAACTGTTGTTTTTGAAGAACTCTCCGGGGGAAACCTTTAGATACTTTCCAATGCTCTTCCTGCTTTTACACTGTTCTGTATTTATTCATAACTCTTTGTATTGCTCTTCAAACTAGTTTTTTCTAACTCTTCTAAATAACATTATGTTAGAAGAGGGAAATCAACATTCATGTTGTGGGATAGTGTTAGGATGGTAATGTTATGTGACGTTTTATGATGCTGAAATGTGATTGATGAATGTGTCAATACTTTTGGTCGTACCATACTGGCATTGTAGTTTCTTATACTTTCCATGGTGAAATCAGGCATATAAACCCTTGAATTGGGGGTGAGCTAAAATCTTTTGACTCTCCACTAGGGTTGGTGGCCGATTCTTTGTTGATTTGCTGCACATTTCGGACTTAGTCTAGTTTTGCAGATTTTGCTTAATGCTGCATTTATTTGTACTCTGTAAGGCCTCTTGATTATTGGAACTGTGTTTATTATTTCTGTATTGCAATTTCATATTTTAAGAATCTTTCATATTTTCTGATTTTCTGATCTCAACTCACTGTGAGGAAATGGAGTATATTATATGGTGTGGTTGGGCGAACTCACTGTGGAATATACATACCAACCCCCTTTCCTCGCATTGGTGCCTAGCAGTAGGATCCAGAACTTGTGTTTAGCAGTACCATATAGTTATCAAAGGTCGAGACCAATGAGAATCTGCATAGGTAGATAAGTAGAAGACAAGGGGGCATATTACCAAGCAATAGCGATAATTATCGCTATTGCTTGGTTAGAGACAAACATTTACCGCTGAGCTGCGGCGATTTTTACCGCAAATAAACCTTGGTATTACCAAGGTTTATCGCAAATGCGATAAAAATCGCCGCAATGCATGAATATCGCTGAAAAGTCAGCGATATTCATGCATTTCCAAGCTAATGCTCTTGGCCATGTTATCCACCTCCCATTGGATAACATGGCTAAGAACTGCTCAGGGCAGGTGTTAGCTTTTGGAGATATTCGCGCTTAGCGCGAATATCTCCAAAAGTTGGTAATAGGAGATAGCGATGTTAGCAACTGTTTTCAGTCGCTAACATCTTTGCACGCCCACTTTGCATGTCATTAGTGATAAATATCACTGACATGCAAAGTGGGGCCCAAGATGATCACTATCTCCTACTAGCTGTCGCTAACTGGTGTTAGCGACAGCTAGGTAATAGGGAGATAATTTTATCTCCGCTTTCTTGGCTTTTAAAGCCAAAAAAGCAGAGATAAACCCCCTTGATAATATGCCCCAAGATCCTTACATCCCAAGTAATTGTTGTGTTTGTTGAGCTCCAGAGGACTGTTACAAAAGAATTGCAAAAACATTTTCAAGGAATGAGGAAGGTTTGAGAAAGTTGTAGCAAAGTTTCCTGGAAGTTCAATTTTTTTTTTTAATCTTCCAAATGTTTTGAAAAAGTTTCTGTAGCCACTTTTTCAGCAGAGAAGCATGGAACTCTATATGGCCAACCGATGCTCATTGAAGAGAGATGAGCAGAGGGCCTTCTGTAGGGATAGGAAAATCAACATGGGAGCTCGGGCCAGGAAGAATCAGTTGATCAAGGCCCACAAGGCTTTAGAAGAGACACACAGCGTACCTTCACTCATGGAGAAGGAATTGCCCATGGTAGTGGGGAAGAAGACAACATGGTGGACGGTGCTAAAAGTGTCCTAGGGGAGAAGGTGGGAGCTTGTCCCCCCCACTCCACCAGGCTAAGGTTGGCTTTTAGAGAAGGCTTCATTACTAGCCAGAGATTCATACAAGAAAGCCTAGCAGTTCTGGACCAGGAGGAGGAAGCCATACCTCTAGCTGTAAGAGAATTGGCCCTGGAAGTGAAAAGGACCAGGGTGGGTCTAGAGGTGCCCCTGATGTCAGATTGCCCAAAGAGACTGTCTCTAGTTATGCCCAGGTGGATGACATTGACATATGGCTGGCCTCATATGAAAGAGCTCTCAAAATAAGGAAGGTGGGTACACAACACTACGGAACACTACTATGAGAGTTAGGACCAGATGTGGGTAGGGACAAACTACTCACAGAAAGCTGAGTCCTTATCACACATGAAGGTAGCAGTTGTGGAGCTCTTTGGTTTGACCACTGAGGGGTACAAACATAAGCATAGGACAATACAGAGGAGGCTACACAGACATGGGAAGCCTTTGTTGACACTTCAGCTAAGGCACTAGATGGCTGGATGATAGGCAACAAACTAGGCACATTTGAAGGGCTCTACAACTTAATTGTCAAGGAGCACATTTTAACAAATTGGCACTCAGAGAAGTTGCACCGGTGTCTGGTGGACTCAAGGCTGTCTTACCTCAGGGTACTGGGCAAGACAGTTGGTGAGTGGGTTCGAACCAAGGTCCCCAAGAAAACCCAGGGAGGTGACAAAAGGAAACGTTGTCAAAACCTCCTTCAGGGTAAAGGCGTGGCTAAAAATAAAAAGAAATATAGTCCCAAAGAGTCCCCAAAAGGTGCCAAAGGGGGGTAGCCCCGAGCCACATCTCATTCTAAAGGGATGGGGTATCAGGGAAAGAAGTTTAATCACTCAGAGTATGGGGTGTGTTTTGAATGCAATCTGCCAGGACAGGAGAGAGAGATTCAGTGTGCACAAAAAAGGCACTCACTGGTGACTAGTCCAAGTGGTTGGCCAGGGTAGGCATGGGTAAGAGATGCCCCTAGAGATCCTAAAGGGTACACAGAGGTCACCTTAGTGTCCATGGGTGGGGAGAGCATTCAACCCTTGGCCTAGAGCCTTCAAAAATGAAGAGGTACCAACAGTGGCCAAAAATCAATGGGGTGGAGATGAAGGCCCTGAGGGATACAGTTGCTAGTGTAACCATGGTAATGACCGAATTGTCAGACTAGATCCTACCAGAGACGGTTTCCAAGACTGTAAATGCTGACAATGTTACAAAGCCACGCCCTATTGCTGTGGTTGACTTTGAGTGGGGAGGAGTTACTGGGTCAAAGAAAGTAGCTGTGTCCCCTCCCATTCCAGTAGAGTGCTTGCTGGGGAATGTCTTTGAACCCTCTGCTTGGGCAGAAGTAGAAAGGAGGAGCAATGCTTGGTCTACCCGAAGGGGTATTTGTTATCAAAGGAGAATAGAAGGCCCTGAAGAAGAGTCAAGTGGACCTGCAATCTGAAACTATGGGCCAGAACCCTAAAGCCAAGAAGAGGGGCAGGAAGGTTGGCTGCCAAGCCTCCACAGGTCCCCAGACCCAGAAGGAGTTCAACCCTCAGGTCATGGCCTGGTGGCTTCAGAAGCGACTGCTTCTGGTAATTTGCCTGAACTGGCAGACCTCTAAGGACCGGACTCCCTCTAGAGAGAACCTGAGTAATGGATGGAGGACTGTCCCAACTCTGGAAGACCTGCGACAGTGAGCTGTCAAACAGGAATAATGAGACAGCACTGGTACCCATAAGGTATGCTGGGAGGAGGGCTCCCATATAGTGAGCCAAAGGACCTGAAACCAGGGACATCAAGGAGACTGGTGGCCCGTTAGCAGTACAGGGAGTTTTTCCTTAACCTGACCCATGTTATGCCTTTAACTGGACACCTGGGGCAGACCAAGTTGTATTGCTTCTGTCCACCTTCCAAGACAGTGGCAATGCAAGGGGCAAACCAATGGCTCCCCTTATACCACTACTGTCCGGTTCTTACCAGTTCTTATTCGCAGGAGTGAAATGGTTATGCCGAAAAATTCCCAACTTCCCTATAGACCCCTCAGTCTATAGGGAAGTTGGGAATTTTTCTGACCCAGTAACTCCTCCCCACTCAAAGTCAACCACAACCATAGGGCGTGGCTTTGTGACATTGTCAGCATTTAGTCTTGGGCACCATGTCTGGTAGGATCTAGTCTCACAATTCGGTCATTACCATGGTTACACTAGCAACTGTATCCCTCAGGGCCTTCATCTCCACCCCATTGATTTTTGCCACTGTTGGTACCACTTCATCTTTGGAGGCCAGTAGGCCAAGGGTTGAATGCTCTCCCCACCTAGGGACACTAAAATTGTACAAAACCTACGTGACCCAGGGGACGGAAGGACGCAGGCCGGTGGGATCTTCAGCGAGTCACTTCAAAACTCCTATTGGTCTTGACCGATTTCTTTCTATAAAACAAAAAACAGCATTTTAGTACTTAAGTAGTATTGTTGTAAGCTGATTTATATAATCTTTGACCTAATTAATTACCTCATATCCCTCCCTCTTTTGCCAGGTATACAGATGTTTTCAAATATACATATTTTCCTGAAACTATATTTCTAGTCTCAAATGACTTCTTGCTTTAACCCCTTCCACGCTGATGACGAGCTGGGCTCGTCATGGCGTAGCCTCCTCGCACGCTGATGACGAGCCCAGCTCGTCACGTAACATGCGTTTTTTAAAATCTCAGTGTGCGAGCGGAATTCCGCTAGAGCGCATGAGGTTAAATGTTTCTTTTCCAAGATGCTCACTTCTCTTAGGGAGTTCCTCTTTAAGAAAATAAAGTTCCCAGAAAAACCACTTTCAAGTGCGCAACATAACTGTAGACAGACGTCTATGTCAAATATATTTTTCATACATGTCTCAATATTTATGGAATCCAATAATGTTGTTCATAAATTAATCACATTTTATGACAATAATGTGTATATCCCCAACGTTTGTTTTCTTTTTAGGGATTCTTCCAATTTGATTGTCCACTTACGACTGATGCCCATTACATACCAAGAGCTGATGAGCTCATTGATAGGTTGTAATAGCCTAATGCCTGAGTACCTTTAACCTGACGTCAGGGTATTGCAGATGGCCCTCACCCTAGAAGCCAAGGAGAGGTCTGCTTTTTCCACACCTGATGCCACTTTCAATTTAAAGTGACGCCCTTTGTGTTGAAAAATGCACCTGCCCCCTTCCAGAGGTTGGTGAAAAGAGTACTTTCAAGTCTGGAGAGTTTCAGTTCAGCGTATCTTGATGATATAGGGAAGGATCAGCTTGTCCACCTCAAGGAAGTGCTCCAGTCCCTGCAACAAGCAGGCCTGGCTATAAAGGCAAATAACTGCCAGATAGGGCAAGGCTCTGTTGATTACTTTGGCCACCAAGTTGGTGAAGGCCATGTATAACCTTTCCAGCCTAAGATCCAGACAATTCTGGCTTGGGAAACACCAGTGGAATTTCTTGGCCTGAGTTGATATTGCAGGAGACTTGCAAAGGGGGTTGGTACCATAGTGGCACCACTGACTAAAATAACTTCCCAGAAACAGCCGAGAAAAGTGATCTCACTGAGCAGTGTTAGAAGGCTTTTGACACCCTGAAGGAAGCTCTGTGCCCAGCACCTGTCCTGAAGAGCACCTGACTTTAGTTAGAATTCATTGTTCAGACAGATGCCTCTGAACATGGGATTGGGGCAGTGTTATCACATGTAAATGATTCAGACCAGGATCTACCAGTAGGCAACTCCCTCCAAGGGAGCAGCGTGGGAGTCCCATCGAGAGGGAAGCATTTGCTCTGGTTTGGTCCCTAAAGATGATGAGACCCTACCTGTTTGTGACTCACTTAAGAGTTCAAACTGACCACAAACCTCTCAGGTGGCTGATGCAGATGAGAAGAGAGAACGCCAAGTAGTTGAAATTGTCCATTTCCCTACAGGATATGGACTTAACAGTGGAACACAGACTTGAGACTGACCATGCCAATTCATATGGCCCTTCCAGGTGTTTCCACTTAGATGATGAGTGCTACCCAGATAAAGGCTAGTTGCTTATCACCTTTCGTCTGGGGTGGGGGGAATCATGAAAGGAATTTTCTCTTTTTGGATGGTCACCCCCTGTTTTTGGACTGATGCTGCTGTTTTTTGAGAGTGCACTGAGGCTTGCTAACCAGACCTCAGTGCCTGTGCCCTTGCCTTCAAACATGGATATCGAATTGGCTCATGCCCATATGGCTGAGTTAACTTACCTGTAAGTCCCACGTAAATGGTACCCTGGACATGCAAGTTACAGGGTCACCCCGGGGATTACCTCACTAGTTGTCCCACCCTGGGTGTGATACATGTAAAACAAGATTCCGAGTTGACCATTTACAGACTTGAAGAGCAATTCAAACTGCTAACCCAACTTTGCCATTTACAGTTAAGGCAAAGGCAGACTTCCTCTGGAATATGTGCAAGTCACCTCTATGGCAGGCCTGTCGAGCTTAAGGCAAGGTGCAACATATTACAAGGGCAGCCATGTATTTTGCTATTTCTGGTAGTAAAAACATGAAACTGTTGTTTTTACTATGGAGATACTTGGTCACCCATTAGCGCGTAGAGTTACACGCTGATCCCTTAGCTGTGGTAACTCTGAAGTGGTGCAACCAAAGTGGGCCATCCAAGGTATCCAACGACTCGTTACATCAAGCATAACTTGATTCGAAAAGTCGAAATTAATGTCACAAGTCAAGGTATGCAAGTTTAACAAAGTTGTCCCTTTGTTGCCTTTCGACTCCTGTGACCTTACTGGTTGCACATGGGGTCCTGTCGCTGAGACAGCTTTCTGCTCTCTGAGGAGATATGGTAATGACTTCCAGAAAATGATACAATAGAGCCATGCTGTGGGAGGAGGTGTTCCCTTCCTCCTGCAGGAAGCCACATGATAGTTGGTCCAAATGGCAAGCTTCAAAGGAGAAGCCGCCTTGGAAGGGCAAATAGGCAAAACTAGAGAGAGAGCTGCTCCATTGTTTCACACTAGAGGCAGAGAGTGGAGGCCAGACGCCAAACTGATTTCTCGAGGCGTGTAGTTCCCTTGGTAGCCACACCTGTGGTTTGGGCTAGGGAGCCTTACATGCGAAGAGAGGTGGGTCATACTATTATTGGAAGTGGGCATAATGGTGCATCTTGGAATGCCCAGATGCCACACATTGCAGGAAGTGGTAATCAAGTGGGAGAGAACCTGTTAGCCCATTGGCTACCAAACACATCCTGCCCTGTTGGCATTCTCTGAGCAAAAGCAGGGCACCCCTGTCACCCAGAACTTTGATCTTGACTGGACTGGAAGAAGGACTGCCCTTCTGCACTGTAGAGTCAGCAAAGAGAGGATGCACCGCATGGATTGCACCTCCAGAACCTGGTTGCTATCAAAGAAGATGGGCTGTGCCTGCTGTGTCCTGCTCTAGGAGAAGTCATCCTTAGAGCCCAGACACAGCCAAGAGACTCCTAAGGTCAGTCAGCTGATGCCTTATTCAGAGCAAAGGGCCATAACTGCTGAGAAGCCTGCTGCGGCACTTTGGTAGCCCAAAATCTTCAACCAGCCGCTACCCACAGCTGTGCAGCATCAAGGACCAGGACCCAACCCACAAAGTTGCACATGAATTCCCTGAGCCCCGAGACTGTCGTTGGAGTGCAGCTGGATCAACCAGGGGATGAGTTATTGATCAAGGAAGGATTGCCCCGTGACTACAATACCAGGTGATCGGTATCCCAGTGGCGACTGAACTTCTGCAGGCACAGAAAGGGACTCAAGGGACATTGACCCTGTGACAATGGCCCCCTCACCCGGTTATGGACAGAGGAGTACTTGCAGCAAGACCCTTGTCGATTGCATTGCATCCTTCAGCATCTTCAGCATCCTTCATCCCTTGCATCAGGACCACTTCCATAGGAAACTCCTGCAAAGGATAAAAGTGCCAGAAACTGACTGAAGACTGCTTCACCTGTTCACTTAACAGTTTCTAAGGACCTTGATGGTCCCCCTGGCTTGCTCCCTACTGAAGTGACTCCATGCAATGCATTACAACAAGTCAAAGCTTTTTAGGGAAAAAGTTTGAAGTGTCACATTTGTTGACATTGCCAATGCTCGTTCGCATTTAAGTAAAATTCTTTCATTTACTATACCTTGTAAATGCTATATCTTTAGAACCTTCCTAGGATCTTTTTCATTGTGGTGTCTAAAAATACATAGAAATACAGTCTCTTTTTATAAATTGGTGTTGGATTTCTTGAGAGTCAAGTAGATTTCTTCTTCAATTGTTTTGGTGCTGTTTAAATGCTTCACAAGTGTTCCCTTTTGTAAGCCTTGCTGCACAGTGCCACAGCTACCCAAGGTTGAGATGAGTGCTTTACAGACGTAACCTACTGGTCCTAACGGTTTTGGTAAGTGTATTACATGGTGAGGTCGCGCAACCACACCATATTATACACCCCATTTCCTCACACTCACTTTCTGAGTTCAATCTTACTTTTCAATTCTTTTTGGGAAATGCTGTTTGAATCTTGTCTTTAGGGTCATATTGCTTCATCCATTCTTGAAGACAAAACCGTCCCGTACCCATATCTAGGTGCTATGAATAGTATGACAATCATATAGAGATATCATTCCCACAAATCTCTGTTCAATTACTGTAAACAATTGGAGATTGACAGACAAGTATAAAATGACTGTTTTTTTAGATTATGTAAAGGCCTTCTGAAATGATTTGTACTGCTGCCTCAAACAGACTAAGTGCAAAGCTGCAAATATATATATATATTATTCTATGTTATTATCCTCATCCATGAGAGGCTTTTAATGAATGACTGCAGAACCACTGTCTATTTTTGTTGAACAGATTTGGTGGAAGATGTCATAATTAGGTGGAAACAGAATACCCATAATGAGCAAGGAGGGATCATGCAACCATGTTTAGCTATAGATATAACAGGAAGCTGAGATCTTAGTTCAGAATTCAATCATGAATGTCAAAGAAACTGTGCATTGGCACCTAAGTACTGGTCCAACAGGAGTACAGACCTCACTACTTTATGAGTGAGGACAAGTACATTTACATTGCTTTTCTAAAGATAGCACAATTGTTTGGGTCCAGAGGCACCTTTGGAGTGGTTAGCAGTTGAAATATCTTGTCTTCATTTTGTTGTTGTTATAATCTAGTTGTTTGTTAATGCATCCTCCCTATTGTGGTTCTCTGCTCAGCCAATGGTAATGTCATTGTGAATGTTCAGAGTGTTTGTGTTGAAGGAAACTCAGTTGGGTATAGGGCTGAGCATCAAGGAGGCTGCTCCTGGTGGAGCATAATATAGATCTTACCATCTACCTGTAACCTTGAATCTATGAAGTGGCTTGAAGAATAAATCAATAACCCTTAACTACATGACTTGTCTATGTGGTTTACTTGATTGTAACACTGGCAACGATACTAATAGAACCTGCGTACGCTACCTGAATGGACTGGTACCTGTGAAAGTCACTAGAAACTAAAGAAGTGCAATAGGAAGAAGCTAGCTGGCAGCCCTGATCCCCACCAGTGACCACTTAACCGGTCGGCCCCAATCCGGGTGTGCCAGTTCCTGCTAGACTTGAGAGAGTGGTGTTTGGTATTCACTGTTTTGGGATGTTTGATTGATTCCCTGAGTGTGCGTAGTGCAGTAGAGGGTTGTGAGTCCCTGGTCCTGCCGTAGTGTTGTGCCTTGTGTGTGAGGTGAGGTGGTATTTGGTATCCACTGTTTTGGGGTGTTTGATTGATTCCCTGTTTGTGCGTAGTAGAGTAGAGGGTTAGGAGTCCCTAGTCCTGCCGTAGTGTTGTTCCTCGAGTGTGAGGTGTGATTGGGTACTCTTTGCTATGTGGTGGTACCCTTAGTTTGAAGAGTGAGTTATTTCTTGTGCTAAGTTGTGTATGAGGAATGAATTAATGTGGGTGAACATCCACTGTTTTAAAGAATGTAACACTTTTGCTTGTGTTTTACCTATGTTTCCTTCATTGGATGGGTATGTAATTTTCTTATGAATTTTTTTAACATTTTACATGTGTTTCTTCTCATCTTGCATACATTTGATTTTCTATAATCATTATAAGGGGGAGATGTGTTATAATCTAGTTGTTGGTTAATGCATCCTCCCTATTGTGGTTTTCTGCCCTGCTGTTCAGCCAATGGTGATGTCATTTAGAATGTTCAGAGTGTTAGTGTTGAAGGGGGAATCAGTTGGAGTGGGTGGGCTGAGCAGCAAGGAGGCTGCTCCTGGTGGGGCATAATATGGATCTTACCATCATCCTGTAACCTGGAACCTATGAAGTGACTTGAAGAATAAATCAATAATCCTTATCTACATGACTTGTCTACATGGTTTACTTCATTGTAACAGTTGTTCTTATCTTTATAGGCTTAGCCACTGTGTGGCTTCAATTCAATTCGGGATTGTTGTGTACTCACACTACATGTGACTCAGGTGGTTCTGGGATCCATGATGCTTGTACAACCAAATAACGCGAGATACGCTCCACCAACTAGCAGCATTGGTTCTTGGGCTTAATTTGAGCCAGTGGGTGCCAGTGGGTGCCAGTGGCACTCGTGTTTGTGGAATGGCACTTGTTTTTCCTTAACAGACTTAGATCAAAAGCAAGAAGGAGGAAAACACAAAAGGATAGGAAGAAGGAAGAAGAGAAAGATGAAATACAGTGGCAAAGGGAGAAAATGAAATAAAAAGAATCTGCAAGAGTGAGATAAGGGGGAGGGAGAGTATGTTGGTGGGTGAAAGAGGTAGGAGGTAAAATCAAGACTAGACAGCCTTGGTGTTTGGCACACAGAAATGTAATGGGCAAAACTTTGGGGCCTGGCACTTCTTAAGTTGCAAATTGGGCACAGATTGGGCTATGGAACTCTGCAGAGCTGCCCCCTGCTATCTGTAAACAAGCAACCCACACACCATTACCCCGTGCACCATGCAGGTGTTAAACAGATGTTTTAAGGCATGGGCAAAGTGGGCTCTGGCTCAGGTCCCCAGCCTTTCAGGGGGACCCCTGATACAGCCAGCTCTGTTCTGCAGAGAATCTTGCCCTGATGACATTAAATAATTATTCAACTGATTGATTTAAATACAGTTTCACCTTAATTTATTTTTTGATGTGAGTGGTGTGTGAAAGTCTCTTACAGACATTTCTCAGAGAAATGTGTTTATGTTTCTTGCAACATTTATAGATAATGTTTCTATTTGATATATGAGACATGGGAGGGTGTCAGAGGGATTATTTGCAGTAATATTCGTGAGCTGCTGCTGTGTTACAATATTGAAAACACGCATCACTATCCATGAATATTAGATGTAACAGCTTCAGAATTTTGACGAGTGTGTCTGTGCACTGTCAGTGACCTGGCCAAAGGGGGCATGAAGGAGCTGAAACTGCATCATAAATTCAAACTGTTCCGAACAGTGGCCCCCAAAATACAATTGTCCCCGGGCCCCCTAAATCCTTAAAATGTCCCTGGTATGAAAGGGAGCATCGGGGGAGGAGGGAGGCCCAAGTGTTCTTTGATTCTTATTTCAGCTGCAGCTGCTGCTCTTTAAGTTCAGGCAGAAGGAAAGTGATCGAGTCTAGCTCTTTCCTCTCACACAATATTATGATGCATCAATTTCCAACAAAACGCTGATGTGTACTGCACTTTAGTTTATTTTCGGTAGGCATACATCAAATAAGGTGCACTTCCAATATGTTCCATGGCTTCAAGGAGTATTTTGTTCTTCAACAAAACAAAAAAGAAGCAAAAAAGGCGAATTTTCGGTTGTGAATCTGCAACTGTACATTTAGATCAATCTGTCCAGAGTGTCAGTTGTAAGTAAAAGCGACAGCCGGCTGGCATTGTGGCACATGGCCAGACCTAATTACAGCATTGGTTGGCGTCCAGAGAATAGTTCACCCCTCTGATGAACACGGTTTATTAATTTCTATCCTTTGCTAGAATCAACAGCTCCCAGGCCCGGACTCCCTCGTACAGGAGCTATAATAATGTGCCTCCCAGGGACAGAAGAACCCCGGCACTGGGGCCAGTGACGTATTCCGCAGTGTGCTATAACTTACAGATGTGATTCCTGTAATAGTGTGTGAGCTCATCCTGGGTGCAGACAATTACTCACCGGGGAGCGAGAACAGTGTAAGTGATCCCATGATTACCTCATCTTCCCCACTGTGTGATCGTCACCGCCGATGGCAGGAAAAAATATGCCTCGGTGTCACCTTTTATTTACATCCTCTGGACCGGAGGAAAACTAAGTATATGCCTCACACGTGCTACCAGCAGTCATGTGCAGGCACGAAGGACAGGCCTTCCTGGCTTCATTGGTAATGCTTCTTTATTTAGCTCCTTTCTCAGCTGAGGCAGGGTTTCCCGAAAAAAAGAGATTAAAAGAGTGTCTTCTTACATGTACACATAATTCACATTTGAAGACATTTTCAATAGAAGTAATTATTATCGACACGTCACAAACTGGCGATCAAGGTTGGATTAAGGATTTGTGCTGTCGCAAAAGCAAATGTTCTGAATAGCCCTGCGTTTTTTATTTATGGGTGTGGTGAAAGTGAAAATGAAAGGAAGGAAATACAAAGGACCCCACAGTAATGTGGTAATATGTTCTTCCAAACGTCCGAGTTGTTTTTAGTACTGGAGATGACCTCTCCTTCTCAAACTCAACCCTTTAAAGGTAGAAATCATCACTTTTGGAGATTGACCATTAAACAGCCAGACCCTTTCTAATATCGGTTGGCAGTCATGAACAAAGTCAAGATTCCTGGGCTACTGACAGACTCCCTGAATCATTGGGTACATTAGATGACCAAATACTCTGAATCTTCTCCTTATTTTCTTGCCCATTGGGCTCCTCGCAAAGGTACAGGCCCCCATTGTCTTGGTACATTCCCATTTTAATTATGCAAACAGACTTAACTTGGGGCCTCCACAGGGCACAAGTCCTAAAAAAAGAAGTGGGGGGACTCTCCAAGGTAGGCGTGGTCACAGGAAGTGACATCACGACAGGAAGTGACATCACGACAGGAAGTGACATCACGACAGGAAGTGACATCATGACAGGAAGTGACATCACAACAGGAACCAGTTGCAACCAGTTGTGTCGCTCGGCTGGTTTGTACATGCATTATAATGCGCATGCCAGTGGAATGACGCAGGTGCTATTTTGTTTGTTTTTTCTTTATCAATTGAAGATTGCGGATACCACTTGAACCTAGAAATAAAGAAATGAATATTGCTTTCCCTGAAAGTACACCTAGTGTACGCATAGTATGGATAGCCAATAGGTCTCACCTTTGGGACCTTATAAGTGTTTAGCCATGCAACAGTTAATGTTGTTGCAGTAAGGATATTGTTCTGCATAACTAAACACTTATAAAGCCCCAAAAGCGAGGCCTATTGGCTATGCCAATGCTTGTTATGGATTGGGGTGAATATGGCACCTCTCCAGCTGTGTTGGTTTGTATTGGAAGTTGGTTTCAGCAGTAATGAGACGCAGCCAGTTCTTGGATAACAGAAGAGGTGCTTCCAGACAGGAGAATGCTCCAGCAAGCATAGCCTCCTGATCCCTATGGAGTCTTGCATAGGATCAGGCAAAGGGGAAACAGTGTTGCCATCTTGGTAGAATACAAGGACTGCCAGGTCCATCTAGTTGGCCAATGTTCATGTTGGCAGTAACAGCTAAAAGTCGACTAACTTGCCGGCTCTTACTTGGCTTGCATGCTGCAGCTAAATAGATATAGGCGTCATTTAAGGACGGCCATTCTCACATAACCTCTTAACTATGTACTCTATTTGTAGTTGGATCGATCTGTGCTCTCGTATAATACATACAGATATTAGCATTGGTCCTGCTAGGTTTCAGCAGGTTGCACTGAGCAGCAGTGCTAACTATGTTCAAAAACCCAACTTCCTCCTCCCCCACCCCACTCCTCAAACACAGCCCCTTGTGTTCAACCTAACCACTGCCACTTTGCATTCCTTTCACTAGATGGGTATTTTGACATTTGTTCGCAGATGGTAAATCCAGGGCTTTATATACAGTAGAAAGTTTATCGGAAGATCCTCGCTCGGTTCATAGCATTAACTCATCCATCCTAAATGCTCATCCATCCTAAATGGCTGATTTTGCGCTGCGTTAAAGACATGTTCCGTGCAGGTGGGAGAAGCCTGAGTGAAAAAGCAATGCCAGCAGGTGTGGAGTGTGTAAAGGGCCAGCTGAACAGTCTTAAAGCCTTTGAGCAGTTCTGCTGGATTGATGATGAGACGGAGATTGGAAGGTTTATGTTTAAAGAGATCGTCCCTTTGTGACTCTTTGCGTATTGTTCTAGGTGCGTGAGTCAACTCACCTGTATAAGCAGCCTATGAGTGAACCAGCAGGGCTCTTCCTGCTTTTATCATTCCATACCGCCCCATTGCCTTGAAAGTGGACTGAAACTTACCTGTTGTCAGCTCTGGCCTGCTGATGGAACACAGGTGGCCGTTTTAGCATTGGCATACCGTAAACACGTACTAGACATGTGCCCCCTTGACTTGTATAAATATTAACACTACTTTAAATGACTTTTTCTTCAAATTTGATTTTGCACCGTGTTAAAATTGTGCATGCCAGTTCGGAAATCTGTTTAAATTTTAAGGCATATAGCACCATATCCCTCTCTTTCACTGTAGTGTGTGCATGTATACAATACTCAGAACTCAGACAGAGAAGAGACGGAGGGAGACAGAGAAGAGACGGAGGGAGACAGAGAAGAGACGGAGGGTGACAGAAGTTTTCAACACGTTCTTACCGTAAACCGTTTCCCTACGAGCAGGCAGCAGGTGAGACCGGGAGAGGAGTCTCGAGCAGGGCAGGCAGCAGGCGAGACCGGGAGAGGAGTCTCGAGCAGGGCAGGCAGCAGCTGAGGAGTCTCGAGCAGGGAAGTCTGGAGCGGGAGACAGGAAAAGGGTGGACGGCGTTTTGATTGAGCAGGGTGGACGGCGTCCACCCTGGAAAACCCTCAAAAATAAGTGGGGGGATGCCGTCCACCCGCGTGGTACCCCGACTCGTGCCCTGGGCCTCCAGCTTTCTCCTTTGTACACACCAGCACATTAGAACGCGCAAGTCAAATACAGGATCGGCTGGGACAGAATATGGGCCCTAGGCACCAAAATAAAAGTGACACCCGTTAGTTAATCAGATAGCTAAAAAAGTGTCCCATGTTTGTAAATTGGGAAGTTTTCAACTTGTAAAGACATGCTGTATTAGTGTTTTGCAAGCTATGGAAGACAGAGTGGATTTTGAGCTGAAAACAGGCAATGTTTGTTTTAATATAAGTGAAATCTACTGTAAAAACCTGCCAATAAAGCTATAAAACAGGCCCACAAACAGCCAAGAAAAGTAAAAAACAATCCACACACTGACCTGTCATAAAAGCCCATCGGGCACTGCCTGATTGCCCTATACCGACACCAGTCCGACCCTGGTAAAATAGCTTTAGAACCCTTGGGCCCATGATCATACCACCCGGCCCGTCAAACTCGTAACTGGTTCTCAGTTGCTAGACTGCTTCCAACAAGGCGCACTGCATTATCCCACAAGCTAGTCCCAGAAAGAGAATGAACATGCATTTTTAGCAATGTTCTATAACTTACATATTTGCTGACGGTAGTAAAACACATTTGCATGTTCTTCAATGGCTCTACAAAACAATTTTCAAGCCTACCATCCAAGAAGGCCTACTTCGGGGGGGAGTGGGGAAATACCTTATGTGAGTGGTTCTCTGTTACAACATTGAGTTAATAATCCACCTGCACCATTAGCAGGATAGCCACTTGCAACACAGTGAGGTGGGCCTCTTTCTTAAGAGGCAGAGGGGCTCCTTTTTAAGTCTAGCCTGGGCGGCGTGTGCGCTGCTCTGCAAGGCATGCCATCAATGCCGTCTCTTCCTCCTGCTTCAACACCCTCCGCATGCTCTGCAAGATCTACAAGTGGATCCCTATCGAAACAAGAAGAACGGTCACCCAGGCCCTTGTCAGCAGCAGGTTGGAGTATGGAAACTCCCTCTACGTAGGAGCTTCGGCCAAACTCCTGAAACGGCTTCAATGCATCCAGAACGCTACTGCTCACCTGGTCCTCGACATCCCTCGCTGCAGCCACATCACACCCCACCTGAGAAACCTGCACTGGCTCCCTGTCAACAACAGGATCACCTTTAAGCACCTCACCCACGCACACAAGACACTCCACAAGACCGGACCAGTGTACCTCAACAGACCACTCAGCTTCTACACCCCTACCCATCAGCTCTGCTCCGCCGCCCTCACCACAGTCCCCCACATCCGAAGAGCGACCTCCGGCGGAAGATCGTTCTCCCAGCTCCCCGCCAAGACCTGGAACACCCTCCCCATCCACCTACGGCAGACCCAAGACCTGCTGTCTTTCAGAAGACTCCTCAAGACCTAGCTTTTCGAGCAGTAGCAGCACCCCATAACCCCAGCGTCTTGAGATCCTCACGGGTAAGTAGTGCCCTTTACAAATGATTGATTGATTGATTGATTGATTGATTGATTGATTGCTGTATTAGAGTGTGCACTTGAAGCTCCACCCACTCTCTGCCCATATTTTTCATGGCTTGTGTCTTTGTCCTTCGTAAATGCTGGCTTTTGATTCGGTAATCTGCTTGTTTGTCCCTCCTTAGTACTGCCTTGTCTTTATTTGTATTCTCCCATGAGGACTGGCCTTTTTGCTTTAACCCCTTGTGTGCTTGTGACGGAACCGCTCCGTCACAAGCCACGGATGAGCTGTGCTTGTGATGGAACGGTTCCGTCACGGCCCGATCGGCGCGCCTGCGGGGCGCGTTCCATTGAGCGGGCGCGTTCGTGACGGAACCGTTCCGTCACAAGCACAGCTCACCCGCGTGCCGTGGCGGAGCGGTTCCGTCACAAGTACGTGACCGCCGCGCGGCAGCCCTACCCCCTTAGCGCTGCGGCGGAATAGCCACTGCAGCGAAGGGGTTAATGAGTTTCTCCTACTGCATGCAGCACATGTTTTTCTGCAACATTCAGCACACCATGTTTTCTTTCACTTTCCAAGCAAAAGGTCTCACATTTATAATAATTTCTGCTCTTTGGCATTTTAAATAATATTGCCTTTATTTCTGTGTTAATTATCAAAACAGATAAATAAAAGGCATTGTAATTTACAATGCCAATAGCTTAAACTCTTGCAAATGCAAGACCTAATGCATTGCAAATGCTTGTTCATAGATTAAATCTGGTAATTCCTTTGTCTTCCTTCTATCATCAGGGGGATTCCTGGGCACTCCCAGGAATTGCGGATACAACTACTTTAGGAAAAAGCAAAAGATGAAGCCATTAGTCTCTTCTTCATCCTTTTATAGCATTCCCATTTGTCTGGAGACACTGTCATTTCCTTCAGGCCAAGGGCTATCAGTTGGCTGTTCATTGGGCCCACATTCAGATGCTGGCAACTTTCAAGTTTAGACAATGACAAGATTTGTGACCTAATGTTCATTAGCCAGACACCTAACACTGTATTTCCCTAGGTAAGGGAAAATTGAGAATTCATTTTGTGAAGTCTGTCCTAATTCTGTTACCAAAGTAGTAAGACACTGAGGTGCCCAGCATGAGTTCCATAACAGTTCATGAACTGAGCGTCACACAGTTGCCAGGGCCCAGAGTGTGTTGGAACAATGCTGCGGGGCACACAGGTGTTGTAAGAGAAGGTCCTAGGTGTGGAGCTAGCCCCGCTATGATGGTGGGGCTGGGAGCCAGTAGGCTGTTGGAATGTCAAGAGCAATGTGTGCATGGAAGAATAGGGACCTTGGAGTCCTTGAAATATGAAAAAGACAAACAAACCATTATAGTCATTAATAAAATTCAGAGTTTTCAGCAGATGATCTAAACAAATCTCCAATTGCAACTTAAATCATTTTCAGTTATAGACAGCAAAGCACGATAAGCCTCAGTAATGGTAAACCTGGCAACGGCGTAGAGACAAGATACCATGAACAACCTGAGTGAAGTCTTCTATTGTACAGGGTAGTATGGGGCAGGCAGGGCCGGCTTTAACACTGGTGGGAACCTGTGTGACAATCTTCTTTGATGCCCCCTGCAGTGACCTCCTCCTGGGATTACCTCACTATCACCCTCCAAAAGTGTCCCTCATATCTCTGTAGAACATTCCTCATGTTCATTTCATTTGTTTTAAAGTGCTGGTTGGTGTTGTATTTACTATTGAGAATGAATTTCTACCCAAACAATCCCTTTTAGCAACATTAGGAATAGATAATGAAAGACTGGGGGAAAAACATAAGGTCCTATTGTATACTATGCAGGTTGCATGGAGCTCTTTGAGGCCATTTCATAGGTCACTGAGATATTTTAGGATTGTGCATTACAAATGTACATTATAAACTGCAAGTAACAAAAGGATTTTTGTGGCAAAACTAGTAACCCACTGAACTATCCATATAATTTACAGTTCTGTGATTTGCATAGTAGCCGTTTTTTGCAGCAGGCACATCATGCCTCTGCGCTATTTTATAATTAGTCAAATTGGCAATAGGCAAAACTCTGATCTCTCCCCAGCAGGAACATTAATCACTAGAGTTACCTTGACATTTTTATTGCTGCCTGAAAACTGCTAGACACCCACTGAATTCTGCAGCAGGCGCTTTTAAAATCAGTTCCAGGTTGCTTGTTTCCGGCCCAGGGAGGAACTGGCTTGGCAGTTCGGGCTGGACTGTTCCCACAAGGAACAGGTCCAAGACAGATTTGCATATGGATGGGTCCAAACTGGGGTGGTGTGGTGAACAAAAGAATAATGGATTAACCCCAGATCCCTGTGAATGGGGGTGAATGATTGCATTGACCTGCATTCCATCCATCAATTGTTTCTTTTGCATATGTTGCCGTATGTTGCCGTAAGTGGAAGGGTATGCCCAGACTGGATTCAAGCTAGCCTGGCTGATGAAGGGTGATGCTTTGAAACCGGTCCCAGGATGCCAGTCAGTCAGTCAGTCAAAGTACTTTATTTCGGTAACATACCATAAAAAGGTCATACAGCACAATAAGCATAACACATTAAGAAAATAAAACAGATAAAACCATGTATTAAGATTCACATACAAGCAATTCCTACAAATATTAAAAAAACATCAGATATTACACCGAAATATCAGTATATAAAATATATAAAATTGGGTAAAAAATGTTGCACCTCCTAAAAGTATCCCTTAATGAGAAATATGAGCTTCCAGCTTTAGTATTGCACATCTCATGTACCACATGGATTGAAGAAATCTTGCTGTGGCAAAGACTATCAGGGGGCGGGGGTATCATATTTAAGAATCCTGAAAACCTCCCTGTAGTCCCTAAAGCCCCTGGCCCTACACAGCTGCAGAATCGATTTCTCCCTTGCCTTAGCGTAAGTGGGGCAGAAGAGCAGAACGTGCAGATCTGCCTCACTGCCGCTCAAACACCCAGGGCAAGTACTTGCCATTCAGGAGGCGTTCTGACAATTGTGCGTTACCGCCCTCAATGGCAGTATGCTGTGTCTGAACTGAATGCAAAGTTTCTTAGCCAGGGGGGGGCTGGATATCATCCAGGAAGACTTCAAAGCGGAGGTTAGCCTTGATGTTCAGGAAAATGTCCGTTAGCTTATCCGTCAAATGATTGCTTGTTATAGACTCCATGCGGTACCTCCTAAGAGCTGCATTCAATAGTTTTCAATAGAGCTGAGGACAGGAATCTTGGGGAAACGACCACATGTCTCCTCTTTCTAAAGCATGGGAGAGGTGCTTGATGTAATTCAGCGAGGGTATTTTCCCCGAGGTCCCCCTCTACAGAATGTCTCTCAGGTCATCCCTACATCTCGTAAGCTCAGGGGTCGCCCAAAGTCGCCTCCAGTACAGGAGAGGGCGATTTGCTACGATCTCCTGAATTGGAACCAAACCCAAGTCCAACCTCAGAGGGATCAAGGGCGAGCTCACAGAAAGACGAAGTAAGCGCCTAATAAAGCTATTTTCAGTGAGCATCAGATGGGTAGCTGATGTATGGCCCCAGAGCTCCACGCCATAAAGGGCGCCCCCTCTTGCTTGGGCCTTATAGATCAGGCTCACAAGTTTCAATGAGGTGTCATTAAAAACCTTTAAAATGCCACCCGAAGATTGGGCCAGCTTTAAGTTGGCCCTGGTCTTTTGAGACCCCCAGTCCATCTTATCGTTCAATGTGACCCCCAGATACTCAAAGGTGGACACACGATCCAGCACTGTTCCATTCGTATGCGGGCGGGGGCAATTGGCCAGTTTATAGTTAAAGACCATAAACTTTGTTTTCGAGATGTTGATCTCCAGGTTTCTCAGATGGCAAAAGGAGCAGAATGCCTCTAATGTGCGCTGTAAACCCCCTGACGATTTTGACACCAGGAGAGTATCATCAGCGAACATTAGGGCCGGTATTCATCGCCCCGCTAACCTAGGAGAATCCAAATCTTTTGCTCCCGAGAGATGATCTATTAGCCCAGTAAGAAAGAGGGAGAAGAGGGTAGGCGCCAAGATGCACCCCTGCCTTACTCCCCTCTCAACCGCAAAGGGGGCCGACAACTCCCCACTCCTCCCATACCTCACCCTAGCATAAGTGCCCTGGTGCAGTTGTTTAAATAGATGGCACAAGTAGGGGGGGGTACCCATCGCCAGCAGTAAAGCCCACAGCTTGTCCCTCTGGACCCGGTCAAAAGCGGACCGAAGATCCACAAAAATCAAAAACAGACTACCCGCCTCAATAGTCACCGTCTTCCAGTAGACCAACTGTAGTCTAAACAGTTGGTCTATGGTCGAAACCTTTGCTCGAAAGCCCGCCTGAAGGGAGGTTAGGATATGTTGGTCATCCGTCCAACTCTGCAACCTTGATAACAAAAGGCGGGCAAAGATTTTCTGGAGGACATCGATCAAACTTATGGGGCGGTAATTAGCTGGGTCGAGGGGGGAAGCTTTCTTGTGAATGGGGATTATTTCGGCTCCCAACCAGGTTTCCGGGATCTCCAAACCCTGCAAAATGGCATTAAAATAAACACAAATGTAGGGAGCCCAAACCTTACGTTCGCTACTGTAGAGGTCGCCGGGGATCCTGTCCAGACTCGGAGTTTTTCCTAGTTTCAAACTACAAAGGGCCATCTGTACTTCATGGACAGAGCAAGGTGGACAGACCAGGGCTGGGGCTTCCAGGAGAGCCAGTTCTGTAGGACGATTTTGCAATGTGGCCTCCTCATGATGGTCACTTTGGCCAGATGAATACAAGGGCTTAAAGTGGTCTAGCCACACATCTTCACTCAGATTAGGGATGATGGCAGACTTCCCCTCGGCCGACCCAACTCGCACAAGGTTCCAGAATGACCTGAAGTCTCGGGTTCCCAGTGCCACTCGAATATTGTCCCACCTGGCGGCTTCCCACTCTGTCCTAGCCTCCTTAGTCAAGGTTTTATACACCTCCCTCGCCGTTCTAATGCTAGAGATTGTGCCCGATTTGACCTCCCTAATCAAGCATCTCTTCGCATAACTACATGCTTTGTTAAACCAGTGTTCCCGCCTCTTTAACCCACCGCTCCTGGCACTTGTGGAGTAGAAATAGGCACCAAAAAGATTGTTGTGTATATCTTGGAGCCCCTGAGAGTAAGAGGGGAGAGGTTCCAACTAGCGCCCAGAAGGTTAGAAACCTTCAAAAGAGAGCTTGCAACGAGTTGATATAATTCTGCCAGCCTCTCGGGAGCTAGTACAATCCTCTCCCATTTAACTCTTCTCCCACCCGCTGCTGTGACTAGATGACAGTCAGCAACCATTTACTCATGACCGAAATCATTGTTACAACCAAGGGGAGCAAACAGTTCTAGTGACAGCAAATTATGATCGTTGTCAACCCATGGGATCACAGAAAAGGATCTGAGGGAAGCCCAGAACTCTTCATTCACCAATATGTAATTTATGATAGAACTTCCCCCGGTCTATTAAATGTGCTAGTCCCTTGAGCCAGTCTACCATTGCAAGCCCTTAGTGAATATAAAACGACCAACTTGTTAATCACAAGGGCCAGTGGTGGTAGACGCTTTTCTGGGTACATGGTGCAGTCCGGGATGAGCCAACTTTCGTCCTCTTCCACAGAAATGGAGGGAATCCCCGAAAGTGGCTCAAAGTGACAATTGAGGTCTGCACCAATAATTTTATGAGCACCCGGGGGGAGAGATTGTAAGAGAGTCTCCAGTGCTTCCAAGGTTGTTAGGCCCAGCTGTAGTGGATGGGGGCGCAAGTATATATTAAACACTGCCAACAGGGACCCCTTGGTAAAATTCAATATAAGACAGAGAATGTCCGGGCAATGGGAATCTACTACCTTGACCGTACATCCCAAATGAACAGCGACCCAAACACAAACCCCCCCCCCAATGGTCTGCCCCTCAAACCCTGAACTGCTGGGATATGAAAAGAAGCAAATCCCTTCTTTACCTGAGGAGACAGCATCCAAGTCTCTTGGAAGAGACATAGGTCATAGCGCTCCATCAGCTCTCCCCACTCCGGATTTAGCAGCTTTCTCTCGAGTCCTGCTACATTCCAGGAGCCAATAAGTGGAAAGTGAGTTGATGCAGGAACCGGGTGGTCCACCAGTAATAAAGGCTCAATAAAGGAGGAAGGATTAGAATATATATGTTTATCCACTTCCTCTACGGAACTAACTGACCCCAAATTGGAAGCGGACGGGGAATTAATAAATAAATTTGTCCCTGCCAGACCAACTCTCTCTCCTGAGGCGCCCTTCACTCTACTAGGGTTCCCCCCACCTTCACACCCCATCTGGGGCAAAACAGATCCTACGGGGGAGCAGGTTAATAGCGGTCAGTCTATGTTGCTTAGGGCAGAGTATCTACTACCCATAGCAAAATTAAATTCATGATCGTGACCAGCAAGACAGGGGCGGAATGGATCATACCCCCCTGAAGGTGGAGTTTGTGAATAGAAATACCCCAAGTGGACGGTGTTAATGGAATTCGAGTGCGAAAACCCTCCGTTATACAGTACATGTTCCACAGCCCTTGGATCCCGGAAATTCACAATCACGCAGTCACCACCAATGTCTTTAGGTCTCGTACCCAACCAATTTACTCTACGAGCAAACATAATTTCCCCCTGCCCAGCACCCATTAGAGGTCTATACCTTCTTAACCAGAAAATAACTTTTTTCTTCAATTCCGGAAAAGATTCCCTTGTATCGCCTGGGAGGGCAGGAACTCCTGTGAGCACCACCACATATGGCGAGGCTTCCGGCGGGAGCTGGGGTAGGGCAGTATATTTGGAAGAGCCCAGCATATTGTAATTTCCTAGCGGGTACTCTAAGAGCCCAGTTGGTTTAGGCAGCCCTGGTGGTTCCTGTACATTAGATCCTGAGACAGGTGGAGGCACTGCGGGGCGACTAGTGGGAACTGGGCCTTTAGTGCATAAAGTCAAGTGGGAGTCGTGGTTTTAGGAGGGATCAGTGCAGAAATAGGGGGATTAGGGCAGAGGCTCTTGGCCGGAGGTTGGTCCTTCGCTGCCACATTAATAGGTCCTTTGGCCAATGTCGGGATAGTGTTCCCCAATGCAGTGGCAGTCTGTGCTTTCCCTGAGCCTTTGGTATTTATCAGAGAGACCATTCTGTCGACCTTAGAGTACAAAGCTTTAAAGTGGGTATTTATAAGCTGTTCCATATGGGCCTGTAAGTCGAACAAAAGGTCAGTTGCCCAGAGAGGGGGACCGAAAAAAACATGAGGACCAGGATTGGGATCTGGTACTAGTGCCTTAGTAGGTTTTCCCATTTTCTTGGATTTTTTAGGTCTAGCCTGTGCTCCTGGAGTGGAGCCTGGGCGGGTGAAGGGGAAGATCGGGATTGCACGCTTTCAGTTGGAAAATCTGAGTCAGACACAATCTGAGCACCGGGTAGATCTGAGAATGAGGGCATAGGGGAGGTCATAAAGTCTTTAGGAAAAGTTGTCACTGCGGAACAGTCTTGCAGGAGAGTAGAGGAGGGCATAGCAGGGGTAATCGAAAGACGCCTTTCCGTGTTTTCTATGGCGTTTGCCACAACCCCTATTGTTTTTTGAAGCATTTTATCTATAGCCGTGAGGCTAGGTAGGGGTTGCGTAGAAGCCACTAGTAGCCTGGTCGTAGGGCGGTGGCCAGTTGGCTTAGCTCCCTTGCCCATACTGCTGCTCTCAGCCACTTACGGCCAGTTAGGGTGTGTGATAAAATACCTAAAATACTAAGTTGCACAAAAAGCAGGATCACATTAAACTATAACAATATAAAAAGTGGCCCAGTACAAATATTCAAACAACAATAAGTGTTTGTTAATCACTTTGACTGCACATTATACAAAAAATTTAAATGGGGTACCGCTATGCAGATCATCCAGGATAACTTTTGCGGGGGGTTTAGAGGGGTGGCCCAGCCCGGCCTCCTGCTGCCCCGGACGGCCACAGACAGCCCCGCCCTTGTCCCAGGCTTCTCCCGGGACGCTCCCGCGCAGCGGGTACCAGGTTCGATTAACTAGAGTGCACAATGTCCTGGGGGCGGGGCTGAGTGGCGAACGCGGACTAGATGATTCAGAGAATGCCAGACCCACAAACAAAGCAAGACCCCCTCCAAGCAGATAAGTGTTTGCCACGAATGGAGAATGGTTCACAAGATTTTCCCAAGAGCAGCGCTGAGTTCAACCCTACACAATCCAAAAAGCAGTTCAGCCAAAAAAAATCCTAAATTCAAAATTCTAATATATTTTTTTCAACAGAGTACCTCTGGGGGACCTCCGATGTAAAATCTTCTTTCTCGCTACCCAAAAGCCAGGTGCATGTAAGCAAAAAAGCGGGCAAATAGGTAAGCAGGTAAGTAAATCCTCTTGCAGCCCCCTGAGATCAGCGTGTCCCTCTCCACTCTCTCCACTCTCAGAAAAAAACTGAGCGCCGAACAATCAGGTGAGCAGCAGCAGCCTCCACGAGCTAGGACAGGGGTTAGCTGGAACGCACCGCCGGCTGTACCGAGATCTTCCACGGCGCTTGCCCGTCTGCCTGTCTCTTAACTCCACTCGGGGGGAACGCAGCAGATGAAACGCAACGTCCCTCCAACACCTGGCAAGGAAATCCCAAACGAGAGCCAGGAATCGAGAAAAAGAGACCGCTGCCGGCCCCAACAAAATTCTCTGCTCTGCTCCGCACAGAAACGCCGTGCAGTTAGTTTCTCACAGGAGAGGGCGGGGGGCGGGTAAGGCACTCCGCCGCTGGCCGCTGTCAGGTTTTACTAGATTTCTGCTTCCCAGCTCCACATCGGGGAAAGGGGGACAAGGAGCCCGGCAAAAAAGCCCCCAGCAATTACTCTGGGCCGGTCAGGTCAGCATCAGGTAGGGCGACTCCACACCACCTCTCGTTCAGCTTTGCACAACACAGGCTTAGGACAGGGTCCAAAAAGTTAGCAGTTTTCCGGTGTTTAGATCAGAAAAGCCATGATCCCAGGATGTTTGTTTCCGGTCCAGGGAGGACCTGGCTTGGCAGTTCGGGCTGGACTGTTCACACAAAAAACAGGGTCAAGACTGATTTGCATATGGCTGGGTCCAAACTGGGGTGGTGTGGTGAGCAGAAGAATGATGGATTAAACCCAGATCCTTGTGACTGGGGGTGAATGTTTGCATTGGCCAGCATTCCATGCATCAATTGCTTCTTTTGCATGTTTCTGAACACTGCATCCCCACAGGTCAGCATGAGGTACAGTTGCACTGGTCGCACCGCTCTAGAGCCAGCCTTAGGGCCATGAGTTCCCAGAAGCAATTTATGTAAGGCGGTTCTTTACTTCCTCATCTCATTTCAAACTTGGTGGCTTGCGAATTAAAGTTCTAGGGTGTACATTGATTAGGTTAGATAGTATATTTTTAGCATACAAGGCCTGGGAGGTTAGGTCTGCCACTTCTTCGAGTATTTTTTATATTTACCTTCACACACTTTGTTTTCATCTCTAAACCTCACTCTTTTCATCAGAATTCTCCTCCATTACTGTAGGAACGTGGGCTTTGGATTGAGGGGGTGAATACCGTACAAAGCAACAACCACAATCCCTGTCAGGGTGAACCACTAAAATTACTTGTGCTTAACCCTCTTGTAGCTTGGCACAAAAGTAGTCAGTCTTAACTTAGAGGCAATTTGTTCAGCATTTATGCAGCACTCAAACAGCAATGAAGTGAAAACAACACAAAAAACATCCAACATCAATTTAGAAAAATAGAGACATTTTCAATAAATAAAATGACACTAAAAAAACTAAATGTAAACAGTAGAACCGGAGCTATACATTTTTTAGGAAAAATAGCACCTAAAATATCAAAGTGCCAACCGCGGACATCTAGTCGCATAAGATCAGGACAAAGTTGGAAGTTATGGCCGACCCTGATGAAGTGTCGTTCATTTATAAGAAGTGGATTGGGCCCAGACTCAACTTTTCAAGGAAAACTGTCTAAGAAGGTAATGTTCAATGGGGGAAGGCAGCCGGTAGTGTCCGAGGAGGAGACATCGTCAGGGAGACACTGGAAGAAGTCAAGGTGAAAATTTCTATGTTCAGTCTTGGTGCCTGATTACTATCTTGGCAGATGTGATACTCTGTCACAAAAAATACAGATAGCTGTCTGCTGTATTGCAAGTTCCGTTATATCCTATGGAACTTGTAATACGGCAGATGGGCTATCTGTCGCAAATGTAACCAGGTATCCCATCCCCAAGATCGCAATCAGGCTCTTAGCCACTATTTTGGAAGTCGAAAATCTCCAGCCGGAAAAAGCTGTAGATTGTAGCAGACGAGGGCTTTACAGGCTGGATTTCCTTCCAAAGAGGAGCCACTGAACAGGGTTTGCGGCTGAGAAGAACATAGAGGGAGCTTCCACAAAGTCAGGTTGACCGGCGATGCACCTTAGGCAGATCGGCAAGCAGGAAGGCTCCGGTATCAGTTCTCGGGCCAACGTTTGGTACAAAATGTTCTAAGTCCCAGGTTTACGTTTTAGGCTCTCTTTGCACCTCTAGTACCACTTCCAAGGGTCCAGCACTGATGGGGAAACACTTGGAGGACAGGACTGACTTCAGACAGAGTCCAGGTGCAGGTTCAAGCTGTTGGAGCCTTTTGTGTCCCTGTAGCACAGAACAGGCCAACTAGCCTATAAAGTCCTTATGGTAGCCCTGAGATAAAGTAGCACTACAAGGCAGTCCTCTGAGGATTCAAGGCAGACTTCAAGAGACAGAGTAGTCCTCTAGCAGCAACAGGGCAGTCCTCTCAAGTGCAAAGTAGGCCTCAAGAGGCAGGGAAGTCCTCTGACATACAAGGCGGTCCTTCTTGGGGTCCTCTGCAGGTCTTTGAGTAAACTAAAGAGTTAGTCTGAGGATCCAATATTTATACCTGGTGCCAACCTTTGAAGTGGGAGAAACATGTAGACTCCCTACCCCCTCTTGTTCTGTAATTTTCTTCTACCCCTACCCAGTCTCTAAACGGTCTAGGGTGACTTTTTGAATACATTTGATAATTTTGTATCCAATTACCTTGTGTTTCATATTGTGGAATGCCACATTTATGCATGTGTGTATATACATCAGTAGTGATGATTATCACTTGTATTATATTCTGCAGGCAGAAGGATCTCTTCTTGATGACAAATGACTGGTGTCAAGTTCTTTGTAAGTGTGATGAGGCAATTCCTTTGGAAGGTAAGTGGGGCAGGCAACAGTCTTCCTGCCAACACCCAGTCCCCTTATGACCTCTGCGAGTAATACAAGAAGGCTAACTGCCAACTATTCACAATCATGTGATCCAGGATACAGGATACAGGCACCAAATGGTTAGGACTAAAAATGCCTACTTTCTAAGAGTGGAATTTTCTGAATTATGACCTAAAATCTGAATTTACAATTAAAGAGGATTTTAAATTACAAATCCTTTGAAACCAAGCATGACATTTCTAGCTTTATTCCCAAAGTTATCACTTATTGAATGTAATAAGGTAACCCAGTGTTATCTTATGGAAGATATAGGCCACACAACAGTGAAACATGAATGTAAAACTTAAAAGTACACATCCAACTTTTTAAATACACTAAAACCTGCCCTATGGGTTATTTGGGTCTTACTTATGGGGTGCGTCATATGTATTAAAAACTAAGGTTTAGACCTGGCAGAAGGGTTACCTTGCCAGCTGAATTGGCAATTTAAAAACTGCACTCAGGCTGCAATGTAAATGGCTACTTAAGTGGGTGGTAAAATTAGTGCTGCAGGCCCAGTAGTAGCATGTAATTTACAGGCCCTGGATGGATGTTGTATCCCTTTACTAGGGACTTATAAGTAAATTATATGTTTCGATCTGGTGTAGGGCAATTTTACCTGGTTCTATTGAGTGAACTCAACCACTTTAGCACTGATTACAAGTAGTAAAGAAAGAGTCCTAAAGCTAACAAAACAAAGTTCAGCAGCAGGAGGTGAGTATGCAAAACATTTGGGGGAGAACCACTCTAAAGTCTATCAGGTCTAACAATCACTGACAACGGTACGGTACAAGGATACTTAATACAGTGAAAGAGTTAGCTGAGGTGTAATGTACAGTGAATTCATGTGAATGGTGTAGCCTTTCTCTACCATTCTTTCCCACCTTTCATATGCAATTACTTTCTTTATTGTTTCCTTTCTTTTTGTCCACCACTTCCATTCTCTTTCCCTCCCATTCTGTCACTCTATGGTCTTGAAGTACAATTAGGTAATCGTTGCATCAGTTCACTAATCTCCAATAAAGTTACTTACATAATTATTGACTGATTTGCCTGTTAACACATTTTTTTCAGTTGGAGATGATCAACTATGATACATGACCCAAAGAAGATAGTGTGAGGATAACACCAAACACTGGACTGCCATCAGTGGGAAATCTAACATCATAGCATTAATGGATACAGATAGGTTTGACTTGAATGATAAAAAAATGGCATTTTCGGAAAAAGGAAGTTTTTCAAGCAAACTGCACCATTAACCATCTGGTGCAATCTAAGTCTGTACCGGTATCTAAATTGTGGCACAGGGCAGATGTTTGGAGCAATCATTTTTTTCTAGGAGTCATTTGTTAAATACATAAGTAGATTGAAATGTCCTATGGAAAAAGTTATCAAAAATGTCCATCCCCTGGCGTTTAGTGCAATTAGGCATTTGCACATTGATAATTAGGATAAGGTAGAACCAGATAATGAAGGTTCATTTTCGGATAAAACCTCAATTGCACATGGGCTTCAGCAGGGATGTGTATTATACCCTACCTTATTCTCCTTGCTTTCATCTGATATACCTGCAGTATTTGCCATTGTAAATTCATGCTCGTCAAAACTGGAAGTTTTTTTTATTCTGTGTCTGCTATATACTGGTGATCTGGTGATAATGGATCGAACGGAAACTGGTCTACAAAGAAAGTGTCAGGCTTTTGATTTGTACTCCAGGGAAAATCTTCAAATTATAAACCCATATTAAATAAAATAAGAGAAAATAACACTTAAGGGCCCATTAGAATGTAGGGCGGATCACTACCACCCGCATGGTGGTGTCAATCCGCTCTACATTCTACACCGCCCGCCACCCATTTCACCCGCCATATTAGTATGGCGGGGGTATTGCGGCGGACGGGAAGACTGTCCACCGCTTTCCACACGGTCGACAAGTCAAATGGGCGGAAAAGGGTTTAATATGGTGCCGGTGTCTGCTAGACACTGCCATCCATATCAGGATGCAGGCTGGAGGCAGCCTTTCCGTGGTGGCAAGGCATACGGATTTTGAAGTTGGTGGCCCGTTGTGGGACCCCAGGATGTTGGGGAGGTTGGGGGCACATGGGGGGTACCTATGGTACTCCCCTGCATGTGCATGCACAACATGGCAGGCACAGCGCGGTGCCTGCCATGTTGTGCATGCATATGCACAACATGCATTTTTGGCATTGCGGCTGGTGATGCTGAATGCACCGCCCGCAGCAATGTAAAAATGCAGGATGCTACCGCCAGGATGGCGGGCAGGCAAAGTCCGCCCGCCACCCTAATGATGCCCTAAGTTTCTGGGAAAAGCCGAGGAGGTGTGCAACTGTAAAAACGTAGGTGTTTTGATAAGAAATTAAAGTGGGGGTGGCATTGCATCTTATGCAAAATGAGAGCCTAGCCAATGGTAGCTTGTTGATGTGAATTTAATAACATTTATGATGGGCATACCTTGGTACCACTACTGTATGCATACCACAAGAGTTCTGCCCGGGTATTTTATGGATCAGAGGTTTTCGGTTTATATGTTTTATTTGGCTGGGATCAAATGGAAAGACGGTGCTCAAAATGATTGTCTCAGGCTTCTCTGCTGGCCTTTGATTTGCTAACAAATGGCCTGATTAGCAAACATTGGAGTGTGAGTAGGTGTAACTTACTCTTTATTACTCCTGGATTACTCCGGAATTCAGGCACACTACAAGAGTAAGGCACAAAAACATTTGTTTGACTCAGACGCACATTCTGCATTGATAACTCTGTTTGAGTGGGTCATAATCCATACTAATATAATAAAGAGAGAGCCCAAACCTTTGAGGCGGGTAATCTCAGGAACCACAGCACCAATCACAACACCCAATACAGCGTTGGAAAGGGCAGTTGCAGCAGAAGGACATAGGCTATGCAGACGCCCACCATATACATTTAAAATGTAAAAGAACCGTGTCCGGAAAGTAGTCCCTTGTGGGCGTGTCTGCGTTGTGCTGTGGGAGTGTGCTGGGGCGTAACAAACGCTGGGGGCGGGTGGTACGTTCCCGCCTTCATGCCATGTCTCATATTGTATGCTAATCCCACCCTGCTCCCTTTAAATACCCCTGCACCCCATAATCATAACCCACCCTTACTCCTTAAACTACCCCAACACCCTTAAACACTAACCCTTCTTAACCCTATAAATATACCCTGTACCCCAAAACCCAAACCTATCCCTAAACCCTAAAAATACCCCTGTACCCCTAAACCCAAACCTAGCCCTGAACCCTATAAATACCCCTGTACCTCAAAACCCAAAACTACCCCTGAACCCTAAAAATACCCCTGAACCCCAAAACCCAAACATAGCCCTGAACCCTAAAAATACCACTGTACCCCAAAACCCAACCCTACCCCTGAACCCTAAAATATCCCTGTACCCCAAAACCCAAACCTAGCCCTGAACCCTTAAAATACTCCTGTACCCCAAAGTCCAAACCTACCCCTGAACCCTAAAAATACCCCTTTACCCCAAAACCCAAACCTAGGCCTGAACCCTAAAAATACCACTGTGGCCCAAATCCCATACCTATCCCTAAACCCTAAAACTACCCCTGTACCCCATAACCCAAAACTATATCTGAACCCTTAAAATACCCAAACACCCCAAAACATATACCTGAGTACCCCAAAACATATACCCCTATACCCATACTTACTTATCCAAACATAAAAAAACATGCTTTTACCATTCATGCATTTACAACGAATTTCGTTGTAAATGTATGCATGGTAAAAGCATATAAAATGTAATGCCATGCATTATAATGGTATTGCGGAGTCATGGTACTTTCGTAATGAAAGTATGCGGAGTGATGGTATGGGGGAAGAAAGTTGCGGAATAATGGGTGTTTACCCTCCCCCGGTAAGTACATTGGTGGCACGGCAGCCCACATCTCCAGCAACATACTCATAGTTTTTCACCACCCATTTGAAAAATGCACAGGTCTCTCTCATTGAGGGCCATCACCGACATACACTTTTAGACACACCTCCCGCCACAAGTTCTAGAAGTGCGAACTTTAGAGCTGGGGAGCTACGTTCAAATCTCGGCATCAGCTCAACATCCTGTGATTCCAGGCAAATCGCGTTGTCTCCCCGTGCCTACCACTAATGAATGTGTTCTTCTGTAATGTAAATTGTGCTCATGCCATGTTGTCGAGTTCGAGCTATATAATATTGCAAGGAAAAATAAAGTAGGGAAACTCGAGTTCACACACTACTGAACGCGCACTCTTAAGTGCATCAGCAGTGCACTGTGAATCGGAGCGTTTCAAAGGCCTGTCACAGATAAGAAATGATATCAAAAGAAATCCTACAGAACAATATACTACTAGCCGGCAGCAATTCATACCCGGACAACGTCGGGACGCGCTGCTAGTCTATATATATAAAAACAAAAGTATGTCCGTTTGTCCTTTATGCATTACTACACCATTCATCCGATCAAAATGAAACTTGGGGAAGTTGTTGAGTACACTCCCGCAAAGGTTTCTGGCAAAAAATAAAACAAAAACAAAAAATGTGTTAAAAGTTGTTGAGTACACTCCTGCGAAGGTTTCTGGCAACTAAAAAAATTTAAATATCGGCCCCCCGGCCTCCCAGGGCCCTCATAATCTTTCCAATACTGAACGTTTACAGTTTCCGGTGCGACTCGCTTTTGTAATGACCATCAACAAAGCACAAGGACAATCGCTGCAAGTGTGTGGACTAGATTTGGAGAATCCGTGCTTCTCACATGGACAACTGTATGTGGCCAGCTCACGCATCGGAAAACCTTCTGATTTATTCGTGTATGCACTAGACGGAAAAGTAAAAAATACTGTGTATCCACAAGCACTCAAATAAATAAATAGAATAAAAACAACACTTTAAAATGTTTTCCATATTAAAATGAACAAGTTTCAATAAAAATGACACATTGTATACTGAATGTTATCATAACAAGTTTCCTTAAATTTCCTTTCTTCTGAGATCGCAGCAACGCGCAACGGGTAAGCTAGTCTATATATATAAAAACGAATGTATGTCTGTCTGTCTGTCTGTTTGTCCTTTATGCATTACCACACCATTCATTCGATTGCCATGAAACTTTGAGAAGTTGTTGAGTACACTCCCGCAAAGGTTTCTGGCATAAAAATATTTTAAATATCGGGCCCCCAGGGCCCTCATAATCTTTTGAATACTGAAATTGTCAGCGAATTTGCGAGCATCGTCGACAGTTATGCCCCCAAACGGAAATCAATTGGTCGATCTACATCTGAAGCACAAAAGAAAAAGGCATTACGAGCTCCAGAAACGATCGAGCAACGGGAAGCAAGATTAGAAGCTGTTCGAATACAAACTGCTCAAGCCCGTTCTTCTCAAACGAACGAGCAACGAGAATCAAGATTGGAAGCCGATTGAGTACGCACTGCTCAAGCCCGTTCTTCTCAAATGAAAAAGCAACGAAAATCAAGATTGGAAACAGATCGATTACGCACTGCTCAAGCCCGCTCGAATGAAACAGGAGAGCAACGAGAATCAAGATTGGAAACCGATCAATTACGCACTGCTCAAGCCCGCTCGAATGAAACAGGAGAGCAACCAGGATCAAGATTGGAAGCCGATCGAGTACGCACTGCTCAAGCCACACTTTGAAATGTTTTCCATATTAAAATGACTAAGTTTCAATAAAAATGACACAATGTAAATTGAATGTTATCATAACGAGTTTCCTTGAATTTCCTTTCTTCTGAGATTGCAGCAATGCGCGACGGTTAAGCTAGTAAGTTAATAAGAATGAAAAAATACAAAGGCTATAAATAAAATGTTTCAGGAGTCTGAAAGGTTCTAATTCCAAAGAGCAACTTAGCTATGAAAAGCCAGCAACATTAGAACAACAGTCCAAGAATCAGAAAGCATGCCTAAGTTTTTGGTTGATCGGGCAGCCATTGTTTGTGAATATTTTGTGACGAAGAGATTTACGGAGCAGGAGACACAAGACTGTACTACTCCCTTCGGGGCACTAACTGAACTAAATCTTAGGTCACAATAAATTATAGTTTTCAAATTTTACATATGCTTAAAGGGTCACAATGAATATTCCATGACTGTAAAAATATATGATCCTTGAAAAGAAAATGACTTGCTAAACAGTTGAACAGGTTCTGAAGAACCCAAAGTGTCCAGTTGCGTAGCAAGTGGGGCATGGGCCCTAGTGCAAGGAAGGAAATGGGCACTCTCGCCTCTGTTTGAACTGTGAAATGCAACCATAATCAGAGTTCAGCGGGCCCCTATGGGCCCCGGTGCCACTGCATCTGCTGCATCAATGGACGTTAAGCCCATGGACTATTCCCGCTAGACGAATGTCTTCGATTTCGAAATGTATTTACCAAAATATTTTCTAGGGCCATACAGAGCAATTCTATGTTGCAATTCTTATTGTATCTCTGAGCTTTTACTCTACTTCTTTCAATTGGTTATTTTGTTTGTGCAATGTTAGACCAGAGTGGGGAAGAGCCACTATAACAACTACTGTTATTCATTTGCGTCTACACTTCCTCTCCCCAAAAATGTTTGTTCCTGTTTGCTGCCATCTACTTGGGCCTAATCGCCCCAGACCTTAACACTTTTCTCTTTAAACCTTACACTACCCAGTTCCATTTCTTCTTGCTCCCCTGGACCTTCCTTCGAAACCCTTTACTCCAGCTATAACCTTCCTCTTCCCCCCCTCCTCCTGTCTCAAGTTGTCCAGGTTCTGTTCTGTTATTTTCTCTTTTTTTCTGAAGCGCTGAGCTTTCCCCTCCGTTTCCCCTTTCTCAGAATGATCTTTACCTCTTCCACATTTACACCTGTGTTTTCCACTGTCTGTAGATTTTATCTTTTTATTAAGCGTCCCCTTTCTTTAAACATCTTATTTCTTTCCTACACCCTGTTGTACACCAGTCTCTCCTGCATATTCATTACCCCCCTGCTCTCCATCTTCATTTTCCTTTTTTGTCATCTAGAAATACGACAATTACTGCAATTATTATAAATCCTTTAGTTTCATTACTGTTTTCACACTTGCCACTTGTTTTTAACAGAAGATCTGCACAAACTGCCATTAAATTACTTTTTAGGAACTGCAGAAATTTTTTGTGAGGTTTGGAGATATTGTTGCATAGTCTGGAAAAGGGATTGAAACCGGAATGCAGTACTTTTTCCAATTTTACTACTAGAAAGTAATTTCAAATTATAATAAATTAATTGGGGGAATAATTAACCTTTGTCCTTCATTTAAAAATAATCTATTTTCTCTAGAGTGTTTTTTTCACCAGTTTGGGATTTCTTCTACAGGACGATGCTTCTCCAGCTCTGTTTCAACAAAACGGGTTTCTTTTTTTTGTTTTTCGACCCCATGTGACTCCAGTACCCTTTAAATGAGCCCTATTTTGACTTTGTCAGTGAAATACACAAATAAATAAATCCTGGCTTCTCTGAAATAAAGCGAGAACACACCGCAGAGGATATTGGCCAGTGGACTGGATTAAAAATTTGTTAGTACAGAGAATAAAAACAAAATCAAATAAACAACAAAAGAGTGCAGCAAACAAAAGAAGTGCCAGCAAGAGAAGTCACTCTTGTTTTTTAAAAGAACCCTTACTCACCAACCTGGTTGGTGACATGCTTCATCATTGGGTTCCCACTCTAGAGGCCTCCCTGGTGTGCTACAACGCCTGACTACAGAGGAGCGAGTTTTTTTGTGATGTGAGTGTACAAAAGGTGAGTGCAAAGTGGTTTAAAAATGCCTTGGTTTTATCCAAAAAGTTTTATCGGTGGAAAACTAGGCACAAGTAAAAAAAAGTGTGGTGGATGTTCAACAACTGGTTAAATTAGCTAGAAACATACTAGTGCAAAAGAAAGTGTATGGTCAACATGTTTCTGCCTCCTTTTGCTCTTAGCAAGGCATTCGTCAGGACCAGAACCCCATGGCGGTATGCGCATGCTAAGGCGCATCCTAACCTGTGGTGTTAAAATACCGAATTAACTCGCGGTTATAACTGTGCCTTCAGAATTTCTAAAAGCTGTAAGAATCTGTAAAAACAAAAAGACATACAAAAAGAAAACACAAGTCACATAACAAAAGGTACATTATTGCTTAAGAGCTTGAATTCGTCTAGGAGGGACAAAGCTCATGCCGCTGCTCAGAGCTCTTCAGTGTGCAGCCATAGGCTTATTGCTAGAAGGCTAAAGTGCTTATCAGTGAAAGTTCGCATAAATAATTAGCACTAACTCATTGTGCTATCCACGTGACCTGTCGAAATGCCAGGCTCTAGGTTTTGTTTGACATTAATTCATGAATATCAAAGGCGCGCTTTATTCCTGCACGCCAACTTTGGGCGTTGCCGATAAATAAATCATTATAATAAGTGAACATGACTAAAAACCGGGGCACGAGTGGTCGTAAGGCTTGTGATACCAGTGATAAAAGGCAGCCTTAGTGTATGAAGGAAGTCAGGCTTACTTTAAGTATATAGTAACCTTACAACATCGTTCCTGGTGGGAGGCAGTGGCTTGTAGTCACACACTGCAATGTTAAAAACAAAATCAAGTAACTAAGTATTACATTCGTCATGGCCATTATTTTAACTCAAGTAGCTGGGGACACAGTATCGATACTCACTCCTTCAAAGCCATGCGCCCCTTATGGCACTTGCATACTCCCTTTCAGAGGACCTCGAGGATGTCATGGTTTTGAGTCGGGGAGTTAATAAAGTGAGTATCAGGTAGAGTCTCGGGAGCCTCTGGCGCACATCAGTGGCCCACCTCTGATGACGTACGGACGTACGCGCATACGTTGCCACCAGCTGGGCGCCCTGGCATGCTGGAGCGTTAACCTGGGAATAACTAGGGCACCAATAAGACGAGGAAAACTTTATCAAGTTTGTTGTGTTTGTCACGTTTATTAAGTCCAAGGAAATGATCCCAAAAGGAATTAAACCCTGTGTTGAGTAACAAGCAGTATTGTAGCTCAGAAGACACAACGCGAGTGTGTCCGTGCATAGTCAGAGACAAAGGTGTTGGCTGAATAGTATAGCTACCAAAGCTTGATGAATATTTGCTAACCCCAGTTAATAATATGAACCATTAGTGTAGGACACTGTCAGGTTGTTGAAGCATGTGTCTAAAAGCAGGGCTAATGGTTTAAGAAGTCTAGGCCCTCATTACAAGCAAACTGATAAAGTCTGATATGCGCAATGGAGTTTTAGTGGCAACTAAGAGGCAGCTTCGCTAAAGCTGCACACTGCAGCAAGTTCCATTAATTTCGACTTGAGATATAAGTCCGGTTTAATGTAGCGAGTTGTTTGATACCTTGGAGTACCCAATTTGGGCATGCCGTTTAGGAGTTAGCTGAGGGGTAAGCATGTAACCTTATACTCGCTAATTCGGCAGCCAGTCTTTCTACAATAAAACCAGTACTTTCACATGCTTTAGTACCAGGACATGTAAAGTACTTGTCCTGCCTGTGTCATATTTTGCACCCTGCCTTTAGGGCATGGTAGGCCTGACAGATGGGTGTCTTACACACATATTCAGGGGCAGGAGTGCATTGCTGTTGCTTTCAATGGCAAAGTTGAGCTAGCAGTGCACTACAGCTCTACCGTCTGCAGTGGCTGACTTGCTTTACTTTGGAACCTCCAGGGTGGTGCAATCAGTGCTGCAAGCCCTGGGGTACCCCTCTAACTTACATGCCTTAGGTACCAGGATACCATTTACTAGAGTCTTACAGGTGAGACATTTCCAATTGGGACTAGCCAATTGGATATAGACTTTGGGGTCAGGGCACTGAAACTGATGTCTGGTTAGCAGGCCTCGGTGCACTATCAAAGTAAAACAAACAGCAGCATCAGTTGAAAACCTGTGGGTGACAATACAAAAAGAGGTAGTGCCTTACATTGCTCCCTTCCAGACGAAAAGTGATGAGCATCGAACCTTTTTTCTGGTGATTCTAATCATCTAAGAGGAAGAACCTGGAAAGGCAAACTACATTGGCATGGTCAGTCCCAGGTCTGTGTTCGACTGTGAAGTCCAGGACCTGTAGGGAAATGGATGACCTTAACAACTTGGGGTTCTCTCCTCTTTGCTGCATTAGCCATTTCAGGGATATGTGGTCCTTTAAACATTGTAGTGAGTCAGAAACAGGTAGGGTCTTAGCTTCTTCAAGGACCAAACCACAGCAAAGGATTCCCTCTCAATGGCACTCCAACACTGCTCCTGAGGATGGAGTCGTCTGCTCATGAACTGGCTGGCCCTGTCCCAAATCATTCACTTGTGACAACACTGCACCAATCCAATGTTCAGAGGCATATTTGTGTAGTTTCCAACCTATGGTAGTAACTGTGCATTTGTAGACAGCATAACCATTGCAATGGTTCTAGACTGATTCCATGTACCCCCTCAGGATATGTCATCCTATAGGCCAGCTAGTTCACAGTGCCACCATAAGTACCTCTAAACCTAGGCGGGTAGCAAATGGTTCTGGCAACCAATGAACATGACAACCCTGATCCCCCAGGAATTATGGTAACAGATCTAGAAGCCTTTTGTTCAGTCACTCATGCACTGTTCCTCTTAGAGAAATATACAATAAATACACAGTAGGCCATTTTTAATATTTATTGAACCAATGTGATTCTTGTATAAAATATATATGTTCTGCAATGATCAATAGACAGCAGCTAAGCAAAGGTATTAGAAGTACTAGGATAGTGAACAAAAAAAAGCTTGACCATCGCGTTAAAACAATGTATATATTTATTTTATTTATTTATTTTATTGGATTTGTATTGCGCTCAGCTACCCTCAATGGGTTTCCCGGCGCCAGGGACAGACTGAAGAAAGAAAACAAGCAAGTGCAAAAAAGAGATCACGAAATGAGGAGATCAAAACAGAAAGGTCTTCAATTTTTTGCGAAACGCCAGAAGATTAGTTTCTGTTTTTAACGCCAACGGAAGAGCGTTCCACATCTTCGGTCCAACATATGCGGAAGAGCGACCTCCCATTTTAGCCAGTCGGATTCTTGGAATCAAAAGATTGCCATTATTAGATGACCTTAAAGAACGGCCAGGTAGATAAGGCTGGACAAGGTTCAGGAGGTAAGTAGGAGCAGAACCCTGACGGATCTTGAACAAAAAACACAGTGTTTTAAAAGTCACACGATCTGAGATTCTCAACCTGTGTAGGTCACGCAAGGCTTGCATTGCGGACGTTCTCCGTGGAACATTACGCAAGAGGCAAGCGGCTGAATTTTGTACCACTTGGAGTTTGTTAATTGTTGCTTTGTCCGCTCCAAGATAAAGCACATTGCCATAGTCAATGCGGGACATCACAAGGGCCTGAACGACAATTCTGCGGGTGGACTCAGGCAGCATCCATAAGATCTTCTGCAGCCAGCGTAAGATGGAAAAACAGACTGCAGCGACCTTAGTCACCTGCTGCCTCATCGAGAGTTTGTCGTCAATCAGGAATCCGAGGTAACGAGCAACAGGCACAGGGGTAGGCAGAGGACCCATATCACAGGGCCAGTGTCTAGAGCCCCACAGATCTTTATGCTTGCCTAATATGATAACCTCGGTCTTATCTCCGTTGAGCTTCAGCAGATGGTCTTGCATCCAAGCTGCAACGCGAGATAGGCCAATTTTGAGGGCAGAGACTTCCTGGGCCCTGCTGCTAGAAAGAGAAAACACAATCTGCGTATCGTCTGCATATGAATATATGGACAGACCGGCGTCCTCTACGATGGAAGCAAGAGGTCTGATGTAAATATTAAACAACAATGGGCTTGATATAGACCCTTGAGGGACGCCGTTAGCTGGAGAATGAATCGCAGATTCAGCCTTGTTTGAGAAAACCTGGAAGGTGCGCTCATTGAGAAATTAGGCCACCCAGGCAAGCGCTGATCCATCAACACCAAGGGAGCGGAGGGACTCCAAAAGAGTGGAATGAGACACGGTATTGAATGCAGCGCTTAAGTCAAGAAGAATAAGCGCAAAGGTCTCACCGCTATCGATACCGCGTCGGAGTCGCTCGGTCACCCCAAGGAGTGCGGATTCGGTGGAGTAATTAGCGCGAAAGCCTGATTGGGATGGATGGAGATATCCCACATTTTCAACAAACTCATTGAGCTGAGTGTTGACGTGACGTTCCAGTATTTTGGAGCAGGCTGGTAGCAGGGATATAGGCCTAAAGTTGGCTAAATTTGTGGTGTCAGCACCAGATTTTTTGAGCAAGGGGACAACCATGGCATGTTTCCATTCCTGTGCCACCAGAGATTCGGTGAGAGAGATGTTTAATAACCTCATTAAGAATCTCCGTGGTTCAAGGGCTAGTTGTTTTAGTATCTTCATAGGAACTGGGTCCCGAGGAGATCCCGAACGGATACTATTTAGACGAGACAGGAAGGAGGAGTCATCAAATGGTAACCAATTATAAATAAATACAGTGGGAGAGAAAGAAACACTGCAAGAAGGGCCAGGTTGAAGGGAATCAGTTGGCAATGAGAGTCAAGTCAAGTCAAGTCAAGTGATTTGTATAGCGCGCTACATACCCAGAGGGTCTCAAGGCGCTTGGAGAAGGGTGGGGGAATTACTTGTCGAATATCCAAGTTTTAAGTTGCTTTCTGAATGCTAGGTGGTTCTGAGTGAGGCGAAGGTGAGTGGGAAGTGAGTTTCAGGTTTTATCTGCCAGGTAGGAGAAGGATCTACCTCCCATGGTGGTTTTGTTGATGCGAGGTACAGTAGCAAGGGCTTGGTTGGAGGATCGCAGCTGGCGGGAGGGGGTGTAGAAGGAGAGTCGTGTGTTAAGGCATTCGGGTCCAAGTTTGTAGAGTGCTTTGTGTGCGTGGGTTAGGAGGCGGAAAGTAATTCTTTTATTGACGGGGAGCCAGTGGAGGCTTTTCAGGTGACCAGAGATGTGGTCTTTACGCGGGATGTCTAGTATGAGTCTGGCTGAAGCGTTCTGGATGCGTTGGAGTTTTTTCTGGAGTTTTGCGGTGGTACCGGCGTAAAGGGTGTTTCCGTAGTCCAGGCGACTCGTGACCAGTGCGTGGGTGACAGTTTTTCTAGTTTCGGTGGGAATCCAGCGAAATGTTTTTTTGAGCATGCGAAGAATATTGAAGCAGGATGATGAAACGGCGTTGACTTGTCTGTTCATGGAGAGTGAAGAATCCAGGATGACGCCCAGGTTCCGTGCGTGGTCTGTCGGGATGGGTGCTTTTCCAAGGGTCTCTGGCCACCAAGAGTCATCCCAAGCGGAGGGGGAGGAACCTAGGATAAGGACTTCTGTTTTGTCTGAGTTCAGTTTTAGTCGGCTGTGTTTCATCCACTCGGCTACTTCTTTCATTCCTTCATGTAGGTTGGTTTTGGCAGTGTTAGGGTCTTTGGTGAGTGAGAGGATCAGTTGAGTGTCATCAGTGTAGGAGATGATGTTGAGGTTGTGTTGGCGTGCGATGACCGCGAGGGGGCTCATGTATACGTTGAAGAGGGTGGGGCTGAGTGAAGATCCTTGTGGCACGCCGCAGATGACTTCAGTGGCTTCTGACTTGAATGGTGGGAGACGGACTCTTTGGGTTCTTCCGGTGAGGAACGAGGTGATCCAATCCAGTGCTTTTCCTTGGATTCCGATGTTTCTGAGGCGCTGTAATAGGGTGCTATGACAGACTGTGTCGAAGGCTGCGGGGAGGTCGAGGAGGATGAGGGCGACTGTGTCTCCATTGTCCAGTAGAGTTCGAATGTCGTCTGTTGCTGCGATGAGGGCGGTCTCAGTGCTGTGTTTGGCTCGGAAGCCGGACTGTGAGGAGTCGAGGGATTTGTTGGTTTCGAGGAATGCGGCGAGCTGGTTGTTGACAGCTTTCTCAATGACTTTGGCCGGGAATGGAAGGAGCGAGATGGGGCGGTAGTTTTTGAGTTTGGTGGGGTCAGCTGTGGGTTTTTTCAGAAGGGCGCTGAGTTCGGCATGTTTCCAGCTTTCTGGGAAGGAGGCGGAGTTGAAGGAGCAGTTGATGACGTCTCGGAGGTGTGGTGCTATGATGGAGTCTGCTTTGTTGAAGATGTGGTGAGGGCATGGGTCTGTGGGGGATCCTGAGTGGATGGAGTTCATCAGGCGGATGGTGTCCTCAGTGGAGATTGGGTTCCAGTCATTGAGGATGTTCAAGGGGGGTGAAGGTCCTGCAGAGGGTTGGGTGGGTTGGTCTCCGGGTCGGTTGTCGAAGCTGTTGTGGATGTCTGCGATTTTGTTGTGGAAGAATGAAGCTAGGGAGTTGCAGAGGGCTTGAGAGGGGGTGATGTCGTTGGAGTTGGATGAGGGGTTGGTAAACTCTTTGACGATGTTGAATAATTCCTTGCTGTTGTGGGCGTTGTTATCTAGTCGGACTTTGAATGCGGCTTTCTTGGCAGACCGGATTAGTTGGTGGTGTATGCGGGTGGCGTTTTTGAAGGCGTCCCTGGTGCTGGTGTTTGGGTCTTTTTTCCAGGGCTTCTCGAGGGAGCGACAGAGTTTCTTAGATTTCTTAAGATCGTCGTTGAACCAGGAGGCGTTTTTGCTGCCTAGTTTGATTTGGCGTTTTTTCAATGGTGCTAGGATGTCAGCGCTGTTGGATAGCCATTGGGTGAGGTCAATGGCTGCTTGGTCGGGGTTTGAGGAGTGGGCAGGGGGGTTTTGAAGAAGCGATGAGGAGATCTGGTCGATGGTGATTTTGTTCCAGTTTCTTCGCAGGGTAGGTTGAGGATGGTTGTGGGTTGTGGTCTTATTGTAGATAAAGTGAATGCAGCTGTGGTCCATCCAAAGGAGAGCTGTGGTGTGGCTGAAGGAGACATGTTTGCTGAGGTGAAGATAGGGTCGAGTGTGTGACCTGCAATGTGGGTGGGGGTAGTGACAAGTTGTTTGAGTCCGAGGTTGGCGAGATTGTCCTGAAGGGTGGTGGCGTTGCTGTCATTATTCTTTTCCAGGTGAAAGTTGAGGTCTCCCAATAGAATGTATTCCTCGGAGGGGAGGGCGTGTGGGGTGATAAAGTCAGTGATGTCGTCACTAAATTGTGCACGGGGTCCAGGAGGCCGGTAGAGGAGGGTGCCTCTGAGTGTGGTCTTGGGGTCGGTGTGGATCTGGAAGTGAAGGTGTTCGGCGCTAGCGAGGTTGACGTCTGAGCTGGTAGAGATGCGGATGGAATTCTTGTGGACGATAGCGATGCCTCCTCCAGTTTGGTCGGCGCTGTCCTTACGGATGATCTTGTATCCTTCCGGGATGGCAATGGTGATGTCTGGGGCTGAAGAGGCGTTCATCCAAGTTTCTGTTAGGAAGGCGACGTCCGGAGAGATGGTGTCTAATAGATTCCAGAGGTCGATGGCGTGCCTGTGGACCGAGCGGGTGTTGAGCAGGATGCATTTTAGGTGGTTGGGGTCAGATAACTGTTTAGTGTTCGAGGATGAGGAAATGTCCTTGGTGCCGTCGAACTTGCAGGAGTTGCAAGAGAAGGGTCCATGGGTGTGTCTAGGAGCGGCTTGGATGCAGTTGGGGAAACGGCCGGTGTTTAGAGCTAGGAGGGTGGAGGCGTCGTATGTAATGCGGGAGGGGTGGGAGGTATGAGGGCTAGGGGTTCTGGCGCTGGGCGCGGTCCAGGCGCGGACGGGCGTAGACGGGCTTACCTTTGGCGCGCCTTCGGCGCGCATGGGGCTCGACCGCTGCGCGTGAATGCTGCGCGCAAGAGCATCTGTCATAAGTGGAGGGGGGAGGGGCGAGGGAGGAGCAGCTGGGAGGCGGGTGCGTGGTGGAGGGGGCGGGCTCTGGCCAACAACAACAACAACAGCAATGGCGGCTGGGGCGGAAGCGCCGACCGGGTCGGGTGAAACCGATCAAATAACTACGCGGGCGGCCACACAATGCCAAAGCAGGCACAATGCCAAAGCAGGGAGCAGTTAATGCAGGAGGACAAATAAACAAATAATGCAGCAAAGGACAGCAACACGGGCACACGATCTCAGGCAGGCCAATACAACGTGAAACTAAATAAATAATGCAGCACAGGACAGCAAACACGGGCACACGATCTCAGGCAGGCCAATACAACGTGTAAAATAAACAATTAGTGCAGCAAAGGACGATCTCTATGATCAGCAGCAGGGCTGCGCAAACGATACCCAGCTTGAGGCAGGAGAGAGCGGGGGCAGGAGGGAGCGACCGTAACTGACGAAGTCAGGGCGGTCACAGCGCTACGGTGTCTGGAGAGGAGGCTATGTTGTTTAGTGGGAGGGAGGAGCAGCTGGGAGGCGGGTGCGTGGTGGAGGGGGCGGGCTCTGGCCAACAACAACAACAACAGCAATGGCGGCTGGGGCGGAAGCGCCGACCGGGTCGGGTGAAACCGATCAAATAACTACGCGGGCGGCCACACAATGCCAAAGCAGGCACAATGCCAAAGCAGGGAGCAGCTAATGCAGGAGGACAAATAAACAAATAATGCAGCAAAGGACAGCAACACGGGCACACGATCTCAGGCAGGCCAATACAACATGAAAATAAATAAATAATGCAGCACAGGACAGCAAACACGGGCACACGATCTCAGGCAGGCCAATACAACGTGAAACTAAATAAATAATGCAGCACAGGACAGCAAACACGGGCACACGATCTCAGGTAGGCCAATACAACGTGTAAAATAAACAATTAGTGCAGCAAAAGATGCCCTCAACCTTAGATATAAAGAAATCCGCAATGGCATTACATTGTGTGCCATCCAGGGCCGGCATGGAGGGAGTGGTGTCTGCTCCTGTAAGTTTCTTTACGGTGGCAAAAAGAGTCCGAGGACAGTTTTGCGCGAGGGTAATAGTAGAAGCAATATAAGTGGCCTTGGCACGTTTACAATTTGCATGGTAGACTTTCAATTCGTCTTTGTAAGCCACCTTGCAAGGAGTGGAGTATGAAATCCTCCACTTCCTCTCCAGGGCCTTACATTTGGCACGCTGGATTTTTAATTCGTCGGAGAACCAAGGTGCAGGGGGGCGCAGGGATCTATATTTGCTGCTAGAACGCGGGGTAAGGGCAGTCACTGCGTCTGTCAGCCAGCAAGAAATAGGAATGTTCAAGTCCTGCTCAGTATTAATAGAAACCGGAATTGTCTCAGTCAGACGCTGATTAAAGGCAGCGATATCGAGCCTATCCCATCGGTAAGAAGATTTAATTTCCTCCACATGAGATCTGGTAGAAAATAAACCAGGTGGTAACATAAAGTGTATTGCGTAGTGATCAGACCAATTTAATGGACGCGCCGATTGAGTACAATCGAACGAAAGAGTAGAAATAATTGGGTCCAAGAGGTGGCCTGCGAGATGAGTAGCCCCAGAATTACAAAGTTTGAGATTAAAAACCTCAAGATCAGATAAAAAAGATTTATTCAGGGGGTTATTAACATCTTCTAAGTGAATATTCAAATCACCAAGAATAGTGAAATTATTCGATTTCAGTAATGTTGTTGAAAGGCAATCAACAAGTGAGGGAATCCAAGAAGCTGCATTCCCAGGAGGCCGATAAATTAGCAGACCGGAAAGCGTCAATCGGGGGTTAATCATTAATTTAAATAATGCTGCCTCACTACCTGGAAGATGTAGTCGTTCCAGTTTACATTGATAGATGGATTTGAAAATGATTGCGATTCCACCACCTTTACCGGAGGGTCTGTCCTGATGCAACACAACATAGTTGGGAGGAATAGCTGCAGCAATGTCCGGACCCGAGCTAGCATGTAGCCAGGTCTCGGTCAAAAACACTGCGTCAGGAGATTCATCACTTATGAAATCGAAAATATTTAGTTTATTCTTAGGGAGCGATCTACAGTTTAAGCTCCAAAAGTGGAGAGGAAAAAAAGATGGGGTACGGCCCTTGGTCGGCTTCCTTTTCCCCCGGTAGTGTTTTTTGTTTAATTGCGTCTTAGAAAGCTGCATTTTGCCGGTGGAAAAGCCACAACCAGCAGAGTGCATAAAGTGCAGGTGGTGGGGATGGGAGGTCGTAATAAATGTAGTGCCATGGTGGTGTAATGTACGCGGTAATGTAAGCATATAAAGCAATATAGTAATCTGGCACACTTCCACTATGCGTTCCCTAACCTAACTGTCTAGGACGTGTTTGTGTGTTCTGCTAAGATTCCTGCACTGGATGATCCAACCCCTGTTACCTGAAGGGAAATAATGCAGGTCCCCGTCGTGGTCATGAGCTGGACACCCCTCGCTGTGATGTCAGCAGGCTGCTGGGCCAAAGCATCAGCATGCAGAGACCTCGTCAATGGCTGCATAGCACTACTTTGCTCAGCACAGAAACTGATGTTTATTTATAACAAAAGGCCTCCTTGCCTTGGACCGAGATCTTGTTTAGGCTGCCGTTGTTTATGTGTTATAGATAGCTATGTCACCATATGAACGAAAACAACAAGCACATTTGCACAACTCATGTATAAATCTTGTACATGGTGATAAGGTAGCATTATAGTGTTATTGTGAAGTTGATTCTGTAAGCAAGCAAGTATAGTTTCCAAGAAACTAATCCAGACTGTCATGGATGCAAATGTGTGTCAGAAGTCATGTAAACGTGAAGGCAACTTTAGGAAAGACCAGTGTATATTTAAAATGGCAGTGTTCCAGGCCTTACTGTAGCACATGACAGCATTTGTCTGGGCAATAAACTCTTCACTGAAGTCAGGCAGTGCTGATCACAAAGCTTCATTGAGAGTCTCAATAGCCTTTTGACACTGCTCAGTCCAGATACATTTTCTGGGCAACTTTTTTGAAGGTCAAGTCAGTTAATGGTGCCACTATGGTACCATAACCCTTCACAAATCTCCTGTAGTATCCAGTCAGGCCTAAGAAGGCTCTGGACTGGGTCTAGCTCTTAGGAGGCTCCCAAAACTGAATGGTCTGGATCTTGGGCTGGGGAATTTGTACATGGCCTCCACCAACTTAGTGGCCCAGGCACACAACATAACACTGTCCTATTTGGCACTTACTTCCCTTGATAGTCAGACCTGCCTGCTGCAAGGCCCGAAGCACTTCCTTGAGGGGTCCAAGTGATCCTCCCAGTTGGAGCTAAATACAGCTATATCGTTGTGACGGGGAGGCGGATTCAGGGGATGGCAATGCTGTTGTGCCCGCGGACTGGTGGTCTGCTCTGCCGCTGACCCCACTTTCTGTCATCCCTATACAGACTAATGCCTCTGCTGATGTGCCTACAGACTGGTGGTCTGCTATGCCGCGGACCCCCCATCCTGCCGTCCCTGCACAGACTGATGCCACAGGACTTGGTGACTGGGGGACGACGGAGGTCGACAGCGTGTGGAATTACGCTCCGGTAAAAGAACACGGCCCCTTTAACCCGGGACTATACGACGGCGAGACCCCACCCCCTGCGAGCGTGGAGGAGTCAAAAGCCGGAAGAGGAAGAGAGACGACGGACGGCGTTTCCCTGGAGGCGGAAGGTGTTTTGGAGTGGAGACGGAGAGCAGCGGAGTCGAGTGTCGGAAGAGGAGAAGAGTACGGAGAGAGCCCAGCTGAGATCGTCAAGCCAGGAGGCCACCGATTTGGCGCTTCGCCCTGCCACGGTCCCACGGGAGGAGCGTGGTTGGACAAGGTACGGGGTGCAGTTGCGGGCTGGGTGGGGCGGAGTGACCCGACGAAACCTGAAGACCCAGTGTAAATTTGTACAGTCTAGTACCCCTCCCCTCACGAGCACTACGGACGGCTGTAAATAATTGTGCACTTGGTTTCCCTCACTCCCCGGGCCCTTGCAAGTCCAACACGGACGCCCCAGTGATTGTTCTTTTTCTTTCCTTTCTTTTCCGGGATACCTCCGGACGGGGTCACGAGCCAGTACTGCAGGGTGACGACATCTCCTTAACTCACTACCGGAGGGAGCGACTCGACCAGTCTACAGCCCTGCTTCATTCTGGATAGCTCAGGATTCACAAGAGGTGTCAGAACGGAGACCTCTGAATTTGCAAGACTGAGAGTGACTACCAAACGGCGTAAAGCCTATCTTAAAATAAAACCTTCACTCAGAGCTCTATTTCCTGACTCTGTCTCATTGGATCCTGTACCCCTTGCTTCTGACTCACCATCCCCTGAGTTCCCCGACCCTGCCCCTTCACAATCGTCAAGATAAGCTGCCCTGAAACTGTTCAATCCTGACATTATTTAATTCACCAGCCTCTGGAAGGTGTCAGGGGTGTTCTTCAACTCAAAGGGCATCAGATTGAATTGAAAGTGACCTTCAGTCATGGATAAAGCAGACCTTTCCTTGCCTCCTGGGGTGAGGGCAAGCTGTCAATACCTTGATTTCAGGTGAAAGGCGCTTATATAGTTAGCTACCCCTAAATTATCAATAACCTCCTCAGTTCTTGGAGCAGAGTAGGCATCAGTCTTAGTGACTGCATTGAGGCCCTTGCAGTTCATACAGAACGGCTCCTCAGATTTGCCCCCCTTTGGAGTTGGGTTTTGGCACCAGTTCCACTGTCCTTAACCATGGACTGCTGGGGGCTCAATCACTCACAGCCCCAACATCTTGGCAACCTCAGCCTTGATGCTGGCCTTGACCTGGTCAGACAATCTATAAAGGTTCCTCTTGACAGGCAGGCTGTCACCGGTGGTCACATAATGGATACACCATGTGGCCAGACATGGGGTCAGAGAAAACAGTCCAGGAAAATGCTTCAGCATGTGATAGCAATCCCTTTGTTGCTGACATGTCAGTGTGGGGGTGAGAACTACCCCTCCACAGTTCCATATTGGGCATTATAGTTAGGAGTTCTGGTAGAGGATCACTCTATTCTTCCTCACCTCCATTTGTTACTATCAACATGTTGATGTCTGCCCTTTCATAGTGTAGCTTGAGCCTGTTCACATGGATCACCCAGTGAGGATTCCTGAGAGTAGACAAGTCTGCCTAGTAGGTGACTTTCCCCTTCTTCTCTAAGATGGGGTAGGGCCCAGTCCACTTGTTCTGTAAGGTTCTGGATGCTACAAGTGCTAAGATCCACACCAAGTGTCCTGGTTGGTTTTCCGCAATGGAGAGTATTCGGTCATACCAGTGCTTGACAAGCTCCTGGCTGGCCACCAGATTTCGTTTGCCTTTTTATGTTCTCTGTCATTCTGGAGTGAAGGCCTAGCACATACAGCCTGATTCATCAAAGACCCGTTTTGCGAGTCTTTAATAGCGATTCATAAGGAATCGCTATTACAGACTCGCAAAACGGGATTCATGTAGGATTCACAACATTTTTTGCGAGTCCTACAGATTCCTTATTTGCGATTAGCTAATTGCTAATCGCAAATAAGGAATAACTCCCCATTCCAATGAATGGGGAGTTATTTCTTATTTGCGATTAGCAATTAGCTAATCGCAAATGAGATTGCGATTTCAAGGGTGCAGGGGTGTCCAAAGGACACCCTGTAACACCCCTGAAATGTAAAATTACACAGATGTTACACACACACATGTCCAAAGGACATGTGTGTGTGTAACATGCAACTTAGAAAAATGCTTTTAAAAGCATTTTTCTAAGTTTTTGCTATTTACCGCGAGGTTTGACCTCGCGGTAAATAGCGGCCCAAAATTGCGAATTCGCAATTTTGAAATGTTTCAAGAATAGCATTTAAGGAATCTCTAATAGAGATTCCTTAAATGCTATTCCTCGCAAATTTGCGAGTTCTTAAATAGCAAATTTTGCATTTGGGATGATGAATCCCAAATGCAAAAATTACGCTCGCAAAGGGCCAGATTCTGAGAATCTGGCCCTTTGCGAGTGCAATTTCGCTTGATGAATCAGGCTGATAGTCAACTATATCCTACTTAGGTTCCTTCAGGGTCATCTCTAATCCTTGGTTAACCAAGATGAGTGTATCTCTCACAGGGTGGACAAAGAGTAGCTTAAAGGGACTGAAGCTAACTCCTTTTTTAGGGACCTCCCTCTGTGCAAACAATAGGCATGGGAGTAGAATATCCAATCTCTTCCTGAGTTTTTCAGGCAAACCCATGATCATGCCTTTTATGGTTTTGTTGAATCATTCAACTAAACCATTGCCTTGGGGATTATAGGGTCTGGTGAATTTGTAAATCACCCCACATTCTTCTCACATGGCCTTCAGATAAGCAAACGTAAGGTTTGTACCCTTATCTGAATTAAACTCCTTAGGGAACCCAACCCTGGCGAAGATTCCCAAGTGGGCTCTAGGAACTGCAGGAGCAGTGACTGTCCAAAGTGTGATAGTCTCAGGATAACTAGTGGCATTGCCCCTACCACCAAAATGAACCTGTTCCCTGAAGCTGTGGGTAGGTCTAGGGGACCAACAATATCTATCTTTACCCGCTCAAAGGGTGTTCCCACCACTTGTAGTGGTTAATGGGGATCCTTTGGCGTGCCTTCTGCCTTGCCACTGGCTTGGCAGGTCACACAGGATCAACAAACCTCCTTGAACTTCTCTGGCATCTGGAGTCAGAACAAGTGGTTGACCAGCCTTTCCCAGGTCTTGGTCTGCCTAGGTGCCCAGTCAAGGGGATGTAGTGGTCCAGGTTAAGGAAAATCTCCCTGTACTGTTAGGTGACCACCAGTCTCCTAACTGTTGCAGGTCTTCTAGAGTGGGACAGGTCCTTTGTCTATTGCTTAGGTGCTCCATGGAAGGACCCCTGCTCCTTGGAGTTCTGATAGACCTGACAAGTTTCCAGGAGTCAGTTCCTCTTCAGGCTAAGGCACCAGGCTTTCTCCTGAGATTTTGGGTCCTTCTGGGCCTGTGGACCTTTGGAGACTTGGCTTCCAGCCTTCCTGCCTCTCCTCGTGGCTGTAGGGGCTTGGTCCATGGTTTCAGGCTCCAGGATCCCTTGACTCTCTGTAAGGGCCTTCTGTGCTCTGGTTGTGACGCACACCCATTCAGATGTTAATGTTAATGTTAATATGGATTTGTTAAGCGCTCGTACGCCCGGGGGCTTCATGGCGCTGTAGGAAGGAACGCAGTGCGACGGTCAAAGTAGAAATGAAGCAGCTCAGCAGTGCGCCTGAGAGAAGAGCCAGGTTTTCAGGGAGTGTCTAAAACTGAGGATATTGTCACTCAGTTTTAGTTGCAGGGGGAGAGAGTTCCAGAAGGCAGCTGCAAGATGGTCAAAACAGCTGCCTCCGAGGCGCTTCCTCTTGTAGGAAGGGACGATCAGACCTACCATTGCTGTGTGGGTTCTCCTCTCTACATCTGCCCAAGCAGAAGTCTCTAAGTCATTGCCCTGCAAATACTCCACTGGGATATCAGAGGACACACGTAGCTTTTATGGGCCAGTAAATCCTTCCCACTCAGTCAACCACAGCCATAGGGTGGGACTTTGTGGCATTCTCAGCACTGACAATCTCGTGCACCTCCTCAGGGAGGGTCTGGTCTGTGACAACCAGTTTAGCCGTGACCATAGTTATGCTGGACTTATATCCATAATAGCCTTTACCTACATCCCATTGATATTTGGTCACTGCCTATACCTCTCCATGCTAGGAGGCCAGTGGGTCAAAGGGTCAATTTCCTCCCCACCCAAGGGACACCCTGGTTGCCTCTGTGTACCCTTTAGGATATCTAGGGACAGCTTCCCATCCAATCCCTACATTAGCCAACCCTTTGGACTGGTCACCAGTGGGTGCCTCTTTGGTGAACATTGCATCCTCCCTTTTGTACCCCAGCTGGGTACACTCAAAGCACACTCCTGCCATCGAAGGGTCAAACATCTTTCCCTGATACCCCTTACCCTTTAATTGGACATGGATTGGAAATCCCACCTTGGGCTACTTTTGGGGACTCTTTGAAGTCATCTTTCTTTTTATCCTTTCCCCCTCTTTTCCCTGAGAGGGCACCTGACCACTTTTCTTCTGGTCACCACCCAAGGTCTTTTTAGGAACCCGGGTTCTTACCCACTCAACAGCTATGTTGACCTGTTTCCTGGGGCTAACACAGCTTAGAGTCCATCAGATAAAGGTGCACGTTCTCTGAATGACAATTTGTTAAAATGTGATCCTAACCAATAGATTGCGGAGCTCTTCAAATGTATCCACTTTGTTGCCTTTAATCCAGCCATCTAGTGCATTGACTGAGGTGTCAACAAAGTCTACCCATGTTTGTGTGTTACCTTTCTGAAGGGATCTAAGCTACAGCCTATCTTCAGGTGTGAACCCAAATAGCTCAACATGGACTGCCTTTATGTGGGTGAAGGATTTGGATACCTGCTCCTCTAGTGTGAGTAGCCTGTCTTCACCAACCCCTGGTACTTACACCAGCAGAAGTGTGCCCCAGTGCTGTGTCCCCACCTTCCTAATCTTAAGAACTCACTCATATGAGGCCAGTGACCTTACACCAGGGGCACCCACATCAGCACCTCCAGATCTGCTGCCACCATCTTCATTTGGGCTTTATGCCCAGCCTGGCCCTCCTTTCCTCCAGTGCCAATCTTCTCTCTCTCTCAGCAAGAGTCCTCTCTCCTCCAAGTCCAGGGCTGCCATTTTTTCCTCTGGGGACCTTCCTGTGCCCTCTGGGGGGAGGGGGGTTGGTTTCTGCCTGCCCCACTGGCTTCACTCAACAGCCGGTGGCTGTTCTCCTTCTCTTCATCCCCACTACATTTGGGGTAATTCCCTACTCAGGCATGGAGGTACCCTATGAGCCTCTTCCGAGACTCTCAGGGCCTTAATCAAAGCAAGTTTCTTGGCTTTAGCTCCCATAATGATTGTTCTCTGGCCACAAAATGCCCTCAGATCATCCCTCTTGTATGAGAACATATTTGCAAAGTCGAGCTCCACGTATCTAAGTTGAAAAATGGGTCCTGATTTGTGCTTTAAAATCTTGTGGAAAATATTTTTCTCCTTTACTTGAACTTTTCGGAAACTTGCCAACCTTTTCAAAAATTCTCCTCCACTGCTTTGGGAACGTTTTATACAACTTTTTAGAGACAGCACTCTAGAGCTCAATATTGTTCACAGAAAATACTTTTTGGGAGCAAGTACTTCTTCTCTAGGGGTCCTTACCTTCAACAGCTGTACAGAATTGCTTAACACAACTTCTGGATCCCATCGCTAAGCGACAGTTTGAGGAAATTGGATGTATGGGACCTAACCATAAAAATAATCAGTATTTTTTACAAGATTTTAGACACTAGAATGGAAAAGATCCAGTGGAGGGTTCCAGGGATATAGATTTTACAAACAATAAATTGATGCAATTTCACTCAAATGCACACAAGCCTTGGCAAAGTCAACGAATTGGACACAGAAACGTTTTCAAGGAAAACTTAGGTAAGTGTCAATGCTGATGGTAACAAGTACTAGCGGTGCCCAACTCCGACTGGGAGCTAGTCAGGGGGACCAGCATGGTTCTCAAGAACAGATAGCTACACAGGAGAAGCAGTCCTTCAGCAGGTCCAGGCGCTTTATCCTCATTGCAATGGATTCCTATGGAGTGGTCATGATTCAAGGGATAAAGGATGCTGTAAATGCAATGTGGTCAACAGGGGTCATCTTGCAGAATTTCTTGGTCCATGAAGGTGGTGAGGGGGTGCTGTTTGCAGGGTCGACATCCAACGAAGTCCTCTCTGGTCTGGCTGAAGTCTAGTACACAAGGGTGGGGGAGGTAGAGGGTAAGTGGCTAGGTCCGCCCTCCTTAAGTATACATACAAAGAAACCCAAGGTCACGGGTTTTGAGACCTAGTCAAAGGGAGTGGTTCCTAATCAATGTGATCAGGAAGAACCTTAAAGAAAGAAAAATTTCTTTCTTGATTCCTCTCACTCACCAGGGTTTCCCCACTGTGACATGCTTCATCATTGGGGCCTTCCCAGTGCTCTACGAACTGGGGCGTGCTGCGACGTGCGAAACTACGTGGGAGCACTTTTAGTGGAAGACTATGTGTGGTGCAAAGTGTGGTGGAGTGGGTTGAAAGTTATTTAAAAATACCTTGTTAGGGGGCTTAAATGCTTTATTCTTGCTCCTAGGTTGGTATATCTAAAAAGGGGGTGTTACACTGGAAAACCTAACTGTAATGCGTAGGAGTTCAGTGTATGATCAACATGTTTCGAGCCAACCCCTAGCTCTTCATCAGAACCACACAGGGGCTAGCCCTGCGTATGCCACTCCTAATAAACCCTAAATAGGGAAATAAAGATAGTGAAAAAATAGTAAGAAAACGCTGCTACCAATAAAGCATGCGTAATTTATACATTTGATGCCGATGTCACGTAGTATATCTGTAATGGTAAAAAGAAAACTGGTTAGAGAACAAACCCCCCTCTCAATCGAGTAGGGTATACATGATATGCTGCCATGCTGGTGTGCTCCATATTGGTGGTAAGCCCCATAATGGTGCATGCAGGCGTCCAGGATTTGAGCGTGATTGTAACCTAGAAGGTGTAAAACAAGCCTGCCCGAGGTGCTGCATGAGTATGTATATACACATTAAAAACACAACTCAAGTAGTGACACACATATGACAATCACACAAAAAAAATAAACAGGTAAAAAGGTTTTGCCGGCGTCATTGTGCACATACTTTTTTTTTAGCGAGGTTGCGCTTCATGGACTCGGGGGTGGGGGGGGGAGCGGTGTCTCCCTATGAAAAATTCTGCCAAAAGTGAGGAGAAATGGTAGGAGATGTTAGAGCATTTTAGACATCAATGAAGGTAAAGACGGGCTCAATTAAAAAAATGACCTAATGAAGGTAAAGCTGGCTCGCCTCCTTCATTACGAGACCTGTGGGGGCAAATGCACTTACTTCAAAGTCGGGAACGCCTTGTCTGGGAACCTAGACCTCTCCCTGCTAGACCGCATCTTAGCGTGTCTATGGAGACGCAGGAGACATTTCAAAATGGCCGCTGCTGTTGGCAAAAGGTGGAGGCCATGGGTGGGCTCTGCGGTGTCCTCATGGTATATCCCAAAAAAATTACCCATATTTTGTCCTCGAAGGAGTCAAATTTTAAAAGTCTATTCAAACTGAATTAACATAAAAATAGAAACAGAGGAAATGATTCATGGCACTGTTACTTAGGTATTAAGGGACAATAGAGGGGTCTGTCTATAGGTCGAGTGGTTTTGTGAAAAAATGCAGTCTCCCTCAATGTGGTTGATAATGATGACGAGTTTATGTATAGGTGACAGATCCACTATCTGCGCCTTGTTGTATAGTGCTGATCATGAAATACTTCCACCAGTCAGGCACAGGGCACGTGTCTGTTGTATGATCTCATGAAACATAAATAGGCAGTCTCCCTCAAAATGGTTGCTAATTATGACGCGTGTGTGTATAGGTGACAGATCCAATATCTGCGCCATATGGTATAGTGCTGATCATGAAATTCTTCCACCTTTCAGGCACAAGGCATGTGTCTGTTGTGTAGTCTCATGAAACATAATGTGATAGTTAACGAGGAGTACAGGAAATTTCACTGAGGTGTGTATTACTCCCAACTTATCGCAGGTTTTAGACCCAACCGAGGTTCATGAAGTCTAGTCACCACTGGCCTGCCAGCCGCCAGTTCTCTCAATTACAGGTCAATAATTCCTGCATAGATAACTCTACTACAGCACTCTCGGGCTCAGTGAACTCAGGTGCAACTCTGTGCATTGGGTCTTAGTCATTTGTGCTGTACAGCAGTGGTTGTGGACTAACAACTTGCCCTTGCAGGCTTCTTTAGGTCTCGTGTCCTGTGCTGCAAACAGGAGGCCAGTCAGCTGTCCCTTGGAGTTCTCTTGGCTTGACTGGGCTCTGGGAGGTGACTTCTTCTTGAGCATGGCACAGTAAAAACACAGTCCCTCTCTTCGCTAGGGTCCAGGTGTAGCAGGTGCAGTCCTCATTGGTGCAGCCACTCTTTGCTGGTCCTCCGGTGCATCATGGCTGTCCATCTTCGGTCCTCCTTCCAAGTCAGTCGAAATCTGTATTCTGGGTGCACTCTTTATGCTCGAAAAGTACTCTCAGGACAAGATGAAGTTGGTATCCTATGGGATACCAGTCTCCCTTCAACCCTTCAACCTGTTGATCACTTCCTGTGGAGTGTCGTATCTGGGTATCCAAGGATGCACCATTCTGCTCACTCCCAAGAGGGTGAGATCCCTCTCCTGGTGTACTTGATTTGATTTATAAATTTGTACAGTGCACGAATGCCCAAGGGCGTCTTGGCACTAGAGTCGGTAGGGCAGAGTGATGCTGGTGTGGAATGCAAGATGAATCAGTTGGAGAAGAGCCAGGTTTTCAGAGCTCTTCTAAAAGACATGAGCAATGTGCTGCTCTTTATCGGGATTGGAAGAAGGTTCCAAGTCTTAACTGCCCCTATTAGGAAACATTTTCTACCCCTTCAGACCTGCTTAAACTTAAACTTCTGGCTGGCTCATACCATTTCAAGTGCATCCTCAAAAACTGTGGCCCTGTACCATGTAGAGCTTTAAAGGCCAAGCATTGTAATTTAAATGTAATCCTTTTGTCCACTGGAAGTGGATGGTTCTTAATGAATGGGAAACTGGCTCATACCTGGGAATATCCAGTATTGCTGCAGTTTTAGGAAATACTGGCATTAAATCTCCATGTATATGGCATTACCGTAGTCCAGTCTGGAGAGGGAATAGGCTGTAACTAGTGTTTTAGGTGCATTGGGGGTGATAAATGGGCAGATTTTCCTGATCATTTTTAAAATAAACCTGAAAGTAGAGGAAGGCTTATTAATCTGACTATTAAGACCTAGGTTCTTAATCTTATGGACTGGGGTTGGGCTTTCGCCCAGACTGGCAGGCCACTAACTAGAAGACGAAAGGGATGAATTGGATCCTAACAGCATGACTTCGTTTTTTTTTTGCCGTTAAATTTCAGGCAGTTGGAATGCATCCATGTGTTTCCCTGTGTCATGCAGTAATTAAAACGGTTGTGTGTCTCCTCCACGTTGTTTGAGACTGACACCACCACCTGGGTGTCATCTGCATAACAAACAGCTGAGAAACCACACTGCCTAATGATCGAGGCCAAAGGAGCCACATATATATTGAAAAGTGTGGGGCTCAACGAAGAGCCTTGAGGCACTCCACATGGCAATTTGAAAGACTTGCAAGCTGAGTATCCCAGTCTGGCTGAAAAAGTTCTATTCGCTAGGTAAGATGACATTAGAGTGAGGGTGATATCTTGAATACCCAGCTCTGCTAATCTGTTGGCTAGTATTTCATTGTTCACTGTGCTGAAGGCTGCCGATAGGTCTGACAGAATCAAGGCGGCCTTCCCCCCTGCAGCCAATTTTATCCTAAGTTCCTCTGTCGCCATGACCAAAGCCGTCTCTGTTCTGTAGCCCTCCCTGAACCCATATTGTGAGTGGTCGAGGAGGTTCCCAGTGTAGATAAATGTAGTAAGCTGTGTATTGAGCAATTTCTCCAATACCTTAGATGGGAAAGCAATCCTGGAGATCGGGCGGTAGCTACTGGGCTGCTTAGGGTTGAGGTTCGTTTTTTTAGCAGAAGCAAGACTGAGGCTGTTTTCCAAGCATCTGAAAAAAGGCCTGACTGAATTATCTCATTGAGCACTAGGCTTAATTGTTCACTTAGTATTTCCGGGAACAAATGGAATACTTTAGGGGGACAGGGGTCTGACGGGGCTCATGACTTGGTTGTTTGAATGATCTGTTCTACTGAGGGGGGAGAAAAAAGAAACCTGTGTTAGGTGTACAGGTGTCTGACCCTGGCTTAGTAAGCTTAGAGGGGGAGTGGTTGCTGTCCTTAAAGGTTTTGTACACTGTCTCGACTTTATCTATGAAAAAAACTGTCCCAACGTCTTACAGAAAACAGGGCTACTAGCCATCTGGGATTTAACTGGTAGATTAGGTGGTTGTTTTACTGTAGAGAAAAGCTCCTTGCCGGAGTTCTTAGCCTCAAGGATTTTTGTTGTAAAATATTTACTTTTTTCCTCTATAACCAGTTTCTTGTACACTGACAATGTTTGTGCGTACTCAGTTTTCCTATCCTGATCATAGTTCACTCTCCACTTTCTTTCTGACCTTCTGCGCACTTGTCCCTAAACCACGGCTCAGAAGGCTTTATCCTCCTGAAGATGCAATATCTACCACTAATTTAACCTAAGCGGATAGTCTATGAACCTCTGTATTGGTGTCAGATAAGAGGTTCGGTTTGGTTCTAAGTAATAATGCTTGTAATTCGGGAAGATTGATACTTTCCCAATCTTGGTGGGTGACCAAGATGGGTGTGTTTGTGGATGTTGGCTGGTGCTGATCAGCACTTACAGTAAACATTATGGCTCTATAACCCGACCAAGGGACGGGAATTACCCCTGGGATTTTGAGAGTGGGATTTGAGGTAAATATTCCATCTAGAGTGTGTCCGGCGACATGTGTTTCCTGCTTGGCGATCTGTCCCAACGAGAAACTAGCCATCGCATCAACTAATGAGGCAGTATTGAGGTCTGGTAATTTTCCTAAATGATAATTAAAATCACGTAGAATCATAAAGTGAGAACCATCTAGTCTGGATTCAAGGAAGGGACTGATAATATTCCAGAGAGGGGTCCATGCCCTATGAAGTCTGTAAAGAAGAAGGCCTTTTAGTGTGTAATTATTGCTGAATGAGATCGGAAAGGATAAGGTTTCACAATCAGGGGAGCTTCCAGCTGAGGATCTAGTCACTGGCAAATCCTCACTAGAAATGATGGCTAGACCCCTCCCTCCTGCTTTAATGTTCTATCTGCTCTGATGATAGTAAATTCTGCGGGGAGTGATAGTGCAAGCTCAGGATCTGACGCATCGTCTGTCCATGTTTCTGTTATGAAGGCCAGATCAAGCTTGTGTAATTCTATCATTTCAGCAATCTCCATAATATGTTTTACAAGTGACCGCAAGTTAATTAGCATTGCTCTAAAGCCCTTGGTGGTATTCTTGTGTGCTGGTTTTGTGATTTTTGCTGTGATATTAGAGCCTTAATTTTTGTAAAATTGAGCTGCAGCCTACAGTGCTCACACTGCTTGTGCTCTCTCAGGAGGTCTAGTAGAGGGGAACTAGAATGTTCACACTTTGTGTTCAGTCTAGATAATTTGTCTTTTGTAAAAGTTATGTTTCTCTACTCTCCAGAAAATGAGCAGGGATTCTGGCGCTTGAAGGACTGGGTTTTTCTAAGACCCAGCGGTGCCAGGGATAACACCTGAAACCTTCGTGGGTTACCTGTTCCGGCGTACAAATGACAGAGACACGGGACACTTCCTTCGGCGTCAAAGATTCGAGATTTATTTACTGCAGGGAACACAGAAGTCACGAGAAGTACATAACATGTAGGTTCACGGAGACTGCTTCGAATTGTATCTGTGGATCGCTCCTTATATACAGTTTTTCGTCATCGGATAACATAGCAAACAAAAGGTTACAACCCAATTCCCACAGTAAATTTCATAGGGGGTCGCTTTCATATATTCACGGCCCGGAACATAATTACAGTAGCATTTGTCGGTTCCCAACTGTAAAAGAACATCTTCCCACCATTAGTGCATTCCGTTTGGCTGTAAACTAATCAAGGAAGAGTCAGAAACAGGTGCAGAGGAAGACGAGGATTGCGAGCAAATCGAAGAGAGTGTAAAAGGGGTGGTATCAGCAAACACGATTGCAGGGATCAAAGGAGACGTGCCTAATAAATGCACAACTGAGACAATAGAACGGCACGGCAAGATGAGCCTCGAGCGGGGCCATCTGCCTTACAGTGTCATCCCCCTCATCATAAAGACACCCTCAAAGGAACACGTGTCTTCCGCAAGAGTTTGGGAATCCCAGGGTCAAGAAGCGGACAGTGTCCGTTCGCTGGCTACTTGAGGGCAAGAAACAAAATGGATGCCGTATCTAAAATGGAACCCGTGGGTTCGGAAGAAGAAACCCACGAAACAAACGAACGGTTCAGGCTAGCACAGCGAAAACGCGTACACCCACTAAACTCGTCATTTTGCGGTTCATAGATACCAGACTCGACCATATTCGGGCGAGTCGAAAACACCACTTACAATTGTCACGGAACCTCAGACGCTCCTTTTGCCCTCATGTAGGCAAGCACTAGTCGGAATCAGAATCGATCTCGATATTCATCAGACCATCCAGATGTTGCTGCAACATTATTCTATCCATCAGTGCTTCCTTGGTAACAGGTGGCCGCCTTATACACGTCGTAGCACAGAGGCCAGATAAGGCTGGACCACACTGCACACAAAGACAACACGTGAACAGAAACGCTACAACAACCCCAATGATCATCAGAATCTTCCAACCCCACGTCGACATCAGGCCCCAAAACCACCCTAGTAGCGTCCAATCCCCTACGTCCACGTGTATGGACTCGGAGATCTTATGCAACTTCGAGATGGCTTGATAGACAGTAGGAGCGTTGTCAGGAATGAAAATGCAGCAACTCGAATGGATCACCTTACATATTCCACCTCTATCTGCTAGGACAACATCTAAAACCATACGATTTTGTAACGTCATAAGCCTGTCCGCCTGAAGCTCTGCTGTAATGTTGCCAAGGGCGCTCGCAGTGATATTAGCGGTCGATTCCACCACTCGAGTCAACTGTCTCAGGTTCCTACTATTGATCATAGGTCCCAAAAACGGCAAGAAACCCTTAAAGAAGTCTCCTGCCTCTTGACCGGCAGTGTCCTCTTCGCTAATTACGCCTCGCACAACTCTGGTCTTGTGATAATCCGACCCAACAGTAAAGGTCGGCGGCAACAAATTCGCAATATAACATGTGCCTGAGAAGTCACGAGGCAACCATGTATATGCGCGGTCGTAACAAACAAAGTAAGTACCCTTGGCAGTCAGAAGAACAGGGGAAGAGGTCGTCGGCAAAACATACGTTTCGGTACAGGCACTCCTCCCAAGCTGAGCTTGCGGGCTTCGGCCTAGGCCTTTTAGACAGAAATTACCGAGATGGGGTACGATCCAGATCGGAGACGAGCTTTTAAGCTGCCAATCACCCACTGACATGCTATACTCAGCCTCACTCAGATCTCTGTATGCTCGCACCTCTTCCTCTGGGATGAGCGATGCGTCGAAGATATCCCTATCTAAATCAGCAATCGCCCTTGCCAAAGGCTTGTGGTACGGGCCAGGACCATGATCTGCAGTGCGTGGATCTCGATGGGGGTAGGAATCTAGTGCGCTACGAAACATTGTTTGGAATGCTCGAGCTGAACCCTGGGAACTGTAAGGAAGGACCAAGTACGGAATTCCCCTATCGGTGGTATGTGGCATTAGCCCACACACCCAACAGTTGGTGGTGTTCATTACCAACTGATGCTGATGAAGGAGCTGAACGAAGGAATTGTTCATGAATTCCGCACGTCTAACCTGCTCGTGTTGGGGTAAGATATGAAAGGAATGAGGGGAAACAGTGGAAGTAGGTTTAGGTTCAAAAGAAGGGGTAGGTGAAGCAGAAGGCAATAATGACTGTATCGCGTAATACACTCCACCCACCAATAACGAGGAAACAGTTAGGAACAGAAGGAACACCTGAAACATGAAGCATTTAGTACGTACAATCCTATGCAATTCGAATCTTTGAGATTGGGTCTTTTCCAATTCCGACAGCTTTGAGAAGGCCATCCTCTAAAACCGTCCGCAACGTTCTTGACGCACTTCGTTCTGTGTAGCAATAGTCAATCCCCAGGAGTTCCTAGGAATCGACGGCCTCCAACCTAGTGTCAGGACCTACTAAACAGAAGGAAGTACCCGCACGGCCCTACGGTCCACCCGGATGTAAGGTTCTTTTAATCAAACAATACATACAAAATCTCCTAGCTGTGGAAACAAACACACATATGCGGAAAAAACTCAGAATTCATACAAAAATCACAGTTATTCGAAAATGTTCAAAGTGATAATGGGGGTAACGTGAATTTCAAGGGAAAAAGCAAAAATAATTTTCTTTATTAGTCTCTAGTATTGGAACGGAGAAAATATCTGTTTCTTCCAGGACGAGTCTGGTCTTCAAACAGTTGGTCGGATGATGAAACAGAGTCCTGTCGATCAGACAATAGTTCAGATCTTGAATTCTCCAATGACAAAGGTTCAACAGTATTGTCCGGCTGCACTGAAGTCTCTCCCACAGGCTGAGCGTCACTGAATGGCACAAAGTTCGGCAAAACCTCCGTTTCAGATGAGGCGATGCCCGTCCTTACCAACGAGTCCGCTGGTAAAGGTATTGGTACCTTTTTGGTGTGGGTGGCATGCACCCAATGCTTGCGGCCCTCCAAACGAACAGTAGTCCTCGTGGCAAGGAGCACTTGAAAGGGCCCGATGAACCTCGGCTCAAGATTTCGTTTCCGGCCAAAGTTCCTCGTAACCATCCAGTCTCCGGGTTGGAGCTGGTGGCCTGGACCCTCCGTCTGCGCCGGCAGTGCTTCAAAGACCTGTTGATGAATTAACCTCAGTTTAGCAGTCAGATCATGAAGGTAATCAATCAGCATTGGATACTCAAGATCGGTAAACGCACTTGGTCTAGGAACCCCCCAAATATTTGCAGGACGGCCGAACACAATCTCATATGGGCTGAGCCCTACTCGAGAGTGTACGGTCGCCCTAGTTGACAGAAGAGCCAGGGGCAAAGCATTAGGCCACGAGAGACCAGTCGTCGCCTGAATCTTTGCGAGTTTTAGTTTGAGAGTACCATTGTACCCCTCAACCAAACCTGCTGACTGGGGATGGTTGGCGCTATGGAATTTTTGTGTAATTCCAAGGCCCTTACACACACTCTTCATCACATTCCCCACAAACTCACTTCCGTTATCAGACCATACAATCCGTGGCATTCCATACCGAGGAAAGCATTCCTTCAGTAGGACCTTCGCTGTAGACAGGGCAGTATTATCTTTGAGAGGGTAAGCTTCAATCCATCGGGAGAATGCGCAAACCACAACTAAAACGTATTTTAGGTTATTGCATCGCTCCATATGGATGAAGTCCAACTGAATTACTTCAAAGGGACATGAAGGAGGAGCAAAGTGGCCAGGGGGTGTAGGAGTTCCCTTGCCAGGATTGTACATCATACATATCATACAATTCTTGACCAATCTCTCAGCACACTTAGCGATACCATCATTCTTCCATACGGGGACAACAACTTACAAATAGCTTTCGCACTAATATGTGACAAACCATGTGCCATAGTCACAACAGCTAGCACATATGCATCCGGCAACATCCACCTTTTATTCTCCGACAAATCAATCCAACAGCCATTCGCATCCAACTTTCCCGTACTCTCCTTCCACTTGGTCTTTTCAGTCTCGGTGGCCTCATTCTGAATCGCTTTCACACTTTCAATAGTGTCCTCACACATACCAGTTTCTGCAGGCCACCTTACCGAACTCGTCACATACATTCTAGTTGTAAGGTTTCGCGCAGTCTCCTTAGCAATCTCATCAGCAAACGCGTTGCCACGACCAACATCATCCGTCACCTTACGGTGTGCACTACATTTAATAATCCCCACCTGCTTGGGCAATGTAAGTGCATCTAAAAGATCATTCACAAGCTGTCCATGCTGAATCTTCGTACCATGCGATGTCATGAAACCTCTCTCTCTCCACAATCGTCCAAAACTATGGGCAACACCAAACGCATACTGACTGTCAGTAAACACATTCAACCGTTTCCCTTTCGACAACACACACGCTCTGGTTAAGGCAATCAGCTCTGCCGCCTGTGCAGAGCTCTGATTCAATCTTGCAGTTTCCACAACCGTACTCAACGTCACAACAGCATACGCAGTCGTCACATCACCATTCGGCAACTTAAAACACGAACCATCCACATACAAAGTACCATCGGGTTCTTCCAATGGAGTGTTTTTTAGGTCAACACGACCCTTCGTTTCTTCCTCGGTTCGCAAATAACAATCGTGTGGTGGTACCTCATCTGATTCCATATTAGTTGGCAACAAAGTCGCCGGGTTTAGGACATTGAAGCGCTTTATTTGAATGTGACTTGCCAGAAGCGTCAACTCATAACCAGACAACCTTGCACTCGTCAAGTGTTGGGTTTTCGTGCGGTTCAAGAGAGTGTCAACTGCATGCGGAACCATCACCGTAAGCATATTATCCATGACCAATCCTGCAGATTGTCGAATGGACACCTCAGCTGCCGCTGTTGCTCTCAAACAACTCGGCAATGCTCTAGCTACTGGGTCCAAGGTCGAGGAAAAATATGCACATGGACGTTGCTTACCACCAAATTGTTGCGTCAAAACGCTCAACGCACAACCTTCCCTCTCGTGAACGTATAGTGTAAACAGCTTACTGTAGTCAGGAGTACCTAACACAGGGGCCGAACACAACGCATCACGCAGTTCAGAAAAACTTTTCTGACATTCTTCTGTCCATGGCAAAGGAGTTGGAACATCCTTGCACGTAAGAGCTACCAATGGTTTCGCTAGCAATGAAAAATTTGGAATCCATTGCCTGCAGTATGACGTGATACCTAAAAAGGCACGCACATCTCTCTGAGTTGTTGGCACAGTCATCCGAGCAATCGCTGCAATTCTCTCTGGGGTCAACCTTCTTCCCTCCTTTGACAATAAGTGACCTAGATAGGTTACTTCTTGGCAACAATATTGCAGTTTAGAAGGTGACACCTTATGATGTAAGTCACAGAGATGTTGCAACAAAGACACCGTAGCAGTTTTGCAAATGTCTTGCGTGTCCGCAGCCACCAATAAGTCATCAACATATTGGATCAAGGCCGCACCAGCCGGCAACACAAACGCATCAAGTTGGCTCTTCAGGGCTTGGCTGTATATGGATGGACTCTCACAGTAGCCCTGAGGAGCGCGTTTAAACCTAAAGCTGCGGCCACCTAAAGAGAAACCAAACAAGTCCCTGCTCTCCTCAGCAATCGGAATGCTAAAGAAAGCATTCTTCAGATCGATCACTGAGAACCAGGACGCAGATGCTGGAATCAGAGTCAGTAAAGCTGTAATGTCAGGCACCACAGGGAACTGAGGAACCACAATTTTGTTCACCTCCCGTAAATCAATGACAAAACGATAAAAGGAGGCTTAGATGGATCAGTGCGTTTCAAAATAGGTAGCACAGGGCTATTACACACGTTTCCCCGAGTCTCCTCAATAACATCTTTCTCGATCAAATCATAGATAATCGCTAACAACGCTTGTTCACCATCAAGGGAGATACGATACTGGGGAATACGTGGTAATCGCACATTCGACTTCAAGTGAACAACATAAGGGGAGATGTCAAGCAGGCCCACGTCATTGGGACCTGTTGCCCACAAAGATGCAGGAAGAGAACTCAATTCCGGTGGGAGCTTATCGATGGACAGGTACATAGGAGAGATTGCTCTCTCACCCAATGTAAGCTTTACTCCCGCAGGAGAACAATACAAAGTCGCATACAGACGTTTAAGCAAATCCAGGCCCAAAAGATTTTCACCACAACCAGTGGTCAAAATCAAAGGAGCTTTCAGCTCACGAGGCCCAATTGTGAGGGGCAAAGGGCGAGAAACCGGATTGCTAACAGGGGCGCCAGAGAATCCAACGGAAATATTTGTTAAGCCAGACAAAGGTGCGCCAGGGAGTTTCGAATGCATGATGGAACTTTTCGCTGCACCAGTGTCCAACAGAAAAGGCTCAACTACGCCTGAGGTGGCAACTGCGACGTAAGGCCCTCTCTGATCAACCGGAACTGATACTACTCCCTCTCCTTGTCTATGGCTGTCCTAGTAATTACCGTCGTCAGCACTCTGATCGACGTAATAATCGTCCACATTGTACTGTGCAGATCTACCTGATGATGACCCACGCTGATCAAAACAATTATTAGAATGAGAGGAATTATTCGAACGCTCATTTTGATCCTGTGTGACGCCACGACCTCTACCTCGTGAAGCCTGCTGAGGACCACTACGGCCTCCTCTAGATGAATTACCACTATTTCGATCAGGCAAAACTGGACAATCAAATTTCAAATGACCCTCACCTCTACAATAGGCACACTGATTGTACCCAAGCATAGATCTCTGCGAAGAAGAGTCATTCCGCGACTGTGACCTAGCGGGCTGTGACTGCGATCTATTCCGCTGCTGAGAATCATTCTGACTCGAGCGCGGTGGATATGCTTGTTGCAACAAAACTTTCGTTATGAGTTCTTTCGTCTTTTTATCTGCACGATCTTTTTCCTCTTTCTCTCTATTTTCATAATATTGAGCCGTAGCCAATATTTGGGCAGAAGTAGAAACAGCCCACGCACTCTCTGAATTTCTCAATTTGTTGCTTAAGTCCGGCAACAAATTCGACACAAATTTGTCCACAAACAATCTCTGACCTCCCTCAGTGCCCATATCTTGACCACTATGATCAATGAATGCCTCCTCAAATCTAGTAAAGAAATCGGAGACACTCTCGTCTTTCTTTTGCTTGCAAGCAGACAATTTGTCCCAGTTTACCTTCATAGCTGGCATAAGCGTTTTCATAAGGGTAATTATCCTCTGAGGAAGATCGGTAATAAGCTGTTCAGGCTTAGCCCCACCAACTTGTCGTACATCAGCTGCTGTTAGCGCAGCCCAATCACCACCTAATTCGGCTGCATGATCTTCGTGACGTATTTTCGCCCATACCGGTTGCGGTACGACATTACCGAACAACATGTCGATGTCAGCAAGATTCATTTTCGTAGCATCCACTAACTGAGACAATTCTTTATAATACCCCGCAGGATTTTTGCGAGGGTCAGGCAAAGTCTGCTTAACCTGTAACACTTCCGATCGCTTCCATGGGAGGTGTATCCAAACTCTCTGGAAGTGTGGCAGGATCGCAGGATTAACAGTAGCATCACCTGGCATCCACACTGGTGGAACTTCACGCATGGGATACTGACCAGTCGTCGACATCCATTCTTCATGTTCGTCCTTAAACAGTGCACGAGGCGTTATAGTGGGACGAAAAGACAGTAGCTGCTCGACTGCACGTCGAACATTGCTACCCACAAGTATACCACTCGCGAACTGAAGCTGAAGTTCAGTCAGAGCAGCCAATACATCATCGGCCGCATCAACTGATATCTCATCGCGTAAGAGCTTGCACATTTCTTCAAACACGAATCTTTGTGTTGGCTCATTGAATTGAGAGAAAGTCTCAACAACTATACGTGGAGGATTCTTAAGGGGGTATCTAATCCAGTTTTTCACCATGTTATATAGCGTGTCACGTTCCCTACCACCAGGAAGCTGACTTTGTCTTTGGGGAGCATCAGAACCCGCAGACCCAAGAATTGGTCCAAGAGAAGAAAAAAAGTTGGCAGCAATATTAGGACTACGTCGCCCAACAGACGTGGAAGAGGAGAGAAGTAAAGGGGTAACAATAGAAGAACCAAAAACGGGAGAAGCAGGAGCAGCAGGAGGAGCCACAAGAGTAGCGGGAACAGCAGATTGAGAAGGTATAGACGGAGGAGCAGTAGGGACAGTAGCAGGTAGAGGGATAGGAACAAGAGAATTCGCAATGACAGGGTTAATGACAGGCTGATTAGCAGCTGCCGGAACAGCAGGTTGAGGAACAGGAGGAACCACAGGAGCTGTGGTATCCTGTGCATAAGGAGGTGGCGACTTCAGTAGATCAGACATCAAAGGATCCTCTACTGCTTCCTCTCCCTTCTTTTCCGTGCCCGTCGGTAAAACGGGATAACATTTATCCACGGTCATACGTTGTAATCTATCAAAAATTTCCTTTTCCTTCTCTTCTTTGTCTCGCTGAAACTGCTCTGCATTTCTCATCATTGTAATGATACCTTCTCTCTTATTACATTTAAGCTGCTTGATTTCTTTCTGCTTGGCTTCTTTACGCCATAACCGAAAGGAATCAAACATGGCCGGCCTTGCTTTTCTTTGGAACAATTTAGCTTCAAGATTATCTAAAATCGGGGTCTCAAAACTACCATGAGGTGGCCAACTAAGGACACCGTCATTTTTAGTATAACGAACCCAATAATCATTGAATGTAATGGGACCCATACCATGTCGACTATATAATTCGTAAATTGGAGTTCCAACTGGAGGTATCGGACACGAGTCCTCCAATCGGGAATCCGCACCATAACCTCTAAAGCAACTGAACAAAGTACTACGGCCAGGCATCGTGCACACTAACCGAGTTTCACAAACGTCAAGGGTTATTGGATTACAATGTCCCCGCAAAAGTGCAAAACCCCTCGGTTTGCAGACGTCAAATAGAACAACTAAGAGCAAAATACAAAGAACCACAAATGCAATGGAACCATGCAACAACTAAGCACCCGCAACAACCAAGGATTTTGGGAGCGACCCACAAATACTTAACTCAAAGAACAATGGCGTCACCAGGAAGGCCCGTCAATCGTCTCGCTGTACCAAGGTCTACGCCAGGCGCCAAAACAGGTCTACAGTCAGGGCAGCAGTCCGTCGCAGCCGTCAGGAGGCGGGGATCTTCGCCGGAAAAGTCTTCGGGCCACTTGTTTCGACAACAGGATCGATGAAGCGGGGTGCACCTTCCCTCGGAGATTTCACACGAAGTTCCTCACGATCGTCGGGCTTTGGACCGGTACCACTGATGCAGCCCAACGTTTGGCGCCAACTGAAGGACTGGGTTTTTCTAAGACCCAGCGGTGCCAGGGATAACACCTGAAACCTTCGTGGGTTACCTGTTCCGGCGTACAAATGACAGAGACACGGGACACTTCCTTCGGCGTCAAAGATTCGAGATTTATTTACTGCAGGGAACACAGAAGTCACGAGAAGTACATAACATGTAGGTTCACGGAGACTGCTTCGAATTGTATCTGTGGATCGCTCCTTATATACAGTTTTTCGTCATAGGATAACATAGCAAACAAAAGGTTACAACCCAATTCCCACAGTAAATTTCATAGGGGGTCGCTTTCATATATTCAGGGCCCGGAAAATAATTACAGTAGCATTTGTCGGTTCCCAACTGTAAAAGAACATCTTCCCACCATTAGTGCATTCCGTTTGGCTGTAAACGAATCAAGGAAGAGTCAGAAACAGGTGCAGAGGAAGACGAGGATAGCGAGCAAATCGAAGAGAGTGTAAAAGGGGTGGTATCAGGAAACACGATTGCAGGGATCAAAGGAGACGTGCCTAATGAATGCACAACTGAGACAATAGAACGGCACGGCAAGATGAGCCTCGAGCGGGGCCATCTACCTTACAGTGTCATCCCCCTCATCATAAAGACACCCTCAAAGGAACACGTGTCTTCCGCAAGAGTTTGGGAATCCAAGGGTCACCAAGCGGACAGTGTCCGTTCCCTGGCTACTTGAGGGCAAGAAACAAAATGGATGCCGTATCTAAAATGGAACCCGTGGGTTCGGAAGAAGAAACCCACGAAACAAACGAACGGTTCAGGCTAGCACAGCGAAAACGCGTACACCCACTAAACTCGTCATTTTGTGGTTCATAGATACCAGACTCTACCATATTCGGGCGAGTCGAAAACACCACTTACAATTGTCATGGAACCTCACGCTGGGCGCTGGCCAGGCGCAGACGGGTGCAGGCGGGCTTGCCTTTGGCGTTCCGGTGGCACGCTCGCTGTGTGCGTCTGCTGTGCCTCCTCTCTGTCATCAGGCTTTGTAGGGGGTGTTGCGGGAAAGACTAGCCCGCTCACCGCCCGGAAGTTCCTGTCTTCCCCAGAAGTGTGGGAGCCTGGGAAACGGCCTCCGCTCAACGGCACTTGCCGAGTTGGACCAGGGCTAGAAATGGAGAGATCGGTTCCTCGAAGCCGCTGGTCAACTCAAGAGAGTGTGCAGAGTGAACTACAGCGCAAAGTGGGTGCAATGTGAACACATAAAACAATTAAAAAAATTATATAAGCAGCAGCAGCAATAAGTGGTAAATAGCAGCAGTAAAATGTTGTTTAAAAACATCTAAAGGCAAACCGCACCGCAGCAGTCCTACCGGTTCAGACTGCGTGGCCGCTCTGTCATCAGGCTATGTAGGGGGTGCAGCGGGAAAGAATGACTTCCCACCTAACACAGATGACCCCGCTTTTTGGGAGGAAGTCTCAAACAAGTTAGAACTCATCCCCCAGAACGACCTTATAGTGGTGGCTGGGGATTTTAACATTGCTTTAGACCACACCCTAGACAGGCAATCACAATGCAACTCCCAGTCCTCAAGCACCCACAACACGCTAAAGAACATGTGCTCCAGATTCAACCTCAAAGACCCATGGCGGCTTCATTACCCGGACACTAGAGACTATACCTTCTTCTCCAACCCGCCACAACTCATACACCAGGATATACTATATACTAATCACAGACACACACACACATCTAATATAACACACTGACATTGCACCTAGACTACTCTCAAATCACTTGTGCATCAGCCTACAGCTGAGCGGGTGCCACAACGAAGATATTCCCCGTAGGTGGAGGTTTAATAGTGACGTCCTGTCAGACCAAGTAAACATAACCAAAATAGAGGAGGCCTTAAAGGAGTACCTTATGCATAACGACACACAAGACACTGATCCCAGGATTTTATGGGATGCACTCAATGCGACAGTTAGAGGCACAATAATAGGAATCAAGACCAAAATCAACAAAAACGCTAACCAACAATTTGCATAACTCGAACAAGACAAAAAAAAGACTGGAGACTAAACACACCAGAGACACACAGAACACTAGCACCCAATCAGAGCTCACTAGGAAAAAATACGAATACAACAAAATATTGAGCGAGAGGGCCGGGCTGTGGGTGAACAAGTACAAGGCCATTAATCTCTGCGAGGCTAATAGAGCAGGGAAGCTTCTAGCCTCCTACCTAAAACACAAAGTAAGACAATTCACAATCTCTTCAATCACCCACTCACATAACAAGTCGCACACAAGACATAAAGAAATCCTAAGAACATTCCAAGAGTTCTATCAAGAACTCTACAAAAAAGATCAGACCTTAGACCAGGAAGGGTGTGCAAAATACCTAGATAGACTAAACCTCCCAAAGTTAACGAAGGAAGACGCGCAGAAGCTAGGACAGGATATAAGCTCGGTGGAGATAGAGATGGCGGTCAAGTCCCTAAAAGATAACAAAGCACCAGGCCAGGACGGGTACATGGCCACGTTCTACAAAACTTTCCTAATTAACCTGAAACCAACCATGAAAAAGGTGTTCAACCACTGTGCAGAGGAGGAATTAGTCTCCCAATCCATGTCGGAGCCGAACATAATGGTTATCCCAAAGAAAGGCAAGGATGCACTACTACCCAAAAACTACAGACCCATATCTTTAATCAATGTGGACTACAAAATATACGCTAAAATCCTGGCCTCAAGACTGAACACCGTACTACCAAGACTAATAAGCAACTCACAGGTTGGGTTCCTAAAGACCCAATTGTCACACAACAACACCAGACTTCTATGCCACATACTAGAACGCGCCTCCAAAGTAGATGAGCCAGCGGTGGCTATCACACTAGATGCCGAGAAAGCTTTCAACAGGGTATCTTGGGAATTCCTGGAACAATGCATATGTGCATTTAACCTTGGGGAAGCATACACTCGGAAGGTAATGGCACTATACAGGGACCCCAGAGCACGCATTGTAGTTAATGGGTTGGTCTCCGACCCCTTCGCCCTACAATGCGGAACAAGACAGGAATGCCCCTTGTCCCCCTCATTATTCTTGCTGGCCTTGGAACCCCTGATCAGGGATATCAAGGCTAATGAGGACGTGAAGGGGATCAGCATCAACAAGGTGGAAGTCAAGCTAGCCGCATACGCGGACGACATACTCATAGTGACAGAACAACCTACGACCTCCATTGCGGTCCTCATAGAAACCATGGGAACATACGCAAATCACTCAGGGTATAAACTCAACAAGGACAAGTCTGAGTGCAAACTCCTCAACATCCATACCATCAAGGACACATTGGGGGGGTTGGACCTGGCATGCAAACAGGATTCATCAAATACCTAGGAGTACACTTCGGCAACGCCCTCAAATCCACGCTAGACCAAAATGAGAAGCTACTGTTAAAGAAGACAATGACACTTCTAGAGTCCTGGTCCCCCAAATTTATAACATGGTGGGGTAGAATAGAAACAGTCAAGATGATGATCACCCCGATGATCAACTACCCGCTAAGCATGCTTCCACTCCTATTCACTGACGACTTCCACCGCAAGATAGACAAGATGATTAATAAATTCTTATGGCAGGGCAAAAAAGCGAGAATACGAATAAAAAAACTAAGACTAGACAAAAAACTGGGGGGATTAAATCTAGCAGATTACAGAATCTTCGAAACCGCATTCCTAGCAAAACAAGGTGCCTACTGGTTGGCACCCCTTCAGGGGTACACGCTGGTATGGCTATTAATTGAGCAAGCCATTCTAAACAACCTAGAGCCACTGATACTTCTCATAGCCAATAAACACACACACACCTCCAACCCAATATTCAAAAACACAAAAATGGCCCTGCTCAAAATAGACAAGAACATGGAGCACAGTGTAAAGAACTCGAAATGGGAATCCTTGTGGACAAACACCAAGATGAAGTATAGGGGGAAACCACTTTCCATAGAGACATGGAAGACGATAGGAACCTCCTACCCAACACAACTAGAAGAGGGGGGCAACCCCAACGCGTTCACCACGCTAAAAGAGAATCACAGGCTAAAGGACCATTAAATAATATCAATTCACAGAGGAGAACATCTTGTTAGAACACCTATTAGCCAGGGGATATCTGCAATAATTAGTCAAGGGACCCTGAAGAGATCCTGATTCTCCCCTAGAGAATGTCTGACTCCAAGACTTTAAAAGGAAAATGGAAAACTAGTCTGTATAACCATTTTTTGTCACACACTAATAAACTAGTAAAAATCATGAAAAAATACTGGAATATCCCAATGGTGGGGAATATTGCACTAAAATGACCCATGTTTGCCTATAAGTGTAGCCGCAGTTCTAAGAATTATGTGTTTCACTCCCACGAAAACGACACTGTAAAAAGTATAACGTGGTGGTTACACCAAACGAAGAGAAAAACCAGGTAAGGAACAGAGGAGTCTTTACTTATAGCACCTCAGCCATCAACAGTCCTACAGCAACTGTCACAGCACCCATTAACATTCCATTTAGATCTCATACATTCTACAGTGGAATGCAATCATATTACTTCACTGTAAATATCACACTTCTCCCTTCCCAAGAAATAAACAAATTAAATGTCTTACATATAATTTCATGAACATGTATAGCGTGTTTAGAAAATGACAGATGAATCACATAATGCCAAGAAATAATTTGCTAACATAATCATCGAAGTACAGACAGGTAGTTTACAGGTCTGCATGCCTCATACAAACACCAACATTGATAGAACTACAGAAAAGAGGCATTGGCACACCAACGGGGTTGTGTAAATGAAAGAGTGTGATTTATTTTCACATTGTTGGTTAACATGTTTTGGCAACCTCTGCAGCCTTCTTCCCAGCATAGCAGGCGCTGTTTCGAATCCCCACCATATACTCACTCCTACATTAAGTGCTTCACATGATAGACAAAGAAAACTTACTAAAAAGTCTAATGTAAAGAGGGAAGTATATGAATTGGCAGTACAGTATGAATTCATTTCTTTATAATTAGAGACTTGTGACACATTCAGTAGCTGATTTTAAAGAAAAGACTTCAGAACTCAATTATTATAAGTTATTATAGTTGAGTTCTGTTGTCACAATACCTGCTGCCAGAACCAGCAGTAGAGGTGAAAAGTAGGTCAAGTCATGATGCATAATGGAAGCATCTGTTTAAAACAATAAAAATGGACTGTAGCTTTTCTTTCTTCTGCTCTAGATTTTAGCATACAATGACAGAGAACATGTTTATTTTTTCACACCTTTGATAGTTAGAGAAAAAGCTAGAAACGTTCTTCATTTTTCTAAACATTCCGAGCAAGGGCAGCTTTTATAAAAATAAAAAAAAGATATTGAACTGTTTCTAATATCGATTTGCAATATATAACAGATGTTTTATGTGTTTAATTGTGCACTAGAGGTTTTATTTTGATGCTTTATGTTTGCAAACATGTTCTCTCTTTCATATGAAAGAGCTATGCTCCAAGGTTTTAGGTGGATTGTGGAAAAGGTGATGGCGTGACCATGTATTTTATGGGATAAAGTACCCCGTGGCGTATATGATTATTATTATTATTATTATATGAAATTTATAGCGCGCTCAGCTTACCCGGGGGCATCCCGGCGCGAACAGACCAAAGGAGGAGCTCAGTCTAATCACTACTGTGGGAACAAATAGGTCTTGAGAAGTTTCCTAAACAGTAGGATCTTGGGCTCTGAGCGAATCTTAAGGGGCAACGAGTTCCACAGAGTCGCCACCTGCACAGATAAACGCCTGCCCCCAGAGCGAGCTCTTCTTACTCTCGCTGACTGCAGAAGATGTTTCTGGTCTGAGCGCAAAAGACGTGGGGGCTTATAGGGACGGGCCATGTTAAACAGGATGGGGGGCCCTTGCCATGCAGAATTTTATGGGCCGTACAAAGCGCTTTAAATTTCACCCGCTCCTTCACGGGGAGCCAGTGAAGCATTTTAAGGGCCGGGGCAGCGGACTGCCTTCTGGGAACATCCATCAGGACTCTCGCAGCTGCATTTTGCACCTGTTGGAGGGTTTTAAAGGTCGCTTCGGGAGCACCGAGAAACAACGCATTCCCATAGTCGAGCCTCGATAGGATTAAACCACGTATCAGAAGCTTCCTAGCTGAATCAGGAAGCAGTGGTAACACCTTACGGGCAGACCGCAGCAGACCAAAACAAACCCCCGCGGTCTTCCTGGCGTGGGTCCTAAAGGACAGATCTTCCTCCAACCATACTCCCAAGGATTTGATCTCCTTCTTGGGAGATGGTGGGTCACCAAGAGACCGGGGCCAGCAGCTAGCAATGATGGAGGGGCTGGAATTACCCAAAAGCATCAGCTTGGTTTTTCCTCCATTAAGCTTTAAGGCAGAGTGAGACATCCAGCGATAGACATTGGCCAGGCAGTCGTGTAAAACCTCAGGTTGTTCTGCCACCTGGGTGAGGCCCACCACCAGCTGAGTATCATCAGCATAGCTGATGATCTTCACCCCTGAGGGGGCGACCACTCTTTCAAGTGGAGCCATGTATATATTAAATAAGGTAGGGCTCAGCAATGAGCCCTGCGGGACTCCACATTGAACAGGGAATAGGGTCGACTGCTCTGCCCCTTCCCAGACTTGGTAGAAACGATTAGAGAGAAAAGATCCCAACCATTTCAGGGCCGTCCCTGAGACACCTACCTCTGACAGACGTTGGAGGAGCACCTGATGACTCACGGTGTCAAAGGCAGCACTCAAGTCCAGGAGGATCACTGCCACTGACCCTCCTGTATCAAGAGTGCTCCTTGCTTCCTCCACTACTGCCAGTAAGGCTGTGTCCGTTCCCTGACCGGGGCGGAAACCAGTCTGGGAGTCTCCCAACAGGTGGTTGGACTCTAGATGGTAAGAAAGCTGACGGTTGACCAGCTTCTCTGCAACTTTGGAGAACCCAGGCAGAAGTGAAATTGGCCTAAAGTTGGACAGGTTGGATGGGTCCAGGCCTGGTTTTTTCAATAAGGCTTTTACCACAGCCTTCTTCCATCTCTGGGGCACTGTACCATGAGAGAGCGAAAGATTAATAAGGTCAGTCAGCGGGGTTGATAGAGTGTTTGCCACAAGCTTGAGGTATTTCATGGGCACTGGGTCACTTGGAGATCCACTCTTCATCTCTGTCAGTACTTTTATAACCTCCTCTTCCGAGAAAGGGCCAAAGGAGGCTAGCTCAGTCGGGCATCTTATTGGGTTAACAGGCAGCTCAGGGATTTGAGGGATCGTAGGCAGGGAGGATAATATCTTCTCTATTTTTGAATGGAAGAAGCTAGCCAGTTCTTCACATTTTTCTTTAGGGTTATCATACACGACTGGCGGGACCGGGGCTTTCAAAAGTTCCTTGAAAATTTTAAAAGATTCTCCAGGAGAATTACTTGCCCTCTCAATCCTATCGCTAAAGAAAGTCCTTTTAGCGTCCTTCAATCCACTTTTATACTTCCTCATCTCTCTCTTATAATATATAGGACATTGCAAGTCACCTCGGACTTCCATCACCTTATAAAGGAACTCAGTCTTCAGCCTTGTTCCTCTACATAGTCCTGGAACTCCTTAGTGACTTGCAATATCATATATATATATATATATATATATATATATATATATATATATATATATATATATATATATATATATATATATATACACTGAAAAGACAATAGGTTTTACACCAGTTATAGTTAGGAATTAGCATTTAAAAAACCTATTAAATTCACTGAAAAAACCATAGGTTTCACACCGGTTATAGTTAGCAGGAAGTTTTACTCGCATAAAACCATTGAAATTCCCACGTTAAAGGTAGTTGGACTCACTATAACTTGCGCGTGCAATGCACTGCTGATGACGTCACATATTACATCACTCATGACATGGTCAGTGACATCACTCATGACAGAACTGTTTTTTTTCTTCTTTTAGTTGTTTTATATTTTTTTATGTTTTTTGAACATTTTGTACTTTTTTGGGCTTTTATGAACTATTTTATATTTTTATTTTTATTTTTATGGGGAGAAACAAAAATCAGGGAATTGAAAATGGCTCAACTGGAGCAAAAAAAAAAAGGAAAAAATTAGGGTTTTTGGGGGCAATTGTGGTTGTCACCAGCAAGGAGGATGAGCTTTATGCTCTGCTCACCATAGGAGATGGTCTTACCACAAAAAATACATGTGATCCTGAATTCACCAAACCGTGGTTGTATGCAAGGGATCGTCTCCCTTGTCTCTGGTCCCGATGGAGTGGGTTGCTTTCTTTTGGAGGTGCTGGTTGAAGATTGGGGAGGGTTACTGGCCAGTTCTCTCACCTGTGCGGCAGCATAGTTGTTCGGATGCTTGCGCTGCATGTGTCTAATCATGGTATTATTACCAAATGAATATTTTTTGTTAGGGTTCCCCCTAGAAAGTTCAATGCCACAGATTTGGCAAGTCACCTTGGGCGCATTGACTTTCTTCTTGCCCTCTGGGATAGAAAAAAACTCCCATACAATGTGCTGCCTTGGCTTGTATGGGGTATTGTCTTCTGGCAGCCACCTTCTCCCCTCCTCCTCCTCCTCCTCCTCTTCTTGACCACCAATGTGATGTTGTGGTGGTCCTCTTGGTGGTGGTGGTGGTGGTGGTGGTGGTGGTGCAGATGCTCCAGCTGCTGCTGCTACTGTAGCCATTTTAAAGTACAAAATATTTCTGTTAGATCTCCAAATAGGTCTTCCTCAGTCAAAGGACAAAGTCAGAATAAGAAAAAAGGTGGGGTCTTTCATCATTTGGAAAAAAAACTGTCCTGAACCAATGAAAAGTGTTATTTTCAGGTCACATGACCTGGGCTTTCATCATTTAGAAACCAAAACTGTTCTGCACCAATAAAAAGTGTTATTTTTAGGTCACATGACCCGACGCGCTTACGCGACGCGCCCACGCTAATTCCTAACTATAACTGGTGTGAAACCTATGGTTTTTTCAGTGAATTTCATAGGTTTTTTAAATGCTTATTCCTAACTATAACTGGTGTGAAACCTATGGTTTTTTCATTGAATTTATTAGGTTTTTTAAATGCTAATTCCTAACTATAACTGGTGTGAAACCTATGGTTTTTTCAGTGAATATATATATATATAAAAAACGTTGCGTTGCTCAAGTATTCTCTGACCCTCCTTAGCGAGAGTTGCGTTGTCTTTATAGACTCCTCAAATCGAGTCTTTTGGCTATATATATATATATATACATATATATATATATATATATATATTCACTGAAAAAACCATAGGTTTCACACCAGTTATTGTTAGCTGGAAATTTTACTGACATAAAACCAATGAAATTCCACGTTATAGTTAGTTGGACTCACTATAACTTGCGCGTGTAATGCACTGCTGATGACATCACATATTACATCACTCATGACATGGTCAGTGACATCACTCATGACATCACTGATGACACCATCCAGTGAATGTGTGTCTTTCTGAAAAATAAATATGTTTTATATATGTATATGTAAAAGTCGATGGAAGAATAAATGTTTAAATTATTGTCTTAATTAATGGGTTTTTTTTTTAAATGATTGGTTAACTGGCCTATTAAGTGTATCTTAGTGAATACATATATTAGCGAGTAATGTTTAAATATTTAAATATATGTATCAGTGTTTCACTTTGTGTATAAGTGGCTGCATGGGTTGGTGAGTAGCTACATGTGTGTGTGTATATGGGTTATTATATGTTTTTTTAGTATCAGTATGAGTGTCTGTATGGTTTGGTGGGGGTGTTACTTAGCACATAGATGCATCAATGACTGACTCACTGTTTGTATGTTTTTTGAAAACAGCATATGTGCAGGACTGTATGAGTGGATGAATGTGTATATGTGTGTATTAGTGATTGAATGCCTGTCTCACTAGTGTCTTTATCAGTAACAAGATATATTTTAATCTAGTATATGTGAGTATTGATGTATATAAGTCAGTATATGTGAGAGTGAGAGATTGTAAGAGTTCCTGTTTAAATAAGTATGTGTTTCTGTAAGTGATTGTTTAAGAGACTAAATATGTGTAAGTTTCCTTAGAAGTAAGGTGGTAGTGTGTGTATATCTGTATATGCAAATAAATGGATGTTTATTAGTTTATTTGCATGTGTGAGTATGTGTGTGAGTAACTTTTTGATGACTGTCGGTGTGTAACAGGATGTATAGGGGTATCACTACATATGATGAGTGAGTATATGTATGAGTGACTATATTAAACTGTTGGTGAATGTGTGAATGTGTACATAGATGGTGGAATTACTGAATTGGTTGTTGTAACTGGTATGGGTATATCCACTTTTTTGAAAATGTTAGTTTCTATTTTTGAATATGTGTTTCAAGGGTTACTTTACAGTGAAAGGAGGTCTGCACTCTGTCACAAGGATGGTGTCATCAGTGATGTCATGAGTGATGTCACTGACCATGTCATGAGTGATGTAATATGTGATGTCATCAGCAGTGCATTACACGCGCAAGTTATAGTGAGTCCAACTAACTATAACGTGGAATTTCATTGGTTTTATGTCAGTAAAATTTCCAGCTAACTATAACTGGTGTGAAACCTCTGGTTTTTTCAGTGAATTTCATAGGTTTTTTAATGCTAATTCCTAACTATAACTGGTGTGAAACCTTTGGTTCTTTCTGTAAATTTCATAGGTTTTTTAACTGCTAATTTTTATTTTTTTATAGGGCTTCATACCTATGTACTTTTTAGTGAATTTCTAAGGTTATTTTTTCGCAAATGTCTTTAGCTGAGAAAGGTATGTTTTTCTAAAAATGAACCCTATATTGTATATTAAGATAATATTTTTGTTTAAAAATAGTATTTTTTTTTCATATTTGACTCTGGTGCGCTCCCGGTACGCGTACCGGTGAACGCCCCGGTGCGTGTACCGGTGCGCGTCCCGTCAGCGCACCAACAAAAAAAAAAGAAAAAAAAATAATGAAGGAGTGAGCATGAGGAATGGGGACAGAGAGAGTGGTGTTAAGAGAAAGAGAGCTAGAGGGAGGAACACAGAGGGACTGTGTAATAGATAGTAAGACAGAGAAAAGGTGTAAGAGGAAGTAACTGAGAAAAAGAAAATGAATAAGGGAGCAAAAGAAAAGAAGAAAGGGGAAGAAGACTAAAGCAGAGGTTCTGGGAAAATGTGAATGGGTGATGAAAGTAAAAGGAAGGAGACTTAAGTATGGGGAATGACAGATAGTGACGGAACCAGACAAAAAAAACAGTAGTGACGGAGGGAAAGAAAATAGCAGTGAGTGTAAGTAAAGAGGAGTGAAAGAGTGTGTATATAAGTGAATATGGGTACGACATGGGGAGTGACAGAGAGAAAGAAGAGAGAGAGTAAAGGAGGAAGGAGTGTCAGAAAGGGATTAAGTGAACCAGTAAAAAAGGTAAGTGAAGGAGTGTGGATAAGCAGAGGTACTGAAAGAAGTTGAATGTGGTAGGAAGTAAACATGGAGGATAAGAATAAGTGAGGGAAGCAACGTAAGGAAACAAGGGTGAGGTAGGGTGAGAGAAAAGTAGTGAGGTTAAAGCAAAGGGTGATAACAAACTACATTTTGTAAACACACTTACCATATAATTAATGAAAACTTACTTGTATCTGTGAAAGACAAAAGAAAAAACACGTTATAATTAGTAAAAAATATATATTAAAATAGAAGAAACAGGTCAAGAGGTAAAAAATCAAAAAAAGTTTACTAAGAAATAAAGCAATAGTGAAGGATACAAAAACAGAAATAAAGTAATGTAGAAAGAGAAAAAAGAAGGAAAAAGAAATAGTAAGAACAAATTACTGAAGGTAAGTGAGATACTAAAAGAATGTGAGATACCAAAACGAAATCAGGAAAGATAAGAAAGTAAAAGGAAAATGAGTGAAAAGGAGAGAAGTCTGAATGAGGAACTATTAATAAAAAAGAGGAATAGAAGATGACTGAGAGTGAGTGAAGGGGAGTCACAGAGTGAAGGGATGAAGGGAATGAGGTTAATATAGAACGGTGGATGAAAAAGGAGTGAGAGAGTAAGTACACAGAAAAACAAAGAGAAAGACTGAGTGAACTACAGTATAATGAGTGCGAAAGAAAAAAAAAGGAGAAAAAGAAAGAAAGAGAGGGGAAGAAAACTAAAGCAGTGGTACTGAGAGAATGTGTAAAAGATAAAAAGGGGTGGAAGGAAGAGAGGAAATGCAGACAGTTCAAATTGGATTGAGAAGTTGTGAATGAAGTGCAGTAAAGGAACAGCGATGAAACAAAGTTAAAAACAGGCAGTGTAAATGAGTAAAGAGATGTAAATAAGGGTGAAAAAGGAAAATGAGTGTGAGACAATGTGAATACAATATAAATTACACAATGCAAACTATAGAATAACTTCTACAATATGTTACATTGTTTATTTTTGCTGTTCTCAGAATATAATGAATTTCACTTAAATTAGTGAGTTCAAAGTCTTCATCATATAACAGCGGGAAAAAAAACCCATTCAAACTTACATCTCATATATGTACACTAATCTTTGATTCACTTAGTTTTCCGTGAGGCCAAATAGAAGATAGTGAAGGTCCTTTTGGTGGAAAAAAAGTCTGCTGTGCTCTATAATTTCCATTTCATCGACTTCCTATGAAAAAAGATCTAAGAACATCATACCTTACACTTTCCTCATGGCCAATTTGTGTCAAATATATCAGTATTTTTTACTTTGAGATCCACTTACAGTACCTACATGAGATAAATAATTTAAAACATTAGATTAACTAACTAACTAACTAACTTTTATTATCTATTCCCGTCTTCAAAGGCCAATTCCCTTTACTAAAACTTTGGTTTTAAAAACACTAGGTAAGAATTTGTAGAGTCATAAGGCAAACGTTGTTTATAAGTCAAATGAGAATCATTGCAGTAACTCCATCCTTTTTCACATTTTAAGTAGCATGTATAATGTCCTGAGGTTGTCGAAGAACCGTCATGATAAATAATAGCTTCAGTTGTAAAGGTTCTTCCTGAAATTGATAACTGAGAAGCCACAAAATGTTTGATAGAAGTTGTCAATTTAGTTCCATCAGGTCTACATCGTTGGAAAACTAAAATGATATACTGACCATAACTTTGTATAAATAATGTGGATAGCATTGGATAGTTACATTGGGTACACACCATATTATGATCTGCTGCTTTAACTAGATTTTTAAATGACACTGATTTACAGTCTGGTAAAGTCAAATATATAAATCTTTCAGTTTCTATTCTAGTATTACTTGATGAACTATAATTGTGGCAGTCATTCTGCCATTGATAAGAAAGGCTGAAAAGATTATCTACATCTACACCTTCATCTTTCAAAACACCAAACATATACATTAAAAATTCCTGACAATCCTGCTAAATGTTCTGTGAAAATTTATCCTGACCAGAACACATATCTAAAATATTTCGAATTTCTGTTACACTTTCTATTTTTGCTCTATCACTGCTACATTTCTCAAACACAGAATTCAATAAACCACACAATCTTTGATCCCGATTTTCAACAATCTGTTCTTGTAAAGTTTGAAGAAAAAAACAACATTAACCACTACATTAGCATAGCAGTTGACACCAGAACTATTTTCAAACTGAAATCCAACAACATTTTCTTCACAATCCTTTTTCTTTCTGTTTTCAATTACAGTTTTGTCTACTTTTTGTCTTTTTGCTACTACCTCACTGCAATTACTCTCATTTCTTCTTTTTCGGCCTACCACACGTTTTTCAAACAGAGGATATTGAGGCAAATGTGGAGCATACTCTCTTCTTAACCTATTGTATTCTTTAACACAATCTAGATCTGCACAAATTTTTGTCTCATCACACTCAATCAAGTACAATCCTGATAAAGTTCTGACTCGGGATAATGCCACATATGCCATACCCTCTTTAAACACAGATCTTCCAATGTTCACTAAAGCATTATCTACACTTAAACCTTGAGATTTATGAATTGTTACTGCATATGCCAAACAAACAGGAAACTGTTTTCGGCGAACATATAAGTCTTTTACAAATAAAAATCTAGCAGAACAACGACTGATTTGTTGTACTTGCTCAATGCCATCAAATTTTATTTTTAAAAATTCAATTCCATCTCTATTTCTATAATCACAAAATCAACAACATAACCCATTGCTCCATTTACCAGACCTCTTTCAACATTTAAATTCCTTCTCAAAATGATACGACAACTCCCTCACCTCCTACTTCCACAACAAGATCGCGGATATACACAACAGCTTCAGCAGTCAACCGACGCACGCCACAACCGAACCACCGCCCCCCACCACCACCCTCCGCGCCTGGACTCCAACCAGCACCGAAGACACCATCCGCTTGATGAACTCCATCCATTCCGGATCTCCGACCGACCCCTGCCCTCACCACGTCTTCAACAGGGCCGACGCGGTCATCGCACCCCACCTGCGGGACATCATCAACACCTCCTTCGACACCGCCACCTTCCCGGAGAGCTGGAAGCACGCCGAACTCAGCGCTCTACTCAAGAAACCTACAGCGGACCCCACCGAACTCAAGAATTACCGCCCCATCTCGCTCCTCCCGTTCCCAGCCAAAGTCATCGAGAAGACCGTCAACAAGCAGCTGGCCGCCTTCCTCGAGACGAATGGATCCCTCGACCCCTCACAGTCGGGCTTCCGAGCCAACCACAGCACCGAGACCGCCCTCATCGCTGCCACCGATGACATCCGAGCCCTGATGGACAATGGAGAAACAGCGGCACTCATCCTCCTAGACCTCTCCACGGCATTCGACACTGTCTGCCACCGCACCCTACTGCAGCGCCTCAGCAACGCCGGAATCCAGGAGAAGGCACTGGATTGGATCATCTCCTTCCTCAACGGAAGAACACAGAGAGTCCGTCTACCACAGTACAAGTCAGAGGCCACCGAAGTCATCTGCGGCGTCCCTCAAGGATCCTCGCTGAGCCCCACCCTCTTCAACGTCTACATGAGCCCCCTCGCGGCCATCGCACGCCACCACAACCTGAACATCATCTCCTACGCTGACGACACCCAGCTGATCCTCTCCCTGACCAACGACCCCGCCGCCGCCAGAGCCAACCTTCACGAAGGGATGAAAGACGTAGCCGAGTGGATGACGACTAGCCGCCTGAAACTGAACTCAGACAAGACGGAGGTCCTCATCCTGGGCTCCTCACCCTCACCTGGGAGGACTCCTTGTGGCCCCCCGCCCTGGGCAGCGCACCCAAACCGACAGACCACGCACGCAACCTGGGCTTCATCTTGGACTCCTCCCTCACCATGACCAGACAAGTCAACGCCGTCTCCTCGTCATGCTTCAACAGATCTTCCGGTGGATCCCCACCGAGACCAGGAAGACGGTCACCCAGGCCCTCGTCACCAGCCAATTGGACTACGGCAACGCCCTCTACGCCGGAACCACCGCCAAGCTCCAGAAGAGACTCCAGCGGATCCAGAACGCCTCAGCCAGACTCATCCTCGACATCCCACGACATAACCACATCTCCGGACATCTGAGAGACCTGCATTGGCTCCCCGTCAACAAAAGAATCACCTTCCGCCTCCTCACCCACGCACACAAAGCCCTACACGATCAAGGCCCCAGCTACCTCAACAACCGCATCAACTTCCACGCTCCCAAACGACATCTCCGATCAGCCAGCCACGCCGTCGCCGCCGTCCCCCGCATCCGAAGAATGACAACGGGAGGAAGGTCCTTCTCCTACCTGGCCGCCAAGACCTGGAACTCCCTACCGACCGACCTGCGCCTGACCCAAGACCACCTCTCCTTCAGGAAGAAGCTCAAGACCTGGCTATTCGAGCAGTAGCAGAACCCCCCCCCCCCCTAGCGCCTTGAGACCCTCCGGGTAAGTAGTGCGCTATATAAATGCCTATGATTGATTGATTGATTGACAATTTAAACACACATTCAGAGTCTTTTCAAAACCAGCTGTTTTAGAAATACTTTTCTCTAATGAATCCAATTTGGTTTTCGAATTTTCGGACAAAACAATTGTTGCACCCATATGCTCTATTTTATCTATTGCTTCCAGTTTCACAATCTCTTCATTTTCTAACTCTAACATTTTGTTGTTGAAGATGGAACATTCTTGCAGAGTTGGCATCAAACATATCCCAGATTTCTTCTCAGTCATTTTAAAAAAAATATTCTCTGGAAGAATGTTTTCATTTGGATACAAATTTGAAATTAATCGAGCATGTAAAGCTTCTTTCCCAAGCTCGCTTACTTTTCCAATTCTTACATCTTGTAGAATATTTTTATAATCTTCCTCCTTTGCCTGTCGCATATTTTGAAGCAGTTCAGCATATTTAAAATTTAACCATATATTAACGTTTCCAATGCTTCCAAGGGACTTCCTAGTATCTTCAAGCGTGAGCATTTTAAACACTGGTTGTCCTTTTACTGGAGTCAACTGCAATAGATCTCCAAAAACAATAATGTGTTTTCCTCCAAATAACACATCATACTCTGTTCTAAGAATTTCTTGCATTCTCAAATGCACAAAAGCAAGCATTAGATTTGAGACCATGCTTACTTCATCAATGAAAAGAAGTTTCATTTTCTTCAAGACTCTTGAAACTTCAGAACACGCATCTCCAGATAACTTGTTGTAATGCAATTTGTTATCATGCTCAACTGGCAGCATCAGTAAATGATGTAGAGTAATCCCTTTAATGTTATGTGCTGCCAGACCAGTTGGAGCAGTTACAACACAAGACAGCGCTGAATCAGTCCTTTTCTGCAGATAACTTGCAATGGCTTTAATTAGAAAACTTTTTCCTGTCCCCGCTTCTCCACTTACGTACAGTCGGACAGGCTCAAATGATGTACATGAGCACTCTTTTTTCTCATGTCTGAATCCATGTTCAATCTATTCTGTGACTTCATCATATATCTTTTTCTACTCAACGTTTAGTTGCTTTACCAAATCTTCTAAGTTAACTCCATCCTCTTGAGCTTGTTCCATAGCTCTTTCCACCTCATCCATGGCAGTGGCAGCTTCATTTTGGATAATAGGTCCTCCTAGTGGATCCTGACTCAATGAAGTAGAACTCTGACTGTCTTGAGAACTGCCTCTAGCAATCTCTTCAGCAATTGTGGTTTCTTGCTCTATTTCTTCGTTCAGATATTTAGAAAAATAGGACATTCTATGGTATCCTTAGTTGCATTAAAAGAGTCTTCATAACAGAGAAAATCTCCAAGTAGTTCCTCTTCTGTACGCCATGGCTTAAAGAGTTGCAAAAGAGCTAAATAGTAAAATTCTCTTTTGTCTGGAGCTTCGCAACTCAATTTTCGATGATTAATCAAATGGCCTTTTTCTGCTTCACTAGACATCCTTCATAGCCAATGACTGCATATTTTCCATTATTGATATCTTCTGTGATGTTCCTCTTATAACTGTAGTTTTGCAGAACTTCATACAAACAAGTGTTCTCAAGGTGAGTACTTCTATTTGGATAGTATGTATCCAACATATTTGTCTTCAAAATATCTGTACTGTTTGGTTCTTTCTCTGCCAAATATTCAATTTCTTGTACAGATTTCAAAACTCAGTTTCGTGTTGCAGCAAGACCTAGACTCACCTAAATGATTGTTCTTGATTTGGCATAGAGACTTGCTGATGATAACCGATCAGAACATTCATATGCTCCAATTTCTCAATGCGACAACATCTTCAGACTGAAACTGTATAATTTCTTGCTTAGACTCTTTTCATGTGAAATGTCCTCCCACATTTCCTTCATTTCTGTCTTTTCTTTTTTGGTGATGTAAGATGTCACATATCGAGCCACAGCAATAGAGTTGTCAGCAACAAACTGAATATCCATGTTAGCATTCCACATGGACAAAATCACTGAGTTGTAATCGTTGATGTACTTAGATTCTTCGTTTCTTTTCAAATTGTATGTATTTTTGGGAGATTTCCTCATCACAGTATGTCGTAGAGATGACATCAAATTATTTACTCTTCCCTTAGAAATCACTGGTCGTGGAAACGCAAAACGACATTTCGTGTAGTACTTTTCCTTGTTTTTAAATTTTCGACGACAGTACTTTCCACAACGATGAGATTGAAAACGTAAAACTTGTTGCCTTAAACTGTTTTCTTCAGTAGATTTTGGAACAGCACATGTTGAATACTCTTCAATGAAACTCATCACTGTTTCATCCGAATCTGATCCAAATTTGGGTGCATCTTTAATCCATAACAACATATGTATATGAGGAGCACCTCTTGCTTGATATTCCTTCCTCCAAAAGAAATCCAAAACCTCTCCAAGGGGAGGATTTTTTTTGTTGGTAATAAAAGACATCATAGCTTCAAATCTATGATTAAAATATCTGCAAACATTCACTGGATCCAAAGAACACAGTTCTCCAGGTGTTTTCAATTCTATATTTTGTATGTTTCCATTTACCTCTCGTAGAAATTCAAGTAAGTCGTCCCATGCATACTCAGCACAGCTAAGAGTGAGGAACCATGTAGGAGTTCCTAAGTTTCTTAGCATACATTTCAATTCTCCATGACGACGGAACCAATACTCATTGGTTCCACGCTGACATGCCATGAGATTGATTAGCTGAGATTCCAAAATACTATCTTGCAGATTGACTTTCTCCATAAAGTCCCTTGCAGAAACATTTTGCAGATGAGCTCCACTTTTCAATATATGATTAACTGAATAAGAAAGACCAGACAAATCACTTTCATACAGTAGATGAAACAAATACGGAATGCATTGCCGAAACCTTGGATCTTCAGCATATAATCTTAAAGTCCGGTATTCAGCTGCAGGAATTTGAACTGGTCGATCGTCATATCGTCCACCACGACCTGTTGGAAATAACTGTGGAAAACAACGAGCTTCCAAACTTTCTTCCCATACACTAATGGGACTTCCTTTTGCTGCTTTCATTTGAAACAAGTCAATTGCATTCCCCATTACTTCTTTGGAATGCAAAGGATGAACAGTATAATGTTCATATATTTCTTCATTTCTAGACACATCAACTTTTTCAATTTGGCCAACTGAACAATCACTGTCTTCTTCTGTAGCTGTTTCCTATGCTCCAACATTTACATCTTTATAGTACTCATTGTTTTTGACCAAATACAACGTTGCCTTTTTGACTTTCCTAACATCTACTGAATGTTGCCAGATTTTCTTACTCTTTGTCGGAACCCCATTAACTAGAATAACTAGAGGATCCTCTTCTACTCTTTCTACACCAATTGTATCAATATTTTTCTTGACATCTAGAGGCAAATAAACAACTCTTCCCTTTAATCCTCTTTGTAAATCTGTAGGAGGTAATTTCCCTATCTTAGGCTCCATGCGAACAATAGCTTGAAAAGGATGGACACATTGAATCAAAATTGATTCATAAGTATTTAAATCCATCAATTCAGAAGGAATATCTATCAACTGAAGATTATTATGAACTGCTCTAGAAGGCATTCTATTTTCATTTAATTTTTTCAAACAATAATTACAAATACGCTGATCAAAACTCAAATCAAAAGAATTCTCCACCAACAAATAACTTACAAAATCCTTCCATTCACTATTATTTTCCAATTCACATTTTGCACATAAATCAACTAACCTAGTCTGAATCTTATAATGAGTCCGTCGACAACACACACGAGTTAAATTAGGCCTTTCACTTGATTTCACCTTAAACTTGGTAATTTCCTCATCAAACTTTTCTGTACTTGAAATCTGTCCATTGTCTTCCACATTACCATCCATTACTATATCCATTTCTACACTGTCCTCTTTGTTCCCAAAATAACAAAACTCAATTTCTTCACAAATAGTCTTCACATCCACTTCAGATCCATGCAAAAGAGCACTGTTTAACTGTTTAACCTTAAGTGCTGGACTTTTTGCATAATACAACTTTCTCACTAATTTCCTCACCTTATTATGATGCACTGCTAACATCCTAAAATGATGAAAAACACTCTGACATACTTTTCTAGAAAGACAAGCCAGTGAATGCCCATGCAAACCTGTGCTTTCTCTCACTCTGCAAGGATCTAACTCTTGCAAGATCTTCATTTTTTGTTTGAGACTTTTCTTACTATATGTACGTAAGAAATTTCGATTGAATCCTGTCGCACACTACAAATACTACTGCACTTCCATGTGTACACTGGACCCTTAGTACGTCTCCCTAAAACTTCATCAGCTAACACCTCTTCTGCATCTCTAGACACAAGTTTCTCTTTTTCCATCACACAACCATCTTTCACCTCATATGCTCGACCACTGGTGTCAACTGCATGCACCAAATCATTTTCCTGAAAGTAACTCTCCTCATTAAAAAATGGCTCAGAACTTGAACTATGCATCCATTCGCCAGAAAATACTTCACAAAAATTAGTCTGATTAATAATTCTTTTCCATCTACTGTTCGATTTGAAAACATCAATTGCCTTATTAAGTATCCTAATTCTATTGATTACTAAAATAAATAATTTTTTCTTAACTTCAAAAGCATGATCAACAATCTTCTCTACACTTATAAAAAGCAGTTCTCTGTTTACCTTTCTTATCATTTTTTAGCAAATTTAAAACGACCCTATTACGAAACATTCGCCTACGAATGTCCCTAAATTGATTTACCCTTCTATTGCTATCCATTCTCTTCTCTCCTACTCCATTCGAGACATTTTTTGTGGGCCTCTCCTTCCTTTTTAGATTTGCTGTCTCCTTCTGAATATTCACATTACCAATATAATTTCTTTTTGTACGACATATGTTGCGAAAAAAAGACTTAATTGTCTTACCAGGAGCTTTTCTGGTGTTTTTTGAAGTAGTTGTTGTAGAGGATTCCATAAGTTCTGTTGCTGATGTTCTCCTTTTACGTATGGTATTTTTGATACTTCTTTGCCTTGAAGGCATTTTTGCTTGCTTTTCAAAAGTTGATTTGAATCTGTTGTTCTGAAGAAAAAAACACATTAAAGACCACTATTAGCAAACAACAAAGTAATGACAAAAAGCAAACAATATAAACAAAAAATTGCAACATATTTAAGTTTATACAACAGCAACTCAGGGCCTTATTTATGAAGGCCTTGCGCCACCAGTGCATCCCATGTTAAAAGTGACATACCTACGCCACAAGACAATCATAAATAAGACCCAAATATAAATTCCATTGATTTGCACCAAAAATCGTTTTTTGATTAACATTTAAAAAACACAGGGCAGAACCTATGTACAAGCACAGAATTTCACTTTTGAAACATCACTGTTTCCCAAAATACAAATCCTCTACCTTGCAAATGTTGATATCAAGCATTATCAAAAAGCAGAGCACAAACCAAGAGCAAAGAAACTCAGGGCCTTATTTATGAAGACCTTGCGCCACCAGTGCGTCACTTTCTTCCCATGTTAAAAGTGACATACCTACGCCACAAAACAATCATAAATAACAGCCAAATATAAATTCCATTGATTTGCACCAAAAATCGTTTTTTGATTAACATTTAAAAAACACAGTGGAGAACCTATGTACAAGCACAGAATTTCACTTTTGAAACATCACCGTTTCCCAAAATACAAATCCTCTACCTTGCAAATGTTGATATCAAGCATTATCAAAAAGAAGAGCACAAACCAAGAGCAAAGAAACTCAGGGCCTTATTTATGAAAGCCTTGCGCCACCAGTGCGTCACTTTCTTCCCATGTTAAAAGTGACATACTGGTGCCACAAGACAATCATAAATAACAGCCAAATATAAATTCCATTGATTTGCCCCCAAAATCGTTTTTTGATTAACATTTAAAAAACACAGGGCAGATTCTATGTACAAGCACAGAATTTCACTTTTGAAACATCACTGTTTCCCAAAATACAAATCCTCTACCTTGCAAATGTTGATATCAAGCATTATCAAAAAGCAGAACACAAACCAAGAGCAAAGAAACTCAAGGCCTTATTTATGAAGGCCTTGCGCCAGAAGAGCGTCACTTATTTCCCATGTATAAAGTGATGCACCAGCTGCACAAGGCAATCATAAATAAGGGTCAAATGAAAATACCATTGATTTTCCCCCAAAATCGTTTTTTGAATAACATTTAAAAAACACTGCACAGAACCTATGTATAAGCACCCAATATCACTTTTGAAATGTCACTGATTCCCAAAATACAAATCCTCTACCTTGCAAATGTTGATATCAAGCATTATCAAAAAGCAGAACACAAACCAAGAGCAAAGAAACTCATGGCCTTATTTATGAAGGCCTTGCGCCAGAAGAGCGTCATTTATTTCCCATGTTTAAAGTGATGCATCGGCTGCACAAGGCAATCATAAATAAGGGCCAAATGAAAATACCATTGATTTGCACCCAAAATCGTTTTTTGAATAACATTTAAGAAACACTGCGCAGAACCTATGTACAAGCACAGAATTTCACTTTTGAAACATCACTGTTTCCCAAAATACAAATCCTCTATCTTGCAAATGTTGATATCAAGCATTATCAAAAAGCCAAAAACAAACCAACAGCAAATAAACTCAGGGCCTTATTTATGAAGGCCTTGCGCCACAAGAGCATCACTTATTTCCCATGTTTAAAGTGATGCACCGGCTGCACAAGGCAATCATAAATAGGGGCCAAATGAAAATACCAATGAATTGCACCCAAAATCGTTTTTTGAATAACATTTAAGAAACACTGCGCAGACCTATGTACAACCACTCAATATCACTTTTGAAACATCACTGTGTCCCAAAATACAAATCCACTATCTTGCAAATGTTCATAATAAGTATTATCAAGAAGCAAAAAACAAATCAACAGCCAACAAACTCAGGGCCTTATTTATGAAGGCCTTGCGCCACAAGAGCGTCACTTATTTCCCATGTTTAAAGTGATGCACCGGCTGCACAAGGCAATCATAAATAAGGGCCAAATGAAAATACCATTCATTTGCACCCAAAATCGTTTTTTGAATAACATTTAAAAAACACTGCACAAAACCTATGTATAAGCACTCAATATCACTTTTGAAACGTCACTGTTTCCCAAAATACAAATCCTCTACCTTGCAAATGTTGATATCAAGCATTATCAAAAAGCAGAACACAAACCAAGAGCAAAGAAACTCAAGGCCTTATTTATGAAGGCCTTGCTCCACAAGAGCGTCATTTATTTCCCATGTTTAAAGTGATGCACCGGCTGCACAAGGCAATCATAAATAAGGGCCAAATGAAAATACCATTGATTTGCACCCAAAATCGTTTTTTGAATAACATTTAAGAAACACTGCGCAGAACCTATGTACAAGCACAGAATTTCACTTTTGAAACATCACTGTTTCCCAAAATACAAATCCTCTATCTTGCAAATGTTGATATCAAGCATTATCAAAAAGCAAAAAACAAACCAACAGCAAATAAACTCAGGGCCTTATTTATGAAGGCCTTGCGCCACCAGAGCGTCACTTATTTCCCATGTTTAAAGTGATGCACCGGCTGCACAAGGCAATCATAAATAAGGGCCAAATGAAAATACCATTGATTTGCACCCAAATCGTTTTTTGAATAACATTTAAGAAACACTGTACAGAACCTATGTACAGGCATTCAATTTCACTACTGAAACTTAACTATCTGCTTCCAAATATTCTCCATAGAGCAAACAAGTCTCTATCTAAATTAAATAAATCATTACTTACCTTTACAAATGCTTTGGGAGATTGAAAACAGTGTCAGACACACACACCATTTTTTCTTTAGCAGAGCAAAAGGTGTGCACTCAATACACTGAAACCAAGACTGGCATAGAAAATCTCTAACTTTGCACACATATGCCTTATTTCAACCAATCAAAAGTCTTCCCTCACTATTTTCAAACCAACACCCTACCCCCTCTCAGATCTTTCTATCTGTTACCATAGCAACTCCCTCCTAACTGAACTCTCAGGTTCAAAAGTTTATTCTACAATGTTGCAAATTAAGTCAGCAAGGATGTTTGACCTCTCAATACACCAGCTTATCCAGGGCATTATTGCTTTTAGTGACTTTTTCTTAACCATTCAAATTGCTTCTTACACACAACACGACCATGCACCCTAACTTTCTGTTTTCAACTAACTGAATCCACCAATCATTGCTTGTGATTCAACAGCAGGGAAACTCCACAATTATTTTTTTGTAAACTCCTACTGTTCCAACTGCCATTTCATTCCCACACTTCATCTGACTGCACCAGAACCTACTCACATCATGTATTCTGTATGGATTATTAGACATAGCTACATCCACTGGGCTCAAAGGTATGCAGCAAGCAGAAATTATCACAACCTTGATTTATCAAATGTGGAAATCAAGTGGATTGCCAGAGAGGATTGAGATGTCATCAATTGATACCATTGGTGAAAACCTTTTTGCATCTGCCAAACCCTGACCTCTTAATAGTGCACTGTGGTGGAAATGATTTGGGCACTATGACTGGGGTTGGTCTGGAAATGCTTTTAAAGGACACCTTTGATCAATTGATGACACTTTTTCCACAAACTGCCTTGGTATATTCCAATATATGCCAAAGACAGAAATGGAACTGGTCCAACCAATTTTGTCCACAATTTGAGAAAGCACGGAAACATGTGAATACATCTGTTTCTGCTTACATGAGAGACTGTGGAATGGGTTCAATATACAATAATAACTTGCGTTACAACATGCAAGACATCTACAGAGGAGATGGTGTGCACTTCTCAGATGAGGGAAATAGAATTTTCCTCCTGAATTTAAGACTGTGCATTTCAGAGCTACCCTACCTCTGATCATTCAAAACGTTTATCTTTTTCTAACTTTTTTCACTATTTTTCACCAAAGTACGCTTCCCGGTACGCTCCCCGGTGCGCGTACCGGGCGATTCCCCCGCGAAAAATTCAAAAACAATTTTTTTTTTTTAGCCTTTATGAGCCTCCTAAGCCCCCCTCAGAAAACCTAGAGGGTCAGGAAGTGTCTACCGTGCCCCCTTCTACTCATTCCGAACATTGTTTGCCCTCCATCTTGTGTCTTGATTGTACCGAAACACAAAATGGAGGACTCCCGTAAAGCTGCTGGTGCGCGTACCGGGGCGCGCACCGGTAAGCGCTCCATAAAAAAAGGTGGGAAAGTAATTTACAGAAAAACCACTGGAGACACTTTCATCAAATATAGAATAGGCCCTTCTACATAGCAGTCCCTACCATTTGCCCAAATTTGGTGGAATTCCATTGAGACATTTAGGCTACAGGCCTGTCTAAATATCCTGAGGTAAATTACATGACCAAAACACATATGAAGTGTTAGAATTTACAACCAATTAAAAAGTTTCTTTCATTTTCTACGATTATTTCCTGACATTTGATTGGTTATGTACATGAATAAATAAAAAAAAAGAGAAGGAAACACAGCCATTTTGACTACTACTTCCTGAAGTACATTTGAAAAGAAATAACACTGACAACTTCAACTGCTTTCTCAAAGGTAAGTTGTTATTTTGGAAAGTGAAGTATGTTGTGCACTTTAAGTTAATTTGAGAAAAAATATTCTGTTAGTTATATACTATCCCTCTGTAATAGTTATAGATTGAGATAGGCTTCTCTGTTATAGTTATGGATTAAGTTAGGCTTCCCTTGTATTATTATAAATTTACTTAGGCTTCATCACATACTCTTTTTTATATTTCAAATTCCAGCCTGATACCATACACTGCCCAAAGATAACTTCACTGTTAAAAAATCCAAACTACATGTCTGAACTTAAACCCAACAGTGCCCTATCTCTACTGATATAATTATTTTTTATGCAATTTACAGCAACAAAATGGAAGGAGAAAAGAATATTTCTTTTGAAATTGTTTTGGACAACAACCATGATGGAAAAAATGCTGAAAATGATAACATTGACTTTATGGATGAGTCTCTGGACCTTGAATTACTTAAGTGTGTGGAATCAATGGAAACACAGAATGTAAATGAGGAGATTCCAGACAATATATTATTAGAAGTTTTATTAAATTATGAAAAAGAATCAGAAGAATAAATTTATATTTAATAATCAAAAATTGTTCGAGCCATTATTCATTTTTATATGTAATTCATCAAGTAGATCAAAAATGTTTAAAATATAAAGTGAGACTTATAGTACACTGTGCAACTTTTTTGTGTTACATAGAAAGTTTGCTCATAGTTACTTCCTTTCGCCCACTATATTATCTCCAATGTGTATTTAACATCGCTTTATCATCTCCTGCCTCCATGTTGTTTCTGCTTTCCTGACAGACTACGCTATGAAGTCCATATACCACAATAACTTCTGTAACAACATGCAAGATATCTACAAAGGAAACGGTGTATATTAAATTATAGACTCTGTATTGATACCTACATGTTGGTACTTAAATAAAAAAAAAAAAGAACAATTAATAAACATACCATTTTTAAAAGTGATTCTTTTTTCCCCATAGTACGCTCCCCGGTGCGCTCCCCGGTGCGCGTACCGGGCGCTCCCCCCGCGAAAATCGAAAAAAAAAAATGTTGAGACCCCGCGGGGCCCTTTAATGGCCCCCACATCAAACCTAGGGGGTCATGGGGGGTCTACCCTGCCCCCTTATGGTCAATTCCCCACTTTGTTTTTGCCACCTCTTGTGTCTCGATTTTACAGAGACACAAGATGGCGGCCGCTCCGGACTGTTTGGAATGTTTTCAGACACCCGAGAGCCAATCAGCTTTCCGCTCGCGAACTCGCGTATCGCGCTGGAGCGCGCCCCGATGCGCGTACCGGGGCGCGCTTATAGATATATATATTTTTTTGAACCTAAATTACTCAAAATCCACTGGAGCACATATCTTGAGACATAGCAAAGGCACATCGGGCTACCAGTCCCTACAATTTTGCCAAGTTTGGTGTAAATCCATTCAGCCGTTCGGGATAAAATTGAAATCGACCGCCCTATGGGAATTAACATAGGGAAAACGCGTTTTGGGACCCCCTTTTATCTCAGCCCCCGTTTGACGAATCCCCCCCAAACTTTCAGGGAAGGACCGGAACGCCGCGAGGCCATTTTGAAGAAATTTTCAGTCAGATTCGTCAACCGGCGCCAAAGTTATTCCAAATAGAATTTTGAGATTTAACATTGACAAAAATCCTAACTATAACTACCTACTGGCGACCGCCAGTAGGTAGTATATATATATATATATATATATATATATATATATAGATATATATATATATATATCTATATATATATATATATATATATATATATATATATATAAAGTCATAATACTATAAAGTCTTATACAAATATACAATAAACTTTATTTTATAGTTATAGTCATAGCATGTAAAATAGCAACAACCCCGGAAAAACTCATGTTGGCTACTAACAACAGAATTATACTGTGTAACTTAAGTTTAGGTCTTCATTGGTGGTTTACTACTGAATGACATTGTGAACCTCAAGTTTAGGTTTCTTCTAGAAATACAGATAACCAATGGATACATCTGAAGGACTTTTTTTATTGATAATAACACATAGATCATGCTATTTGTACTTAGATCATGCTATGAAAGTAATGAGAATTAAATTGGATCTGTGGCTACTTTATTTGCTGTGCCTATATCTAGCAAATAAAGAGTTTTGTATATTTGTATAAGATGATATTGTGGGTCTTGTATATATATAATATAGGGCTTGGAATATTATCACCCAAGAAAATATAATGAACTATAGTTGAATGGATGCCAGAAGGATTTTTTGCTATTTTGGGTGAGAATTGCAGCTGGGCCATAAATGTTCATAAAAAAACATTACATTTACGCACCCTGTTAGACCTGTCAGCCTTAGGGTGGTTACCATTGCTAAACAGTGCTAAAGTGCATGTGCTTGCTCCTTAAAATCTGGTACCATAGGCTTTTCCCCAATTGACATATTTAATTTACTTATAAGTCCCTAGTAAAGTGGTACGACATGTACCCCAGGCCTGTGAATTAAAATACCACAAGTGGGCCTGCAGCACGTATTGTGTCACCCACTTAAGTAGCCATTCAAACATGCCTCAGGCCTGCCATTGCAGCCTGTTTGCACTTTTTAAACTGCCTTTTCAACCTAGCAAAATGAACCTTTTGACATACCCTAATCTTCCTTTTTAATTCATATTAGACACCCCTAGAGTAGGCCCTAAACAGCCCACAGAGCAGCGGGTGAAGTATTTATAAAGTAGGACATGTGAGTTTGAGTTTTACATGCTCTAGAATTGAAAAACTCTTAAATGTGTTTTTCCGTACTGCGAGGCCTACCTCTCCCCTAGGATAACATTGGAGTTACCTTATTACATTTAATAAGCTGTAATTTCTTACTGTAATGGACATTTCGGCATTTTAGTGCTCTCAGATCTATATGCTGCACAGTTATTCAGATGTGGTTAATTTGCGTGATTGTATTAATGCACTGATGTGGCACACTGTATGTCGTTCTTTCAAGCTAGCTCCTACCACCTCAAACTGAGTTCGAGGATTTGCAACCCGTGACGAAGTTTATTTATTCTCTGCAGCCGCAGTGCACTCTCAGATCTATATGCTGCACAGTTATTCAGATGTGGTTAATTTGCGTGATTGTATTAATGCACTGATGTGGCACACTGTATGTCGTTCTTTCAAGCTAGCTCCCACCACCTCAAACTGAGTTCGAGGATTTGCAGACCGTGACGAAGTTTATTTATTCTCTGCAGCCGCAGCGCGCTCTCAGATCTATATGCTGCACAGTGTGGCGCGTTTAAAAATACATCTGCGCTGCGGTGGCGCTCAGCTTAAAAGGTCCACAGAACGAAGACTGGGGCCCGCTCACAATGCAAGGAAACGCACTGGCCGCGCGGGCATTGTTCTGCTAAGCAGGCATTCATTTCCTAATTCCTGCTGAGGGGACACTGATATTTAAAAAACAGCCGCCGCAAGAAGTGCGCCTCCGGTTTCTCGATGCACAGTCGGACACGGTTGTGGAGAACAAAGCCGAAAAGAGACAGCCATACATTGGGAAAGGTCCACTGGGCTGGATTAAAAGTGCGGAACACGTGTCTGAGCAGGTGGAACTGCCCATATTACAGCAGTAAGTACGAGGGGTGGGAGATACAGGAGAGGTTACTTGCACGGCAACATACGCTGTGTTCGAGCCTTCTGCCTGCCTCATGCCTTTGAAGTGAAGCTTAGCTTCACTTCACTTCAAAGGGATCCGCTCCCCGCCCCCGGCTTCACATTTCTCCTCCCCCTAATTATTTACTTTCACGGCCGCCAGGCCGTGTCTCGTTATCCCTTGCATTTTTTCTGCTCCTGTTAGACTTAGTCTCTTTGGCTTTCAATTTTTTATTCTTTATTTCACTTAGATGTCACATCCCAGCCCCTACTCAGTCTGGCCCCCAGCCCTCACCACTCCCCTTTCTACAGCTGTTTTAATTTTAAACATACGCTTTGACTTGAAAATATATACACCCTGCAAGAAGTATTATGGAATGTGATACAAACCTAGAGTCATGGTGGAGTATTTCGAACTTATTGTTTTTTGCGCACTTGAATTATATGTGGGAGAATCTTATGGGAATATATCCGGCACCTGATGAATATATATGTTGTAATGGCATTACTGAGAGGTCATCAAGCTGCCAGTCTAAAGATAGAACATTCCTACCACCCTAACCCCGACTGCTCCCCCTGGCCCCTCCCCCAGCCTCCTCTCCGTCTGCATAGCTGTCTCCATTTTAAACAGATGCTGCGGCCTGGAAATATATACATCCCGCAACATGCTCCGTCCTCCGCCGGCCACTGCTTTGGTTACACGAGGCATCTGAATCTTTGATCATGGCAAGGGCATGAAATATTTGTGTCCAGAAAAACAAGCAAAGGTGAAGGCTCCTTACCTAAAGCCGGCTACCTAGTGTGATGAAATCCGAGAGGAAAAAGGCGCGGACGCCCCCATCATACCAGATTTCATAAATCAATCTTTTTCGTCAAAAGAGCAGGAGATTGTTATAGCGTTCGTCTCCCTTGTTACCCTTTTATTTTTTTTAATTAGTCGGCGTGCTGTATAATGATTTACATGAACTTTAAATTGTTCATTGCATCAAATCAGCAAAAATATATGAAGGACTGCGAAAGAAATCTTCCTGCTGCCGTCTCCAGGCACATTAAGTGACTTCAGTCTGAAATAGTCAGAGAATTAAAATCTTAATGCACACGCATTATTGACGTACTTTTATTAAAAAAGATTGTGTAAAAAAAAAAAAAGAATACAATTTATGTCCTTTGAATTTGTCAGGCTGTAGGTTTCAGAGTAGAGTGACCAGTCCGCTTCCTGGCAGTTGGAAAGCATAGCTCAAGATAAGATCATTCAGACGGACTTTTATTAAGTGCATTATTGTGCATTAAACCTGTGTATCTTAAAGTAATGGCACGATTATTAATCACGAGTTACAGTTCTATTTCTTTGGCCTCTTCAAACGAGTCCGGCCTTGGAATTGCGAATAAATCCTATGAGGCGTTTCTAGCAGCTTCCCTTCCTCCGATTTATCAGGGCGAAATGTGGAGCACATTTAAATATCTGCAAATGCTGGAGGAATGTGTAATAAATCGCCCGCCACTCCAGAAACGCAATCCTGGCCTGCTTGCGAATATGAACTGTAATTCTTTGTGGGGGTTTTTCCCCAGAAGCTCAGAGGGCTCAATTCACAAAACTCTTTCTGCGAGTAGTGTCTTACTCCTGTCGTAGGTGTGTAGTACTCCTGAATAGCCAGTCCTGATTCACGAAGCATTTTCGAGGGGTAGTTTTGTCTTGTTGTGCTTTTCTGCCCCCTGTTAGACTCGATTTTTGTGCCCTTCTGCCCTCTGTTAGACTTGTTTTTCCCTTGTTTTTCTGCCCTTCTGCCCCCTGTTAGACTCGTTTTTTGTGCCCTTCTGCCCTCGGTTAGACTAGTTTTTCCCTTGTTTGCTGCCCTTCTGCCCTCTGTTGGACTCGTTTTTTGTGCCCTTCTGCCCTCTGTTAGACCTGTTTTTCCCTTGTTTTTCTGCCCTTCTGCCCTCTGTTAGACTCGTTTTTCCCTTGTTTTTCTGCCCTTCTGCCCTCTGTTAGACTCGTTTTTTGTGCCCTTCTGCCCTCTGTTTGACTCGCTTTTTCCTTGTTTTTCTGCCCTGTTAGACTCGCTTTTTGTGCCTTTCTACCCCATGCATCGCCGCATCATCACTCAGCGCTACCCCAGCATTACTCAGCACCACCACATTATCACTCAGCACCACCACATTATCACTCAGCACCACCACATTATCACTCAGCACTCACCACATTATCACTCAGTACCACCACTCAGCACCACCAAATTATCACTCAGCGCCACCCCAGCATCACTCAGCACCACCACAGCACCACCACAGCACCACTCAGCATCACCACAGCATCACTCGGCACCACCACAGCATCACTCGGCACCACCACAGCATCACTCAGCACCACCACTGTAGCGGGAATTCCGTTCTCCTACAGAACTGTGCATAGACCTGGAACCTCGGTGAATTAGGATGGCCCAAAACTCACCTCAGTACCCAAAATCCCCTTACCGAGCTAGCTACAGTGTCTCATTGGTCATAATAAACTCCCAATGCCAAGAAACTCCGGTCGCCAAGAATCTGGGTGTCAAAATTGACAATGGTCTTACCTTTAAACCCCAGATCCTTACCTTAGTCGGCCAATGTTTTTGTCTACTACGCACGCTCAGGAAATTCCTTCCACTAATGTCGCACTGTCATAGGAGAATTACTGTACAAGCAATGATTGGATCCAGGCTCGACTACGCCAATGTGCTCTATTTAGGCCTCCCAGAGTACCTCCTGGCTCGCCTACAGACTGTACAGAACTCTGCCGCGAGGGCCATCTTTGGCCTGAGCCGCAAGTCCCATACCTCGACCCTCCTCGATTCACTCTACTGGCTCCCGGTGAGGAAGCGTATCATCTTCAAGACTTTGACCATGACTTTTAAATCCTTGCATGGTACTGGTGCAGTTTATCTTAGGAAACATGTTCAGTTCTGTCATCCTTCTAGATCTCTACGCTTGGCCACTCAAGCCCTGGCTGTCGTCCCAGCAGTAAAGCATGCACGCATTGGAGGTCGCTCTAACAGGGCTCGTGCCCCGCAGCTTTGGAATAAGCTCCCCCTTTCACTGAGAAGAATAGACAATCTCCTGTCTTTCAGGAAGAGCCTTAAGACCTGGCTTTTTGGCCTTTAGTGTGTTTTGGTGTGCTCTGACTCCCTCTACAGATCTGTACAGCGCCGGGACACTCTGCCTGAGTAGCCGTGCGCTATATAAATCACCATCATAACATAACATAACATAACAATGCTTCGACAGACCAGAACATGAACTTAGAGTACCTCAGGAATCGTGGAACACATGAACACTCTTTCGTTATATAATCATCACAAACCAGAACGTGGAGTAAAAGAGGACACGTGCATGTTTGAAATATTTATTTACTAATGCAAGGTTCTCAAACGCAGTATCTTGTATAATACTAGCAAACATATTATAAGCAACAAAGTTATCAGCATAGTTGTCAGTCCATAAAAGGCGAATGGTGAGAGCATACTAATATGCTGAAATGAATAGAAATTAACAATGTCTAATTCACACTCTCCCTATTTAGCATAGTATTTTAGATCTATGAAGGTCTCATTTGGGTTTTAGCAGGGCAGGCCCATACCTTAAAATCTCAGTGGCAGGAGGATCACATCACCTTCCACCAGCTCTCCGCATGCGAAGCACATCAAGTGTGTTTTTGTGCGTTCAGCACCACAATATAAAACTCGCCTAGAGCCAGATTTTGGCAGCAGCATGTGTATTATGTCTGTAAGGGTGCGAAGATCAGACCTTACAACAACACTGGGTTAAGTTATCCGAGTAGCCTTCAGCACTCACTGTACAGACGCAGTATCTTGTATAATACTAGCAAACATATTATAAGCAACAAAGTTATCAGCATAGTTATCAGTCCATAAAAGGCGAATGGTGAGAGCATACTAATGTGCTGAAATGAATAGAAATTAACAATGTCTAATTCACACTCTCCCTATTTAGCATAGTATTTTAGATCTATGAAGGTCTCATTTGGGTTTTAGCAGGGCAGGCCCATACCTTAAAATCTCAGTGGCAGGAGGATCACATCACCTTCCACCAGCTCTCTGCATGCGAAGCACATCAAGTGTGTTTTTGTGCGTTCAGCACCACAATATAAAACTCGCCTAGAGCCAGATTTTGGCAGCAGCATGTGTGTTATGTCTATGAGGGTGCGAAGATCAGACCTTACAACAACACTGGGTTAAGTTATCCGTGTAGCCTTCAGCACTCAATGTGCAGACAGAGTGCAGAACAAAACTGATATCAGAGCAATAACATATTATTTCTCTAGTAAATCACGAAGCTCTTCTGGGTTGAAAGCTAAAACAACAATTATGTGTCATGTGCAAAAGTGAAGCAAGAATGAAAACGGCGTGCAAGTATTTAATAAACCCATGCTAACTTAACACAGTATGTAGAAAAGAAGTAGCTAAATGACAACCCCCCAATGATCAGAGCACTGTAAAAAATAATGTAAAGTCAGAACCTGGAAGGGGTTTAACCTGAAAACAGAGTTCAATAATAATGAGTTAATCTGTTCCCCAAACGTATATATGAAGGCCTATAGTGGCCAAGCGTAATTGTTCCAACCTTTGAAAATATAAGACAATAGGTCTGGGACGTATATAAAAAAAAATTCACACAAAGAAAGGCACTGTCCAAAAATATAAAAATGCACGTGCCGAAATAAGTAAACTAAACTCCATGGCATCTCACGATAGAACTGAATATGCAAAATATGGAGCCACAGCCTCCAACATGAATTCACTGTCATCATCCGAAAACAGTTCAGCCATCCAATTAAGTAGTGGGAACGAACATACGTGCTGCTCCGTCACTGGATCCTCTATTAACATCAGAGGACAACTCGGTGGGTTCTCAAGAAAGCTCCTTGCCAAGAACTCATTCGCTGCTGCGATTACATCCCAACGACCCATTAGTCCATGCATCGCTGCCAAGGCCATAATCCTTTCGCCAGAACAAACCAACTCGTGAGCAACTACGGGGCTCATCAGATGATTAAAGTCAACGTCAGGAGACACCGTCAAGCAGAGACACAAATCAAGGGCCCAGTGGAAATCGCAGCTCAGGCAATGAAACACAGGCTGGACACATGTGAAATAGGAAAATCAAAACGATAATCCAAACGCCGTGCTTAAAGTCGCAAGCGGCAGGGTGCCATAGTAATCAAGCCTCCGGTTGCGCAACAGTGACAGATTGGGCTCTTCTGCTCCTAATGCAGGATGGGCATCCATTTGAAATAAAACAAAATATCACCAAAACGCCCGCAGCTAAAGCCAGCAAGACAGGGAAGCCTCCAAACAAACTCGAAAAAATAGAGTGAAAGAAAGCAGGAATGACCCCAAATATTTTTTCAAATGAAGTCACGAGACCGCTGCTAACTAATTTAAAAAAGTGAGCCAGGCCGGAAGTGGAGGAGGCATTAAAGATTTGATGAACCAGCTTGCTGAAATGTAACGGTAAATCAGTATTTAAAAGCGCTTGCACTTCTGTGCGTGTGTTAGCTATGTGAAGGACGAATGTTTCTCGGGCCGAACTCAGGGCCACCTCTTTCTGAGACAAAAGGGCTCTTATTCTAGTCATACCATTGAACTCTGCCTTCAAGGTTGGGATGCGCGGCCAGATGGAAACATCTGAATTCCCGTGCGTAGGGGGGTACATAACGTTTTTGCAGCACACAACACGTTCAGATACAGTTACCACATAAGCGATACCAACAATTAAACCACAACACTCCTCGTTATTCAACAGCAAATAACTACCATTTGTCAAAAGTGTAAACGTGGGAACAATTGCGGGTACATGAGTCCCTTTTAAAACACAGGCCAGATTAGGCCGTTCCTGGTTATAGGAACCATGTAATTGGATGTGTCTGCATATTAATGAATGGTCAGGGGACTCTGTGCATTCTTCCCCATTAAGATAAACTTCTCTGCCGTCCTTCAGGCACCTATATGTGAAGGGAAGAGACCATGCTTCATGGAGGAAGGCACCACCTAACGGTTCATAACGTCCTATTGCAACATGTCGCATACAACTAGTGAATTTGTACAACGCGAATGGTAATGTAATTAATCCGTGTATAAGCCACGTTGCATCAGCGGCCTCAGCAACAGAGAACGGTAAAGATTCCAACCTCTCAATGTGTAACATGGAAAATGATGCATCTCGCATTGAAAGCATGCGCTGTTTGTCAGTCAAATTAAATGGGGCAAAGAGGGAGGAAACGTTCATGTAATTCCAGGGCACACGGCCAGATTTCAGAGTCTGTAGAGTCCATGCAAACTGCATTACAGAGCGCAATTGATTTTGGCCACCTCATCATTTACAATATCAACCACTGAAGAAACAATGTTATTCAACGTGTATATGTGGGAAGAAAGCATGCTAATACTGTTATCGACAACTGCAAGCACCTTTTCTAAATTTGCTTGATCAATTGCTCTCAGGCACTTAGCAGCTTCAATCTGTGACAGCTTCCAAATTTCATTGTAAGCAGCATAAATCAAACGTTTAGATCTACCGCTTGCCGCGCCTTTAATGAAATCATTAATATCAACCTCATCAGTTAGCTTAGATAGATGTAATTTAACAGCAGCTAATGAAGAATGTTGTAACCAATTTTGACATAACTTGCCAACTGAGTATGTTGTAACAGTGTGGTCAGGATCAAAACGTGGATCAGGCCTGACTTGTGTAAAACCTTAAGTTAAACTCAGAAAGTGACGCTGGCAAGAGTCAGAGCTTCTGTGCCATAACAGCCAACCCTTTGGATCAAAACTGGACACATTAAAGGATGCATTATTCAGCAATGTTTGCAACTCTTTAATGGAAAACTTTGTGTAACTATCCCAACCAGAATATTCATCTAAATCAGGGACAGCAGGGGTATTTAATTTTTTTGAAGTAGCCAATCCAAAGAACGTTGTCTGAGAAATAGTAGAATTAAAAAACAACATGTGATTCGGGATGAGACATGCACGATGCAAAGCCTCAGTGCCTTGTACCTGCCAAGTTTTAGAACCCGAAACCGATTTAAGGTCAATTGTTTCCTTCCATAGCTCGTATCCTTCTACAGCCAATTTTTCTAGAAAGGACTTCGAATACAATAATTTAGTATCGGTAAGTCTAACTTTGGACATGGGTTTCTGTGTCATCTTAAAATAAAAGGACTCAGGTCTCGATTGATTAAAGTCAGTAAAGTAAGTGTACTTATTTAAAAATGTACTGGAGCTGCCTTGCAATGGTGCAGGGCAATGTTCCCACTGCGTGTAATTTACAGTACCCCTTCTGGAACTTGTCTTATGTAAAAAATGATTACCAAAATGTTGAAAGCAAAACAAATCACTATAATTAGCAGATTCTAAATATAAATCTTCAGCATCAAAGGCAGCATAATATTTTAAATCAGAGAATAATGATTCTACGGCCTGAACATTCCAATCATCAGAACGTATGTTTTGTTTCACCACATCCCCTATGTTCACTCTTAGTACATTTGGGACATTAACCACTTCAGTGGGGCCATGAATTTGAAATCTAACCGCATCCCACACAATCCCATCAAGAACCGGCCAAGCTGTGATGTTAACAAAGTTCAAGTCTCTTTTAAGTCTGTGTGCAGAATGTGAAGAGGATAAGGAGGCCAAAGTTCCATTAAGATGCCGAATGCATGTTCTCTCCTCGACATAGTGTCCATCCATGATACGGAAAAAATAAAACACAAAACCAAATCACATAAAAAGGTATACTGAAAAAAACATTAGCCAAATATATGTCCAAGGGGAAACCAAAAAATGTTTCTTGAATAAAGAGACATAAATTGCACAACGTGAGGGTTTTGTCAAAGTCACTGAAACAGAGTCAAATGAGAATCTAGAGTCTGTGGCCAAACGAGTTTGTAGGTCAGGTATCTATAAATCAGCAGGATAGGAATAACCGAGGTCATCAATGTTATTAACTGGGAAAGTGTTTAGTAAAGGATTGGAAATGACAGGCATCTCGAGGGCCACTTCTGGCTCAGCAGCTGCAGTAATGGCCAAAACAGAATTTCTCACAATCGAAGGACAGGAGACTGCCGGTGTCATGCTATGAAGAATCGGCCACCCTGTGTATCTTGACACTGTCAATTGAGATAAACCTGTTTTCCTTACGACCTGGTGGTAAAATGACTGTTCTTGTGCCCTTCACTCCAAGAACGGGGACCGGTGCTCGATAGGAAGGACCAAATTCTTTCTTGTTATCGATCTTCTCTCGAACCAGTTCTCCAACTTTGGGTAGCCAGCCAACTACCAGGATCTGCAACGCATCATCCGATGTAGAGGGCAAAGGTTACTTTGCAAGACTGTCTCTGGTCTTTTGTAGATCCTGTAAAACATTGCAATGTTCATCTATGTCAAAGGCCGTGGCTTGAGCCACGCAGTCTAGACCGTCGAGGTCAGGGACATACATCTTGATACCAAAGAGCATTTCGTACGGGGTCCGCCCACCCAGAGACCTTCTAGGGAGATTATTAAGAGCACGCTGCATGCCATTGAGATGGGCCAGCCAGTTTCTGCCAGTGCCTATAACTCGAGCTGTCAAAGATTGCTTTAAGTCATGGTTCATTCGTTCCACTACACTATTACCGTCAGGTCTGTATGGAGACGAAAACTTGACTTGGACCCCGAATGAAACCTTAGCATCCTTATACACCTTAGAGGCGAAAGCCGGACCCTGATCCGAATGGAAGGTACCACAGGCAAAAAACCCTACAAAGACACGCAAATCTCTTCTGACAGTCCGTGAATCAGCGCTGCAATGGGGCCATACCCACACAAAGCGTGTGTATGAATCAACTGCTACTAAGATGTACTTATACGCAGTATCAGAAGAAAAAGGACCACAGTGATCTAAATAAACGCATCCTAGTGGTTTATTAGAAATGTACAACTGTGTCTGTGGCAGACGCGCAGCAGTGGAAGGCTTGATCTGCTGGCAAATGTCACATTGAAGGACATAATCACGCGTCTGTTTGTACAGTCCCTGCCACCAGAATCTCTGTTGTAGCTGAGTTACAGTGGCTGAGACGCCCGCATGCGCAGACGCCACACCTTCATGAGCCGCTGTAATCAAAGTAGCCCTCCGATCCGAGTTGAGAATCAAACGTTCGCCAACATCAGGAATTTTCACATAAGGAACCTTATCGGGACTTAAGTGGTATGTGTACTTCGAAGGGAACCCCGCAGGATATTTACCTCCCTTTTCAGTGGCAGCAACAGCCGCCAAGATGTCATCATCTATTTTACTTTTGGACCGTGTAACTGCTGCAACTAAATATTTAGATACTGCTGATTTCGCTGCTTCATCAGCAAGCGAATTACCTACAGCGTGGACTCCCACACGCTGATGGCCGAGAGTATGAATCACAAACACAAGTGGCAACTGTTCTTTAAGCTCAGCCACTCGGACCCAGATCATTTTATGTTTTATTGTGCCACCCTTGGAATCACGAAAATCATTCTGAATCCAAAAGATTAAGTTCTCATTGTAAGACTGGACACAGTAGTAAGAATCACTTACGACAAGAGGAGTCACCCTAGGATCTGCGTACTCCAATGCAAGCATCAAAGCACGAAGCTCTGCCAATTGTGCAGTGCAGTCTCCAAGTGTCTGCGTGTGCACGACACTGGACTTGAACTCATCGTTCACCATAGCATCGACCACAATGGAGTATGCGGAAACGTAGGCATGTTTAGAGCCATGCGCAACCTGCGCCGAACCATCGGTGTAAATGATGCAATGGAAATCCTCCAGGGGTCGCATTGCTAAAGGAGCTGGATGAACGAATTCATACTGTAAGTACTCCTTCGACCTTAATGTGGCGTCAAAAATAAACGTGACATCCTGAGATGACAAGGACGCTGCCCATTGAATCCACCGAGGGTGGAAAGCTTTAGAATTAGGTACACTGGTTTTTGTGACTGCCTCCAAGGCAGGACACGGGGTAACAACCAACATGCGTTTTCCCTGTGACAGGGAACGTTCCTTAAGAATTGCCATCTGCACAGCCGTCAAAACTTTCTCCACAGTGGAATAGCGCAATTCAGCTGAAGTGTACAAGTGTGACTTGTAAGCAATAGGTACTGTGTCTCCTTCATTAAAAGTCAGGTACGTGAAACCTACCGTCCCAGGGATAATTCTTATCACCAGGTTGGTCTGATTATCACGAGTCAGTAAGAATTTAGAAGCGAGCAGATCAGCATGCAAAGACTGCAGTATAGCCGAATGCTCAGGCAGCCAGCATGATTTGCCCACGTTGGGCGCCATGTAGCGGGAATTCCGTTCTCCTACAGAACTGTGCATAGAGACCTGGAACCTTGGTGAATTAGGATGGCCCAAAACTCACCTCAGTACCCAAAATCCCCTTACCGAGCTAGCTACAGTGTCTCATTGGTCATAATAAACTCCCAATGCTTAGACAGACCAGAACATGAACTTAGAGTACCTCAGGAATCGTGGAACACATGAACACTCTTTCGTTATATAATCATCACAAACCAGAACGTGGAGTAAAAGAGGACACGTGCATGTTTGAAATATTTATTTACTAATGCAAGGTTCTCAAACGCAGTATCTTGTATAATACTAGCAAACATATTATAAGCAACAAAGTTATCAGCATAGTTGTCAGTCCATAAAAGGCGAATGGTGAGAGCATACTAATATGCTGAAATGAATAGAAATTAACAATGTCTAATTCACACTCTCCCTATTTAGAATAGTATTTTAGATCTATGAAGGTCTCATTTGGGTTTTAGCAGGGCAGGCCCATACCTTAAAATCTCAGTGGCAGGAGGATCACATCACCTTCCACCAGCTCTCCGCATGCGAAGCACATCAAGTGTGTTTTTGTGCGTTCAGCACCACAATATAAAACTCGCCTAGAGCCAGATTTTGGCAGCAGCATGTGTATTATGTCTATAAGGGTGCGAAATCAGACCTTACAACAACACTGGGTTAAGTTATCCGAGTAGCCTTCAGCACTCACTGTACAGACAGAGTGCAGAACAAAACTGATATCAGAGCAATAACATAATATTTCTCTAGGAAATCACGTAGCTCTTCTGGGTTGAAAGCTAAAACAACAATGATGTGTTGTGTGCAAAAGTGAAGCAAGAATGAAAACGGCGTGCAAGCATTTAATAAACCCATGCTAACTTAACACAGTATGTAGAAAAGAAGTAGCTATATGACACCACATTATCACTCAGCAGCACCACAGCACCACTCAGCAGCACCACAGCACCACTCAGCATCACTCAGCACTACCACAGCATCACTCAGCACCACCACAGCACCACTCAGCGCCACCACATCATCACTCAGGACCACCACAGCACCACTCAGCACCACCACAGCACCACTCAGCACCACCACAGCACCACCGCAGCATCACTCAGCACCACCACAGCACCACTCAGCACCACTCCAGCATCACTCAGCACCATCCCAGTACCACTCAGCACCACCACAGCATCACTCAGCACCACCACATTATCACTCAGCACCACCACAGTACCACTCAGCACCACCACAGCATCACTCAGCACCACCACAGCATCACTCAACACCACCACAGCATCACTCAGCACCACCACAGCATCCCTCAGAACCACCACAGCATCACTCAGCACCACCACAGCACCACTCAGCGCCACCACAGCACCACTCAGCGCCACCACAGCACCACTCATCACCACTCAGCATCACTCAGCACCATCCCAGTATCACTCAGCGTCACCACAGCACCACTCAGCACCACCACAGCATCACTCAGCGCCACCCCAGCATCAATCTGCGCAACCATTCAACAACAACTGGTTCAAATATGTCCTCTCAATGTTTCAAGCTATATTACAAATGTCACAAAAAGATGTTAATATTTCACTTCGGTTCTTGGATATTCATCACGATAAAATACACTGAACATAATCTTCACAAAAGTTATTTACAAAAGTTTAAGCTAGTGCCATTATAATTTACAATAACTTTTATTTAAATATTAATTATTTTAAAAAAATAAAAGCGTCATTTGTAAAATCAATACATCTAAGTCACGTAAATACAACACATATTGCATTACAAATGCTATAGGTGTCACATTTGCGAAAGTTAAAACTATTGGCATTGTAAATGACAAAGCTATTAATTTAGCTATTTTCAAAACCAACACATAAATACAAAATTTGTCATTTACAATACCAATAGCTCAAACTTTCATAATGCGAGACCTATTGCATTGCAAATGCTTGTTTTAATCTTTTTTACTCATTATCTATCCCTCTATTTTTCTACATCTATATTTTGTGTTTTTTTTTACTTTTCGTTACTTTTAAAGCTACTTTTTAAAACTCTTTTCTTTTCTTTACTTTTTCCCTATTCTTTCCTATTTTCTTTTCTTCAGCTGTCTAGGACCATGCCAAAGGGAGCCAGAAAGCATAAGGGGAAGGGTCCCGCACCCCACACCCGGCTCCCATGCGGGCGTTTGGGGGGGTGCAAGTGGTGGCCAGGGAGATTTTCACCAGGGTTGAGGTGGCTGCCCTTATATTTTTCGTTCTGCACCACCTCCCTAAGACCGTGGCAGCAGGGGGCAGGCCCGATCAAGGGTATGGCCTCCGGGAGCGCCGCCAGCAGTGGGATAAGGTGTGCCGGGCCATGCGGAGGGAGTCGGGGGTCCGGCGCACCTACGACCAAGCGACGCACCGGTGGGCCGGCGTCCTCGACCGGGAGCAGGACCTGCTCCACCTGCTAGGCGTGGAGATCCCTGGCCTTGGTGAGTAGCTATTTAATAACTACTTTGTATTCTTCTGCTCTGTGTTATATTGCTAATATATGTTTTTCCTGAAGAGCAAGAATGCTGCCTATTCGATTACATTGCAGATAAAATAGTGTTTAAATAGCTTCTGTGATTGCAGGTGCTCGCCTCCTCAGTGGTGTTGCTACTATGCTTACTTGTTTGCAACTTTGTGCTCATTTGGCCTGAATATGTATGAGTGTAGTACTTTACAGAACTGCGTAATGCTAGAGAGACTAGAGACTCAAGTCTAGTCCTTCCTTTGTACTCCTGCTGCCACTAAAAAGAAGAGATAGTGATGGATTGATAGGTTGAGTATATTATGACTTGTTATTAGTAGTAGGACATTTTTTAGTGCTCTGCAATCATGATGGCGGACTGTGTCTGTCGCGTCGCGTGCTGCTGAGTGCTGGCAGTCATAGTAGAACCTTTTTGTTGTTGGTTTAGTTAGTTATTTACATAACTTTCCAAGTAGACGGTCTGCGAATCCAGCAATACTGTACTAGTATCCTCCTAGTTGACCAGATCAGATAGGTCAATACATGTAGTGCAATTGTTGCTAATTTGTTTCCCCGAGATAATTTTAGATTGTGGTCAAAGAAATCAAATATTTCCCAAAAAAAATCATCCATGTTTGTGTTTATTTCATGATCATCAGCACTTCCCAGGGGCAAGGCAGCAACATCCCAGACACCGGCGGAACAGAGTGGGCAGGAACAGTCCTCTGCAGGCTCTTCTGCTGGCCCCAGTAAGTTGTTCTGTTGTTAATATAATTATACTTCCCTAACTTTTACAGCTCCTATTCATTCCAAACTGTTTCCTAATTCTATTTTTTACAAAATAGTCTTTGATCTTCTTGTAGACTGTTTCTACTTTCTTATCAAGTCTCTCTACCATCACTCTCTGTGCTACTACTATTTACTATTATTTATGAGTCGGTCTGTGTAGGTAGCTAAGCGTCCCCAGTCGGCAAACGGTGTTAAACAAAACTCTGATCCAGCAATAGCTCCAGAGGCACTCAGTGCAGTCCTCTGGGTTGCCCTTGCTGTCTATTCCAGTCTTCTTAATGTTAGTGCTTTGACAATTTCCAACAACAAAATGTCTATGTCCACCAAGAATAAGCTAGTAGTTGGCTTTTTGATTTGATAGTAGCACATACCATACCGCTAGTGTTTCAGGGACTATTCTGCACATACAGAAGTATGGACAAGAGAAATAGGACATTATTGATGACAGTTGCAGTTCGACTTTCCACATACCTCAGTCAGAAGTAACTGTGCGGGACTCGGGAGCACTCACCTTGTTGGAACTTCAAGTCCTGGTGGTGATGAGGAGTAGTTGGTTCTGTCTGTAATTATAAAAATGTTGTACGTTAAAGAGCAAGCATTCATCAGGTGTACCAAAAGGATTTGCATGTTATGGCTATGCATATAAGTTAACACCCTCCCCAAAACCGTGACTTCTTTTCAGTCCCAATAATTAAAAATTGTTTAACATTTTCTCTTCCATTACGAGACGAAGTAGGGGGTGCCGTATGGCATCTAAAAATATGACATGTTTTTTCTAGGCGTCACAACATCGGATGTAGCCATTGCCACCACCTGTGCCGGGGCCAGCAGCGCGGAGGGGTCCACTCAAGCGGCGGATGGTGCGGCGCCACCAGGAGGAGCTGAGGGGGATGGCTCAGCAGCGGCGGATGGTGGTAAGTTATTATTATACTCCTTACTTATTGACATTTTGAGAGTAGGCTCGCAAAGGAGTGTATGATGTACTGTACAGTAGACAGTACACTACTGCAAGTACACTGTACTGTTAAGAACAGTTAATGATTTAGAACTACATTTTTTTAGCCAATCACGGAGAAGACAGTCGCCCTTGACTTAGCAATAGCATTAGCGGTGCTGGTTCTCGAGAAAGCAATGGCCCCCTCTATTTGACTTCAAATCAGCTGGGAAATTTTTATTTTGAAGCCAAATATCAGATGAACTTGAGGGATGTGATGAACGGAAAGGGAAAGAACTTAGGGTCAATGGAAGGACAAGCGAGTCGTAACATTTATGACTAAAGAATGATACGTGTTTTTGAATGCAGGCAGAGGTGACTGATAGGAAGTAATCAGATGCATGGCTGCTTGAAGCAAGGATGGTTGGAGGAGAAAGACAAATTGACTGCCTGTGTGGGTCAATCAGAAAATTCATGTGTGGTGTGCATTGCAATATATCATTTTGGTGAAACTCAAATGCAGGTCAAGACGGTGGTTTACCAAATAAAATGAAAAGGGTGTTATTTGGTTGTTGAGAAAAAGTAAAGTTGTTACAGTAGAGACATTAAGAAGAATGATAGACGTTTACTTTGGAAGCCTGGATGGTATCTTCTTCCTCATACATAGCAGAGGTGTTTGTAGAGCAGACGCTCAGTGCATGAAGAGTGTTACTTTGTTCGAACAGCATGTCCGTGCCAGAGTAGCAAAGTAGAGGAAATCCAAATACTACAAGTTGTGATTGTTCAGAAACTCTCCCTTGCCCAAAGTAACAGTACAGTAGTTTACTTTGCAAGCACAGCATATATTGTGTATGTATTGTATAGTTGACAATTATATCAAGTCAAGTCCCTTCCTCCGGCAATTATGGCTACCACACTCACTCCCTATGTTCATAATTTTCTTTCTGCTGTGTTAATCATGGGTGGACTATTGCTGTTGTTCACAACATCTATCACAACATCTATCACAACAAAGCACCTAAAGTCATCCATCATATAAGCAAAGCGTTCATGTGATCGGCTGGATACATGATCAGAAATGAATAATCTTCATTTTCCCTTTGTAATACTGAAGGCCCAGGGAGGGCAGTGCGAAATATAAATTACATTGAGCAGTAGCCCTTGATGTAACCGAGTATGGCCAGTGCCACCCCTATACAAAAGTAAGAGCTTCCCTATCCCCACCTGCATGTACTGCTTAAAGTAATGCATGCAAGTCTGCGTCATCATGGCTTGTGTTTCTTTTTCTTGGGTGCAAGCTGACTGAGCTGGCATTATTCCGGCTACCACAAGTCACGTACAAGTAATTTCTTTCGCAAAAGTAGAGAAAAAAGAAGAATATTGGTGTACTCTCTGACTCTCTGACTATGTATTGAGTCCATAGTGCTGCCTGGTAGTAGAATTCCTGAAACTCCCACTGTTACAGGCCTACAAAGACGGCGGAAAGATACATGCCAAAATGTTATACTGTGCTTGCAAATTGCTAGTGTTACTCTGAGACAACTTTCTGTTGAATTATTTTGTCTTATTGTTAAAGAGTATTGGTTACATTATTTTTCTTTCTTTCTTCATATAGATGCTGCCAAAAAGCTCACCAGAAGGGAGATGGCTGTCCGGGCCAGGTCCGGGAAGCTGGAGGCCATTTGGGTGGAATATTCCCGGCTGTGGGCTCGGGAATAAGAGGAGGGGGCGTCAACAACCTCCTCCAGCACTGCCCCCGTGTCCACCTTTGCAGCCTCCAGCACGGCGCCAGGCTCGGACAGCCCCCCGCCGCCGCTCAGCTGCAAGAACATAGCAGCTGGCCCCCCCAGAACCTGGAAGGCACGCATGCGCCGCCTAAGCCTAAGAGTGGACTACCTGGAGCGCAAGGTGGACGACCTTGAAAAAAAGCTCCGGGACCACTGCAAGGAGCGGCGAGACCGCCTGTCCAGACACCGCCGGAACTGACTGTGTCCCTTGCCCCTTTTCTAAAGACGGTTGGGGGGTGGGAATCGGGAGTTGGGGATTATTTGGGACTACTGGACTATTTGAAATGGACAATTGTTTGGGGTAGGGAGGGGTGGGACTAGTTTATTTTTGTTAGGGGATATATATCATTATTCATTTGACATACTTAAACATAGTGTACGTGTTGATCTTATTTTGTGGGGTGGTGGGCGGGGGTTACGGCACGTTTGTTTTCCTCAAACTTACCAACATGAATTATCTAAAACGTCCAAAAATGTTCAAAAGTGCCACTAACGGAGATAGTGAATTCAATTGGCCTACTAGTACTTTACTAGTACTACTGTCAGTCTCTCTTCCGAGTCCTAGCCCATTATTCTACCTCCCCAAAATGCTTATCTTACCTGTGATTCGTGTTTGAGAATAGAGCTAGGCACAGAGCTGGCTGCATGGCAAATGGTGATTACGCCATCCCGGACCGAAATTCCGTTGTTGTGGTGTTAGTAGGAGTGGTACCACACTAGCAGTAGCAGCATATGGAAAACAAAGTAAAAAAATGAGACATTAAGTGGCTTGAGAGGAGTATTAGAAGGAACAGTAGCCTAAGCAATTCTGAAGATAAGTATGGGGAAAAAAGAATTGCATGGATGATTATGGCTACAACAAGAACAGTGACACAGCAGCGTAACAACGAGTCTTCTTGACATGTAGGAGGATGATGTTGACGATGGATTCAATTGATGGTGGGCATGAAATTCAGAATTTATTTTAAAATACTCATTGTTGTTTTTTTCACCAGAATTACAATATCCTAGGATTCATCTAGCTGCCTTAAAATTGATTTGAGGAGGTTGCTTGCACCTTATCCTCCTCAGCAAGTGTCTGGAATTATTGTTGTAATTTTCTCACACTTCAATGAAAACCACACAGCCCGGGGAAAGAGGGTTAGGGTTTGAAACTTGGATGAGAATGGGGTTTGTGGGGAAAATTTTGTGGAGAGAGGAAAAAAAACAGCATGTACAAACAACAAATGAAGATAAACAAATCTTTGGATACAAAGCTATCCATAAATCTTTTAAGGGACATAAAGGAAGTGCATGCACTACTGCATGCATGAAGTTGTTTGCTAAATGGATAGGTTACTGAAAAGTAAGTAGTACTTTCTACAATGTACTAACTATGAAGAAACAATGTGACAGTACAGGGCTGCAGTAATTACGCAATTTCCCTTGCCTATCTGCCCTCAGAGAGAAGAACCGCTTAGTAAATTAAATTAGTTAAAAAAGAAAGCAAAGACAAAAGTATACAATGGCTGGAGGGATGAATTGAAGGAGAGAGCAAACAAATGCACAGAGTCACACTCATGGAAGTTCAGAGAAATAACATTACTTAAAAGATAAGTAGAAATGAAGATGGATACTGTAACTGTATGTTGTTGAAGTTGTCCTGTTGAATTTGGGAAGTTGCATGCATCCAGCCATTCCTCTTTTTCGCGGTGCTCCTCCATTCCATCTGACGCTCCGTCGATCAATGTTGGGGACCAGAAGACACCTTGTTCACTGCCTACCTGGCAGATGCTGAATTGCGGGTCGCTAATTGTAAGCCTGAGTTCATCCTTTTTGCCATTGCACAGGGTAAAAGCCGGCCTGTAATTGTTGATGGAAAAACAGGAAGTGATATTAAAACACCACAGAGAAAAAAACTATAAGGTACGCTGTGTAGTGCAAAAATAACACTTTCAGTTTCAGAGTCGACAGTATTACAATACATACAAGCATCATTTCTAAAGTGCATAATCTGAGTCTCCTTTTCAAGGATAAATAAGTGTGGGCGAAATTTGCGGATCTTTCCCCTCAAGCTAGGTGTAAAGTGTAAACTGCGATTTTAGAACAAAATAAGACCTTCCCAGCAGTGATCCCAGACCCCTCTACCCACCCCCAAACATCTAGAACCCCCCAAACAGCCCCCCGAAAACATGCGATACTACTACTAGGCCTAACTTTCAACCGTGCCAAAACGCTCTCCGCAACTAGGGCTAGGCCCAAACCCCCCTTTCCGAAATGGATTTTCTCCAAACCACTTGCATCCGATATTAGACCTTCTCAGCATTGCCCCAGACCCCTCAACCCACCAGCAAAAAAGTAGAATCCCCCCAAACAGGCCAAAATCAAAAATGGAAAATGTCACACTTAGAAAATTTGAGGCCTCAGTTTAAATTGTGCCAAAACGCTGTCTGCAGCTAGGCCCAAACCCCCCTTTTCCACCAAGGATTTTTTTAAAACCACTTGCAATCAAAATTAGACTTTCCTAGCAGTGCTCCCTGACCCCCACGGACCACCCCCAAAAACCTCGAACCCCCCAAACAGCCCACCAAAAACACGCAAGTGAGCTAAAAAGGAAAAACTTTTCCACCATGGATTTTCTCCAAACCCTTGCATTCCAATATTACACCTTCCCAGCATTACCCCCAGACCCCTCAACCCACCCGCAAAAAAGTAGAACACCCCCAAATAGGCCAAAAGCAAAAATGGAAAATGTCACACAGAAAATTTGAGACCTACTTCAAAATCACTCCAAACGTGCTCTGCGGCTATGCCCTAACTCTCCTTTTCCACCATGGATTTTCTTCAAACCACTTGCAATCAAAATTAGACTATCCCAGCAGTGCTCCCAGACCCCCCGGACCACCCCCAAAAACCTAAAACCCCCCCCAAACAGCCGCCCAAAAACACGGAATACTGCTAGGCCTCAGTTTAAATTGTGCCAAAACGCTGTCTGCAGCTAGGCCCAACCCCCCTTTTCCACCAAGGATTTTCTTCAAACCACTTGCAATCATAATTAAACTTTCCCAGCAGTGCACCCAGACCCACCCCGGACCACCCCAAAAAACCTAGAACCCCCCAAACAGCCCCCCAAAAACAAGCAAGTGAGCTAAAAAGGAAAAACTTTTCCAAAATGGATTTTCTCCAAACCACTTGCATCCGATATTAGACCTTCCCAGCATTGCCCCCAGACCCCTCAACCCACCCGCAAAAAAGTAGAACCCCCAAACAGGCCAAAAGCAAAAATGGAAAATGTCACACTTAGAAAATTTGAGGCCTACCTCAAAATCACTCCAAACGCGTTCTGCAGCTAGGCCCTAACTCCCCTTTTCCACCATGGATTTTCTTCAAACCACTTGCAATCAAAATTAGACTATCCCAGCAGTGCTCCCAGGCCCCCCGGACCACCCCCAAAAACCTAGAACCCCCCAAACAGCCCCCCAAAAACACGCAAGTGAGCTAAAAAGGAAAAACTTTTTCACCATGTATTTTCTGCAAACCACTTGCATCCGATATTAGACCTTCCCAGCATTGCCCACAGACCCCTCAACCCACCCACAAAAAAAGTAGAACCCCCCCAAACAGGCCAAAAGCAAAAATGGAAAATGTCACGCTTAGAAAATTTGAGACCTACCTCAAAATCACTCCAAACGCGCTCTGCAGCTAGGCCTAACACCCCTTTTCCTCCATGGATTTTCTTCAAACCACTTGCAATCAAAATTAGCCTATCCCAGCAGTGCTCCAAGACCCCCCGGACCACTCCCAAAAACCTAAAACCCCCCCCAAACAGCCCCCCAAAAACACGCAAGTGAGCTAAAAAGGAAAAAAAAATTCACGATGGATTTTCTCCAAACCACTTGCATCCGATATTAGACCTTCCAGCATTGTCCCCAGACCCTTCAACCCACCAGCAAAAAGTAGAACCCCCCCCAAACAGGTCAAAAGCAAAAATGGAAAATGTCACACAAAAAATTTGAGGCCTACCTCAAAATCACCCCAAACGCGCTCTGCAGCTAGGCCCTAACTCCCCTTTTCCACCATGGATTTTCTTCAAACCACTTGCAATCAAAATTAGACTATCCCAGCAGTGCTCCCAGACCCCCTGGACCACCCTCAAAAACCTAGAACCCCCCAAACAGCGCCCCAAAACACGCAAGTGAGCTAAAAAAGGAAAAACTTTTTCACCATGGATTTTCTCCAAACCACTTGCATCCGATATTAGACCTTCCCTGCATTGCCCCAGACCCCTCAACCCACCCGCAAAAAAGTAGAACACCCCAAACAGGACAAAAGCAAAAATGGAAAATGTCACACAGAAAATTTGAGGCCTACCTGATAATCACTCCAAACGCGCTCTGCAGCTAGGCCCTAACTCCCCTTTTCCACCATGGATTTTCTTCAAACCACTTGCAATCAAAATTAGACTATCCCAGCAATGCTCCCAGACCCCCCGGACTACCTCCAAAAGCCTAGAACACCCCCAAACAGTCCCCCAAAAACACGCAATACTGCTAGGCCTCAGTTTAAATTGTGCCAAAACACTGTCTGCAGCTAGGCCCAAACCCCCTTTTCCACCAAGGATTTTCTTCAAACCACTTGCAATCAAAATTAGACTTTCCCAGCAGTGCTCCCAGACCCCCCGGACCACCCCCAAAAACCTAGAACCCCCCCCAAACAGCCCCCAAAAACACGCAAGTGAGCTAAAAAGGAAAAACATTTCCACCATATATTTTCACCAAACCCTTGCATCCGATATTAGACCTTCCCAGCATTGCCCCCAGACCCCTCAACCCACCCGCAAAAAAGTAGAACTCCCCCCCCAAACAGGCCAAAAGCAAAAATAGAAAATGTCACACTTAGAAAATTTGAGTCCTACCTCAAAATCACTCCAAGCGCGCTCTGCAGCTAGGCCCTAACTCCCCTTTTCCACCATGGATTTTCTTCAAACCACTTACAATCAAAATTAGACTATCCCTGCAGTGCTCCCAGACCCCCGGACCACCCCCAAAAACCTAGAACCCCCCAAACAGCCCCCCAAAACACGCAAGTGAGCTAAAAAGGAAAAACTTTTTCAACATTGATTTTCTCCAAACCACTTGCATCCGATATTAGACCTTCCAGCATTGCCCCCAGACCCCTCAACCCACCAGCAAAAAAGTAGAACCCCCCCCCCAAACAGGCCAAAAGCAAAAATAGAAAATGTCACACTTAGAAAATTTGAGTCCTACCTCAAAATCACTCCAAGCGCGCTCTGCAGCTAGGCCCTAACTCCCCTTTTCCACCATGGATTTTCTTCAAACCACTTACAATCAAAATTAGACTATCCCGGCAGTGCTCCCAGACCCCCCGGACCACCCCCAAAAACCTAGAACCCCCCAAACAGCCCACCAGAAACACGCAAGTGAGCTAAAAAGGAAAAACTTTTTCACAATGGATTTTCACCAAACCACTTGCATCCGATATTAGACCTTCCCAGCATTGCCCACAGACCCCTCAACCCACCCCAAAAAAAAGTAGAACCCCCCCAAACAGGCCAAAAGCAAAAATGGAAAATGTCACACTTAGAAAATTTGAGGTCTACCTCAAAATCACTCCAAACGCGCTCTGCAGCTAGGCCCTAACTCCCCTTTTCCACCATGGATTTTCTTCAAACCACTTGCAATCAAAATTAGACTATCCCAGCAGTGCTCCCAGACCCCCTGGACTACCTCCAAAAACCTAGAACACCCCCAAACAGCCCCCCAAAAACACGTAATACTGCTAGGCCTCAGTTTAAATTGTGCCAAAACGCTGTCTGCAGCTAGGCCCTAACTCCCCTTTTCCACCATGGATTTTCTTCAAACCACTTGCAATCAAAATTAGACTATCCCAGCAGTGCTCCCAGACCCCCTGGACCACCCTCAAAAACCTAGAACCCCCCAAACAGCGCCCCAAAAACACGCAAGTGAGCTAAAAAAGGAAAAACTTTTTCACCATGGATTTTCTCCAAACCACTTGCATCCGATATTAGACCTTCCCTGCATTGCCCCAGACCCCTCAACCCACCCGCAAAAAAGTAGAACACCCCAAACAGGACAAAAGCAAAAATGGAAAATGTCACACAGAAAATTTGAGGCCTACCTGATAATCACTCCAAACGCGCTCTGCAGCTAGGCCCTAACTCCCCTTTTCCAACATGGATTTTCTTCAAACCACTTGCAATCAAAATTAGACTATCCCAGCAATGCTCCCAGACCCCCCGGACTACCTCCAAAAGCCTAGAACACCCCCAAACAGTCTCCCAAAAACACGCAATACTGCTAGGCCTCAGTTTAAATTGTGCCAAAACGCTGCCTGCAGCTAGGCCCAAACCCCCTTTTCCACCAAGGATTTTCTTCAAACCACTTGCAATCAAAATTAGACTTTCCCAGCAGTGCTCCCAGACCCCCCGGACCACCCCCAAAAACCTAGAACCCCCCCAAACAGCCCCCAAAAACACGCAAGTGAGCTAAAAAGGAAAAACATTTCCACCATATATTTTCACCAAACCCTTGCATCCGATATTAGACCTTCCCAGCATTGCCCCCAGACCCCTCAACCCACCAGCAAAAAAGTAGAACCCCCCCCCCCCCAAACAGGCCAAAAGCAAAAATAGAAAATGTCACACTTAGAAAATTTGAGTCCTTCCACAAAATCACTCCAAGCGCGCTCTGCAGCTAGGCCCTAACTCCCCTTTTCCACCATGGATTTTCTTCAAACCACTTACAATCAAAATTAGACTATCCCAGCAGTGCTCCCAGACCCCCCGGACCACCCCCAAAAACCTAGAACCCCCCAAACAGCCCCCCAAAACACGCAAGTGAGCTAAAAAGGAAAAACTTTTTCAACATTGATTTTCTCCAAACCACTTGCATCCGATATTAGACCTTCCAGCATTGCCCCCAGACCCCTCAACCCACCAGGAAAAAAGTAGAACCCCCCCCCCAAACAGGCCAAAAGCAAAAATAGAAAATGTCACACTTAGAAAATTTGAGTCCTACCTCAAAATCACTCCAAGCGCGCTCTGCAGCTAGGCCCTAACTCCCCTTATCCACCATGGATTTTCTTCAAACCACTTACAATCAAAATTAGACTATCCCAGCAGTGCTCCCAGACCCCCCGGACCACCCCCAAAAACCTAGAACCCCCCAAACAGCCCACCAGAAACACGCAAGTGAGCTAAAAAGGAAAAACCTTTTCACAATGGATTTTCACCAAACCACTTGCATCCGATATTAGACCTTCCCAGCATTGCCCACAGACCCCTCAACCCACCCCAAAAAAAAGTAGAACCCCCCCAAACAGGCCAAAAGCAAAAATGGAAAATGTCACACTTAGAAAATTTGAGGCCTACCTCAAAATCACTCCAAACGCGCTCTGCAGCTAGGCCCTAACTCCCCTTTTCCACCATGGATTTCCTTCAAACCACTTGCAATCAAAATTACACTATCCCAGCAGTGCTCCCAGACCCCCCGGACCACCCTTAAAAACCTAGAACCCCCCAAACAGCGCCCCAAAAACAAGCAAGTGAGCTAAAAAAGGAAAAACTTTTTCACCATGGATTTTCTCCAAACCACTTGCATCCGATATTAGACCTTCCCTGCATTGCCCCCAGACCCCTCAACCCACCCGTAAAAAAGTAGAACACCCCCAAACAGGACAAAAGCAAAAATGGAAAATGTCACAAACAGAAAATTTTAGGCCTACCTCAAAATCACTCCAAACGCTCTCTGCAGCTAGGCCCTAACTCCCCTTTTCCACCATGGATTTTCTTCAAACCACTTGCAATCAAAATTAGACTATCCCAGCAGTGCTCCCAGACCCCCTGGACTACCTCCAAAAACCTAGAACACCCCCAAACAGCCCCCCAAAAACACGTAATACTGCTAGGCCTCAGTTTAAATTGTGCCAAAACGCTGTCTGCAGCTAGGCCCAAACTCCCCTTTTCCACCAAGGATTTTCTTCAAACCACTTGCAATCAAAATTAGACTTTCCCAGCAGTGCTCCCAGACCCCCCGGACAACCCCCAAAAACCTAGAACCCCAAACAGCCCCCCAAAAACACGCAAGTGAGCTAAAAAGGAAAAACTTTTCCACCATAAATTTTCACCAAACCCTTGCATCCGATATTAGACCTTCCCAACATTGCTCCCAGACCCCTCAACCCACCCGCAAAAAAGTAGAACAGCCCCAAACAGGCCAAAAGCAAAAATGGAAAATGCCACACACAGAAAATTTGAGGCCTACCTCAAAATCACTCCAAACGCGCTCTGCAGCTAGGCCCTAACTCCCCTTTTCCACCATGGATTTTCTTCAAACCACTTGCAATCAAAATTAGACTATCCCAACAGTGCTCCCAGACCCTCCAGACCACCTCCAAAAACCTAGAACCCCCCAAACAGCCCACCAAAAACAAGCAAGTGAGCTAAAAAGGAAAAATGTTTTCACCATATATTTTATCCAAACCACTTGCATCCGATATTAGACCTTCCCAGCATTGCTCCAAGACCCCTCAACCCACCCGCAAAAAAGTAGAACCCCCCCCCCCCCCAAACAGGCCAAAAGCAAAAATGGAAAATTTCACCCTTAGAAAATTTGAGGCCTTCCTCAAAATCACTCCAAACGCGCTCTGGAGCTAGGCCCTAACTTCCCTTTTCCACCATGGATTTTCTTCAAACCACTTACAATCAAAATTAGACTATCTCAGTAGTGCTCCCAGACCCCCGGACCACCCCCAAAAACCTAGAACCCCCCAAACAGCCCCCCCAAAACATGGAAAATGTCACAGAAAATTTGAGGCCTACCTCAAAATCACTCCAAACGCGTTCTGCAGCTGGGCCCTAACTCTCCTTTTCCATCATGGATTTTCTTCAAACCACTTGCAATCAAAATTAGACTATCCCAGCAGTTCTCCCAGACCCCCCGGACCACCCCCAAAAACCTAGAACCCCCCTAAACAGCCCCCAAAAACACGCAATACTGCTAGGCCTCAGTTTAAATTGTGCCAAAAACGCTGTCTGCAGCTAGGCCCAAACCCCCCTTTTCCAACATGGATTTTCTTTAAACCACTTGCAATCAAACTTAGACTTTCCCAGCAGTGCTCCAAGAACCCCGACCCACCCCCACAAATCTAGAACACCCCCAAACAGCCCCCCAAAAACATGCAATACTGCTAGGCCTCAGTTTGAATTGTGCCAAAACGCTGTTCGCAGCTAGGCCCAAACCCCCCTTTTCCACCATGGATTTTCTTCAAACCACTTGCAATCAAAATTAGACTTTCCCAGCAGTGCTCCAAGACCCCCTGCCCCACCCCCACAAATCTAGAAGACCCCCAAGCAGCCCCCCAAAAACATGCAATACTAGTATATCCAAAACATGGCAAATTGCGCTGTTCACAAAAAATAGCTGTTTTCAGCTTTCCACTACTTCGATCCTCTTGAAACTTACCTGGACACTTGTTCCAGCGATTCCCAAGAATCTCAGCAAGGCAGAACAAAATCAAACCACTGCGCTCTTTGTAGAAGAAGAAGAAGAAGGTGTACGACTAGTTTTTACTTTTCACCCAAACACATGCACCCGCAAAACACCAAAAAAGGCCGAAATTCTGCCAATTCTGGACCAAAGAACGCCAAACGCCCCTAAGACCTTGCCAACATCATTATGAACGAGCCTGCATCGGGCCCTGAGCCCTAGACTCAGCGGGAACCCTACCAACTTAAACCCCAAAACCCTAGTAAATCGCACTGAACCCTAAACCCTAGATATGCTTTGTCTGTCTGTGTCAAAGTGCCTAGGTATGCTACATCAGGATGCTTCACTCAGTGGTGCCTGCCTTGAACGTCTGTATGGCCCTGCCGCAAGCATGGGCCAAAAATCTGTTCCGCTCAAGAATTTGTGAATTTTCGTTAATTTCGCGAGATTTGCGAAAACCCGAAAACAGCACATTTCGCAAACATAACGGATGTTTGGCCCAAGCTTAAGGCAGGGCCATGCAGACGGTCAAGGCTGGCACCACTGAGTGAAGCAACCTGATGTAGCATAGGTAGGCTCTTTGTCAGACAGACAAAGCATATCTAATTGTATGCAGCAAGCCACATAGCCCCAATTTTACATGAACTGCTGACTGGAGTGGAGTGGACTCTGCCTGGCATAACAACAACAGTACACTGCCTCGCCCTCGACCACTACATACCACGAATAGACAGACATGTAGTTCTGCTGTAGTAGTTGTTGTAGACTGGTTTACCTGTTTGCCACTCACAAATTGGCCATAGTTCTTCCGTAAACGGACGCTGATGATCCATCAATCCCAGTGAGTGACTGTAAAGAAAAAAGATATATTATTTAATCAATCATCATGGTATATTGACAAGTAAGTCCACTCCAAGGACATTTTGCATATTGGAAAATGCAACATAGTGGCCCATGAAGTTGAAGTACAATTTGAATTAAACAAGGTAAAAAAACAGAGTAGTAGACATGAGTTACAATTACTGTGTAAAAGATTAAATAATAACTAAGACAAGACATATGATTCATTTCTTGCACAAAAAACAAACAGCAATTGGTTTTATCAGAGCCAGACAGCCATTGCTGTCCACTGCATGCCATCTTCTCATTATTCATTACCTGTTCTACTTTTTGTCTGCATCTTCTTCGGAAAGTGAGGGCCCTCAGGGCAGCCTCTCATGTCAATTTCAGAAGTAACTCTGTCAGCAATCAGCAATCATGTAGTAATTTCAGTCCCACTTGAGGGGACTCGTCTACGAAGACAAAGTTTCTTTATTCTTCGTAATCCATCCATCTGCCTTGAGGGAAATGGAAAGAGGGAATCTGGAGGAGGAGGATAGAGGAGCATGATTGTGTTGTGAACTTGTGAACCTCAGGAATGCAGACTGCGACACCTTCAAATCAATAAGGAAAATAAGATGAAGACAGTGCTGCTGATGGACTTGTGATTAGGTGATTAGAGTTTTGTTGTGGTAAAAGTTGCAAAACAAAAAAAAGACACACAGGAATAAAAGTGAATAAGGACGAAAAAAAAGGAAGTCATTTTCAGGCCTCGGTGTCAGGGAAGTAGAGCTCATCCTCAAACTCTATGAATTGAGACGGGAGTAGGTCAGCTAACAGAGAAGAACTTCTGTCACCTAAGTCGCTGTCCTCTTCTTCCTTCATGCATTCACGTATTTTGTAATCTGGTGGTATGAAGTGCTGATTCATCTTGATCAGTGTTAACCTCTCCACATTTTTGGGCAAGAGGCTGGTCCTTTTTGAAGTTACAATGGCACCATCAGCACTGAAAACACGTTCAGAAGACACGCTTGCGAGTGGGCAAGACAAATAATTTAGAGCCAGTTTGGTGATCAGTGGTCATAGAGGCCTTGTCCTATACCAATACAGCAATGGGTTCTGATTAACAAAGACCTCTGTTGGATCATCCAGATAGGCCTGCACCATCAACTCAAGCTTCTCCACGGTTGCTCCACTTTGTGTACAATCTGTGGCCTTTGCAGCACTGGAACGAGCAAACCCTTGATGAATTAGCCAATTCGCTTCCGACAATATTATGGCTGGGCCTGGTGCAGGTGAGGATGATGATACGGTTGCTGGTGTCGTTAACGGCTGTGAGGGAAAGTGACTCCCTTCGGCCACAGATTCAGAAGTGAAACTTGACGCCAGATGGCCTGCTGATTCAGTTTTACTTCTGCCGGCTCCTTGAATTTTCTGCCGCTCTTTTTCGAACCGAGTGGCTGACACAGCTAGCCAATGTTTGTACTTTGAAACATCTGCTTCATCAAAAGGAATGCAAGCTTTGCTGGCCACTGCCTTTTTGTACCGTGGATCCAGAATAGTGGCACAAATGTAATGTTGTTCTGTATGTATGTTTTTAAGCCTTTCATTGGCAACTAGGCTGCTTAATAACCTCTCCGCCAACTGATATGCGTCTTGCTTTTCAGCATCATCTCGGAACGTTGAAGACACCGCCTTCAGTTGGTGCTCTAGCATGACCAACATTGGGATAACTTTGCCCAAAGAACAGTCCTCCCTGCTGACATCACGCGTGAAAACCTCAAAAGGACGAAGCAAGTCTGTCAGGCTTGCAACTAACTTCTTTTCCTCCAACTCTAGCCTCATTTCTTTCATAGTAGAACCCAGTTTATAGACATAATCATTTATTACCCCCCACTGCTCAGACAGACGTTCAAGCATGTAAAAGGTTGAGTTCCAACGTGTTGCCACCTCCTGGATGAGTCCTTTGAATGGCAGTCTATGTTCATGTTGAATGCTCCTCAGCTCCTTCCGGGCCTTAAAAGAATGGCTGAAATATGTGCAGATTCTTCAGCAGGTGATCAGTAACTTGCTGACTGTGTTTTCTTTTTTCAAGAAATCTTGCACCATGATGTTAATACTGTGCGCCAAACACGGAACTCTGAAATAGTCACCTTGCTGCATGGCCTTAACTATATTACTGCCATTATCTGTGGAAACTTAACCAACTATGCAATTTCTTGTATGCAGCCATTCATAGACCTTCCTATTAAACTCCTCCAAAAGGTTAGGTGCAGTATGAGTTTTCTAAATGGCAAACATGGCTACTGTCGCTTGTTTCCGACTAGCTTGAAAAATCGTGGCACTGTCAACACCTGCAGATAACTTGTCTCTAACCCCTGCAAAAGAGACCCAGTGTGCAGTGATGCACATGTAATCAAGGGCTTGGCAACTGGTCCACATGTCTGTTGTCAGGTGGATAGTGTGAACAGCACTCTTCTGCAAAGCTGCCCCAATCACCTCCAGCACATCTTGATGTAGTGCTGGAACTGCAACTCTGGCAAAATAGGACCGGCTAGGAACCTTCCATTTAGGGCAGACTGTTGCCACAAATTGTAGAAAAGCCACCCCTTCCACGAAAAAAAAGAGAGAAGGTCCAGCGCTAACATTTTAGCCAGCTTTGCGTTATACAGACGTGCCATTGGGTGGTTGCGTTCAAATGGTGCCTCTCACCAAAACATTCTGCTAATGGTGGGCTGGACCGTTTAATGTGATGATGATGATGACTTCTTCAAACCAGTTAGGCTCAGTGATGTACTTTTTCGCATTGGTGTCTCTCTCAGACTCTTAGTGTGCCTCATACATGTTGCAGGGGTAGAGGGTGTGGGCGCTACCACTGCAGTGCTGCTGCCAGGGGTACTGGGTGTACCAGAAAAAATGTCTGTCGCTTCTTCACTTTCCCCCTGCTCGATCAGCCCCTCGTCATCATCAGATGCAATATCAATGGATACATTTGGATTTGTTTTTCTTTTGGCATCCTGGATCTTCCTTAGGTGCGCCTCCCACTCGATAGTGTGGTGTTTTTTGAGATTACCTCTCTGGCCTCCGGTACCATAGTTGGTACCAAGCTTACCCCGACTAATGTTTTACAAATCGAACAAACGACCATGTTTTCCGCATTTTGGCTAACAGTAAAGAAGTCTCAAACTGGGGACTGGAGATGTCTGCTGGTGGTGGAGGTGCTACTTTGAGTTTCAATGCCGGGGGAAGTGGAGGATGGGCGTGGCTTTATTTGTTTCTGTTGTTCACTTACAGCACCACTACTTGAGCTAATGGAGGTCGAGCTGGATGGAGGTCCCTGCCGGCCCTTCTGCCTAAAAAATAAGGAAGCTGTAGTTCGTGTTGGTGTTTTAGTTAACTGAGTTGGTGGTGGTACCAGTGCCATGCCGCCCCATCCCGCTCAGCAGGCATTCGGGATAGGGTGAAAATGTCTGTCTGCTGCATGCCCGCTGGGGCTGGAGTGACGACTGTGATGACTGGGTCGTCGTCAGAGTGTTTATCAGCAGCAGAAGACACCACTTCGTGTTCGTCGTCATCACCCATAAGTGGAAGCCTTGCGGGAACCTTCCTTTTAGGCTTTGCTACCTTTGTCGGCTCATGGCGTGCCTCACTCTCAGAGTACATTGGTGGGTTCCAATCAATATCAATGTCATCAGAATGAAGGGGGCTTGAAGAAGAACTTGTAGTAGTGGTAATAGCCCTCCTTGACCTTTTTCTTGCTGGGGATCTGGAAGACAATTTATCATCATCAGGAGGAGTGGCTTCCTCGGATGATACCTCCGCTTGAATATCAATTTCCTGATGTGCTCCTACTTCTGGAGGAACAAGCGTTGTAGGCAGTTGTGCCGCTCCATGAACCTCTAGTTGCACCTCTCCATGCACTTCTCCATGCGCCTCTACTTACGCCTCTACTTGCGCCTCTCCCTGCCCATGTACTTTCGCTTGTACTAGTTGCACCTGTGGTTGTTGTTGCAGCTGTGGTTGTTGAACACTCGTCAGCTGAGTTACACCCGGCGTTGATTGGATGGTACTTTCTTGTGATGAGCCAACATCACTGGTCGATGGTGCTTGAGAAACTAAAGTGGCTGCCTCAGCAGCACTCATGGTCTTGGGCCTAACTTGGCGTGGTGGCACTGAGCCCAATAAAGTGGAGGTGCTGCTTCCAGCTTGGTCCCCGGCGGACACCGCTGCTGCTGCAGGCGTAGTTTTTTTTTACCAAAAAAGGTGTCAGTGGGCTCACCAGTCACCTTGGTAGGTGGTGCTACTTGCTTCTTCTGCTCCTTCTTACTGGCAGTGGCACTGGCAACTTTTTCGCTGAGGCGCTACGGCCACCTTTCTTTGGGCCCATCTTCTTCAGATGTCAGAACAGCAAGCCGCAGTTGCACGAGTTGCAGAGTTGTCTTGTCTGTGGCCACAAGTGACGTCATGTAACGTTGTGCTGCACACACCGCCGCAGGACTTCTTCCTGGCACTGGTGGTTCTCTTGTGCACCTAAAAGCAATGGAAGCCAGAGGAATATCAGTTAAACATCCCAAAAAGTCAAAAAACACACAAAAATCACCACAATCCAATGCCATCCATGCCCTCAATGATGTTTAAATTCAAGACACCCCACAGAAAGACTTGGTCCATGCACCACTCACTACCCCTGGGCCTAATGGAAGAAAGCAAGGCAAACTGGGTGCAGGCCTGAGCACACTGCCTGGCTTCAAAATGGGTCCTTGAACCCCGGCCACATGGCCAGGCCCTGCCTGGACCAGGCCTCAAAATGGCCCATACCCACATGGCCAGGCCCCAACACCACCCCAAAAAGTCGAAAAACACACAGAAATCACCACAATCCAATGCCATCCATGCCCTCAATGATGTTTAAATTCAAGACACCCCACATAAAGACTTTGTCCATGCACCACTCACTACCCCTGGGCCTAATGGAAGAAAGCAAGGCAAACTGGGTGCAGGCCTGAGCACACTGCCTGGCTTCAAAATGGGCCCTTGACCCCCAGCTACATGGCCAGGCCCATACAACACCCCAAAAAGTCGAAAAACACACACAAATCACCACAATCCAATGCCATTCATGCCCTCAATGATGTTTAAATTCAAGACACCCTACAGAAAGACTTGGTCCATGCACTACTCACTACCCCGGGCCTACTGGCTAGTGTGGCTTTACACGCACCCCAAAATTAAAAAAAAATCCACATATAACAGTGAGCTATTCAATTCCATGACAAAAATTATATTTAAGTTCAACAAAACTCACAGAAACAGTTGTATCATGCACCCATGACTAACCCTGGGTCTACTGCATACTGTGGCTACCCACAATATATTTTTTTTAAAGTTGGGAAAAAGTCTAACAATTGTAGTTGCAGCAACTGTAATGCCACAAGCAAACAACACCAACGTACTTGTAAAATCTCAAATCCAAAAGTAATCCAAAAGTGATCCAAACAAAAAGTCCTCAAATACAAATATCGAGCAGCAGCCACAAAAAGTAATCCTTCCAGCTCCAGATCCAAATGAAAAGTGACCAGAACATGGACAAAGCACTGGGAGGAGCCTGCTGGACAGGAACAGGAAGTTGGAGACTCTGGGGCACTTCCTTCCTCCCAACCCACCAAAAATGGACTCCTTGCACCAAAAAGTGCAGGCAAATGTCAATCTGAGGAGTTATTCTGATCAAAATCATCATTTTCAGAAGGTGTATGCTGCCTGCTGTGGATTTCTTGTGCAGAATTGCAATTTTTGCAATTTCGGGAAAGCGAGCTGTTCAAAACTCGCGTCGGAAGTCAGCTGCGCGCCGCATCTACGTGTTTGGCATTGTTTACTCTCGCAATGCGTGATCGCGGGCCCTTATGACGTACTTGCGTTGTCAAACTCTCGCTTTGCAAGATGGCGGGCCGCGATTACGAAATCGCGGTCGAAAAACTCTCGCGCGATCACGCAGCAAGATCCAAAATGGCGCAGCACACGCAAACCGGCAGGAAAAATAACTCGGCGAATTTGCCAAAAATCCGCAAATTTCGCGAACGAAGCGGATTTTACGCCCATGCTTAGTTTTGTGTATAGATATTAGACAGCTTTGCCACTAGAGAGCTCAGCATCACTGGTAGAATGGGAGGGTGGAGCTGGACACACGTACGCTTGAATAGACTTTGTTCTGCCTCCACACAAAAGGCTGAATACTCCTTGTAGCTATTCTGGAGCTAGGACAGGGAAGGCAGAAAGCCTTAGAACTTAAAAAGGAACTCCCTGGCAACTTCCCCCACCTTGCTGAGGGAGGGCACCAGGTACAAATATTGAACCTTAAACATCACCTCTTCAGTACACTTCTGGACCAGTGAATACCCTGCAAGGAAGACTGACTGCTGTGCTGCTAGAAAGGACTGCCACTTTGATGGACTGCTGCTCTGAAGGATTGCTCCCCTGCTATGCTGAAATGCTCCATGATGCTCTCTTGGAGCATTGAGAAAGACTGGACCTGCTTCTGTTGAACCTAGGACACCAAACTGACTCCAAGGGCTAGTTGGTTGACCTCCTGACTAGAACCTCATGAACAGAAAGCTTCAACAACCTTGAACCTAGCACCTGGCTGTTCCATCTGTGAGTCCACTCTGCCTAGTGGTGCCACCCCAGTCCTGGACCCTTGGAAGTGAGCCAAAGGTGCTCTGCCAGCCTCTATGGATCCAGTTGAAGCAACGCATCTTCTCCATGTCATCAATCAATCAATCAAGTAATTTGTGAAAAGCGCGCTACCTACCCGCTAGGGTCTCAAGGCGCTGGGGGGTGGCGGGGAGCGGCAGTCAGTGGTCGAAGAGCAAGGTCTTGAGCAGTCTTCTGAATGCCGGGAGGTCAGTAGTCTGTCGTAAGTGGAGGGGGAGGGCATTCCAGGTCTTGGCGGCGCGGTAAGAGAAGGATCTGCCCCCGGAGGTAGTTCTGTGGATGCACGGGCGGCGGCCAACGAAAGGTCAGCGGAGCGGAGTTTACTGTTGGGTGCGTAGAAGGAGAGTTTGCTGTTCAGGTAGGCTGGGCCGGTCTTGTGGAGTGCTTTGTGTGCGTGGATCATGAGTTTGAATGTGATTCTTTTGTCGACGGGGAGCCAATGCAGGTCTCTCAGGTGGGGGTGATGTGGCCTCTGTGAGGGACGTCTAGGACCAGGCGTGCGGAGGCGTTCTGGATTCTTTGGAGTCTGCTGATGAGTTTGGCCGGGGCTCCGGCGTATAGGGCGTTTCCGTAGTCGTAACGGCTGCTGATTAGGGCGTGGGTGACTGTTTTCCGAGTGTTCATTGGGATCCATCTGTAGATTTTGCGGAGCATACGGAGGGTGCGGAAGCATGCGGAAGAGACTGCGTTGACTTGGTTGGTCATGCTGAGCGTGGAATTGAGGATGATCCCTAGGTTGCGTGCGTGGTTGGTCGGTGTCGGGGGGGGGTTCCCAGGGAAGGAGGCACCAGTAATTGTCCCATGTCGATGGGTTGGGCCCGAAGATGAGGATCTCCGTCTTGTCCGAGTTCAGCTTGAGCCGGCTTGCCTCTACCCAGTCGGCGACAGCCTTCATCCCCTGGTGCAGGTTGGATTTGGCGATGAGGGGGTCCTTGGTGAGGGAGAGGATCAGCTGGGTGTCGTCGGCGTAGGAGATTATGTTGAGGTGGTGTAGTCTGGCGATGCAGGCGAGGGGTGCCATGTGAATGTTGAACAGCGTCGGGCTGAGGGAGGATCCCTGAGGGACGCCGCAGATGGTTTTGGTGGTTCCGGATTGGAACGGGGGGAGGAGGACTCTCTGTGTTCTGTCGGTGAGGAAGGAGGTGGTCCAGTCCAGGGCCTTGTCCCGGATCCCTGCGTCGTAGAGGCGTGTGCGGAGAATGTGGTGGCAGATGGTTCGAAAGCGGGGGAGAGGTCCAGGAGAATGAGGGCTGCTGTCTCGCCGTTGTCGAGGAGGATTCTGATGTCGTCTGTGGCAGCGATGAGGGCAGTTTCGGTGCTGTGGTTCCTGCAAAAGTCAGACTGGGACGGGTCCAAGATGTTGTTGTCTTCTAGGTAGCGGGTGAGCTGGGTGTTGACGGTCTTTTCAATGACTTTCGCTGGGAACGGAAGCAGGGAGATAGGCCAGAAGTTCTTGAGGTTGCTCGGGTCCGCCTTGGGCTCCTTCAGGAGGGCGTTGATCTTGGCGTGCTTCCAGCTCTCAGGGAAAGTGGTGGTTTCAAAGGAGAGGTTGATGATGTTGCGCAGGTGGGGTGCGATGAGGCTGTTCGCTGTCATGGAGCATCTCCAGCAGAATAGGCGTATCGCCTTTGCTGCTCGCCGCATATCTTTCAGAACTAATGCATCGCCTCTGCTGTGAAGGTTCTTTTGAAGCAAACGACTCCGCATCGACTCTGCAGCTGCATCAGAATGGCCACCTGTGCGAAACTTTCCAGAAACAGGCCGTCGGATCTTTCATCGATGGTAGCCTTGAGGATGATGCAGGTTTCCACACCGCAGCCTCACAGCTTCTTGAAAGTGACACATCTCCTCAACTGCGCAACGCATCCTCAATATCGGACTTCACAGCGCATGCCCTCGTTGGCGGGATCTTCAAAGATAATGCTAGGCCTTGCATTGCTGCTCTGCATGACATTGGAAACTGACACATCATTGTGGCTGCGCAACCATCCTCGGTTCGGAACCTCACAACACTCCGCAACCTTGAATTGAAGGTACTTTGCCCAGAGGACGCAACTGGATTACTTGGAGCCAGCCCGTGCTCCATTGCAGTCCACCTGAGCTTATGAGTTTGGCTTAGTCTGTTGCGACCAGATAGCCACAGTTCCACTTTGTGCTTTTGGCACTATTTTCACTGAAATCTTTAAACTGCATTTCTCCAGCTCTACTGGTTGGATTTTTGTTTTGGTTAAAAAGCACTATATTTTTCTAAAATGTTGTGGAATTTCTTTGTGGTGTGTTTTCACTGTCTTACTGTTTGAAGTTATGCAAAACTACTTTACACGTTGCCTCTGAGTTAAGCCTGACTGTTCTGTGTCAAGCAACCTGAGAGTTGAGCACAAGTTTATTTAGGTTTTGCTTGTGACTTCACCCTCAAAAGAATTGTGGTTGCTGCTTGAGAAGGGTTTCACCTCTCTCAACAAGTAACTCAATTTCTTACACAACCATATAGTATACTGTTCCTATAAATGTCGGTCGGAGTTTCCTCCGATTGACACTGTGGCAGAAACAGAACCAACTGACCTTCGTCAGCGTTCCCAACTGCCTAATTATGAGGCGATCACACATAGTGCGGTCACATTCTCCAATTTCTCTATGGGAGCTTGTGTTACAGCCATAAACTGGCCGTAACAGAAACTCCCATAGAGAAATGGGAATTGTGTTAATCCCTGCACACCATGGCAGGCACCTAAAAGTGCCTGCCACAAGGTGCAGGGATTAACCCCCCCAACCGGAGGCCGCAAGGGTAAGGGTAACCTTCATGGGGGCTCCCCACCAAGCTTTCTGACAGGCTTTCCATGTCAGAAAGGCTAGCCCTTGAATCCATCGGAAGCCAGCCAGATTGACTAGCCGGTTTCCATTCTGACCAGCTGTATCGTAATCAGCCGGTCGGAATATAACTATGGTGTCGGTCGTAAAGCCTCCGACCTAATGTCAAAGGCTTTATGACCGACATAATAGTCGGCCCCTATGTGTAGTGTCTGTAAAATGCTCTGCTGCTCCATGAAACTGAGTGTATGCTTTACAAAGTCCCTAATGGCAATGGTAAAATATTGAATCGTACACTTCGGTGGTTAATTCATGTTAATGGGATTTTGTCAGTATTATTTTAGTTTGCTGGCAGTATTGGATGGAACATTCAAACAGCTTTGTGTCAGCGATATTTGTATTTGTTGGCAGTAAAAGTAGTCCGTGGTATTTTAATTTGTAGACTGAAAAATTATGCAGTGATTGATGCATGCTCTATTTAGTATATTGCCAGTTGAATTTAGTTATTTTATCCTGCTGCTTGATTATATTCGCTGAATTTCATAACCTTAGCTTGCTCAGTTTGTGCACTAATCACAATTTTGCCTAGTATAAAAACCATTGGCAACATAGGGACAGATGTAGGAAGCCAATTTGCGATCGCAAATGCTGAAATTCGCAGAATTTCAGCATTTCAATCGCAAATTAGCAGTGTGCAATTTAGCACACAAAAACACCCTTGCAAAATAAGGAATCGCAAAATTTGCGATTCCCTATTTTGGGATTGCATTTAAGGAATGGCAAGTTGCGATTCCTTAAATGCAATGTAAGAAGCACAAAAGAAAGTGCGATTTAGCCTTAAGGAATCGCAAATTACCACCAACTTCAAGTTGGTGGTAATTTGCGAATTCCTTTAAAAAAGCACTTTTTTGTTCATTTAAAAGTGCCATGTGGCACACATTCATGCCCTTTGGGCGTGTATGTGCACCTCATGTGCACACATGCACATTTCAGGGGTGCAACAGGGTGTCCCTCTTGAACCCTTGCACCCTTGAAATTGTGCACACAATTTGTGAGTACCTATCGGGTACTCGCAAATTGTGGGCGCAATTCCCATTCATTCCTATGGGCTTCTAGGCCCATAGGAATGAATGGGAAGGTATTCCTTGATTGCGAATCACAATTTGCAATTCACAATTAAGGAATATTAAGGAATCGCTAAAAATATTGCGATTCCTACCTACATGGCATTTTGCGAGTCCTTAATAGTGATTCCCTAAAAATCGCTATTATGGAATTGCAAAACTGCTTTTACCTACATCTGGCCCATATTCTTTGCAGTTAATGTTATAGTTTTTTTACTCATTCCTTTAATAATGTTTGTGACATGAAGTGCAATTCTGCTATTCAAATAGTAGTGGTAACATTTAAGCATTATTGGCCTCTACTCAGGATGTTAACTTAGGATGGTAACCTCCATCAAACACACATCCGATAGTTTATACCCTAAACTGAGGGTAAGGGTGCATAAAGTAACGAAGGGCAAGTTAGAAGAAAAACCAATAGCATTAAGGAAATAAGGCTATTAGCACAATTTCTCTAATCTCACCCAGCAAAGGCAAATACAAATACCCTCTATCCTTATCTGTTTTATGTGCCTGAGAAAGGACCTAGAATGCAGTCAGACAAAAGCAGTCATTGCCTGCATTCTAAGCACTATCAGTAAATCTCAGCATTCTGTACAGGGTGTTAATTGACACGAAAGTCAGTATTTGGGGCATTTGTATATTGACTACATATTGTTTTTTAAAATAGGTTTGACTTTCAAACAGCAAATTGTAAACGTTATGCTCATTAATTCTTTCAAACTTAATGTACCCTCTGAGCATTTCACACCTGCACTTCTTTGTTAACCTCGTCTCCATTTCTGAATCTGCAGTGATGTACTCCACATTTCATACCTGCCAACTCACATGGTGCCACCGTGTGACACACAGTATCGGCTCCCTTCACATTGTCACCTTTTGAGGATCTGATATCACATGGTGGCAGAGAAAACAAGCTGGAAATCCACTGTAAACAGAGGATTTTCAGAGACTTTGAACTGCCGAAGTCCATTAAGGGGTGTGGAAACATCCCAGGGTCAGAAAGCTTTTTCTCTGGTTTTGGAGGAGGGTGATTGGAGGATGACAGAAGCAAAAGTGCCTCTTGGGTGCTTTGGGGGCACTAGGCCACGCTCCTCCAAGGCCGAGCCCCCCTTCCTCACACTGTGAAATTCCTGTCTTTGTTAGCAGGTATGACATTCCTAATTTGCAAACGTATAACTACATGTACATTTTAGGGTCACTTTGACTGCATTCTTATAATATTGCTGTGTTTCGTGTACCTTATGGAATCTTTAGGTCTTGTAGAGAGACCTATTGCGGTGAAACCAGAAAGTTTCACCGAGTGTGGATTTTCAACAGTTCACGTGAAATCACGTGACCACAAGCTTGCGCATTTCCCCACCTCAAAGCCATCAGCCTCCCTCCCACAGGCCTCCCCAGCGTGCGCAGTGTGCGCTGGCTTCCTTTCTCCTCCCCCTAATTGCTTGTTTTCACGGCCGCGCTACATCAAAGGGTTCGGCTCCCTGCCCCCTGCTTCACGGACGCTTCTCAGGCCGTCTGTTTTCCTGTTCGAAGACATACCACTGTTTTGAGGACAACCAATCCTTCACACTGCTCTTCCTCCTTCCCCCCATCAGAGCTCCCCCTTTCCTAGCGCCTCTTTTTCGTCTCTGCCCCCCTCGTGAGGTACACTGCTCTTCCTCCTTCCCCCTCATCAGAGCTCCCCCTTTCCTAGCGCCTCTTTTTTGTCTCTGCCCCCCTCGTGATGTACACTGCTCTTCCTCCTTCCCCCCTATATTGGCGGCCGTGTCTCGCACTTCCCCTCCCCCTCCCAACAGCAATGCCAAGAGCATGTCATGCTAGCACATACGGTCGTCCTTTTGCCCCCACACTCAATACAAGTGCATGTGTTTGAACTCAGTCTCCTGTGTTTTTTCTTCACTTTAATATAACGCAAACTCGGCTTGATGGTATCGGAGCGCTTTACATGATGAGCCAGTTGCAGTGCACACAGACAGATTCATTTTTTTTATGCATGGAGAGATTAAGTGGTTTGCCCAGATTCACAGGATCTTGACCCTCCCGCAGAGACTCAAACTCTGTTCCCCAGCTTCAAAAGCGACGGCTCTAGCCATTATGCCACATCCTGTCTTGGCGGCCGTGTCTCGCATTTCCCCTCCCCCTCCCCACAGCAATGCCAAGAGCATGTTATGCTAGCACATACCGCCGTCCTTTTGCCCCCACACTCCATACAAGAGCATGTGTTTGAACTCAGTCTCCTGTGTTTTTTCTTAACTTTAATATAACCCAAACTCGGATTGATGGTATCGGAGCGCTTTACATGATGAGCCAGTTGCAGTGCACACAGACAGATTCATTTTTATGCTTGGAGAGATTACGTGATTCTGATTTGCCCAGATTCACAGGATCTTGACCCTCTCGCAGAGACTCAAACTCTGTTCCCCAGCTTCAAAAGCAACCTCTCTAGCCGTTATGCCACATCCTGTCTTGGCAGCCGTGTCTCGCATTTCCCCTCCCCCTCCCCACAGCAATGCCAAGAGCATGTTATGCTAGCACATACGGCCGTCCTTTTGCCCCCACACTCCATACAAGTGCATGTGTTTGAACTCAGTCTCCTGTGTTTTTTCTTCACTTTAATATAACGCAAACTCGGCTTGATGGTATCGGAGCGCTTTACATGATGAGCCAGTTGCAGTGCACACAGACAGATTCATTTTTTTTTATGCATGGAGAGATTAAGTGATTTGCCCAGATTCACAGGATCTTGACCCTCCCGCCGAGACTCAAAGTCTGTTCCCAGCTTCAAAAGCGACAGCTCTAGCCGTTATGCCACATCCTGTATTGCCGGCCGTGTCACTCATTTCCCCTCCCCCTCCCCACAGCAATGCCAAGAGTATGTTATGCTACCACATTCTCGCCTTCATTCTCTGCCACACGTGGTTGGTGTCTGTTGGCTGTACTCCATGTAAGCTAAATATGGACCGACCTGTACATATGTAGGAAGCGAGTTTGACCAGGTTGTTTCCGATTTGGAATTGTTATACACTTTTAGACGTATTTTTTACTATATAGTTAAAATGTTGTGTGGCACAAAAGCTCGCTCCTATTATCTTCCATTGCATACAGTATAATATGTAAGTTCAGTTTTTGCACCGAGCTAAAATAATGTGTCCAACACTTGTTTTTGGATGTTCTGGAAAATGTTTTCCCTGTTCATTTCATGCTGGTGTGGTGCAGCCTCCCCGTGTAGTAAAGTCTGCGAAACCCTTTCTCAGTTGCTGGTCCTAACAACTCATTCCTTGGCGGCCCTGGGAGCTTCGAGTCATTTTACAGTTATGTGAGCTCTGATGGACCTTTGCCAACTGTTCATCTGTTATACTTTGACTGTGGGTAATTATTTCTGTCCTCTGCGACGACGCTGCAAACCCTACAGTTGTCCAACACAGGATATTGTTTTATGTTTATAAACATTGGAACTGCACCACCTATGATCCCATTTTAATAGCGAATATTTTTGAAATAACTAAAGACGGCATACACGACATTAAGCTCGGGTGCTGGACGCATTTTTTCACCAACACCACAGCATCACTCAGCACCACCACATTATCACTCAGCACCACCACAGCATCACTCAGCACCACCACAGCATCACTCAGCACCACCACACCACCACTCAGCACCACCACAGCACCACTCAGCGCCACCACAGCACCACTCAGCACCACCACAGCACCACTCAGCACCACCACAGCACCACTCAGCGCTACCCCAGCATCACTCAGCACCACCACAGCACCACTCAGCACTACCACAGCATCACTCAGCACCACCCCAGCATCACTCAGCACCACCACAGCACCACTCAGCACCACCACAGCATCACTCAGGGCCACCCCAGCATCACTCAGCACCACCACAGCACCACTCTGCATCACCACAGCACCACTCAGCACCACCACAGCATCACTCAGCGCCACCCCAGCATCACACAGCACCACCACAGCACCACTCAGCGCTACCCCAGCATCACTCAGCACCACCACATTATCACTCAGCACCACCACATTATCACTCAGCACCACCACAGCACCACTCAGCAGCACCACAGCACCACTCAGCACCACCACAGCACCAATAAGTACCACCACATTATATGCTGCTCTGAAGGATTGCTCCCCTGCTATGCTGAAATGCTCCATGATGCTCTCTTGGAGCATTGAGAAAGACTGGACCTGCTTCTGTTGAACCTAGGACACCAAACTGACTCCAAGGGCTAGTTGGTTGACCTCCTGACTAGAACCTCATGAACAGAAAGCTTCAACAACCTTGAACCTAGCACCTGGCTGTTCCATCTGTGAGTCCACTCTGCCTAGTGGTGCCACCCCAGTCCTGGACCCTTGGAAGTGAGCCAAAGGTGCTCTGCCAGCCTCTATGGATCCAGTTGAAGCAACGCATCTTCTCCATGTCATCAATCAATCAATCAAGTAATTTGTGAAAAGCGCGCTACCTACCCGCTAGGGTCTCAAGGCGCTGGGGGGTGGCGGGGAGCGGCAGTCAGTGGTCGAAGAGCAAGGTCTTGAGCAGTCTTCTGAATGCCGGGAGGTCAGTAGTCTGTCGTAAGTGGAGGGGGAGGGCATTCCAGGTCTTGGCGGCGCGGTAAGAGAAGGATCTGCCCCCGGAGGTAGTTCTGTGGATGCACGGGCGGCGGCCAACGAAAGGTCAGCGGAGCGGAGTTTACTGTTGGGTGCGTAGAAGGAGAGTTTGCTGTTCAGGTAGGCTGGGCCGGTCTTGTGGAGTGCTTTGTGTGCGTGGATCATGAGTTTGAATGTGATTCTTTTGTCGACGGGGAGCCAATGCAGGTCTCTCAGGTGGGGGTGATGTGGCCTCTGTGAGGGACGTCTAGGACCAGGCGTGCGGAGGCGTTCTGGATTCTTTGGAGTCTGCTGATGAGTTTGGCCGGGGCTCCGGCGTATAGGGCGTTTCCGTAGTCGTAACGGCTGCTGATTAGGGCGTGGGTGACTGTTTTCCGAGTGTTCATTGGGATCCATCTGTAGATTTTGCGGAGCATACGGAGGGTGCGGAAGCATGCGGAAGAGACTGCGTTGACTTGGTTGGTCATGCTGAGCGTGGAATTGAGGATGATCCCTAGGTTGCGTGCGTGGTTGGTCGGTGTCGGGGGGGGGTTCCCAGGGAAGGAGGCACCAGTAATTGTCCCATGTCGATGGGTTGGGCCCGAAGATGAGGATCTCCGTCTTGTCCGAGTTCAGCTTGAGCCGGCTTGCCTCTACCCAGTCGGCGACAGCCTTCATCCCCTGGTGCAGGTTGGATTTGGCGATGAGGGGGTCCTTGGTGAGGGAGAGGATCAGCTGGGTGTCGTCGGCGTAGGAGATTATGTTGAGGTGGTGTAGTCTGGCGATGCAGGCGAGGGGTGCCATGTGAATGTTGAACAGCGTCGGGCTGAGGGAGGATCCCTGAGGGACGCCGCAGATGGTTTTGGTGGTTCCGGATTGGAACGGGGGGAGGAGGACTCTCTGTGTTCTGTCGGTGAGGAAGGAGGTGGTCCAGTCCAGGGCCTTGTCCCGGATCCCTGCGTCGTAGAGGCGTGTGCGGAGAATGTGGTGGCAGATGGTTCGAAAGCGGGGGAGAGGTCCAGGAGAATGAGGGCTGCTGTCTCGCCGTTGTCGAGGAGGATTCTGATGTCGTCTGTGGCAGCGATGAGGGCAGTTTCGGTGCTGTGGTTCCTGCAAAAGTCAGACTGGGACGGGTCCAAGATGTTGTTGTCTTCTAGGTAGCGGGTGAGCTGGGTGTTGACGGTCTTTTCAATGACTTTCGCTGGGAACGGAAGCAGGGAGATAGGCCAGAAGTTCTTGAGGTTGCTCGGGTCCGCCTTGGGCTCCTTCAGGAGGGCGTTGATCTTGGCGTGCTTCCAGCTCTCAGGGAAAGTGGTGGTTTCAAAGGAGAGGTTGATGATGTTGCGCAGGTGGGGTGCGATGAGGCTGTTCGCTGTCATGGAGCATCTCCAGCAGAATAGGCGTATCGCCTTTGCTGCTCGCCGCATATCTTTCAGAACTAATGCATCGCCTCTGCTGTGAAGGTTCTTTTGAAGCAAACGACTCCGCATCGACTCTGCAGCTGCATCAGAATGGCCACCTGTGCGAAACTTTCCAGAAACAGGCCGTCGGATCTTTCATCGATGGTAGCCTTGAGGATGATGCAGGTTTCCACACCGCAGCCTCACAGCTTCTTGAAAGTGACACATCTCCTCAACTGCGCAACGCATCCTCAATATCGGACTTCACAGCGCATGCCCTCGTTGGCGGGATCTTCAAAGATAATGCTAGGCCTTGCATTGCTGCTCTGCATGACATTGGAAACTGACACATCATTGTGGCTGCGCAACCATCCTCGGTTCGGAACCTCACAACACTCCGCAACCTTGAATTGAAGGTACTTTGCCCAGAGGACGCAACTGGATTACTTGGAGCCAGCCCGTGCTCCATTGCAGTCCACCTGAGCTTATGAGTTTGGCTTAGTCTGTTGCGACCAGATAGCCACAGTTCCACTTTGTGCTTTTGGCACTATTTTCACTGAAATCTTTAAACTGCATTTCTCCAGCTCTACTGGTTGGATTTTTGTTTTGGTTAAAAAGCACTATATTTTTCTAAAATGTTGTGGAATTTCTTTGTGGTGTGTTTTCACTGTCTTACTGTTTGAAGTTATGCAAAACTACTTTACACGTTGCCTCTGAGTTAAGCCTGACTGTTCTGTGTCAAGCAACCTGAGAGTTGAGCACAAGTTTATTTAGGTTTTGCTTGTGACTTCACCCTCAAAAGAATTGTGGTTGCTGCTTGAGAAGGGTTTCACCTCTCTCAACAAGTAACTCAATTTCTTACACAACCATATAGTATACTGTTCCTATAAATGTCGGTCGGAGTTTCCTCCGATTGACACTGTGGCAGAAACAGAACCAACTGACCTTCGTCAGCGTTCCCAACTGCCTAATTATGAGGCGATCACACATAGTGCGGTCACATTCTCCAATTTCTCTATGGGAGCTTGTGTTACAGCCATAAACTGGCCGTAACAGAAACTCCCATAGAGAAATGGGAATTGTGTTAATCCCTGCACACCATGGCAGGCACCTAAAAGTGCCTGCCACAAGGTGCAGGGATTAACCCCCCCAACCGGAGGCCGCAAGGGTAAGGGTAACCTTCATGGGGGCTCCCCACCAAGCTTTCTGACAGGCTTTCCATGTCAGAAAGGCTAGCCCTTGAATCCATCGGAAGCCAGCCAGATTGACTAGCCGGTTTCCATTCTGACCAGCTGTATCGTAATCAGCCGGTCGGAATATAACTATGGTGTCGGTCGTAAAGCCTCCGACCTAATGTCAAAGGCTTTATGACCGACATAATAGTCGGCCCCTATGTGTAGTGTCTGTAAAATGCTCTGCTGCTCCATGAAACTGAGTGTATGCTTTACAAAGTCCCTAATGGCAATGGTAAAATATTGAATCGTACACTTCGGTGGTTAATTCATGTTAATGGGATTTTGTCAGTATTATTTTAGTTTGCTGGCAGTATTGGATGGAACATTCAAACAGCTTTGTGTCAGCGATATTTGTATTTGTTGGCAGTAAAAGTAGTCCGTGGTATTTTAATTTGTAGACTGAAAAATTATGCAGTGATTGATGCATGCTCTATTTAGTATATTGCCAGTTGAATTTAGTTATTTTATCCTGCTGCTTGATTATATTCGCTGAATTTCATAACCTTAGCTTGCTCAGTTTGTGCACTAATCACAATTTTGCCTAGTATAAAAACCATTGGCAACATAGGGACAGATGTAGGAAGCCAATTTGCGATCGCAAATGCTGAAATTCGCAGAATTTCAGCATTTCAATCGCAAATTAGCAGTGTGCAATTTAGCACACAAAAACACCCTTGCAAAATAAGGAATCGCAAAATTTGCGATTCCCTATTTTGGGATTGCATTTAAGGAATGGCAAGTTGCGATTCCTTAAATGCAATGTAAGAAGCACAAAAGAAAGTGCGATTTAGCCTTAAGGAATCGCAAATTACCACCAACTTCAAGTTGGTGGTAATTTGCGAATTCCTTTAAAAAAGCACTTTTTTGTTCATTTAAAAGTGCCATGTGGCACACATTCATGCCCTTTGGGCGTGTATGTGCACCTCATGTGCACACATGCACATTTCAGGGGTGCAACAGGGTGTCCCTCTTGAACCCTTGCACCCTTGAAATTGTGCACACAATTTGTGAGTACCTATCGGGTACTCGCAAATTGTGGGCGCAATTCCCATTCATTCCTATGGGCTTCTAGGCCCATAGGAATGAATGGGAAGGTATTCCTTGATTGCGAATCACAATTTGCAATTCACAATTAAGGAATATTAAGGAATCGCTAAAAATATTGCGATTCCTACCTACATGGCATTTTGCGAGTCCTTAATAGTGATTCCCTAAAAATCGCTATTATGGAATTGCAAAACTGCTTTTACCTACATCTGGCCCATATTCTTTGCAGTTAATGTTATAGTTTTTTTACTCATTCCTTTAATAATGTTTGTGACATGAAGTGCAATTCTGCTATTCAAATAGTAGTGGTAACATTTAAGCATTATTGGCCTCTACTCAGGATGTTAACTTAGGATGGTAACCTCCATCAAACACACATCCGATAGTTTATACCCTAAACTGAGGGTAAGGGTGCATAAAGTAACGAAGGGCAAGTTAGAAGAAAAACCAATAGCATTAAGGAAATAAGGCTATTAGCACAATTTCTCTAATCTCACCCAGCAAAGGCAAATACAAATACCCTCTATCCTTATCTGTTTTATGTGCCTGAGAAAGGACCTAGAATGCAGTCAGACAAAAGCAGTCATTGCCTGCATTCTAAGCACTATCAGTAAATCTCAGCATTCTGTACAGGGTGTTAATTGACACGAAAGTCAGTATTTGGGGCATTTGTATATTGACTACATATTGTTTTTTAAAATAGGTTTGACTTTCAAACAGCAAATTGTAAACGTTATGCTCATTAATTCTTTCAAACTTAATGTACCCTCTGAGCATTTCACACCTGCACTTCTTTGTTAACCTCGTCTCCATTTCTGAATCTGCAGTGATGTACTCCACATTTCATACCTGCCAACTCACATGGTGCCACCGTGTGACACACAGTATCGGCTCCCTTCACATTGTCACCTTTTGAGGATCTGATATCACATGGTGGCAGAGAAAACAAGCTGGAAATCCACTGTAAACAGATGATTTTCAGAGACTTTGAACTGCCGAAGTCCATTAAGGGGTGTGGAAACATCCCAGGGTCAGAAAGCTTTTTCTCTGGTTTTGGAGGAGGGTGATTGGAGGATGACAGAAGCAAAAGTGCCTCTTGGGTGCTTTGGGGGCACTAGGCCACGCTCCTCCAAGGCCGAGCCCCCCTTCCTCACACTGTGAAATTCCTGTCTTTGTTAGCAGGTATGACATTCCTAATTTGCAAACGTATAACTACATGTACATTTTAGGGTCACTTTGACTGCATTCTTATAATATTGCTGTGTTTCGTGTACCTTATGGAATCTTTAGGTCTTGTAGAGAGACCTATTGCGGTGAAACCAGAAAGTTTCACCGAGTGTGGATTTTCAACAGTTCACGTGAAATCACGTGACCACAAGCTTGCGCATTTCCCCACCTCAAAGCCATCAGCCTCCCTCCCACAGGCCTCCCCAGCGTGCGCAGTGTGCGCTGGCTTCCTTTCTCCTCCCCCTAATTGCTTGTTTTCACGGCCGCGCTACATCAAAGGGTTCGGCTCCCTGCCCCCTGCTTCACGGACGCTTCTCAGGCCGTCTGTTTTCCTGTTCGAAGACATACCACTGTTTTGAGGACAACCAATCCTTCACACTGCTCTTCCTCCTTCCCCCCATCAGAGCTCCCCCTTTCCTAGCGCCTCTTTTTCGTCTCTGCCCCCCTCGTGAGGTACACTGCTCTTCCTCCTTCCCCCTCATCAGAGCTCCCCCTTTCCTAGCGCCTCTTTTTTGTCTCTGCCCCCCTCGTGATGTACACTGCTCTTCCTCCTTCCCCCCTATATTGGCGGCCGTGTCTCGCACTTCCCCTCCCCCTCCCAACAGCAATGCCAAGAGCATGTCATGCTAGCACATACGGTCGTCCTTTTGCCCCCACACTCAATACAAGTGCATGTGTTTGAACTCAGTCTCCTGTGTTTTTTCTTCACTTTAATATAACGCAAACTCGGCTTGATGGTATCGGAGCGCTTTACATGATGAGCCAGTTGCAGTGCACACAGACAGATTCATTTTTTTTATGCATGGAGAGATTAAGTGGTTTGCCCAGATTCACAGGATCTTGACCCTCCCGCAGAGACTCAAACTCTGTTCCCCAGCTTCAAAAGCGACGGCTCTAGCCATTATGCCACATCCTGTCTTGGCGGCCGTGTCTCGCATTTCCCCTCCCCCTCCCCACAGCAATGCCAAGAGCATGTTATGCTAGCACATACCGCCGTCCTTTTGCCCCCACACTCCATACAAGAGCATGTGTTTGAACTCAGTCTCCTGTGTTTTTTCTTAACTTTAATATAACCCAAACTCGGATTGATGGTATCGGAGCGCTTTACATGATGAGCCAGTTGCAGTGCACACAGACAGATTCATTTTTATGCTTGGAGAGATTACGTGATTCTGATTTGCCCAGATTCACAGGATCTTGACCCTCTCGCAGAGACTCAAACTCTGTTCCCCAGCTTCAAAAGCGACCTCTCTAGCCGTTATGCCACATCCTGTCTTGGCAGCCGTGTCTCGCATTTCCCCTCCCCCTCCCCACAGCAATGCCAAGAGCATGTTATGCTAGCACATACGGCCGTCCTTTTGCCCCCACACTCCATACAAGTGCATGTGTTTGAACTCAGTCTCCTGTGTTTTTTCTTCACTTTAATATAACGCAAACTCGGCTTGATGGTATCGGAGCGCTTTACATGATGAGCCAGTTGCAGTGCACACAGACAGATTCATTTTTTTTTATGCATGGAGAGATTAAGTGATTTGCCCAGATTCACAGGATCTTGACCCTCCCGCCGAGACTCAAAGTCTGTTCCCAGCTTCAAAAGCGACAGCTCTAGCCGTTATGCCACATCCTGTATTGCCGGCCGTGTCACTCATTTCCCCTCCCCCTCCCCACAGCAATGCCAAGAGTATGTTATGCTACCACATTCTCGCCTTCATTCTCTGCCACACGTGGTTGGTGTCTGTTGGCTGTACTCCATGTAAGCTAAATATGGACCGACCTGTACATATGTAGGAAGCGAGTTTGACCAGGTTGTTTCCGATTTGGAATTGTTATACACTTTTAGACGTATTTTTTACTATATAGTTAAAATGTTGTGTGGCACAAAAGCTCGCTCCTATTATCTTCCATTGCATACAGTATAATATGTAAGTTCAGTTTTTGCACCGAGCTAAAATAATGTGTCCAACACTTGTTTTTGGATGTTCTGGAAAATGTTTTCCCTGTTCATTTCATGCTGGTGTGGTGCAGCCTCCCCGTGTAGTAAAGTCTGCGAAACCCTTTCTCAGTTGCTGGTCCTAACAACTCATTCCTTGGCGGCCCTGGGAGCTTCGAGTCATTTTACAGTTATGTGAGCTCTGATGGACCTTTGCCAACTGTTCATCTGTTATACTTTGACTGTGGGTAATTATTTCTGTCCTCTGGGACGACGCTGCAAACCCTACAGTTGTCCAACACAGGATATTGTTTTATGTTTATAAACATTGGAACTGCACCACCTATGATCCCATTTTAATAGCGAATATTTTTGAAATAACTAAAGACGGCATACACGACATTAAGCTCGGGTGCTGGACGCATTTTTTCACCAACACCACAGCATCACTCAGCACCACCACATTATCACTCAGCACCACCACAGCATCACTCAGCACCACCACAGCATCACTCAGCACCACCACACCACCACTCAGCACCACCACAGCACCACTCAGCGCCACCACAGCACCACTCAGCACCACCACAGCACCACTCAGCACCACCACAGCACCACTCAGCGCTACCCCAGCATCACTCAGCACCACCACAGCACCACTCAGCACTACCACAGCATCACTCAGCACCACCCCAGCATCACTCAGCACCACCACAGCACCACTCAGCACCACCACAGCATCACTCAGGGCCACCCCAGCATCACTCAGCACCACCACAGCACCACTCTGCATCACCACAGCACCACTCAGCACCACCACAGCATCACTCAGCGCCACCCCAGCATCACACAGCACCACCACAGCACCACTCAGCGCTACCCCAGCATCACTCAGCACCACCACATTATCACTCAGCACCACCACATTATCACTCAGCACCACCACAGCACCACTCAGCAGCACCACAGCACCACTCAGCACCACCACAGCACCAATAAGTACCACCACATTATCACTCAGCGCCACCACATTATCACTCAGCACCACCACAGCACCACTCAGCACCACCACAGCACCACTCAGCACCACCACAGCATCACTCAGCACCACTACAGCACCACTCATCACCACCACAGAACCACTCAGCACCACTCAGCACCACCACAGCCCCACTCAGCACCACCACAGCATCACTCAGCACCACCACAGCATCGCTCAGCACCACCACAGCACCACTCAGCACCACCACAGCATCACTCAGCGCAACCCCAGGTTATAGGTGTCACATTTGCGAAAGTTATAACTATTGGCATTGTAAATAACAAAGCTATTAATTTAGCTATTTTCAAAACCAACACATAAATAAAAGAATTGTCATTTACAAGACCAATAGCTCAAACTTTCCTAATGCGAGACCTATTGCATTGCAAATGCTTGTTAGGTTTAGAGTAAATCAAGACCTTTTGATTTTACTAAATTTATATGTATAATATACTTACTTATAAGGGCTTTCAGCTAGCCCTCTTCATCCATTTGTCAGCTATTGGGGCATTCACATTTTCCTTCTACCCACAACAGCATACCGCATGGGACAATGGGTAAGCCCACTTGAGCCATGCATTGAACTTCATTGTGAGTGACTACATTCTGGTATTTCACAAAGAGCACATCCTTGTACAGAATAGTTTCCTACTATGGAATCTTTTTTAATGTTCTTTTAGAGTGACAAGCACCCCACAGTTTCCCTACAGTAGGTTTTACAAAAGCAAACAAGCAATGACAAAGTTAAAAGATCGACAACCACTGTTAGACCTATAGGTTTTGCCAATACTCCTTTCTGCTTCTTTTTTGCTGCTGTTTGTCCTCTGTACTTTTTTTGATACAGTATATTTAATGAGGTTTCTGTGGGAACCAGCCTCTGCCCTTGCAGTCTATTATCATGTATGCTTAATCGCCACAATTTGCATTATGTTTCACCACAAAAGTGCTGACAAATACTTTAAGAAATATACATCTATGTTTCGTAATTCTCAAATGGTGTTGGTTGCCAAAGATGTGAAGAGTCCCTTTGTTGCTTGCTAAAATGAAAGCAGAATGAGGTGTCCCTTTTGGGATCTTTAAAAATGTTACTCCGTAAATATGTTTATGTTCAATAAATTTTTGTTGCTTTGGTAATTGTTAGAAAGCGGGGTCTCTAGTTGGCAGTGGTTTGCACCCTGTCCAAGTAGGGGCCCTCCCTTCTGGTCAGGATGAGTAAAGTGCACACCTTAGTTTGCCTGTGCTCACCCTCTGGTAGCTTGGGACAGAGCAGTCAGGCTAAACTACAGAGGCACTGGGTAAAGCATTTGTATACAACCCACAAAAACGCAGTTACAACACCACAAATGGACACCACACCAGTTTAGTAAAATAAAGTATCTTTATCTAAACCAAAAAAGACTAAAACAGCAAAAATCTAGCATAAGGATCTCGAACTATGACTTTTAAAAGGTACAAACAGTTCTGTCCATATGAAACTATGGATGCGTCACTTTCAGCTCAAAGTATCTGGGATACGTCAAAATCACAAGCAAAAAACAGCTGCAGGGAAGGCTATGCATCAGTTCCTTGCAGGCAGGGAAGGTGATACATTGGTTCCTTGCTGCAGGGGAAGTGGTGTGTTGGTTCCTTACTGCCATGCAGGGGAGGTGATGCACTGGTTTCTCACTGTGTGGGAAGGTGATGCATCAGTTTCTTGTGGCGGCCCAAGCGTTGTTGTAGATTCAGCATCCAGGTGCGAAGCGTAGGAAACCCGCACGAGCTGCAGGTGATGTGGTGACGGAGAGCCAGGTGCAATGTCGATTTCTCCAGCCGCGGACTGGCGATGCGTCGATTCTTCTTGTCGCCAAGTAGGGCCTGCATCGGAGTTGGTGCGGTGATCTTCGGTGTCTGAGATCAGTGCATGGGACTCAGCCTGTGACGATTTCTCGGGCCACTGGCAGGTGCTGCCTAGATTTATCGGTTGTTCAGGGCTGTGCATTAGAAATTGTTACCGCACAGAGGTGCTGCGTCAGAAAATCCAGCTGCAGGGTGAAGCATCAATTTCCTTCTGAACTTTAGTTCTTGGCAGCTTCCTGTATCAGGAACAAACTCCAGAGGTCCAGAACTGGAATAGGCACCGCCTGGCAAGTTAGAAATCCAGCAGTGGAGTTCCAGGACACTGTGGGAGAAGTCTTTGTGGTCCTGAGACTTTAGAACAGGAGGCAAGCACACACAAGCCCATGGAGTATCTACTCAAGCAGGTTTCAAAGCAAAGTCCAGTCTTTATCCTCTCCTTAGCAGAAGCAGCAACTGCAGGCCATCCCAACAAAGCAGCACACAGCAAAGGGCAGTACTCCTCCTCACAGCTCACAGCTGTTCTTCCTTGGCAGAGCTTCCTCTTGATTCCAGAAGTAATCTAAAGTTCTGGGGTCTTGTGTCTAATATTTATACCCCATTTTATTTTGTAGTCTTTGCTCCAAAAGTCTCTGCGCTCAGTAAAACCTGTTTTGTCCTACCTGGTCGAGCTACACTACAGGAGTTGGGGACAGCATTGTGCAGAGCAGATACGGCCTATTTAGGTGCTAGTAAAAACTCCTACCACTCTAAATGCAGCAAGGTCTATTTAGCCTGACTATGAGTCACCCAGGAAAAGCAGAACACACCTCAACCCCCTTGTGACTGTCTGTAGTGAACGCACATCCCCAGCTCTTGTCACTCCAAAACCAGATGGTGAATACACAAACGGGCAGAGGCAAACAGGATGGCTAAACAAGAAAATGACTACTTTCTAAAAGTGGCCTTTCAAAAACCCAATTTCAAAAACACCTTTACTGAAAGATGTGTTATTAAATTCTGAGTTCAGAAACCCTAAACTCCAAATTTCTACCTTGTCCCAATGAAAGTTACACGCGTATAATTCTTCAGTGCAGCTCTCATGTTAATCTATGGGACAGACAGCCTTTCAATAGTGAAAAACTAAATACACAGAACTTCACTATCAGGACATGTAAAACACACCAGCATATGTCCTACCATTTACATACACTGCACCCTGCCCAAGGGGGTACCTTGGGCCTATCTTAGGGGTGCCTTACATGCAATCCTCCTGTTCGAGCAAGATAGGCTCCCTTAAGCCTCTGAACACTGTGATTCGGCGATCAGATTGGGAATGGGAGCCTGGGAATGTTCTCCACCCAGGCTGTAATGCAGCCTATGTGGAGAATATGCAAAGTGCGCATGAGTGTTTGGCTGGCCTTAGAGCTCCAGTCAAACATTCAGGCGCACTTAGGAGGTTGCCACCACTTCTCCCCCCTGTGCAGTCTAGCCCCACCCCACAAAACTGCCCCAGCCCAGAAAAATAAAATGATAAAAACATTGCATTATCATTTTATTTTCACAGTTTTGCCGTGCTGAAAGGCAGTGGGGCAACGATCTTCTGCCTTAGCGGACGAGCCGCCCCTGGCAATGTGATGGGTTGACAATGTATTATAAAGGATAAAGTATTCCCTGTTGTACATGATAAGGATATTGCAAGTGACTTTGGAGTACCATAACCTTTTAAAGAAATTCACCCTTCTGCTTCGTTCCTGTATATGATCATAGAACTCCTATGTGACCTGGAATATCCTTATAATGCACGAAAGGGGGTGGGGCGTTAACCCATATATGATGGCACAATGCGCTTTCTTATTCTGGTGTTCTTTTTTCGTGGGATTCTGAAATTTCCACAGTTCAGCTCTGCATGATTGTTTGGGTGAGTTTGATTAGAAGACAGGAGCGTCAACCACGATTATTATTGAATAAATCCAAAACAGAATCCTTTCACCACTCGCTTCACACCTGCCACGTTAATGCCCGCTAAGCCCTCACATCGTGTTATTGTGCTGCAGAGTCGTTAAACCCAACTGAAGACATATCAGCCCGCTAACGAGAGCTCCGTCATCAACAACTGTTCATAAGCGAGCAGCTGTGTGTGTGCGTGTACGTGTGTGTGTGCGCGCGCGTGCGTGTGGTGGAGCTCAGGATGCGGCGGTGCTCGTGGCCTTGCTTTGCTGGTCAGTTTACCTCTGAGTGAGACGAGCGGCCCTCCCCAGAGAGCTCAACCGGGGGGAACCTGAAACCGTGGCTCATGCTCGGCAGTGTGCAGCAGACAGCTAATTGTGATCCATTACACGGGAGAGGGCTGCGGCAGGGGGCCCTCCCCAAGGAGCCATGACAGTCATTGTTCTGAGAGCAGCTGCTGAGAGGGGAAAAAACACTCCCAAAATACTGTCAGATGCGCGCGCCATACGAGCTGCTTTATGGGACCAGTGCAAGACAGCTCAGCATTTTAGGAGAAAAACTACTCTTGTATGAATTATTAACTTTCCAACGGGATTGTGTCCAACTTTTTGGGGCGTTAGGTAAAACCTCAAGACTGTGTTTGATCGTAACACATTTATATAAGGTGGCAGTGTACTTCCTACACAAGGTTGCCACGTGGCCTATTTTTACCGGCCTGGCTTGCATTTTTAAGTCCAAGGATGGTAAATCTTTTGAGAGAAGCCGCGGAATCAGGTATTTTTTCCTTTCGGAAATATAAACCGAAAACAGCAAATACATGCAGAAATCAGATAAAAAGTATTGAAAGGTAACAAAATCGTCCCAGAATGATTATTAAAGCAGAGGGCTGATACATGTCATGTTAAAAAACAGAATCGTGACAATTGCCCCAAAAATATTTTAACGCGCCTCACAAATGGTCGGTATATTTTTTCCAAGAGAATTTGCTTCAGCAATACCCCACTTTATTTTCATTTGCTGATTTTCATTGTACTTTACTGTATTCAAATATTAAGTAAGATATTAGATTTTAACAAGAGAAGGATTGTTTATCGAAAAAATATAGAGTTGTAAATGGCGCCGTTTGATCTGCTTTTCAATCAAATGTGCCCTTTTTTGATGTATTTACAAAAAATATGCATTTGCCATGACCGGTTGTATAGCAGGGGTGTACAACATACTTCTAAGAGTATGAATACATGCTATATATGTAATGTCCTGTGTCTGCATTTTAAACAAAGAACGAAGCACACCTTAACAAAAGTAACACAAGCAACCAAATTTAGTGCAGTGTGTGGTTATATGTGTAAGGTCAATTTCTATTTTGATACCACACATTTATTAACCATATTATTTTCTGAAAGTCTGGTGGAAAATCGTTATTTTATACAATTAAACTCAACAAAGAGCCTGTGCATCCCCGCTTTATGCACCCGACTTACAACACAAACTACTGGCTCGAGATAAACAGCAATTATTCTAAAAAAACTATTATCAGCATACTTCTTTCCAAGCGTTTTGCTAACTTTGTGGTATAAAAACATATTAATTACAAAAAGCAGCAATGCCATTTTGCATTCGTAAACCATGCCAGGCTACATTCTGCCCAATATCCCAGAGCAGACGTAGATGCTAACAACAGGAAGAGGACAGTGGATAGAAGGGTAAACATCAAAATAATTTAGGGTGAAATAAGCAGACGGGAAGAGACTGAGAATACGACCACAGTCCTTGTATTATTATTTTAATCAACAGTGTAAGAGAGATTATTACAGAACTGTGAGGCGTTATCCTTGCTTCACATATATAGTTCATATCATGCCATATATATTTAGATGTATGTATTGCAGATCGTTGCTTGTATAGCCATTGCAGAGTGTTTTTTTGTACGGCTTGAACCACTATTCGTAACTTGGTTCTCCTAGAGTTCCAAACATTCATATTTGTTTTTAGGCAACCATTGAAATCACAGAGTAGTGACGTCATTTTCATTGTAAATAAGGCATAATTTGTCTGAAGTATAAGCCCTAGTACAACTGGCTGGTAAGATGTAGTCAAATTTGTCCCAATTACCATTGTTTTTCTAATGATTAAGGTCTCCTACAAATGTAGTACTTTCGCACCCAAAGTACATTGTACTTGATTACAGAGGAAGTACTGGACTGAGTTTAAAATTGACCAGCTGACCAGTTAATTCATCTTTCTACGAAGACCATGAGAAAAAAAAATTCATGGATTGAGATCGCAGACAGATATTCTGTTGTAGTGAATGAAATGTCTCAACTTGTAGACGAGCCATACTATGCAATGTCTAATTGTTGCTGTGTTCAAATTGTGGTTTATAGCTATATTATTGCATGGCTTGCACACCCTAATCATTAACTCAAAAGTTCCTTTACCCATAGTGACAACCTGATTGAGAAATATAGGGGCAACTGGAATGGAATGCCAAACTTGAAATGGTCAACCTACAACATCATATATGACCTCATGGCAAGTTCTACTAATTTGGTGAAAGTGCAAAACATTACAAATATTGTGCAAATGCTTAATGACATTTCCAGCGAAGATGAAACTTGTTTAGAGATTAGAGTGAATGACTGCAACTGGAATAGCACCACACACCTCAGATGACATAACTGAATGATAAGATGTTGTGGTATTAAAAGCAAACACATTGGAGGCATCGACAGAGCAGAGTCGATTCAGTAAGATAGGCACAATTATTGATTGTTAGCAAGTCTTAATTCTCATGCAAAGGGGTAGCATTACAGGATCTAAACATGATGGTGAGTAGTATCACTTCCGTAGTGGTGCATAGAAAGGCAAAGCTCTGACCAAACCATCATGGAAGACTCATGACTGTATACTACAATAAGTTAAGAGCACATGACTCCTTAAAATACATGATGTCTAAGCCACATACTGGATGGTAGAGAGTTTAGCTGGTGGATATCCGTTCTTTTGTGTGGTGTCCATAACCCATGCCACCACTAACATTGGCAACAAATTATACTTTCAACTTCACCTTCAATTCCAGCAATGAAAATAATCAATGCTGTAACCTAAGCCACATAAATTTCCAACAGACCTCAAGAAATTATATATTTGACCACTCATTTAGAGAAACTCGATCCAGCACACAATAACAAATACAGGCTGATCTCAAATCGACTGTTCCTCAGACAACTAATAGAAAGAGCATTTTACAAAATGTCAAACTTTGTTAAAGAGAATATACAATCTGACCAGAAACGCACTACCTTTGAGTGAGGGGTACTGAATCAGCCAGATCCCCATTTGAGATTATCGCAAGCAATAAAAGTTAGAAACAGGGAAGCAGCAACTGCTCCTCGACCTATCAGCTGTCTTTAGCAATGTGCATAATAAAATGATACCCTATAAAATAAAATAAATTTTGATTGATGGAAGTATGATTGACTAGATAGACTTCTACTTTATGGACAGATCAAGCATTATCACAATTCCTCCATTCACTTAGACATCAAACAGAATCAAGGCAAAAGTGCCTCAAGACAATCATCTTGACACTTCTTTTCTCTGTACACATCTACCCACTTCTTCAACTCATCCAATCATTTAACCTCATGTTACATGTTAGAAATTGGGTTTCCAGTTGGCAGAGGTATGCATCCTGTGCAAGCAGGAACCACAATCATAGTCAGGGTAAGTGTAGTACACTTTAAAAGTTTACCAGTGCTTACCCTCTGGTAGCTGGACACAGAGAAGTCAGGCTAAACTAAATAAGCAATGTGTAAAGTATTTGTACACACACACACACACACACACACACACACACATACTCATAAGAATACTCACATACACTAACACAATGATAACAGCCCAAAAGTGCTCCACACCAGTTTAGAAAAATGACCAATATTTATCTGAGTAAAACAAGACCAAAACAACAAAAATCCAACATACTCAAGTCAAGATAGGATTTTTACAAGATTAAATCGAAGTGCAGTGCTTAGAAATCAATAGCTTCAACTGGGGCTAGCTAGTCGCGCTTGACAGGGACAAATCCAAAAGTTCATTTAGAACACAATGGAGCATGGGCCAGATACAGGAGTCACGCAGTCGATGCTCAGGGACGATGCGTTGAAACACCTAGGTGATGCTTCGCTGTCACTGGTGATGCGTCAGTTCCAGAGTCAGGCAAAGTTGTTGATGTCAAGATCCCTGTGTGTCGGTTCTGACCCGTCTATGTTGAACAGCTGGGCTGAAGGTGATACGTTGTAGCGTAGTTGTGCAGGTCCAGGAATGCTTCAGAGTTGGGGCATTGCAGACGTCAGTGATGGGTTGTCCGAGACTCCCGCAGCAGCGGTGATTCAGAGGTGCTGTGTCGACAAATTCGGGGCTGCATTGCAAGTTAAGATCTTTGCACCGTGCACTCAGTGAATGGTGTCCATGCATTCCGTGCAGGCAGTGCCAATGTGCCTATTCCGCAGAGAATGCCCTGGTTCCAAACAACGCTTCAGTGTCGATGCATTTGTTTGTTGGGTTGCAGCACCAAACACTCACTTCCAAGGGCCCAGGACTGGAGTTCTCACCACATGGCAGAGCAGGAATCACAACAGTGGAGCCCAGGTGCAGGTAGAAAGATGTAAGTGAAGTCTTTGATATCCCTGAGACTTCACAAATAGGAGGCAAGCCCAAACAAGCTCTCGGAGAACCTTCAGAGATGCAGTAGGTAGATAGTAAAGTCCAGTCCTCTCTATCCCATGCAAGAAGCAGCAGGCCAACACACCAAAATAAACTTGAAGATGGCAGTCCCTCCTGGCAGCACAACAGCTCTTCTTCCTGGCAGAATGCCCTCAGTCCAGAAGTGTTGTGAGTATATGGAGTCAAAGGTCCAGTACTTATACCCATTTCAGTCTTGGAAGTAGGGAGACTTCAAAGAAAGGTCTTTGTAGTGCACAAGACCCTGGCCTTTCCTGCCCTGGCTCCAGACACACTACAAGGGGGTATGTAACTCTTTGTGTGGGGACTTTTTGGAAGTTACACTTGTAAAGTGTTACAAGGCAGCTCCAATGTCAACCTATGGGACAGATAGGCCTTGTAGAAGTTAAAAACAAATTTAGCATTTTTTCACTACCAGGACATGTAAAACTTCAAAGTACATCTCAGAGCTTTTAAATATACTACACCTTGCTCATTGGGCTAACTAGGGCCTACCTTATGGGTGTAATCTATATGTATAAAAACAAAAGTATGTCTGTCTGTCTGTTTGTCCTTTCTGCATTACTAGACCATTCATCCGATCGCCATGAAACTTTGGAAAGTTATTGAGTACACTCCTGCTAAGGTTTCTGTCCAAATTTTTTTTTAAAAATCGGCACCCCAGGGCCCTCATAATCTTTCGAATACTGAAATAGACTGAGAATTTGCGAGCATCGTCGACAGTTATGACCCCCAAACGGAAATCGATTGGTCAATCTACATCAGAAGCACGAAAGAAAAAGGCATTACGAGCTTCAGAAACAGACGAGCAACGGGAAGCAAGATTAGAAGCTGTTCGAATACAAACTGCTCAAGCCCGTAATGCTGTTCGAATACAAACTGCTCAAGCCCGTAATTTGCAAACGAACGAGCAAAGAGAATCAAGATTGGAAGCTGATCGGGGCGTGGCTAGCTGCATGGCGGAGTGAGACGTGCCTCGGCATCGCTCCCGGCACAGCTGCCTATAATCTGGCGATCTACATGCCTTTTAGCCCGCAGAACGGCACAAAACTCGGCTGAGGAGTGGGCGGAGGTGGAAGGCGTAGGCACAGCCCTCCGGTTTGCCTTTCCGCCGCTGTGGGGCCGAACTGCTCGAGAGCCTTCCCTCGGGACCCGGGGCGCCCAAGATGGCGGAGACGGACGGAGCTGGAATCCGGAGCTGACGAGGCTGCGGGGCTGCTGCGGCGACGAGCGGACCGCTCCCCCACCCGCGTGAGTGCGGCTGCTCCTGACCCTACGACCGGCGCCTGGGAGCCCCCCCTGGCGGACCTCGGGGGCTGAGGCGGATCGGGGCCTGTGGGACCGGGGATTGGAGTTGCTGGCCGTCGACCGCTCTCCCTGGACCGGGAGACAGATGAGAGGCGCTCGCGCCTGAGCACAACGTCGTCCCGCTGGGGCCTGTACGGGGCTGCAGGGTGATTGCCCCCTCCCCCTCCACTTGGCACCGAGGGCACACGGAGCCCTAGACGGGAATCCCGGCCCCTAGTGGCGCACGGACGCACTCCCTCTCTCTACCTTCCCCTCCCCCCTGAGACACGCGGGGACCCGCTGAAGGCCTGGCTCGGGGGAAGGCGCCGGAGCGCCGGTCAGCGACGGCTGGAAGTAGCGGTGAGTGGGACACTGAAGCGGAGTTTAGCGAGGCCCGGGGTCAGCACCGGGGGCAATACTGCGCCGGTCTCCCGGCGGCCGGACTGCGGGCATTGGGGTTCAATATGGGCAAAAGGGACCCGCCACCGCGCTCCACCAGGCAGGGGTCCATTGAGACCTTCACCACCACCCGGACTCCCAAGGATGTGACCGCAGGGGCTCGGGACACGCATGCGGACACCGCCATGCTCCTGGAGGCGATCCAGGCCTCCAGGACTGATATTCAGGACTCCAGAGCTGCCCTTGAAATGAAGATCGGGGAGGTGGGATCAGAAGTCCTGCTGCTGCGCCAGGACTTTCGGAACTTGTCGGACCGCGTGGGCGCAACGGAGACCAGGATCACGGAGATAGAGGAATCTGTTTCCTCACTCAAGAAAGATATGGCGGAACTACAGGCCTCCCACAGGCAGCTGCTATGGCGGGTGGACGATGCGGAGAACAGAGCCCGCCGAAACAACCTGCGCTTCGTGGGCCTGAGGGAAGGAATCGAAAAGAATGATACGGCGGCCTTCCTCCACTCTTGGCTCAAAACCATGTTTCCACAGGCTCCCTTCTCTCCTTGTTTTATGATCGAGAGAGCGCACAGGGCGCTCCTGGCCAGGCCTCCGGAGGGGGCGAGACCCCGCCCGATAATTGCTCGATTTCTGAACTATGCGGACAGAGAACTTATCCTGAGGGAGGCCCGGAAAATGGGGGAACTTAAGTTTGAGAACACGGTTGTTATGATATTCCCTGATTATAGCCAGGACGTGCAGAAGCAGAGGCGCTCCTATGATACTGTAAAGGCTAAGCTGCGGACCCTGAACATATCGTATATGCTTCTCTTTCCCGCCAAACTCAAGGTCCTCTACAAGGGAAAATCACTTTTCTTTGCTCGACCGGAGGAGGCCTGGCACTGGCTGGAGGAACGGCCCTTACTGAGAGAGGCAGAAGAGGAGGGTCGTAGGATCCGGGAGGAGCTCGCGGCGGCTAACTTCGGGCGCGACCGCAGTGGGTCGCAGCGCTCCCGCCACCAGCGAGTGGACAGGAAATCTCAACGGACCCCGTATCCATCGCTCCAGGGTGCCGCTGGTGGGAGAACGGGAGACGCTGATGACGCAGCAACACAGGACCCAGATAGGGGATCAAGATTCCGGTGTCTGCTGACCGGGTCTGGCAATGGCACAGACCAGGAGGAAGAAGTGTCTGCGTCGGACGTGGAAGACCGCACGGAGCCGTCCCTCCATCCGGTGGCCGTGGCCATCCGCGATCTGGAACAGGGTGGGCCGCACATCGTGGAAGGCACTGATCCTGAGACACAAGACTCGCATTCCTGAGGGGCTAAGGACCTGAGATTCTGTTTTGGCAGTTCCCTGCCGGGGACGCACAGGTACTGTTCTATTTGTTCTGAGGGGTGGAAACACTCCGAACTGATACGTGACTTTGGACAGCTAGGTATCTCCTAGGTGGGTCTGTTTGGAGAGTGGGCGACAGACCTTGCTCCCTGGTATTCTGAACCGTTGTACGGGCGGGATGGCCGGGTAGCGTAGGTGGGGTGGGGGTGGGGGGGGGGGGGGGGTTTGTTTGCGTTGTTTGGTTGTTCATGGGGGGGTTGCGGGGGGAGTCTTGCTTCGAAATCTGGAGAATTGTGTGGTTCCATCATTGCATATGTATGTCCGCCAACTTAGCCCCACGCCCTGGGGTGCACTTGTCCTATTGCTGTGTACATGACCGCTGACAAGCTGAAGGTCTTGACCTGGAATGTAAACGGGCTGGGGAATAAGATCAAGCGGGGATTGGTGAACAATTTTCTGAAGAGACTGGGCCCAGACGTCATCTTGCAAGAGACCCACTTGCGGGGCACTACCTGTCCGTTCATAGCGAGAGGGAGATACAAGGTGCTCGGCCATGCAGGGTACACATCTGACTCACGGGGTGTAGCGATTGTGGTCAAAAATACTTTCCCCTTTCACATCACACGCACATGGGGTGACCCTTTGGGAACATGCGTGGGGATACAGGGGACATGGCGAAGGCGCACCTACACACTGGTGTCAGTATACGCTCCACCCAAATTGCAGGCGAATGCGCTAAAGCTCCTTGCATCCATACTTATGGACACCCCTGACACCGTACAGATAGTGGGGGGTGATGTTAATGACGTGATGGACAGGGCGGTGGATAGATCCGGAGTTGCTCATATCCGAGACACTCAGACTCCCCTGGCCCAACTGATGACTGAAATGGGCTTGTGTGATGTTTGGAGGTCGCTCCACCCGCAGACTGAGGCCTACTCCTTTTACTCGGCGGCCCACAAAGTGTTCTCCAGGCTGGACTATATATTTATGCCGCGACAGACGTTCACTGCAGGGGACACGGCGAATTATTTGGCGAGGGGTCTGTCTGACCACTCGCCCCTGTTGCTTTCAATGGGCCGGCCTGGAGGCGGGAGGGAGGCCGCATGGCGACTCACCGCATGGGATCTGGCGAACAAATCGGATCTTACAGGCGTCAGGGCGGATGCACATGTGTATATGGCTGAAAACGACGGGTCGGGGGATTCGGCGGTGACCCTCTGGGAAGCGATGAAACCAGTGCTAAGAGATAGGATAAATGGTAGACTGGGGGAGGAGAGGAGGAAACTAGTGGAAGAGGTTGTGGCTGTTGAGCGCACAGTTGTTGAGCTGGAAAAGGAGCACCTACGTACCAAATGCAGGAAGACCTTACGTAGGCTGTTAGATGCCCAGAGGCGATACCGAGAATTGGTGTCGGATGAAGCGAGGACACAGAACCTGGCCACCCTCCATCGTCTCTACGATGTGGGGGATAAATCTGGTAAACTATTGGCGTGGCTTAGTCGGAGGGAGAGGTTGGCGAGGTGGGTGAGTGAGGTTGCGGATGGGCAGGGGGGGGTCGTGCGCTCGGACTCACTTATTGCGGACGCATTTGCGACATACTACGAGGCCTTCTATAGGGCACGGCAACTAGGTTCCTGTGATGACTCACTCCTCTATCTGGTGGACGTAGACCTACCCTGCGTAGATGATGAGGACATACCACTACTGGAAGCTGACATCTCTCTTGATGAAGTGAAGTCTGCTATTGCTGGGTTGAAACCGGGCAAGGCCCCGGGGCCGAAAGGATTCCCCCCGGAATTCTTTAAAAGTACGGCTGACATAGTGGCCCTGCACCTGCGGAACCTTTTCCTTGAGGCCTACGCAGAGGGGGGACTGCCCCCCGACCTCACCCTGGCCACCATAATCCCCATCTACAAGGAGGGCAAGCCGCGGGAGGACTGTGCCTCGTACCGTCCGATCTCCCTGCTGAACACGGAGGTGAAACTCCTCGCTACGATCCTGGCGCGCCGCCTTAGGGCGGTTTTGCCTGCTCTGATACATCTAGACCAGACGGGCTTCCTGCCGGACAGGGCCTCGAAATTTAATCTCCGTCGCACCCACAACTGGCTGCAGGAGGTGAGGGATAGGGACCCGCCGCACTGGTTCCTTTCCCTAGATGCGGAAAAAGCCTTTGACTCCGTGCATTGGCCGTTCCTGGAGGCCACCCTGTATAAGTTCGGTTTTGGCCCCAGGTTCCGCTCTTGGGTACAGCTGCTCTACACTACCCCGAGGGCCCGGGTGAGGGTGAACGGGACACTCTCCCGCGAAATCCAGATCCAGCGTGGCACCAGACAGGGATGTCCCCTGTCCCCTCTTCTCTTCACCCTGACAATCGAGGTGCTGGCGGCTAGGATCAGACAGAACCCGAATGTCACCGGCTTCAAGGTAACACCTGCCGATGACTCGCAAGAAAAGCTGTCCTTATACGCCGATGATGTATTGCTCTATGTCACTGACCCGCCCACCACCGTGCCCGAGCTCTTCCGGGAGATAGATGGTTATGGGGACCACTCCGGGTACGCCATCAATTGGCACAAGTCGGTCCTTTTTGACCCTAAGGGGACCACGGGTGTCGACGCACTCCCGGATAGACTGGTGGTGTCTACGGAGGGCTTTCAATATTTGGGGGTCTTCATGACGCTAGACGCTGAAGTGTCCCGCTCTAGGAATGTAGACAGGATACTGCAGAATTCTGCCAGTGATATGACACGGTGGCGCCAGCTGCCATTGACCCTTCTGGGCAGGGCAGCGTTGTACAAAATGGTAATACTGCCCAAGTACCTGTAGGCCCTGCAGAACGAGTACTACCCCATCCCAGGAGACCTCCTATGCAAAATACACGCTGACCTTAGGTCCTTCATTTGGCTGGGTAAGCAGCCGCGCGTGGCGCTCACCACCCTGCAAAGCCACCAATATAGCGGGGGCATCTCCCTGCCGAACCTGGAGGCCTATTACTGGGCGGAGCACCTCTCCCCTATTAACGACTGGCTCCATGCCCCGGCAAGCCGCCCCACATATGTGCTGGAACGAGCAAAGCTATCCCCCTCTCACCTGCTTACGTACCTATACGGTGGCCAGCGGAGGACGCCCCTTCTCCCAGCCACTAATATCACCCTCCGGGCCTGGAAGGTGGCCACGAAACGTATGGGTTGGGACCAGAAGCCCACACGGCAGACTCCGCTGTGGCATTGTGCATGGCTACGGGAGCTGAGCAAACTACGCGGCTTTAAACAGTGGGATGACATCGGGATCTCCACGGTGGGTGATGTCATCGCTAGAGGGGAGCTCAAGTCGTTCGAGGTTTTGCGGGCGGAATTTGGGCTCCACCAATCGCAGTTCTTTAAATATGTACGGTTACGGCATGCGTGGAGGGCCCAGGCGATATCATTAGAGGGTCTCCCGGAGTATGCGCCCCTGGAAGGTAGACTACTGCAGGAGCAAATTCCTAACAAGGCTGTATCCCTTACTTATAAGACACTTACAAACAACATGCTGGGGGATCTGACGAAACTTAGGGCTGCATGGGATCAATCAATCAATCAAAGACATTTATAGAGCGCACTACCTACCCGTAGGGTCTCGAGGCGCTTGGGGGGGGGGGGGTGCCGCTACTGCTCGAACAGCCAGGTCTTGAGCTTCTTCCTGAAGGAGAGGTGGTCTTGGGTCAGGCGCAGGTCGGCCGGGAGGGAGTTCCAGGTCTTGGCGGCCAGGTAGGAGAAGGACCTTCCTCCTGTAGTGGCTCTGCGGATGCGTGGGACGGTGGCGAGGGCGTGGCTGGCGGATCGGAGGTGGCGTTTGGGAGCGTAGAAGTTGATTCGTTTGTTGAGGTAGCTCGGGCCTTGGTCGTGGAGAGCTTTGTGTGCGTGGGTAAGGAGGCGGAAGGTGATTCTCTTGTTGACCGGGAGCCAGTGCAGGTCTCTTAGGTGTCCGGAGATGTGGCTGTGTCGTGGGATGTCGAGGATGAGTCTGGCTGAGGCGTTCTGGATGCGCTGGAGTCTCTTCTGGATCTTGGCGGTGGTTCCGGCGTAGAGTGCGTTGCCGTAGTCCAGTCGGCTGGTGACGAGGGCCTGGGTGACGGTCTTCCTGGTCTCTGTGGGGATCCACCAGAAGATCTTCCGAAGCATGCGCAGGATGTTGAAGCATGACGAGGAGACGGCGTTGACTTGCCTGGTCATGGAGAGGGAGGAGTCCAAGATGAAACCCAGGTTGCGTGCGTGGTCCGTCGGTCTGGGTGCGGTGCCCAGGGCGGGGGGCCACCAGGAGTCGTCCCAGGCGGAGGGCGAGGAGCCCAGGATGAGGACCTCCGTCTTATCTGTGTTCAGCTTCAGGCGGCTCGTCGTCATCCACTCGGCTACCTCTCTCATGGGAGCATGACGTGGGTGGTATGGAGGAGATCGACTGGGACTTAGTCCTAATGCACCCGAGGGAAGTGGCCATTAAATCCCGACTCCGCCTGATCCAGTACAACGTGCTCCACAGGACGTACTTTGGCAGGGTCAGGTTGTTTAAGATGGGGAAGGTCTCAGATGACAGGTGCCTCCGTTGCCAGCGGGAGGGGGGGGGGCTTCTTCCATATTCTATGGGAATGTGGCAAGATTCAGTCATACTGGACACTTGTCTTTACCGAACTGAAGGAGGTCCTGGCAGTGCCACTCGTCCAGGAGCCGAAACTGGCCCTGCTGGGAATGACCAATGATGTGGACCTCCCCCGCCCTCTGCTGACGTTCCTAACCTTGGCCCTGGTGGTCGCAAAACGAGACATTGCTAAGTATTGGGGGGTGGAGTCCGTGCCTACCATGGAGGAATGGAGGAGGGGGTTGGACCTCTACATGGCGGCGGAGCGGGTGACATATAAATCTAGGGGCTGCCCCAAGAAGTTTAAGAGGGTTTGGTCAAAATGGAGGCACTATCATGGGCTGGAGAGTGGGTCGGGGTAGGGAGGCCTACGCAAGGGTCCGGGGTTTGGGGGGGATGTTGGGATGGGCGGCGGGCCTGATTTGGAGGGGACCCAGTGTGCTGGGAGTGAGCCAATAATTTGACAGTCCAGGGGCGGCTTATATGTGGGGCGGGAAAGGGAGGGCTGCGGCTGATGGACACTGAATGCACTATTCTCAAGATTATCCGGACTCACGTTAACTTAATGGATGGGCTCTTACTTTCCCCCGCATTGTTTAGTTGTGTTCAGGGAGGGGGGGGGGGGGGGGGGTTGGTTTTGCTACTCGGGTTCGGAAGACAGTTAATAAACAAAAAGAAAAAAGCAGATGCCCGGATGGACACTATGGCCACCCTCTGTGCTAGGGCGGGGCTCCGCCTATGTGACCCTTATGTGATGGTGATTTGATTGCTGTTTTTTCGCAATGATGAGAACTGGGGGTTTGATGGGCCTTTTTCTTACCGATGTAAGCTTTGATTACTGTTTGTTGGATTATGGAAATGTACTTCTACATGTATCTGTGCATCTGCAATAAAAATGTTTTACAAAAAAAAAAAAAGATTGGAAGCTGATCGATTACGCACTGCTCAAGCCCGTTCTTCTCAAACGAACAAGCAACGAGAACCAAGAATGGAAACAGATCGATTACGCACTGCTCAAGCCCGCTCGAATGAAACAGGAGAGCAACGAGAATCAAGATTGGAAAACGATCAATTACGCACTGCTCAAGCCCGCTCAAATGAAACAGGAGAGCAACCAGAATCAAGATTGGAAGCCAATCGAGGACGCACTGCTCAAGCCACACTTAGAAATGTTTTCAAAAATAAAATGAATAAGTTTCAATAACAATGACACAATGTAAATGTAATGTTATCATAACAAGTTTACTTGAATTTCCTTTCTTATGAGATCGCAGCAACGCGCGACGGGTAAGCTAGTATGTAATAAAATGAAAGGCTTGGGCCTGGCAAGTAGGTGAACTTGCCAAGTCGAAATGGCAGTTTAAAACAACACACACAGACTCTGTAGTGGCAGGTCTAAGACATGTGTGAAGGGCTACTCATTTGGGTGACACAATCAGTGCTGCAGGCCCACTAGTAGCATTTGATTTAAAGGCCCTAGGCACAGTTAGTGCACTGCACTAGGGACCTATCAGTAAATCAAATATACCAGTCATGGAAGGACCAAATGTCATCACATTTTAGACACAGAGCCCATACACTTTAGCACTGGTCAGTGGTGAAAAATTGCTAAAGCCAGCAAACCCGGAGTCAAAAGCAGAATAGGATAAAGGTAAAAAGTTTGAGCTAACTGCACACAAAGAGCCATTTCCAATATTAACACTTTGCAGAGGATACCCAAATGATCCTTAAATTGGAAAAAGCTAATGATCATGAAGTTTGTAACTAAGTTAATGCTTCAGAGCTGTAGGCCACTAGGTTATAACAAACTACCTTAAACTTAACACATCAAAGACTATGACCTTAACATATGTAAATTGGAGAAACAATGATAATTTGACAACCAGGCCTAAAAAAGTAGTACCACCACCACCAATTGCAAAGGGACAGAAGAAACCTATGAAACATATGAATTATCATGGACTCAGCCCACTCCATGAGCCCTCAAGTTAACTAAGTGACAAAATTAACATTCCACACCATGCAGATGTTGCATCATATTTTCCCTGCATCAGAAGATAAGACATAAGATCCAGGCAACGACTTCCCTTCTCATATCACAACTGGATTGTGTGCATGGCTTATATTATGCAGTATCAGTCTCTCTCATGAGAAATCCTCAAAGAAAAGTAAGTCTGCACCTACATGTAAAGCTACAAGACCACATCTCCAGTTTTGAAGGTTCTCCACTTGTTCCCTGTTGCTAAAAGACCTACTTACAAAATGCTGTGCATTACTCACAAGGCAATAAATGGAATGGGGCCAGTTTTCTTACAGATGAAGCTTAAGAGATACACTTAGAAGAGAACACCTCTTTCTAGATTAGCATCCCAATAAATCATTCTGTCTTGGCAAAGATATGAGCCATTGATAATTATCGAGAATTTAGGAAAGGGTGAAGATGTGGCTCCTTCCAACTTGATTCTACAGGAGACAAGGAATCAGTATCACTCTGTTACCCCACCAGCTAGATAGAAACAGTTAAACCCTATCTAGCACCAACCTAAATATGGAAACCTTCTAACAGAGCACCGTACTATCCCTTCATCACACAACAGACAACATTGAGGTGACTGCAAGACCCAAAATTCTCAGCACCAATGGTAGCCACAGACAAATGATCTTAAATACCCAAAACCCTGCAGTAGTCTACACAAGCAAATCACAACAAACTGGAGCTTACCACTGTTTAATCATAATAAAAAATAACCTGCAACCATCTGAATAATTGCTAATTATTTACTGCATTTTTTGCGTCCTGCACGACCCTCACATGTCAAATATAAATTAGATTAGGATAGGGCAGTATATTATATATGAATTAAAACTAATGTAATGCACACATGTTTGCAGGCAACCCAGTAGCTTTCTATTTAGTTCAATACAAATCTATCCGCACCTTAAACTACCAGACTTATCAGTATAAACAACACTTTGTAGTGTTTAACCTAACAAAATAGATCTTCGCAAACAATGGCATAAAAAACTATGTACAAATGAAATGACAATTTGATCACAAAAGCATAACAACTAGAATCTGTTTGCATGACAGTGTCACAAACAGAGTTAAGCATCCCCTTAAAACATCTGACTCAACTCATTAAACAGGAATCTCACACAAAGTTTCACAAGTAGAATTACCACACATTGAGTGTCATAGAATTGAAACATGATTAACTATTATATCTACCTAATAACACTTAAATCCCTCGGAGTAGCCCTTGAAACCCCTGCAGGCGGTAGTGAGCACTATATAAGTAAATCTATTATACCATATTATAGCAGGGCGGGTGGATCACCAGCCAAGAGCCCACATAGATATTACAATGTCACTGGTGTAGGGAGAACAACAGGAGACTGCTGAGAGCAGAAGGATTGTGCTGGTGGTCATTGGAGTCTAGCATTAGAGTGCACGGGGGAATCCTATGGTGCCTCCCCCTGACTCACCCCTGTGTTAAACAAAACTTGCCTAAAGTAATAGAAGAGACAGACTCAACACAAGCCACCCTAATGTGCCTAACTTCATATGAGATAAATGACATGCAGTAATTGGAATGCACCCCAGAGGACTGACTAGGCTCTCACATATCAAACAACAACCTTAATGCCGTGCTATGGTGGGTGCCTATTGTGGAGTGTGTGTAAATTGGGGCCAGAACTCAATGAGTGCAGGCCTGTTGGAACACAAGTGTGGTAGGAACCCTTATGGAAAAATTAACCCTGTGAAAGAGCCTTGAGGACACCTCCTAATTGAAACGCAATTAATGTAGCTGTGAAAGGGTCCAACAACTGCAAGCCTGCCGAGAACTGCACTACAGCAGTAAAGACTCCTGTAAGGGTAGTGAACATAGACTAGTGTCTCTGTGACAAAACTGGGATATGCATTGGAATGGCTGCAGGATTCCTATATCCGGGGATTTGTGACATCCTAGTGGTATGAAAAAGAGAAAGATAGGGCATGTGCACATCTGAGATCCAGAGTGGCATGTCCGATTGAGCTAAGTGGCAGCAGTGTACTCCAATATGGTTGTCATAAACAGGGACAAACCATGCAGGCCAACAAAATAGACAAATATTCTAGGGAAAGTGAAGAATGACCAGTCACTGCCCCAATAGTCACAAACCTAATTTGTGTCTGGATTGGATGTCTACTTAGTTCAACTGTTTAATGTTTTTTAATTACCTATAATTTGCTTGCTCTCAAGTTAAAGGACACTTGTAAAGGAGCAGATATGCCAACAAAATATACCAGCATACAAAGTAACAGGTTTGAAATAACAACGGGCACAAAAACATTCTGATTTACATTTAACAGGCAACAAAAGCAGACTTTACAAAGTCGACAACTAATGGGGAGATCCACTTCTGATGGAAGAAAAACCAACAACAAAGCATGGCTTACCTGAATGTCAATAGCGATTTGCCTAAATGATGTAGCTGTGAATTTGAATGTAGTGAGAATGGGTCTATGAAAGGTCACTGACAGGGTGGTAGAACTTAAGACCACAACAGGACAGGTTTCGAGTGAAGTAGCCCAGCTGCAAGAAGAGGTTGCAAAGCTATGTTGCCCAACACACATGTTGGAAATTCATGCTAAGGACACAAAGGACAGGTCACAGGACTAAAAACGTCTGGATAGCTTGTCTTTCTGAGAATGTGGAGGGGCAAATAGTGGAGTTATTTGTGAAGGACTGGAGGGTCTGCCTACCCTTTTCTCAGCTGACAAGGGCAAATAAGGTACTGGTACTCTCTTTTCCATAGGGGTCACCACCAAGAGCTATAGGGACATGCTTGTTATCCTTTAGCAAACAATAGAAATGGGCCTAGTTTGCTATGAAAACCCAGGTAATCTCACATTTCCCGATTATATAACCAGGACAGCAACAAAGATGAAGTTCTGATGCTGTCAATAAAATGCTGTATTCAGTGGGCCTCAAATATATGTTACTCTTTCTGACAAAACTCAGGTGAAAGAATGCCACGTACTCATTACTTGGAGGAGTTTGCTTGCTCTGTATGGAGCTCTCCAGGCAGATGATAGCTCGTAAAGAAGGCTCATTGCAGCTGCAATTGGAGAATCAGCAGAGATTACTTATTGGGTGAAGCCAGGTGGCATGTGCTAGGGTAGCATAGTCGTTGACAATAATTAAAAACTGCAGACAGACAAGGGGGTTCAAATGAAAATATATTGACAGAAAACAAATGAAATATAAGAAATGCAAAGTCTTCTTTTGTGAAGATAGGTTGTATTCTTCTCATATATCAAGGAGATAAAAATAATCAACAAAAATATTGCGTTCCCTACATCACCTAACACTATATTCTCAAAGTAAGTGTTCAGTTATAATTATTGCCTCCACATCTACCTGCCTAGACCTACCTTCCAATTTTATGGTTAGATTGATGGAATGAAGCAATATTTTCATCCTACGAAATAATGCATGCCATATAGGGGAGGTGACAAATGCAAAATGAACAGATGATGGACGGAATGCTGAGTCAATCAAAAGTTCGCCCCCACTCATAGATCTGGGTTGAATCCATCGTTTTTTTGTTGGTTTTTAATGCACGTCATGCCATTCCAGTGTAGATCCAGCCATATGCAGATCAGTCTTACCCTGTTCCCCATGGGAACAGTAGAGCCCTAGCTGCCAGGCCAGGTCCTCCGTGGACCAGAAACAAGCATCCTAGGACCGGTTTTGGTGTTTCATCCCTCATCTGCCAGGACAGATTGAATCTAGTGGCGTAGTGATCACGGGACCCACGTCTGGGTATACCCTTCCCACTTAGGGTGCCAAATGCCACATGAACAGATGATGGACGGAATGCTGAATCAATTGATCATTCTCCCCCAAATCACAGATCTGGGTTGAATCCATCTTTTTTTGCATGCCATGCCATTCCAGTTTAGACCCAGTCATTTGCAAACAGTCTTGACCATGTTCCCCATAAGAACAGTCCAGCCCAAATTGGCCAAGCCAGGTTCTCCCTGGACTAGAAACAAGCATCCTAGTACGGGTCTCGGGGTTTCACCCTCATGAGCTAGGATAGTTTCAATCTGGTGGCATAGTGAGCACAGGACCCACGTCTGGGCATACCCTTCCCACTCAGGGCAATAAATGCAAAACAAACAGATGATGGACGAAATGCTGAATCAATTGAACATTTACGCCCAGTCACAGATTTGGGTTGAATCCATCTTTTTTCTGCATGCCACACCAGTCCAGTTTCGCCCAGTCATATGCACATCAGCCTTGACCCTGTTCCCCATGGGAACAGTCCAGCCTGAACTGCCAGGCCAGGTACTCCCTGGACCAGAAACAAGCATCCTAGGACAGTTTTTGTGGTTTCACCCCCTTAAGCCCGGATAGCTTGAATCTGGTGGCGTAACAAGCACAGGACCCACGTCTGGGCATGCCCTTCCCACTTAGGGCAAAAAATGCAAAACGGACAGATGATGGACGGAATGCTGAATCAATCGAACCTTCACCTACAGTTGCCGATCTGGGTTGAATCCATCATTTTTTTGCATGTCACGCCATTCCAGTTTAGACCCAGCCATATGCAAATGAGTCTCGACCCTGTTCCCTACGGGAACAGTCCAGCCCGAACTGCCAGGCCAGGTCCTCCATGGACCAGAAACAAGCATCCTAGGACTGGTTTCAGAGTTTCAACCCTCATCAGCCAGGATAGCTTGAATCTGGTGGCGTAACAAGCACGGGGCCCACGTCTGGGCATACCCTTCCCCTTAGGGCAAAAAATTCAAAACGGACAGATGATGGACGGAATGCTGAAGAAATCGAACATTCACCCCAATCACAGATCTGAGATGAATCCATTGCTTTTTTGCACTCCACACCATTCCAGTTTAGACCCAGCCATATGCAAATGAGTCTTGACCCTATTCCCCATGGGAATAGGATCAAGTTGAGCCCCAACTGCCAGGCTAGGTCCTCCCTGGACCAGAAACAAGCATTCTAGGGGTGGAATGTTAAGCAAAAGAACAATGGATGTATCCCAGATCTCTCGACTAGGGGTGAATGCATGATTTATTCAGCATTCCGTCCATCATGTGTTTGCACAGCACATATAGTGGAGGTGTACATGAGGTGTCACCTCTACGATACCATCTGTCCCTAGAGAAATGAAAAGTGACTAGGCTCCATTTGTGACAATGGAAGTTTTTTACCATTGGCGTTCCAGGCCCAAAGCACTATTGGACTCTAAACTGTATTACTAAGTACTCCTCTTTAGCATTTGGTTCTCCCAGGGAAGGAGTATGGGACAGGCTTTGTGCTTGATTAGAACTGGGCCATTAAATTAAAATCCCTGCAAAAAACACCTGATTGTGCAGGGATCACAATGATCAGTGCTGCAACGTTTATTGCACGCAGTAATTAGCAGGTGGGGTAACGACTGCACCCTTCATTACATTTTCAGTGGTCAAAACTGCTGCAATTTAACAAGGGGGAAAGGCCCAGTATTTATAGCAGGGGTCTCCAAACCGGTCCTGGAGGGCCGGATCCATGCCATATTTTTAAAATAACTACATGTATCTCATTGGGGATATCCAAAAGATCTGGTATGGATCCGGCCCTCCAGGACCGGGTTGGAGACCCCTGATTTATAGGGACATGCACATTTTGATGCAGCCAGTTATTCTCCAAAAATTCAGAATATACAATCATTACCAAATCTGATTAATTCCAAACAACTTGGTGTCAGATTTTTATGAGATGCGATAAATATCGCATTTGACAGTGCCTACTCGTAATCGGCTCTTAGTCTTACTCAAAGGTGATGACATTTAGCATACAGTAACACAAAAATATAACTGAATGCCCAGTCAGTGCTTTCATTTCTCAAAAGAAGAGGTCTTTAATATACATTCAATTAAATACTGCACATGAAATGAAGATCAACCAAGAAAACCCGAACCCTTTAACTTCTTCCTGAGCAGAGAAATGACTCCAAATGCTATTTTAGCACTTTCACACCGGGCACAGTGCAAAGGCGTAAATGTGCCTACAGGCTACACAGATTGGGGTACGATAAACAGTGCACCATAATCCCATGCATGAAATACTATTTTAAAGGCCATGTATCACAAGGTCTGCTGGTCATAACTGGAATATTTTAGTGAATGGGGTGTCCACATGTCTCCCATCTAGTAATATGGCTGACTCACCAGCAGGGATGAAGTGAGGTTCAAATATGAATGTTTCCAGAACTGTAATGAATTTTGATGCAGTAAATTTGTCTGGACTCAGGACAGCATAGCCCAACTATGTTTCTGAACACCAAGCCTGTGGTTGCGGCTAAAGTAATCCTCAATGCTCCAGACGGCCTCTGGCAACTCACACAGATATCTGTGTGGCATGGACATGGTCAACGCTGAAAAAGGCTTACCTTCAGCAACAGCAGGAGGTAATAACACTTTCTCAGGGCGATGAAAGCAGATGGTGTTCAACCATGACCTCAATCTGATCTGGATGACGGGGCCTTATGCTCTAGCCAAGAACAGTTCCACACGTCTTTCAACAGGCCTCCTCCCAACAATTGGACTCCGAGTGTCCTGCCAGGCAAGCACTTTTCTTCAAAAAGTGCTGTCCGCCATTTTCCACATGCTGCAATTTTCCTCACAAAAGGCCTTAGAACTACCCAAATAGCCTCAAAAGATGTGTTCCCTGAGCATGCATTTAAATGTAGTAAAATGATTGCAAGTCCCCACGTAGTTTGAAAGGTTATTCCAAATGATGGTGGCTTGTAAGCATAAAGGAAAGGGGGGGCCGCTCGGCCCACACGCACGCATGGCTGGGCCCAACCCATCCCCCCCAACACCTCCTGATTGGTGGGTCCCACCGTTGACCCGGAAGCGGTGTGAGTGCTTCTGGGTCAAGGGGCGGGTCCAGGGGGGGTTTAAGAGGCCTGGGGGCGCGGGAAGCGCCCTCTTGTACCCGCACTCCCCAGGCTCGCTCCTCGCCCCGCTGTGGGGCCGATAATTTTTCTTTTTATTTACTTGCAGGTTTACAGCTAGCGAACGGAGCGGGAGCGGCTGTCGGCATTGCGAGTGAATTTACGAGCGGACAGTTCACGGAGGGACACCCGGCACCGGCACCCGGAGAATTGGAGGAGCGGGCAGCATCTCATCGGTACACTCCTCACACGGAGTGTTGAGCGGGCATATCGTGTGAGGCGCCTTGGACGCGGAGCACTTCTGGAGCGGCCACCATTTTCCTCAGGGCACTCGGCGCAATTGGAGGCGCCAGTCACGGCCGGTGGTGCATGAGGTATAATGAGGGCTGTGCTAGGCGGGGCAGTTGTGGAGCAAGGATCGGACCAACTTTAGTGGGATGTTTGCACAGCACAACTGAATTTCGTTGCATGTGAAACGAAGCAGGGTCGGCCCGGGTAATAGCTGGATGGGAGACCACAGCTAGATCTAAGGGGGGAAGGCCTTGCGGTGCCTTATTATTGCAGAATTGTAGATACAAGTTGAAGACTGTGTGGTGTTTAAGGAATTATAAACCCCAGGCCTATTTATTAGGCAGGACAGGCTTAAAAACCCCTTAAACCCACATTATTTAAATACTGTGCACAGCCCGGCTTCATCAACATATAAAACGGACAGCAAGAGGGTGTGTTTTGACGTACGGGCTGTATACATATAATCCTGCACCATGTACAGCGAGGTACTTTTTTAATGCTATAGCCGCGATTAGGGACCAGGTGAGGCCAAAAGGGGACTGTATAAAGATAGGTGTGAGTAAGGGGCTGCCCCATTGCATTAATTTGATTACGGTGCAGAACGAAAGCTAGAGTGTTTTCAAACTGCAAGGGTCATTGTCACATTGTTTAACATTTCTTTCATTGTAGGCTTACAGACAGGGGGCGCAGCAGACCGAGTTGCGGAGGAGCGCATGGTGGACGGTGTGATCCGAGGACACGGGAAGGCCTGCATTTCACTGCTTCTGGCGGGCCGCGGGGCTAGAGTGCACTCGCCCAAGCACCCAGGCTAGCTGGTAAGCATGGGCGAATTTTGCGAATCTCGCGTTCGCGAATTATGCGGATTTGCGAACTCGCAATCCGCGAATTCTCGCGAATTTGCGGATTTTTTTTTTTTTTTTTGTGTTTGCCACTCTCTGTCACCACTGCCACTCTCTGACTACTCATGCCACCCTCTGGCCCACCCATGCCACCCTCTGTTTCATCACAGCACCCTCTGGTTGTCCAGTTTTACATTATTGTGGCAAAGCAAAGCACACCTTCCCTGCCTCAAGTGACCTGAATTAATTTGGGGCTGATTAATGTGTCACAGAATATTTTTTTAGCTGGCACCTGCTTCCTTAGTGCTTCCTGATTAGTGATCTTTTGCACTTGCTAAGTGCTTTCATTGTTGCAAAATTAGTTACAACACCTGCCCTGCCCCAACTGACAATAATGAATTAGGGGCTGATTAATGGATTTGAACTTCCAGCCTGGCTCCTGCTTGTCTCCCTTAGCTGTAATTCAGGACCTTTGTGGCATATGTGTAACTATTCTGAGGTTCAGAGCAGGGTCACATAATAGTTGCAACTGGCAACTGAACTCTGGAGGGGCCCCTCAGGAAGCACTACAGGAAATGGCTACTAATGATGAGCCTGAACTTTTGAACCTGGTAAGTAGTTTCAGTTTTGCTAAGATCGTATTTCTGCAATTTAGTGCTTATTCGCGGGGCGCGAAGTTGTACTGGGAAGCCGCGAACTCACGCGAACAGTGCGAGCAAGCCATAAAATCCGCTGCTCGCGGATTTGCGGATTTTGCGGGAGATTCGCGAATCTCGCGGATTGCGAATTTACCGAAAATCCGCAAAATCCGCGAGCGAAACGGATTTTCCGCCCATGCTTACTAGCTGGTGTGTTGCGGTCACAGTTGCGTGGTACATACGGCCGGCCTGTGAGCCTCCATCTTTGGACAGGTACAAGGCATATCGTGCCCATAATTACCGTATTGTGTAGTGTAGGTGCTGTAGAATAGTAGGAAATGTCTGGTAAGCGGGGTGCAGGAAATTCCCGCACGGAGCTAATGTTTCAAACCATGATGCGCAGAATGTCAGCGATGGACAAGAGATTGGGGAAAGTGGATAAATTGGGAAAGACCGTGGCGGAATTGTGTGCGTGGTTTGAGGCACAGGCAGAGCCATCAGGAAGACCCAGGTGGGAAATAGTACCACCTAGACCCAGGGGGGAATTGGAGGCCCCACCTAAGTATGGCAGAGCCAAGAAGGGTGGTAGTCGCCCCCCCAAGTCACGGTTGGGAGGGGGGTCCCCGGGGCCAGTCCCTAGCGGAGCGCCTACATCACCTGGAATGCCCACGCCAGCCCCACCAATCCCGATAAGTGTACCGGTAGCACCGGCTCCAGCCACGCCACTTATAAACTTAGTGCCGACAGTGGTCCCACCAGTAATTCCGGCCAGCCCATCCCCTGGGGTGGGTCAGGTACCCCCAGAATTGGCAGCACAGATAGCGGCAGTGCTCCCATGGTTAGGGATTGGGGGACGGTTACCCTCTGCAGCTGATCCCACGGCCGAGGCACAGAGAATGGTCGCAAAAATCATGGTGGCTAGGGGAGAGGGTAGCATGTCAAGCACACCAATTACTCCCCAAACAGGTTCAGCGAGCGATGCGGGGAAAGTCAAGACCATAGAACCAAAGCGACTCGCTGAAAGTGGTAAGGAGGTTGCCTTGCCAGTATTAGGCGAAGGCGCAATACCCTCCAGGGGGGAGAACTTGGTGCAACATGTCTTGCAGAGTGTAAAAGAATTGATCTGGGCAGATAAATATGTAAATATATTCTCATTGCTGATTGACAACAGGGAGTGGGAGTATGCCAAGTTACAGAAAGATATGATGTTGCCTAGCGAATGGCGGTCTCAGTTGTATAAATTCAGGGTGGAGGAGACGCTCATCAACTGTATCACTGCTTTTTCTGTATTTGTAGCGATTACCGCTGAACGTTCACCTTCAATGCAGGCAGAGATGGCTTGTTATCAGAGCAGGATTACGATGTTCAGTGACAAACATGGGGGGGGATGCATGGAAAGAATATGACATAGCCTTCAGGAAAGCTAGGGAATTTGACAAATCTTTAGCCTGGGACAAAGTTGATTCAATTTCCTGGCATTCTCAGTTTTCAGGGGGTCAATCGGCAGGCGCTAGCACTAGCTGCAACAAAGGATATTCGTCCAAGCCACAGCAGCCCTTTCAGCAGCCCTTTCGCTCAGCACAAGGGGGGAAGCGGCCAATAAGGCCAGAGGCAATGCAGGCGGGAAGGGCGTGTGCTGGGATTTCAACAGGCGAACATGCACCAGGGCAGCGGGCAAGTGCAAATTCAGACACGCGTGTTACATATGCAGCCACCCTTCCCACCCAGAAACGGCATGCCGTTCAAAGGGTAGTACTTCAGGTAACAGGGGAAGAAAGAAACCAGAATAGTGGGGGACACCCCCGGGTCGCTCACTCCCCCATTGACGTCTTGGCTATGATTCCTTGGCTGAACAGATACCCAGACCATACCTCCGCTAGGATGCTGCAAGAAGGTTTCACACATGGTTTTCGGATTCCAGCTGGGGGATATACCGGGACACCGCAGTGTAGGAACCAGTTGTCAGTGAAACACAAACCTGGGTTGGTAGCGTTAAAAATTGAGAAAGAACTGCACCTAGGTAGAGTAGCGGGTCCCTTCATTGACATCCCAATACCGGATTTTGTCTGCTCACCTCTGGGGGTGGTCCTGAAGAAAGAAAAGGGTGAATTCAGACTCATACACAATCTCTCTGCACCTAGGGGCTTGTCATTGAATGATGCGATTGACGAGGGCATTTGCAGCGTAAGATATGCGTCTTTTGATCAGGCAGTAGAGATGTTGAGAGTTTTGGGCCCCGGGGCATTGATGGCAAAATCAGACATTGAGTCCGCGTTTAGACTAATGCCAGTACATCCATCTGACCAACACCTGCTGGGATTTTCCTTTGAAGGCTAATATTATATGGACATGTGTATGCCCATGGGTTGCTCCGTATCATGTGCTTACTTTGAGACATTCAGTTCTTTCCTACCTAAAAAAAAAAAGCCGATTTTCTTTTGCTGGGGGTGGCAGGCTCACAAGAGTGTGCGTGGGCTTTGCGTGAGTTTTGCGTGCTCATGCGTGCTTTTGGGATCCCGCTGGCACCAGGAAAAACGGTGGGGCCATCTACATGCCTGGAATTCTTAGGCATCGAATTGGACTCCGTTGAGGGTTGTTTCAGGTTACCCAAGGAAAAAATTGCGAAGTTCAGGGCAGCCCTACAACAATGTTTGGTTAAGGAGAAAGTCACATTACAGCAGTTGCAGCAGACTGTGGGCCAGCTGAATTTTGCATTAAGGGTCATCCCTATGGCACGCCCATTTTCCCGCTCAATTGCGCAGGCCATGAAGGGCAGGGGACTGTCAGTCGGGGTTCGCCAGGACATGCGGATATGGATTGCATTCCTGGAGGATTTCAATGGTAGAGTAGTGTGGGGTGCCAACCCCATGACCTCGGCGGAGTTAGGACTATGGACCAACGCTGCTGGCAGTGTAGGGTTTGGCGCCATACTTGGCAACAAGTGGGTGGCACAAAAGTGGCCTGAATGGTGGGAGGAGAGCGGTTTGACAGCAAACATTGGGTTTCTGGAGCTCTTCCCAATATGGGTTGCTTTAAGGGTTTGGGCTGATCAATTGTCTAATCGATCCGTGATCTTCTGGTCGGATAACATGACAGTAGTAGAATGCATCAATCAACAGGCAGCACGGTGTAAGTTGATACTCCGCCTTATGAAGGAGATTGTGCTAAGATGCATGAAGTTGAACGTGCAATTCAGGGCCAAACATGTTCCAGGGGTCTTGAATAACGCAGCTGAGGCCCTTTCTCGCCTTAAGATGCAGGTATTCAGGAAACACCTACCAGCTGCAGAGGCTTCACCAGCACACTTCCCAACAACACTTTGGCAGATTGGTGCCCCCAACTACAGGACCTTGTGGCAGCCAGCCTAGCTCCCGAAGGGGTGTTCAGGTCTTACTGTAATTTTCTGGGACAGGATTGGGAGCCCAAATGGGATCAGGAGGCAAACTTTACCTGGTACTTGGACACATTGCACAAGGAGGGGCGCTCAGCTGTGACAGCTAGCAGACACAAGGCAGCTATTTCTTTCTTCGCACAGGCAAAGGGGGCCAGGGATCCCACGAACAGCTTCTTGGTACGAAAGGCGATGAAGGGGTGGTGGAGCCTACTGGCAAACACCGCCGATGGCAGAAGGCCAATAGGTTCAGAACGGTTGGCAGTGGTATTGGTTGCCCTGCCGGACACATGCAGCTCTTCGGGGGAGGTACTCCTATTTAATGCTGCCTTTTCTCTGGCATTTTATGGGGCATTGTGGTTAAGTGAACTAGTGGCTAAGAACAAGGTGACCTGCAGTTGGTAGACACTGCGATACGGGGTGACTCAATGTGGGTGACCATTCGGAAATCCAAAACTGATCAGGAGGCCCGGGGGATAGTTTAGTGCTACACCAGGCGCCTAACAACCCGTGCTGTCCAGTGTCGCATGTGGAGGCGCTAATCAGACAACGGGCGGGTGTGGCATTGGGGGCATTGTTAATACATGCAGATGGTACCCCTTTGACCAGGTTTCAGTTCCAGAGAGTGTTGGCAATGGCAATCGCCAAAGCGGGTTTGAATCCCAAGGAATTTGGGACACGTTCTTTCGGATAGGGGCAGCCACCGAGGCCACTGCGAGAGGATTGCATGCCAACAGTGTGAAGAGGATTGGGAGATGGTCTTCCAATGCCTATAAGCGTTATGTGCGGCTGCACATGTTGTGAGGGTCAACTACACCCCCCTGACACCTGCCTTGTGTATGTTTATCTTTCAGTTTCTCGGGCCTGTGACGCAGGACAGAAACTACCACAGGGTCATCAAATGCAACCACCAACAACTCGGCAACGGCAGGAAGACAAGAGGAGGACAAATGTAGTATGGGTTGTTGGTCATTCTTATGTGAAGCGTGCTAAACCATTTTTCCTTTCAGGAGGGTGTAGACAGAGGGCGGAGAGCGGGGGCTTCAATGTTTCCTTTCATGGCAGAGGGGGGCTCTGCCTTAGCCAGCTTAGGGGCTTCATTTCCGACTTACTTGAAAGACACACCCCACCGCCCTCACTGGTTATCCTGCACCTGGGGCGGGGGGCTATTTGGTGACGCTGGGCAGAAGGGTCTTGTTGGAAGAGAATATCTCAGCAGCGGGTTGGCTTGCGAAGTTGCTACCGGGTTGCACCATAGTGTGGTCGCATTTGATACCTAGACTTCAATGGAGGGGAGGGGAATCAGTTAGGGCGTTGAATCACTCGGTAAAGAGGGTCAACAACAAGATCGAGAAGCTTTTTCGAACACCTCAACTGCTGAGTAGCCCACATGGGTGCATTTTGGGAGATCAGTTCTACTTACGGTATGGGGTTCACTTGACTGACGCAGGTAATGACCTATTAGTAAGGAACATACTGGCATGGTTAGAAGGTTTTGCGAGGTAGGTATGACCTTTCAGTGTAGGCATTTTGGGGGGGGCCAGATAGTCGGTCAACGATGCTGGCCTGTGGCGGTAAGGTCATAATCGATGAGCAGTAATTTAAGGTCTTTAGGGGGCGGCACCATTATCGAATGGGGTTTCCCAGGGGGAGGGGCCACTGGTCTCTCCTAGAACTTCAGGGGCAGGATATCCGCTTGCTTGGAAGGGTGCGGGTGGAGGGAGTCACTCTTTGCTCGGGCTGGTAGCCACCCCGCACATACACTATGACGTCAGCAAATGGCGCGAGTGAAAGGACCCTCCTTTTTTGGTTAAATGGAGTTCACGGAGCATACGAGGGTAACCAGGAAAGGAACAAACTCTCCCAGTAACCGGGCCCTTGTTGCGCAGGCGCACTCAGACGTGAGAGCGTAGCTGGGGAAAGGATCTGACACCGATTAACGACCTTGCCGTTGGCCTAGAAATTATTAGAATGCAAAATTGATATGTAGGATGTTAGATTCGGTTAGTAACACGCTGTATTACACATTTGTTAAGGTTAGCCCTCCATACCTGTCTACCTTGCTGTAAATCTAATGTCTGAATTTTCATTTAATAATTATGTAAATAATGTTTATTTTTCTCAAATTTTATTTGTTTTCATATTTTAATAAAAACGGCTGGGGGGTCGTGAGACCCCATGCCTTCCAAAGAATTCTCTTGCCTGGCTAATTAACTACGGGGATTGTAAATGTTGTTTGCATGATGAGGAGGGGGTGGTCAGTAGTCCAAGACCATGAGGAAAGGGGGGGCCGCTCGGCCCCCACGCACGCATGGCTGGGCCTGCCCCCCCCACCCCTCCTGATTGGTGGGTCCCACCGTTAACCCGGAAGCGGTGTGAGTGCTTCTGGGTCAAGAGGCGGGACCAGGGAGGGTTTGAGAGGCCTGGGGGCGCGGGAAGCACCCTCTTGTACCCGCGCTCCCCAGGCTCGCTCCTCGCCCCGCGGTGGGGCCGATAATTTTTCCCCACCCACCATCCCTGTTAGCAGAATTTCAGTTTAAACGTTGGTAGGTATCACTGATGATGGTATTGAGCGCTGTAGATATGTGTGTAATTTTCTTCCTTAGGCCTTTTTTCCAGTGTACAGGCAATATTAGTGGAATGTGCGCATTTTGATATGTGGATGTGTATTTACTTGTTTTTTCCTTGGGCCTTTTTCCCTTCACAGGTTTCTTGATTGTCGTATTTATTGCACTGGTCAGGCGGTAAGGTCATAATCGGTGAACAGCAATTTAAGGTCCTTAGGGGGCGGGACCATTATTGAATGGGGTTGCCCAGGGGGAGAGGCCACTGGTCTCGCCTAGAACTTCAGGGGCAGGATATCCGCTTGCTTGGAAGGGTGCGGGGGGAGGGAGTCACTCTTTGCTCGGGCTGGTAGCCACCCCGCACATACACTATGACGTCAGCAAATGGCGCGAGTGAAAGGACCCTCCTTTTTTGGTTAAATGGAGTTCACGGAGCATACGAGGGTAACCAGGAAAGGAACAAACTCTCCCAGTAACCGGCGAGTTGTTGCGCAGGCGCACTCAGACGTGAGAGCGTAGCTGGGGAAAGGATCTGACACCGATTAACGAGCTTGCCGTTGGCCCAGAAATTATTAGAATGCAAAATTGATACGTAGGATGTTAGATTCGGTTAGGAACACGCTGTATTAGACATTTGTTAAGGTTAGCCCTTCATACCTGTCTACCTTGCTGTAAATCTAATGTCTGAATTTTGCATTTAATAATTATGTAAATAATGTTTATTTTTCTCAACTTTTATTTGTTTTCATATTTTAATAAATACGGCCGGGGGGTCGTAAGACCCCCTGCCTTCCAAAGAATTCTCTTGTCTGGCTAATTTACTACGGGGATTGTAAATGTTGTTTGCATGATGGGGAGGGGGTGGTCGGTAGTCCCAGACCATGGCAGCACACTGCTTTTCAGAGCAATCTCCACTTTGGCGCATGTATGTAGTTGCCAGAAGCACTATGTAAGGGATCATTTTAGATGTTAAATAGTCCATTACGAAATCTAAAAGTAAGGCATTGTAATTTAAAGACGATTAGAGCCTTGATGGATGCCAATGAAAAACTTTCCTGATCTCTTTTGCAGAGGCTATTAAGCAGCACAACTGCAACATTTTGGGCCACCTGGAGCCAGTGCAGTAAAGTATTAGGCAGACCGCCATGCAAGACATACACCTAGTCAAGTTGGGAATTCTTAGCAACACCAACAACAATGGCAGTAAGAGAAAAGTTGAAAGACACAGCACAGCACTAACTTAAACCGCTAGCATCATATTAGCTTAAAACAAGATTTTGACTTTAGGGGCCGTTGTTAAATTAAGCTACAGTAACTGTGGCAGTCTGAGTAGGCTGAGGGGAGATCTATTCATTTGACTGAAGATATTGATTTACATCTTGTCCTTGTTTTGTTGCAGATAATAAGGTTTCCTCTAATCCTTGACCTCCAAGCTGCATGCTAGGATTGAAAGTCATTGTTTAGCCTGTCTGCTCACCTTGATGCACAGTTGGGTGCATCGGCAAGGGATTGAAACCCGATGGAAAATTGGCTAATACTGTTAAATAGTGCACAGTGAGATAAAGAATAGCCCTATTAAGCTCACAAAGAACTGTCGGCCAGCCATGGCAGCCAAGGAAAGTCTATAGTGAAAAATGTCATGTTGCACATTTTTAAAAGGACTCAGACAGGTCAAACTTAACACAAAGTTCTGTCTTACTGTCATCCCAAAGACTAACTATCATGTATCTGTAAAATGTCTCAGATTGAGCCAGACTTGAGGGCGAGAGACAATGGTTAGGGTCAAGAACGCTTTGACATTGACCTGCCACTGTTTTTTAGGTCTCGCGACCTATCAATGCGCATGCGCATTGAGCGGAGCGAGAATTCAAGTGCTCAAAATACTCGTGAAACCACGGGTTTTTTCGTGCGGTTTTCTTTGAGTTCACGTTTAATCACGTGACCAAACAAGCACGCGCATCAGCCTCCCTCCCTCCCTCCTAATTGCATTTTTTTCACGGCCGCCACCACATCAAAGGGCTTCTCCCAGCGTGTGCTCTGCGGCTTCTCCTCCCCTAATTATTCATGGCTGGCCGGTGGCTGGCCGTACTTTCAGTTTCCCGGGCCGCTCCCTCCTAATTATCTGCTTTTAAGCCAGCTGTATGCCCTAAAGTGATCCTACCCCGGGCCGCATAGCGCGTGGAATCACAGTGTCTTTATTTGTTTATTTATGCCTTTACATATATCGCAGACTTTACCCGAAGGCGTCAGAGCGCTTCTCGATAAGAACAGTAATGATACATGTTACGAACAAACATTCTCTCCTCTGAAATTTTTGCGCGCCCTATTATGGCCGGCCCTTTCAATGTAATACGAGGCGTGAATGATTCGGCAATTGCCACTGTTCGTCCACATCACAAAACCCCCCCTACACACGTGACTGTACATCCCAGCAACAATACACATTGACAAGCCGTCGAGTGTTCAAGCGCCATGTAGAAAGCACCCCCCCCTCTTACCTCGGACTCGCATATCACAGGGTTCGGTGGTCAAGGACATTTGCTTAGAAAGGGAACCACGAATCACCAAAAATAGTCTCGCATGGCTGCAATCTTGTACTTTGAGAACCATTTGAGCATTATACCTTTTCGCCCATTGAGAAGAAAAACGACAATCGCCACTGTGCCCAAAGAGCTTCTGTCGAAATCCACCCTTCTCTCACCCACAATTTATAGAGGACGAAATCTGCGGGGGCCACATTCCCAGGACCACCCTTCGTGAGTAGCACCCCGACCTGCATCGATCCCTGAGCACCCAAGCTCTTTAATTCGAGCTGCATCGTACTTAGATGGGGTAAGCCCCATCTACCAATACAGTCACACCACTCACAATTCTGGTGACTCGAACACATCACACGCCTACCTATGCGCCTGCCGAGTGCTCCCGCTCACGTTCCTCAGCCCCGCTCGGCAGCTTCCTTATCCTCATTGTCCTCCCGACAGCCGAGGACCTGTTTTTTTAAATCTTTGAGGATGAGCTAATAAGTGGAGAAAACCAGACAGCATTACCAGCAATGGACACTCATGCATATGCAAAAACAGTGTCTCTGTATAGATAAATGTGAACACATTTACATTTACAACATTCAAATACTTATATGCTTAAATCCACTTTCTTACAACCTTGTAGTCCCAGCTATCTTTAAACAGAGCATACTTGTGTCATGCTCCTCTGTTGCAGCTGCGTGAACCATATCCATCATCTGCCATGACTGCCTACATACAGTGCATACCTGTGATTGACCTCTGGTGTCCATAAGTGGGCTCCAAGTAGTGTTTGCCATGACTGCATTACTTTGCTTAGTTACTCTGTTAATATAGCCATAGCTTTTCTGTATAATTGCTATAAAAGCTTATAATATGGTATGGTGTGCACTTTTTTTCTTTGTTCACTCCACCACAACAACAAAAAAAACATAAACATTGCCATTTACAATGCCAATAGCTTATTTTAGCAGATTTTTTAAGCCAGTTTATTTTACCAACACATAAATTAAAAAAGTGTCATTTACAATACTAATCGCTCAAACTTTCCTAGTGCGAAAAGTTAAAAGTATGGGCATTGTAAATCACAAAACAAAAAAATAAAATGTCATTTAGGAAACCAATAGCTCAAACTTTCCTACTGCGAGACCTATTGGCAACGCCAGTGCTTGTTTTATTACCTAATGAAAAAAAACTGGCAAATGTGTGAGGAGATGGTAGTCACATGTTTGTTTTGAATTTCTTCTAAGATGATGGGACAGAGCCAGTTGAAATAGACATGTTAATGAGACTACCAGTGGGGGTACAAATCAGTGATGCATAGCTTTTCAAAATTTAGGGTCCAAGATGGAGTCAGTAGACGTAAGACTGGACAAAAGCACGAGAACGAAACACTCAAAGGGATCTGAATTAAACCAAGGCAGAGGCTTAGACGTAGGGATGGTCAAAGGCATAGTGCTGGCAGCCGACAATGGATCAGTATTAAGATACCGTCCTACTTGGATGATATTTTATGGGAAGAAGACATTTATTCAATCACACAGGGCTTTATAAGAAGGTATTGTGGCTAAATTAGCAGGGGTTGATAAGTGAGTGCACTAATGTAAAAAGTGGTCTAAATTAATCAGCAGCCTTATCAGTGATGGAATTGCAGTGATATTGTTTGCATATCTGTTTCATACCATTTTAAGTGGGCAAAGTAGCACACCGTGTGCACAGATTTCTTGTATTTTACCCACTTCGCTTCCAGACTGTGCTTGATTTGTTTTACAGGATTTAATTCCTGGGGCCTCATTTATGAAAAGTGACACATCGCTGCGAGAAAACAGCGATGCGTCACTTTTCATTGCGACCTCCTTTGCGACCCCAATGATGCGTCATATTTACAATATGACGCATCATTGCGCAAGGAATTACAGATACGTCAATATTTCTGACGTATCTGTAAGCGCAAAAGTGACGCATTGCTGGAGTGTGTCACAAAAGTGACGCAACTCCAGAAATGCGTCCTTTCACATGGGGAAAGCCCCATGTAAAAGGGCTTGCGTCAGTCTTACGCCTGCTGTGAGGCAGGCGCAAGATTTTGGTGCAACAGCGTCCTAAAAGTGATGCAGTGAAATCTCATAGATTTCACTGCGTCACTATTACGAGGCTTTTTGCAGGGGGAATGCCCCCTCTGCATACATTATACCTGACGCAGGTATAATGTAGCGCAGGGGTTTACAAAGTGACGCATCTGCTGAGATGCGTCACTTTGTAAATAGTGCGCAACAGGAGGCATGTTTTACGCCACCGATGCGTAACAAAAAGTGACGCACCGGCAGCGTAAAAGTGACGCACGGCCTCATAAATGAGGCCCCTGGTTCAACCAGGGGGTACAGTGGGGCTGTTTACTAGCCCAGGTTACCAGGGATGTACTGAGCCATGATGCTACCTATGATTTTGTTATAACCGATATTAATGAGTGGCCTCCTAATTAGAACCAGACTGGACAGCAAAGTTGCAAGTAGAAAGAATGATTCTTGAGGGATGTTGTTCCTTAAACGTTTAGGCAGATTGTACTCCTGCTCAAAGGGAAGCCCTCTTCAGTGTTTGTGACAAAAGAGAATAGCACAAGGAAGTGGTCCGTCAAAGAGTGGTGGACATTGTGTGCAGTACAGATAATGAGATACCCTATCAAAGATAGCATGTATAGCAAGGCCCTTACGACAAGTAGGTTAGTTGGATGGTAGCTGAAAGTCTACGCCTGCAGTCCAGTGGTCAAAAGAGAGGACAGAGCATCATTAATAGATTCTAGTTTTATGTTAAGGTCACCTAAGTTGGTTAAAGATGGATATTGTAGGGCAAGAGGGGCCATCAGGTCCATGAAGATTTGAAGGATGTTACGACTTTCTTGGGGAGGTTATAGTAAAAAGCAACTAGAAGTGGAACTGAGGAAATCAATAACAGACACGATATGGCATTCCAACTCATGAGTCAAGTTAGCCTGAAGCTGAAGGTGGAGTGAAAATGAAGACTTGAAAAACAGAGCCACGCCTCCTCCTTGGTTACGGGTCTGCTGTACACAATGATAGTATATACAGGGGTGTAAACAGGTTCAGAAGCAAATCTGGTGGGGATGAGCTATGTCTCTGTTACGCAGGCAATATCAATGTTGTGGGACATAATGAAATCCACCACTTCAAGGAATTTCCCTTATATAGTGGCCGGAGGCCACGTACACTTGCATTTTCACACACCAGCTTTACTCATTGTGAATTCCTCAAACATGCTGCATGGAGTAAAGTGACAAATCAGGAATTACGAATTTATTTGAAATGGTAGCTCTTGCACCAAAAGAAGTTTGTTTCACAACGTAAATGTCCCATAGAAAGAATTCCTGTTGTAGAGCGGGAGTAGATGTACTAATGTATATTGACAGGCTAGTGACACCGCAGAGTACATGAATCACAAAGAGAAGCTAAATTGTCAAGTTCTTGTTCATTAAATATTAGTTGCAACCTCTTACTTTTTTCATGCATGGTCATCTTTGATAATAGGTAAAGAGAAAAGGACATTCAGACGTATTTTATAGTTTGTTTAGACACAAATTGCCAAAAAAATGACCTTCCCAACACAGCCATCCCATTCTAAAATACACAAGCCTTATGGAACGTGGTCATTTTTACCCTTTGAAGGAAAACAGAGGAGACAAATATTTGGAAAGGGGAGACTAACTTGCCTTCTTTACATTCTCTGTGTAGGCCTCTTGTGCAACCAGGTTTTACTGTAGTTTTAACTCAATTTGCTGCTTAGTTTGTCAGTTTATGATGTGACTGTGTAATGCTTTGAATGCTTATGGGCAATAGTAACTAGCTAACTGAAGTAAATACATATTAAGTTAAGAAGGCAGAAGCTGGTTGAAGTCTGCTTTGAAGGCCAACTTTTCGCACTAGTTCTGAGTTGCCAAACAGAAAAATAGTATAGTATAAGAAAGGCTGTGCCAACATTTATTTGCAGTGGTATCTGGAGGACATCCCACTTGTTGTCAAATTTGATTTGGGGTTTTGCTCTTATACTGCAAAATTGAATTGCTGTGTTGTAACTTGGAACGTTCCCTCTATCATCTTCCCCATTACCCCCACCTCTCCTCCCGCCTTGGTACGGTCCACTCTGACAGCCCGGCGCTCGCTATGGAATGTTGACATAGCAGCCGAGCTTCATGTTGACAAGCAGACGGCATTGTAAGGTTTTGACTTGATGAATAAAGAACCTTTACTACCCACAACGTTTCATCATTACTACATTTCATGGCGACGAGGTGAGGAGACTGTGCCAGGGACAGTGGATGCCGTTCCCCTGGAGTGATATATTAACTTGTCAACGGAAGTCTAACGAGCTCCGTGGTGATCAGCAGGGAGAGATAAGTGTTTACTGCTGTAGAGTGACGCGTGTGACTTCAGTGGAAGAAGGAATGGTGTTACAGATACCTTGATTAATGAGTGTCAATTGAGCCTGAACTGGACTTTTGCGAGTCGTCTTGAGAAGCTGCATTTAGTTCAGGTCTGGTGTGGAGGTATTGTAATTCGTGTGCCAGGTCGGGCACAGGGGATTTTGCTCAACCAGTGTGGAAGCGAGTTTGTGAGGGGAGCAGCGTTCGAACTCTAGTATTTATTGCGGAGGAGGGTTGCTCGTGTGTCAGGTCGGGCACAGGAGGGGCATTCTGTAATCAACTGGAGAGTGACGTCGAGGGAACGCTGTAAGCGAACTGTGGTGGCGCATTTTAAAAATATAAATATAGTGGCGAGAAGGGAAGGCATTTAGCGGTCTAATTGACGGGCTTGGCACTCGCACAGCGCAGCTGTTACCACACGACTCTCCAGCAAGAACTTCAAAGGTTGGTTAGTCAAGGAGTCATCACAGAAATTGAGAGTTCAGCCTGGTTGGCCCCAATTGTGATCACGGCAAAAGAAGGAGGGAACAGCATAAGACTCTGTGTGGACCTGAGAGATCTGAATGCAAATATTCTAGTGGACAGGTTTCCCCTTCCCAGAATAGGTGAAATGTTAAGCACGATCCGGGGGGCCAGGTATTTCAGCGTTTTAGACCTGTCCTCTGCATATTACCAAATCAAACTTCATCCTGATTCACAAATTTTAATGGCATTTACTACACCTTTTGGCAACTTCAAGTTTCAGCGAATGCCCTTTGGTTTGGCGTCAGCGGCTGCGGCCTTCCAAAGAGTCATGCAACACGTGCTGAAAGACTGCAGGAACACGATCTGTTTCCAAGATGACATTCTTATTTACGGTGGTAGCGAGGGAGAACACAATGAGATGGCAAGGAAGGTGTTGGAGAAGCTGAAAGAAGTAGGATTCACCACCAAACCATCCAAATGCAAACTAGGAGTAAGCTCGGTGGACTACCTGGGACACACCTTATCAGAAGATGGCATCAAGCCTAAGCACGACTTGGTCAAAGCAGTGAGAGACGCTCCCACTCCCAAAAGCAAAGAGGACATACTATCGTTCTTGGGCCTTGCCGAATACATGGCCAAGTTCATCAGGGACTTTGCAATGGTGTCCCAGCCTCTTAGAGATTTGATCAAGAAAGACAGTGTCTTTGCTTGGGGGAAAGAACAAGAGATGTCCATGAAGAGCATTAAGAAAGCAATCATTGAAGCTCCGTTTATTGGAAAGTTCGACCCGAATGGAGCCACCATCATTTCGACTGATGCCAGCAACAGAGGTATCGGGGCCACATTGGCGCAAAGAGAGGGGAGTAAAGCCAAGGTCGTGGCATTTGCATCAAGAACCCTCACTACATCAGAAAAGAACTACTCGACCATAGAGAAAGAGGCACTAGCGGTCTATTGGGCCATTCGTCACTATAAGTTTTTCATCTGGGGCATTCCATTTGAAGTACAAACTGACCATAAACCTCTGGTCTCACTCTTCACTAAGAAGGACATGGAAAGCATGACGCCCTGCATAGCTAAATGGGCAGTGGGTCTGCAAGCCTATAATTTCAGAGTGTCTTACATTCCAGGACAACAAAATAAGGTTGCAGATTTTCTATCAAGAGCACCAACCGGAGGAGAGGAAGAAGAAGAGTTGAAGGGTGACTCAATATTGGAGTTGCGTTTAGCTGCGGTGGAAAAAAATGCATGGGTAACCCAGATGGAGCAAGATGAAGTACTGAAAAAAGTGAAGGATTATATACTCATGGGATGGCCGAAGAAGTGCAAGGACATGGAGACTGAGATCCAACCGTATTGGAACGTGCGGGAAGATCTATCAGTTGAAGGGAACTTCATACTCAAGTCCGGTAGACTGGTCCCGCCAGAAGCTTTAAGAAGCCAGATAGTGGAACTGGCCCACGAAGGACACCTGGGCCGTAGTCTGAGCAAAGCTAGACTACGTACAGACTACTGGTTCCCAGCGATGGACAGTGAGATGGAGGACAAAGTGCGGGACTGCTACGCATGCAGCTTGAGTGACAAGTCTCAAGTCACTAGAAGGGCACCTTTGTCACCGGTGGAAGTTCCTGAAGTTCCATGGGACAAGTTAGTCTTCGACATAGCCGGACCCATCCGTGGCAAGGGACCCCAGGATTGGTACCTGCTTGTTCTGGTGGATTACTATTCCAGCTGGATAACCTGTAAGATTGTCCACAATGTGAACACAAAAGCGATAATTGAATTCCTTAAAGAGGTATTCCCGAGAGAAGGAATCCCCTTAACACTGGTAACGGACAATGGGGTGCAGCTGATCTCAGAAGAGATGAAGGAATTCCTTAAAGACTGCTCCATAGCCCATATCCGCACGCCACTGTATTGCCCCAAAGCTAATGGCAAGGTGGAAAGGGTAAACCGCATGTTGAAGGAGTGCATGCAGTTGGCAAATCAGGCGGGGAGAACATCGAGGAAGCCATAAGGGACATGTTATGGGCATATCACCCCACGCCAAAGTCTACTACAGGATGCACGCCATTCGAGCTACTGAGAGGGAGGAAAGCCGGAACTAAGTTGACCCCCAATTGGATGGGAAGAAAACAAATAGAAGAGACCGATCCCAAAGAGATCAAGCAGAGGATTGAAAACAATCAAAGGAAATACAAGGAATGGTACGACCAGAAGTGGGGAGTCAAGGAGAGAGAGTTCCAGCGAGGACAAAATGTCTACGTCAGGAAACCGGAGAGATTAAGAATAGGGGGTGACAAGTTTTACGCCCCCAACACCATCAGAATGCCAAAAAAGAACACAGTGGTCATGGAGGACGGTAAATTATGGAGCCATGATCGGGTGGTGCCCGTAGGGAGGGAGGAACTTAGGTCAGGCACTAGAAGAACAGGGGGTGGCGACCTTGATGGAGAGATCAGACAAGACAGGAAGAGTCATAGATCTAGGACCTCCCCTCATTGGCACAAACAATACATAATGAGATAGTGATCTGCATATGAGCACAAAGAGTCACGTAGGGTCTTCTGCGAAAGACCATGGGTCAGGACTATTGCGGGAGAGGCCTACTTCTCAGTTTTCTATATTTCCCTCTGTTCATTTCCCTTAGGGAGGATGATGTGTTGTAACTTGGAACGTTCCCTCTATCCTCTTCCCCATTACCCCCCACCTCTCCTCCCGCCTTGGTACGGTCCACTCTGACAGCTCGGCGCTCGCTATGGAATGTTGACATAGCAGCCGAGCTCCATGTTGACAAGCAGACGGCATTGTAAGGTTTTGATTTGATGAATAAAGAACCTTTACTACCCACAACGTTAGAGGTTAGAGGCGGCAGACCCGAGAGCAGAGGACGGCCCGGGACCAGGGTTCGATTCCCGGCGCAGCAGGTTTCTGGACCAGGGTCAGCGGACTCGATAATTCTCTCGCCTCGGTGCCCACTCTGATCAGCGATCACACTCGGCAACTCTGGGCATTAGCTTGCCTCATCCTCACTAACGGCCCCACCAGACCGCCGGGGATGCCTGGTCTCACCCTGGAGATACCCATTAAGGGACCATCTCTCAGGGAAGCCAGGAAGGGTTTCGCAGCGGTCGAAGCGCCTTGGGACCCTCCGGGTAAGTAGTGCGCTATATAAATGCCTATACATACATACATACATACATCATTACTACACTGTGTTAGAATGTATTGCACTTTCCTTTTAAACAGGTTGATCCCAATATACTCAACATTTTTTGACGCTCTAAGTGGGGATGGGATATTGGTTTCCCTAGATTCCTCACTGGTTTTTAATACCAAATAATATCTCCCTCAAATTGAAAGGTTGTTTTGAGATATCATATTCGTTTTTATACATCCATATCATGGGTTCAGTAGTTAGAAATGCCTCCTTTACTGTAAAGTGTAGGCCCTCTCTTCATCAAACAGGGTTTTTGAAGACCGAAGGGAGCCCTATGACAAAGCATGACACCTGAGGGTTTGTGAGCACATCTCGTCACATTTTTTGTGTATCCATAGATAGGCTTGAGGTGGACGATCACTATTAGAGCAATAAATGAGCATTTACTCTGGTGACTTTTCTAGTGCTTCACATTTACAGGACATCCCAGTTGTTTTTACAGTGTTCTGCTCTTATACTACAACATTGAATTATTGTGTTAGAATGTACTGCACTTTCCTTTCAAGCACGTTCAATCCCATATAATCACCATTTTATCGAGCACCTAAAGTGGTGTGGCTTGTTGTTCCATGACCTGCTGATGTGAATGTATTTTCATCACTGAATAGTAATATGAATTGCTTTGTCACCACCCAATATTTAGCACTACATTTGGATAATGGGAGTGTTAATCCTGGACTTCCACATGGTCGGTCAATATGTTTTACTGTCCTGTCATGAGTCCTCAGTATAAAGGGGCATTCAATCCTATAGTTCCTACCATTCCTTTCAAGCTGTACCCAAAAAGGTAAAGTTCGGTCAATTGACCTTCAAATTTTGCCAAGTGGCCTACAGAGTGCACAAAGGTCTTTGAAGCCATCTCCAGCCATGATGCAGAAACTCTCACAAGTACCCCTATTACTCTTGATGCTGGGTATCGCCGTTATGCTGACATCACTGGGTTCATATTAGGATTTAGGCGATCATATCTTCTTTTGCGCGGCCTGGGTTTTAAGTTTACCTTGGTATGATAACTGAACTGCTCCTAGCTTGGCCTGCTTTAATGATAACCATATGTTGTAAAGTACAGCTTGCTTCTCATGATTCAGTTGATCTCAGAGAAAGAACCCTATTCCGCATGCATACAATTCAGATGATTTTTTGATAGGACCGTTTACCTGAGTGGAAGCAGAATGCAACCACTCGCCACCTTCACTGATTCAACTGTTGAGTAGTTTGGTCCACCAACAAGCTGCAGCAAAATGTAGGGGAAGGGGTTCAGCAAGGGGCTCGGGTGAGTAGATCTTCTGGATGAGAACAATATCAACGTTTTATACTGGGCATTTTCCCGGTGGCCTGGAGCCTTTGGAGGTCGGCTATAAGGGTAGTGGGATGCTGCTGGCAGCTATGTCACTTTGTCTAGCTTCCTCATGTAAGTTCAGCGAGGTGGGGGTGTGTTCATGAGAAAGAGAGAGAAAAGAGTGATTAAAGAGTGAAGAGGAAGGGTGGTTTGAAAGGATGGTTTGAACATTTTTGCCCGGGCTGCTTTTGGTTTTATGTCCAGACCAGTGAGAGATGATTGACAATCAGAACTAATGCCTTCCTGAATCCCTGATACTCATGAAATATGAAATGCAACAACAGTACAGTCCTACCTGTGGGAAGTAATGTCTGCCCCACATTAACAGCGATTTAAACTCTACTCCTGGGAAGTGGAAGTAAAAGAAGATGTCATGACCTGATATGGTGTATCTTACACCACCTGGAAAAATAACACATCTCTTACTTCAAGCTACATACTCATACCCTAAGTATCACAACTTCTACAAGAAGCTTTCGAGAGCCTTTCACCTTTGCACCTTTCTATGTGTAACAATCACCTCTTAATGAGCTGAGAGAGTCTCAGTTGCAACTTCTATCCGGGTTGATAGTCTTCAAGAAGTCTAACCTCAGACTATTTGCCAGCAAAGAATGTTCCTTGAGTCTCCCTCTTTTTCCAGCGTTGGAAAGTCCCAAACAATTCTCTGGAATTCTGACTCATTTGGGTGCAATTAAATTAAAAGCCTCAGAGCCACCTAGACCAAGGAATTGTGTAAGTGAAGACTTTTTCGGTTTTCACAAAACTTCAATCTAATAGTAACTTTATGACTGCGAAGACTCCCCAGTTCTGGGCAGAGACCTCCTCACAAGCCTATCTTTTTATGTGCTGAGTCCTGCGCCCCGACTGCTGAGTCTCCGCAGTCGTAAAGTTACTACTAAATTGCAGTTTTGTAAGAATAAAATCTAAAAACACATTTTGGTTACTTGTTCTCAAGGACCCTCTTAATCTTACATTATTTTGGCTCACATTTGGATACTGTGTTGTTCTCTGCTAAGTGATTACTTATCAGTCTCTGAAAACAATCTGTTCCTGAAGGAGAAACTCACTAACAGGCCCTTAGATAAAGTGCAGAGCCTCCGCATATGGCTCGGCTCTACCCAAGATGGCAGAGAGATCTCACATCTTCTCACAAGAAGTTGCAGGACCTCCCACCCTCAGACACATTAAACCACATGGGACACGCTTTGTTCAATCATATAAGCACCCAGTGCGTGTAATGTAGATGGCCACAGCGACACCTAACAAATTTTCACAGCAAACTACTGACTATCCTAAGGCAAGGCATTTCCCTGATTGAAAGGGCGAGGTCGAAGGTCCGTCGTGTGGGCAAGGAGATGTTGGAGGAGTGAAGAGAGTGGCATTACCTGGCCTGATGAAACCCAGGAAGACATCAACCTGCTCCTGAAACTTGCTTCAATGCAGTTTCAAGGATGACTCTTCGACACCAATGAGCTACCAGTAAGGCTGCTTTGCTGTAAAACTACTGGCCGGTGGTTGCAGGTGGGCCCCAACAGCACTCATCATTGAGACCAGCACTTATTTTTCCTCATAAGATTTTGACCCACAGAAAGGGAGAGAAAAACACAGGAAGGGTCAAAAAGGAGGAAGAGAAACAGAAAAACAGTGACAAAGGGAGAAAGTAGGGAAGAAAAAGAATCTGCAAGAGTGAAATAAAGGGGTAAGTAGTGTATGTCATGTATGGAAGAGGTATGTGGTGGAATCATGACTACACAAACTTGGTGTTCAGCAACCCTGACAAACGCCAGTGCTGGCCGCAAACTTTTGAGAAATCTTCGGGCAATGGCACTTATTGTTTTACAAATTAAGCAGCGAACATTTGTGGTACAAGAAAGCAAAATAGTTATAGTAAGTCTCACGGAAACCATCTGGTGTTGAAAAAACAAACCCACCAAAGGAAAGGATAGTATCCCAGCATAACCCCTGATGTTATGGGGACTGAAGTTGTCTTTGTCAGAGGCCAATAATCTTCTTAAGCTTTGCTATGTGTGTTACAAAATGCACCAGAAAATCATCAGCATAAGTCATGTTTTTAAAGAGAGCCATTTTCTCTCAGGATTTCCCTTCTCTTTTTGCAGCGCAGGAGCAACATCATCGTAGGATGATTAGGAGAGAGACGACCAGGTGCGCAACGCCCATTGCCCTGGACGGAGACTGCTACCCGGGCGGAAAGAAGGATGGATAGGTGACTAAAGAGCGAGTGGATGGATGAATGGATAGCTAGATTGATGGATGAATGTATGGATGAATGGAAGGATTAATAGAATGATAACTGGATGCATGGACCAGTACTTAGGATAGGCGGGTGGGCTGATAGATGCATGTATCGATGTATGGGCGTATGGATGGATGGATGGCACAGTGCTTAGGATAGGCGGGTGGGCTGATAGATGCTTAGGATAGGTCCAGGGACATATGTATCTATGGATGGCTGGATGGATGAATGAATGAATGGATCGCTGGCTGGATGAATGGGTGGGTGGATGAATGGATGGATGGATGAATGGACCAGTACTTAGGATAGACGGGTGAGCCCGTTTTTTTCCCACTTAAAGCCCTGATATAGGGTATACCCAAAATATTAACATTGCATTTTACTGTCATAGAACAATACAAACTGTTTGCTATGGCTCAGGTTGCTTGATCATTCTAATGCTGAAATATTACTTATGTCACTGACTACCCAGGTTACTAGAACTTTACCTAGGTCATTGGTAACAGAACAACGCTCTGTACACCATCTAACCGCAGGGGTTTGAATGTTGTCAGTGAACGCTGTCTTGGAGCTGCCAGCACAGGATGGTGGTCTGCTGTAATGTACTTTCAAATAAAGCTACATGAAATCACACTATGAGTGTTATAGTGAACCTGAACTTAACACTATTGAAAACAGAAGTGGAGCAAAATAGCACATTCTTAAGGTACCTAAAGCGGTGGTAATTGACACTTTGTTGAAAATGAGGCGACCAAAAATAGAACCACATGGGAAATTTATGAAGTTCAGCCTTAGAGTCTAACATACTTCCTGCAGAAACAGTGTCACCATTGAGGGAGTGATGTCTGTTTACTTACTCTTACCTGTAGTTTCAGTGAAATGAGTCTACTCCTGCAGAGCCAGAAGGTAGGAAGGGACCCTAGGCACTCTAGATACAGCACTTATTAAAGATGGAGAACAAAGCAGATTGTGTCTCACTTAGGTCATCTGACATGAGAGACACACTTATTAAGGCCAGATATGCTGCTGAAATCTGAAATGGCATTCTTTGCTTCTACTGATACCGTCGAGAGAAAGGTAGAACCACGTGAAGACTTGTCAGAAAAGCAGCCACAACGCCCTTTTCCATTTCTTTGAACATTCTTTTGTATTTTCTTAGCAAACAGAATATTATCCAAATCTGACAACGTTCCACTTTTGTACGAGCTACTTCAACCAACAGGACAGAGCTGTTTTTCTATTTACTCCCGATTGACTCTCTGGAGAGCCGTAGCTTTTGCCAATTTGCTTGCTTTACGGATTTCTAGGAAGTGCTGCAAACCCGAGAAGGAAATCCCCACCCATCCCGACTGAAAGCTTCCATGCAATTTGCCTATTTAATAATTTCCCACTCTGGTAAACGGGCTGTTGGTTTAAGAAATGCTCCTTCTTGTGCTTCCATGGCTTGATGCAGTGGCATTTCCAACATGGCCGAACAATAGGTCCCCGAGAGGGAAGTGTTTTCAGGAAATATTTGACATGATTGGAACACAGCTGGTGAACATAAAGGGATTTACTAGTCGGTCTGTCGTTATTTGTGGCTCATATATAGCTGGCACATTTTCAGCGTGCTTGAATGACATTTATGTGTTTTCAGTGTGCATGAGTGTGACGTTTTCATGCCTCATGTGTGACACCTTGAATAACACTATCACAAACAGAAAAGTGGTGTGTTGGGACGAAAAAGTCCCTTTAATGTTATGTTATGTTATGTTACGTGAATTTGTACTGCGCACAGCTGCCCCAGCTAAGGGGCGTCCTGGCGCATGGCAAGGTAACACGCAACAGCCACAGGAAACACAACAGCTAAAGAGATGGTGATGGACCTTCACCCCGCCCTGAGTATCCTAACTATAATGATGTCTGCATTCCTAATGCTGATTTTTACTGTCATGGGCGAACACTGATCATGCGTGTGTGCCATGACATTCGCCTGTCTTACAGATTGCCGTCTTTTTGGACTGGGAGGGGTGTCCAAAGTGCTGTCCTCGTAGTGGTGAACGGCCACTGCCTTTGCCACCAGGAGTTAAGCAGCACAAGTGCGGTGGTAGCAGCATACCGAGTAGTGATCAGGTCCTTTTTGTCTGTGTCAGTGGCGTGAAGCCTACAGGCTCATTCATTTTAAGTCCTGCTGCTGTGTGTTTAACTCACCCCTGGCCATCAGCGTATTTTGGGTGTACTGTTGCACAGTGCATGTGTGGCGTACATTTGCTGGGTGTAGGTGTGCCTATGAATAGTACAATATAAGGATAATGCAGTACTGTGCAGTGCATGTACATTATGTGCATGTGCTGAGTGCATGTGTGCCTGTGAATGGTACAGTGCATGAAGGGTGTATTGCTGTGCAGTGCATTAATGCTATATTTATGTGCCTGGCATATAGGTGCCTGTAACTGGTACAATGCATGAAAGACTCTAGGTTCTATTTTGGAAGACCCAGGGCTGACAGGAGGAACATGAGGAGAGGAAGAAGTGTAATTCCCCAGACAGGTTTGTATTTTGTTGCATTCCTGTAAGCTGCGTGGGGCACACTCAAGGAAGGGCGAGCCAAGCTCTCCATTACACTTCAAAAGATGCTTTTAGACTCAGCAAGGGGACACTGGGAAGGGGTCTGGGCACAACTCAGGAAGGAGAATGGACTGATCAGCAAATCAGGGCAGGGGACCTGGGTAACCTTTTGATACACATATCACTGTGACTGACATCCAGGTGTGAACCTCCAGCCACTCCCATGGCCAGTGTTGTGGGGCTCTCAGTTTTGGAGTCGCTCCTGCTGTGACTGGCTGGTTTTGGGGGCAAAGGCAGGCAGCAGAGAGTGCACTTCAAAAAGAAAGCAGAACCCCCAACATTAACTTCAAAAACTGAGACTCTAAATCACATTGGTGTCTGGAAATGGGCTATAAGAAGGGAAGCTCGAGGACCCCAAAATTGTCAACTGTCAAGCAGCCATTCGGACTGTACTATCATGTGGCCGGTGGGGACATTGTCGACATCACTAAGTTAGCATGAGCCCTTCACCCATGATTCAGCTTTGCACCTGGTACTAACTGCTTTTATTTTGTAATGATTCTGTCTGTGCCTTTCACATGGAAATTGTTCACTGTGTTTGTTCTCTGCCTGTTTCTGGAGTTTAGTCTGAACATTGTGTGCAAGGTCGATAAACAATGCCCCTTGTTGTCCTGTTCTGGCCAGACCCTAGCACTTACACACAACATACCAATGCAGCTAGTGGGAGACTAGCATTTTGATATTACGGGGGTGCACGCATGAAAAACAGACACTTGGAGAGAGACCTTTCCAGGGGAAGGAGCAATGCAGTTCCTATGATGTAGATATACCATCTAGGCACCTAGGTATGGGGTCTGCTGACAAAGCCCAGAGATCTTCTGTTATATAATAATACCTATCACTAGCAAGGGGAGGGAGGTTAGGCTGAAATGTCTTTTCTCTATTGTCTTTTCATTATGACATCTCCCTTCACGATATATGGCCTTGTTGCTATGCTGACAATATTTGTACTATGCATTTTTCTGCTTGTTGTGGCACATATACTGCATGATAGAGCACAATAGTTCAAATAAATGTTCTATACTTTGTTGTGTTTCTGTTAGACTTTATTGTGGACAAAAACAAGAGTGCAAGCAATAGGGTTTTGAGTCATTACTGTGATTCCTGGGAGAGTCTGGAGTGTTGTGTTCTGGGGTGTCTAATCATTTGCTTCTCTGTGAGTTTGTAGGAGAGCGAGTGCAACACTATAGCTAGTCAGTCCTGGGCTTGTGGGCACTAAGGTGGTGGGAAGACTTAGCCCCTATACACCGAGGTCTCAAACACTTGTGCATAGTTCTGTATATGTGCAGAATCCCTGCAACAGAACGAGGAGGAGATGCTCTGCAAGATTCTGCCTCTAACCAGGACTGGGACAAAGGGCTGCTAGTCTCCCAGCTAGGTGAGGGGACCTCACCAAGAGAATCCCAGACCACCTGCCCTTGGAGCATGGAGCACCAGCGCCTGCTCTAGTTCTAACAAGACCTTTGTGTCCTGTGAAGGAGTGGAGTGTGTTGGAGGTTTCGAGGTCCATTGGTGGATCGTGGTGATTGAATCCCCACAGTGAGGTGTGAGGAGATGGCTGCTGTGCCGATTGGGTTGTTGCCATGTTCAGGGAAAAGTCAGTGCCCTCTGTATGCCAGATGATGAGTTCATTGCCCATGTTCAGGTACATGTTCAGGTACCAAGAAGGCAACCCATTGTGCCATATAGGCCCCCGTGAAAATTGCTACCATGCCAATCAGGCTGCAGCATATATGTGGAACCAAGTCTACGGCTCCGTATGCCAGGTGGGGCCGCTGTGAAGATTTCGTCTGTGCCGATTGGGCCATAGCCTATGTTTAGAGGAGGAACGGTGACCCTGTATGCCAGGGGTGGTCACCAGAACAAGCAGGTGACCCGTGTAAGCTTCTCACCAAAAAGCCTTGAACTGCTCAGACTGAGCTACCAATGAGAGTCAAGTGCTGCAGGCGGACTTTGCACAATTGCTTAGATCCATAGAAACACATATCTGATATTTTTACAACTTAAATATTTTTAGAGATTAGCTCTGTTCATGTCTGGTGTGAGTCTTGACAACACCATTCCTGGCATGTCCTGCTGGCCCCCAGGCACACAGAGAGTGACAATTGTAACCCAAGGGTTAGATTATGGGTAGGAAAAGAAGAAGAATGTTTATCTGAGGATGGGGATAGGAGTGGGAAAGAAAGGATTTGTGGAGGGGTCCAGCAAAACTGAGCCTGGTGTGAACTACTCTCAGGTGACTGTATCAGGTGTTAAGTCATCTCTTGGTAGTTTGTGTCTTGCTTCCCCCACCTTCTTCCATCTAACTCGGAGACTTACTTCAAGTCACATGTAGAGATAATGGTGCATTATTCATTGAAACCATTGAATCTATTGTTTCCAGGAGACATCAGGCTTCCATTGCAAGGATGCATTATCGGAGGAAGTTCGCCTCAACCCAAGCCTATGCCTTAATCCTAGGCCTTCAAGTGGACCAAAGTTGTGACTGCGGTGTAGGGATCAAATTGTTTTCTGGCCCCAAATATTGAAAGATAATTGGTTGTCAATTTGGAGGCCAAAATAGTCAGAGCAGTTGACAAACTCCAAATTAAGGGAACCCAGGAACCACTTATTATAAGTTATATTGTTCCCCAAACACATGATCCTAGTCTTGCCCTAATTTACACATTAATTATTTTTATTGGGATCTTAGTTGAGTGGCTAATATTCAATTGGAATCAAGCTGTGGTCAAATGCAATATTAACATGTCATCAGCAAAAGAATAGTATGAAGCATAATCCCCCCGCAATTTATGAGGGAATCTACCATGACCCCCTTTTCCCCAGTGAGGATGCTTTTGTGAGAGAAAACTGTAATCCAATATTTTAGAACACCCCAACACTTAGATTACCCCAAAATGTACCTCTGCCAGTTCTCCCACGGTTTGATCTTGCAGAAAAGGCACCCTCCTCTACATCAATTTAGCAAAAAGGGACCATCTGCCCACTATCAGCTGTGTGATTTAATAGGCCAATTTGACCAAGTTTACAGTCCTCTCTTGTCTTAGATATGACTAACAAATCATCAATATATTGCACTAAGACTGAATTACAAGGCAAACTCACATTTTCTAGATCTTTCACCAGGATTTAACTAAAGATTGAAGGACTTTCTGTATAGGCTTGTGAAATCCTACACCACACAAGGACTTTATTCAAAAATTAGAACTCAAAGAGGTATTGGTTCACTTTGTGAAAGGGAATGGGAAAAACTCCTGGCATAAGTCACTCTGCATCTAAAGGAATTTGGAACAAAATCAGTGCAGAGTTAGGTCTTGTAAAAATATTATTGATCTTTCTCAAGTCCTGAACAATACTCCATTTTCTATCTGTTTCTTTAATCCCATCACAGGAGAGATACAAGTACTATCAAGCACTATTCAATCATTTTGTCAGTAATTGGTCTCATTCCATCTCTTTTGTAACTATGTTCTGTTTAGTTCTAGGGACTATTGCACTTGGCCTTATTTTTATTTTAACTGATTTTGCTCTTTTTATCAATCCAATCTCTTTCAATCAATCAATCAAAGGCTTGTAAAGAATGACTACTCACCCGTAAAGGTTTCAAGGTGCTGGGGGATGGAAGGGGAAGCTGCAGGTCCATCAAGGCGCTGTGATTCAGCCGAAGAGCCAGGTCTTGAAGACATTCCTGAATTGAGGCAGTGATGGTGATTGCCTGAGATGGAGAGGTATGGTGTTCAAGATCTTTTCTGCACGGTAGGAGCAGGATCTTCTTCCGGCTGTGGTCTTGGAGATACGTTGGACGGTAGCCAGGCCCAGTTGGGTGGAGCAGAGGTCTCTGGTAGGTACATGGAGTGTGAGGAAGTGGTTGAGGTATGCCAGTCCCGCGTCATGTAGGGCTTTTTAGAAATGTGTGAGTAGTTTTAAGGTGATTCTTTTGTTGACTGGCAGCCAGTGGAGGTCTCTTAGGTGGCAGGGGATGTCTTAAATCCAGAGGTAGGTCCTCTTTTGTTAGAGCCAGGAACAACTGAATTCTAGAGTCTTGTGAATTTATATTGAACACTGCATCCGAGGTGCAATAAATCTCAACATCAATTTTTTCAGATTTATGCGACTTGAACTACACAAAACAAACTCATATTTGTTCTTGATTTGACCAGTTTTAAATATGACATCTGCTGCAACCTGATTAACAAGTTGTTTATTACTAATCCCTACAACTTGGACTTCACTTCCTGAGAGGGCTGGGTTTGTGAATTTTACAAAACGAGCTGTAGATCACGTAGCCCCCATATCAATTAAAAATTAAACAAAAAGGCAATTGAGCTCTCCATCTACATATGGGCAACTATGATTGACCTCTATTATTTGCAATCCTCCTCTCTTCTCTGGCACCATCATTGCAAATTTCACCATGCTGAATCATTATTTAGAATCAATAGATTCTGTTGGTACTCTGCACTATATGTAATTTTTTTTCTCAAGTTTTGCTGCATCACTGGTGCTGAAGGTATTGACATTTGAAATGATCTATGATGCTGTACACCCTGATCAGAATTTGGCATATTTGGAACAATGAGCTCAACCCCACAGAAATGACAATCAGTGTTTCTTTTTATCATCTCAACATTCACATTCATCCCATAATTGCTCATCATCCCTCTTCCTCCACCTTGTATTTGCATTGTTCTATTTACCTTTTGCATATTATTGATCCCAGTCTGAAAATAATGCATATTTCAGTCTATTTGCTTTTTGGATTCCTCTCTCAAACTGCTATGTCTGAGCAATCATCAACTTCTCTTTGATTTTTATATGTCTCACATCGAAATAATCACTACTATATTTCGCCAGCTTCAAAGTTTCATCTATGCTTTTTGTCTGCCAACAATTCACTCTGCTGTATATTGTTGCAAAGGTCTAGCCTCAAACCCATAACAAAGGCATGAATAAAACCACTGACATTATCTTTCTTGGGATCATCAACTCTGCTTTGTTTCTCGAAAATCTGCACGAGTCTCACATAAAAAACATACACTCATTTCTTTGGTTCCTGGGAAGTTATCAAGATTTGTACCTGATATACATACCTTTGTGGGACTCTTTTATTTAAATGTTCATATTCTTTTCAGAATTTATTGGCTACTTCCTCAGAAGGAATAGTTAGGAACAACTGAAACTGGTTCTTCACTTGGCCATGCAACTACCGCCTTCCAATCAACCCACAAATCACAAGGAAACACAATCTCATAAATAAGTACAAATAAGTCCACAGCACCTTTGCAATATTTGTTAGCCTGTACACTTCTTTGTACCACTTCTCTGGTTCCTCTAACATTTTTGGAAAATTAGTCATAAAAGCCTGTAGATCATCTTGTGCCCATGGCACATGCACTAGATTTCCCCCATCTCCTTCTCCTAAAGGAAATCCTAAAACTGTTCCGGTCCCAGCTTCTGAATCATTTCCTCTTCTTTTAGCCCCCTTCACTTTTTTCTTTCCTGCTATCCTTCACTTCCACATTTCTTTGTACTTTGTCAACTCACTCCATTCTATGGCTTTTTCAATGTAATGTTTAATATGAACCCTCAAAGTCATTAAGCCCTTTTCCTTAATTTTATCATGATTCAAATTTATTTTCAAATTTTTTATCCTACTGATGTCCACTTGGAATTCATCAGCGAACTCTTCTTATTTATCATATGTCTCATTTGTACATCTGGCTGCCTCTTGGACAAATGTATAATTTCATCGACGTTGTTAATAGCCTGTATAGATTATTATTTCCCTGTAACATTTTGGCAAATTTGGCAAATTCAATTTTTAAAATGTCAGCGTTAATTGCTCTATGAGTTTCTTCAGCTACCACTGTCCTTACCAGTAAATCAATTTGAGCTTGAGTAGAAGAGTGCATGTCACTAGTGGTAGCAGGCAAAGCTGCCATTGCAGTCTCAGTTTCTGCACGCAGTACCACTACTGTAGAAGTTTGCACTGTAGTACTATCTCCTCTTGCACCCACATCAGACCTCAAATAGATCATTCCAGAAATGATCCTCCTCATCAGAATCATTAGTGTGCTTTCCTCCCTCATCTCCCTTGTTTTTATCAATTGTTTCTTTAACTATGGCAGGATGGGCTCTTACATCTTTCATCATATCCTTCCTCCAACATTTCTCTTATCTATTCCACTTGCTCCCTAACCACTGTCTGAATCAATCCTTCACTTGCTTAGACATTCTCCTTCTCTGTTGCCATCTAATCCCATTTATTTAATACCTCAAATTGTGTATATCTGGCCATCAGCTTCATGTCATTTGTGGTTTGTATTAAGAAATCAAACGTTGTAATGTTGTTAAACTCTATGGGAAACTATACATTTTGGTCAAATACGGTATATTCAGACCAATGACAAATATAAGTACATATGTGAATGCACGCTGTCATAATTTCATATGCAGGTAATCCATCAGAAGGTAATTTCTTACCATCTGCAGTCACCACAGAAATGTTATGCTTTTGCAGTACATTTCCCATTATTTTCACTTAAACGGGTCTCAGATATCACAGCAAATGAACAACAACCAATCTCAGTAGGTCAACCATTCACAGCACAGCTCTGTCAGTTACCAACCAATGACAGTGCTCCTTCGTGGTGGCATCCCACTAACCCCAGCATGGTTCCCTGGTTGACTAACCAATCACATTGCAACTTCTCCATGAACAGGAAAGAAAATTGCAAAACCTTTTTGAGCCAATCAACTAAATAAACAAGTATCTGCTTAAGTTAGATAGAAAGAAGAATCAGTAAATTAAGTAAGAGAATTCAATCACTAATTATGAAAAACAAGCAATAAGAAACAGAAGCATGGAGAAAACTCCACCTAAACAACACTTCAGAATAGGTAGACTGCCACCTAGCGACAATCTACCATAACTAATGAATTTGCTCCTGTGCACTAAGGAGCAAAGTACACCAACCCAAATAAGACACACAATAGTGGAAAGGAAAACTCATTAGTTTAGAATCCATGCATGTGTCTATGCGGCAACTTCTGTACATAGTACCTTATGTAGACAAGTCAAATTACATTATCTCGAGATCTTGGGTTTTGACAAATCTGATTACTAACCCAATCAATAATGAACAAAATAAGTTTACAAATATGACTAGAGCATTATTAAAACAGTGATCAGTTAACCAATCAAACCCACAATCAGCATGGCATTTCCAAACATCTCACAAAGAGCATAGCAATCCATTCCTCAATTCATACTTCAGCATTCCTCAAAAATACATACAGCATCCGAAAATCAATTCACTGTATTCATACTTACTCTCCAAATTGCTCCAAAAGTCACCTCCTGAGAAACGTCTGCACCGAAATCGCTGGCAGGGGTCCAGAAATCCACTTTTCTCTTGGTCTATGCATTAGGGACCAAGAAACCCCTTTGGGGACCCCTGTAAAAGAGGAGGTGCTCCTTTACATGCAGCCAACCTCTGCTACCAATTTCACTGGAGCAAAGCTATACCCCAATGCTTAGATTACCCCACAGTGAAAAGTCACCCTCACCCACATCAAATTAGCAGAGTACAGAAATAAATAATGTAGATCACTTAATAACTGAGTTCTAGATCAAGGGTAAGTTAAAGAGTTTTATTACAAAAATATCTGAAATCAAGCAGTGCAGAATAAATGCCATGAAGGCTCCTATGTAAAATTATAAAAGGTAGTTAAACATTAGAAATCAATCTAAGTATCAAAGAGCAGCAAAATCAGAAACAAATTGAACAGCATCCCTAGTAAGAAATCTTGGGGTTCTTATGTACAATTCTTTTATCACAAATTAGTAAAATTGCAGATTCATCATGGTATGATTTAAAGTAACAACCCTCTTGGCAAATCAGAATAAAACACATCATGACCTAAGTACATAAGCACTATCCCGTTGTAAGAAAGTGTCCAGTGTCTTTTAGACTACCTTCATCTAGAGAAGTACAAACTAATATGAAACATTTCAACAATAACACTTCATGCAATTGAATACGACTAGACACAGCATTGAAACCACAGCTAAAGGGCCTTGAAAACTGCAATAGTTAGGAACATCAGAAAGTTCAGTCAAGCACAACAGCAAAAATCCATTACAGCAGTTTGTCATCACTCTACAGAGAGTATGAGGAGAGAAAATGCCCAGAGGAGCAGGATGTGAGAGGGTGTATACAGGAATGAATGACAGAACAGCATCAAAACAGCATCCATGTTATCTGTAATGGCGCAGCCACACAAATGTGAACTAACTAAAATATGCAAATACGTACATTTCAATACATCATAATAAACTTATTTCAACTTTAATAATGTTAATTCATCATCTGTGTATTGGATTCAACACAAAAAATCATTATTCATTATTATTTTTCACAAAACTAAAAAACGCTGAAAAACACTACCACAATAGTGTAGACGTTAAAGAGAACTGGGAGAGGACACAGCCATCTTAACACTATATCATTTAATCATTTTTGCTCTACATGAAATGTGGGGCCAGCTTTAGGGCAATGCAACTGGTGTGGCCGGATTGGGCTCTGACCTGGAGGGTGGCACGTTCCTCAGGGGGGTTTGTGTTTAGCAATAACTTGCGATTTAAAAACACCTTCTAAAGAGAACCATCAATTAAGCTTTCATGCAGATATAAAAATATGATGATAAACCTTGTGATTCATGTACCTGCTACAAGGAGATATCAGAGTTTTGCCTAGTGGCAGTTTTGACTCGCCATAAAGTTGCGCAGAAGGTTATTATGCCCGCTGAAAAGAACAATTCTGTATTTTATGTGGATAGCTGAGTAGATTAGTAAAGCCAACCTTTATTATCACTTTAAAATGAATTGCATTTGTGTGAGAGAGGGTATACAAGGAGATGAGGGGTGCTTTTGCAGGGTGTTAGTGAGGGAATCAGAGAAGGAAGTTAGGGGCGCCAAAAAAGATTATTTCATCAAGCGTCACTAGCGCGAAAACCGGCCCTGATGCCATGGTTAATGCGACTACTACTAATATCGACTACTTACGTGATTCAATATAGTCCCCCCTTCAAGATATTTGAAGCGTGCCATGTATCTACAGTCAGTTCACTGATTGGGAGTACCGGAATTCCCGGTGCAACTCAACTGAGCATTTTCAACCAGAGATTTTCTCAGTAGACTACAGCAAAAAATCCACAAAAGCATAATGAAAGTATCACTTGTGCTAATGACAAAATTCTACATCAGAATGATTATTCAAACTCAAATTCTCAGGAGTTCTCTAATCTGCTAAGCAGCCCATGCACAGGAATTTAACTGGGTCGGGTCCTGCCTGTGCTCAGCACCAGCAGTTCTAAAAAGCAGGTGCTGAGACAGGTCTCTATCGGGCTCTCCATTTTTGCTCTGACCCTCAGGGTGAAAAAATAAATCTCAGCAGCAGAGACCGAGGTACACATAGGGGCTTTGTCTAAATCCTATATCAGGTGCTCAAAGCTGACCGGAAAGTGGATGCCTCACACGTCCGGTATAGATGGTTGACAGACTTGCTAACGCCACCCACAGATAATGAGTGGAAGAGAGTGTTCGAGCAGGTGTGAAACGTGGCTAGTAACGCCTATTTCAAACTCAAACAATTTCCCTATCTGCACCGCACTTATATGACACCCCACAGGATGGCTTGGTGAGCAAAATAATGATGGAATAAAACCAGATCTGTGACTGGGGGTGAATGTTTTGTCATTGTGCAACATTCCGTCCATCATCTTGTGTGTTTTGCTGTTCACCCTATGTGGCAAGGGTATGCCCTGACGTGGGTCCCTTGCTCACTAAGCCACTTGAGTCAAGCTATCCTGGCTGAAGACGGCTGATAGCCAGATGCGGTCCTAGGATGCTTGATTCCGGTCCAGGAAAGACATGGCTTGGCAGTTCGGGCTGGACTGTTCCCATGAGGCACAGGGTCAAGACTGATTCGCATATGGCCATGTCTGAACTGGGGTGGCTTGGTGAGCAAAATAATGATGGATTAAGCCCAGATCTGTGACTGGGGGTGAATGTTTTGCCATTGTGTAACATTCCGTCCATCATCTTGTGTGATTTGCTGTTCGCCCCACAGGTTGGCACGCATTAATATGGCACGTTCTGAGGAGTGCCCTCGCTGCAGCATGCAACTGGCTGCCTTCATGCATATGGCATGGGACTGTACCAGGCTTCCGCAATAGTGGAAGGGGGTGTTGAGCACACCTAGAGAGGCAACAGGTGTCCATGTTGAGAACACTGTTAAGCACTGCTTACTGGGGGTCCTGCCGACCCCAAAGATGAATAACAAAATGCAGCATAGGTTTGCAAACTTTGGACTGTTACTTACCAGACGTCGCATGGCAATACATTGGGCGCGGACTGCACCGCGTACAATGTGGATGACAGATATACGGGAATGGGGGTGGTGGAGGAGAGGCGGTTGCAGATACTACGCACAGATTAGAACGCTGAATGAGGTTTGGAAACATGGGGACTATTACTGATCGACCTACAACGCCTGAGTCAGGTAGAGGGGGGGGGGGGCAGCTTCCCACTGGCAGATGGTCTTCGCAGCCTGGAGGTAGTGAAGTTACTTCAGATGTCCAGCCTCGATTACATAGTACACCACATCTGGTCAGGGCGGGTAACTACTCAAGAGAGTGTGTGGGGGGGTCACTATTCATCTACGGGGGAGCCCCTAACAAATTACAGTTCGTTGTAAACAATAAAATAGGGATATGTAACCTCTTTCAGATATGCCTTTGTGACATGCTTCTTGGCGTAAAATGGGAAACTATACTGGTGCAACAAGAGGAACACAAATGTATGTTGTGCTATAAAAAAATATGCTCAAGCTGTAAAATAATGCCTTGGAAATCCAGCAATAAGAATTATTTAAAAAAAAAACTGCAGCAGTATCACCATTTACTGCCTTTGATGTAACTAGAGAGAGACTCGGTACAGTTCTTTCACATTCTCATCATTTCAGAACTGAAGCATTTTCAATATTATATATAAGAAAGCCATAGTCGTTGCTTATTTAGCTTATGCAACTAACAACCATTGACAAAGCCAATACTCCTGGCTAGTTGTATGTGTACTGCTACTTGTTGTATTATATATTTGGATTCAGTGACAGAAGCAGCAAAATACCAGTCGGGCGGCACAGTATGCTAAGAACTTATTTTTAGACTTGGTGTTTATAAGCCACGCCATAATTACATCGGCCACCCCCTTTGAAAGACCCCTCCATCCCCCAGTTTTTTCCTCCCAATTAAAGTCCTGCTCATATATGCGCTTTATTGTACTGAGCACCAAAATGTGACTCAATAAACTCCATATTGGAGCCAGGGACGTCATAAAAATTTTGGGGGCCCTGGGCCAAACGTGTTTTGGGGGCTCCTGTTTGGGACAAGTTTGAATTCATGATCCAATTTCAGCTCTTTCGTGCCCTCTTTGGCCAAGTCACTGAAAGTGCACAGGCACACTCGTCCAAATTCTAAATGTGTGTACACTTAATATACAGTGATAGTGATATGTGTTTTCAATATTGTAACACGGCAGCAGCTCACTAATATTACTGGAAATAATCACTGTGACACCGTGACATTTCTCCTATGTGAGGTCCTGTTTTAATCTAAAAGACAGTTTTATATGAACGCTGCATGAAACTTAAACACATAATTTCTCTGCAAAATGTCTGTAATAGACTCACACATTACCCACATTCAAAGTAAATGAAAGTAAAGGCTGCTTACCCTACTTAACGTAGATTCAAAGTACTAGCAAAGCTTTTGGCAGATAGACTGGTGCAGGTGGTCCCCTCCCTGGGTCTCCGTGACCAAAACGGGTTCCTACCCTCGAGAAGCACCTCCTTAAACCTTTGGTGCTTCTTTAGGATTGCCGCATATTAGCAAACCCAATGGCCGAGAGCAGGCTACCTCATATTAGACCTGGAGAAGGCATTAGACTCCCTGGAGTGGGGATTCCTATTTTCCGCACTTGACAAATATCATCTGGGGGAGTGTTTTCTCAACATGGTGAAGCTACTGTATAGTGCCCCTAGTGCTATGGTTAAAACAGGCCCCTACATATCCAGCCTTGTGGAAGTGCGCAGAGGGACTAGACAGGGCTGCCCTCTGCCTCCATTGCTCTTTGCACTGGCGATTGAGCCACTAGCGGAAGCAATACGTACGGAGATACCAGACGGCATTGTGCTAGGAGACGGCACACACACCATATCTTTGTACACAAACGATCTTTTGCTATACATAAGAGACATCCACTGCATCCCACAGAGAATAGTAACCATATTGGAAAACGTTGCTTCTATATCAGGACTACAAGTAAACGTCACTAAATCCTGTCTATATCCCTTCAGCGAACAATGCGGTTACCCAGAGTATGCGCTTGATGGAACACGTGTCCGTTGGTGCGCATACACCTTCCGCTACCTGGGTATCCGCATATACAGAAGCCCAAAAGACTTGAAAGATGGCAATCTGGGATGAGCTCTGACTGCAGTCCGCTCCCAGATGATGTTAGGGAAAGGGAAAGTGGTCATAGTAAAGATGGTAATACTGCCTAGGTTTTTATATTATTTCACAAATTTCCCACACTACATCCCATTGTCCTTCTTCCGGCCCCTCAAAAGATTAGTAAAAGATTTCATAGGGGGAAAATCCAGACACAGTGTGGGCATCAACAAACTATACATACCGGTGGACCAGGGTGGCCTGGCAGTTCCACACTTGGAACAGTACTACTTAGCAGCCCAAATACAATGGGTTGCCAGATGGTTTGCTGACCGCCACAGTGGAGACACAGCAACCACACAATCCCGACTACAGATCACGGAGCTAGGGGTAATATTCCACCCATGTTCCAAAACCATGCCGCCAGACTCCCTACTGCTGAAAGTGGCCTACAAGAACTTCCGTAGATCACTGTATATCACCCGCAAAACCACATCATATGCTCCAGCCCTACCTCTGGAGGGAACACTCAGAGGTCACACAGTAACCACAGCAGAGAACTCAGTAGCTGGCACACTGCTGGAACTCACGACATAGGGGATCTATATCGAGAGAGCACACTAGTCCCATTGACGACGCTAATGGAGGAACACAAATTACCTCCCGGCCAATTTCTACTGCATCGCTCCCTACTTGCTTCAAAAACAGCTAAATTGAGAGACGTGACTACCGACCCACAGACACACCCCACCATACAATACCTACACGTTATGGGTCAAGGTGGGCACCTTGTCAAATGGTTTGCAGCATCCCTCAGGCATCACACAGCAGCAAACCTATAGGCCCTCTGCCAGCACTGGGAGGCAGACATAGGATTCCAGCTCACAGACACAAAATGGTCCTCTGTATTGGCGAGCTCAACTCAGGTTCCAAGGAATGCATGCATGCCTGCAACAAATACAATTCTATATCACCCATAGAGCGTACCTCACACCAGCGAAGATCATCAATACTTTAGACACCAAGACACCAAATGCCCCAGATGTATGCATTTAGATGCGGACTTGCTACGCATGCTTTGTGACTGCCCCAAATAAACAGAATATTGGTCGGCAGCAGCCAACGTGCTGATGCACTGCACAGGTCACACACTCCTGTTTGAATGGCACATATATCTTCTGCATTTATATCATAGAAGCTGCAACAATAAAACCACGTCTAGATTTTTAGGTCCGGGGTTGGCAGTAGCAAAAAGGCTAATCACAAAAAGATGGAAGGACCCTGACCCGCCGCTCATAATAATGTGGAGACACTCCATGCTTTACTTGGCCAAAGCAGAAAGCACTGTACTCAGATGCGAGGACACGCTTGGGACCTGCGAGATCCCCATTGCTGCAAGTTGGGATGTAATCCTAACCGCACTGACCCACACACAAGGGAATGCCACGCCCTCTCAGACTCCTATATATGATACACCTCAAGAGCGCATACCATAGAGGGGAGCACGCGGGGAGGAGAAGCGGAAAGGAGTGAGGTAAAGACTTCCAACCCACCGAATAAGTGCAACCATGAACATGCCCTATGCCAAGCTAGAAGTCAGCATCAGAGCATAAATGACAGACTTTATCACCATGATAGTTGCACCGAAGGTACCTAAACGCCAGCCTCACAGTTGAGATCCATAACCCGTTAAGTATTATTTTGCCACAGTTTCATTAACACCCCTCCTCCAGATTTGCGCAACACATTGTGTCAAATCCAGGCACAGCGCAGGAACACAGCGTAAGACGTATTAGGAACATTATCACTGACACCACAGACGTATACCCAAGAAAATGTGCCTGATGTAAGGCAAGATATAAACCATGTCATATAAATGGTATAATTTGCTGTGAAACTTTAACGGATTCCATGGACAGAGAAAGATGTAAATGACGAGAATATCAGAAATGTCCTTCCTTCTTTTGTCAATTATCGTTGTGTGTCGCAACTTAATAATAATAAAAACATTTATTAAGCGCCTGAATACACTAAAGACAGTGCGTCTCCGCGCTAACGGCCCAATGTGTGCCTGGTATGTGTTTATCATGAGGAAAAAACTAAAAAAAACAGTTGTTAAAAAAACGTAAATGAAAGGAAAACAGTACTTAAAACAATTTGTTTAAGAATTAGGTCTTCAGGGCAGGACGCTTGCTCTATCAGGGGGCCCCCTGAATGGCTGGGGCCCTGGGCCAGAGCCCACTTTGCCCATACCTTAACCCCATCGCGGTGGGGCTAATTTCCCCGCGACGCGGAGGGGGGGAAGGGGGCCACGCGCGTCGCAGTGATGCTGATTACGAGCTTGGCTCGTCATGCAGCACGGTGGCTCAATGGAACGCCCAGCACAGCGGGGTAATTATTACCCACGTGGGCATTCCGCGGAGGCCATGACGAGCTCAGCTCGTCATCAGCACAGCACAACCGTGCTGCATGACAAGCTGAGCTCGTCATCAGCATGGAAAAGATTAAAACGTCTCTGATTGGAGCTGAATTCAAGCAGGGTTCACTGTTAATATGGGGGCGCTGAGCCCAAGAGTCTGAGGGGTTCTACAAATTGTCAAAAGCAAGGTATGAAAGATAAATTTCTTAATTACAGGCAGCAGAGGGCGCTCCACGACCGTACAATTCTAAAACATTCAGTTTCTGGTTTTGTGTTTCTGAGTCAGGTCGCAGTTATGCTTAGAGGCTAATAAAGGTCTATAAAATATATGAAAATGCATTCTAGAATTCTAGCAGCACGTATGTATGGTGGATAGGCAGGGAAGAAGTTACATTGGACAAGCTACAGGGGCGCTGGAATAGGGGAGAGGCTGGTGCGGTAGCACACCCGAAATAAACTTACAGGTCAGGTGGTCAGAAGGAAAATAAGCAGTAAAGAGGCCTTCACGTTTTCCTTTCATCGTGTTGCCGTTACTGTGCTTTCAAATACAGACGTCAAATGTCAAGTACATTCTGCTGACTTATTGCTGTTTAATCTTTAAACATGGAGATTGCAGTTAGAGATTGGGCAAGTAAAGAGCAAAGTGAATAACATTTGTAACTTGAACCAAGTGACAGTCTTGATGGCACACAGTGAGCATCAGAAGAAATGCTGTACGATGGCAAACGTTTTCTGACATATAATACAATTTAGATAGTAAACGAGCTATAGAACGGCTTCAAAACATAGCAGCAGGAAGGGAAGTAAAAGAGAAGCATGTTGTGTTTTTTGTAATTATGAAGTGTAATGGAAACAAAGATTTTAAAATGATTAAAACAGACCTGACGCTTTACTTGTGTGATGTGCAAATTATATAAACGTGATGAACCCGATTTCCACAAGTTATCGTTTGAGCGTCATATACATTTAGCAGTAAAACTGCATGTTTGATGCAAATTTAGTGGATATTTCAATGGAGAATGTGCTCTTTGTAAATGGCAGTGCTGTATCATTCCATGCTTTAGCCAAACATTTGGGACAGTGTGCTAGAAACTGCACCACCTAACCCATACTGCTCCCCTCCCTCCTCCCCCTGAATGTGCATGGCTCATTTGCTGCACTAGTTCTGTGTAATGCTTGGTATGTTCACAATACATATGACTTCAGTGATGTTGCATTGATGATGTGATACCAAAGGGGATGATCGATGGAGCGTTTGAGCAAATCAAACACTCACCCCCAGTCAACTGATCTGGGTATAATCTATCATCATTCTTTAGCTCGCTCTACCACTCCAGTTCAGCCATGGCCATATGCAAATCAGTCTGACCCTGTGCCTCTTGGGAACAGTCCAGCCCGAACTGCCAAACCATGTCTTCCTTGGACCGGAAACATGCATCCTGGGACCAGTTTTGGGTTCAACCCAGATCAGTTGACTGGGGGTGAGTGTTTGATTTGCTCAAAAGCTCCGTCCATCATCCCCTTTGGTATCGCTTTGTTCGCCCTAAATTGGCAGGGTATGCCCAGAAGTGGGTCCCTTGCTCACTTTTCTACTGGATTCAAGATAGCCTGGCTGATGAGGGTTATGAACTCGAAACGGGTCCCAGGATGCTTGTTTCTGGTCCAGGGAAGACATGGCTTGGCACTTCGGGCTGGACTGTTTCCATGAGGCACAGGGTCAGACTGATTTGCATATGGCCATGTCTGAACCGGGGTGGTGGAGTGAGCTAAAGAATGGTGATGGATTAAACCCAGATCAGTTGACTGGGGGTGAGTGTTTGATTTGCTCAAACACTCCATCCATCATCCCCTTTGGTATCGCTTTGTTTGCCCTAAGTTGGCAGGTTATGCCCAGACATGGGTCCCTTGCTCACTTTGCCACTGGATTCAAGATAGCCTGGCTGATGAGGGTTATGAACCCGAAACCGGTCCCAGGATGCTTGTTTCCGGTCCAGGGAAGACATGGCTTGGCAGCTCAGGCTGGACTGTTCCCATGAGGCACAGGGTCAGACTGATTTGCATATGGCCATGTCTGAACTAGGGTGGTGGAGTGAGCTAAAGAATGGTGATGGATTAAACCCAGATCAGTTGACTGGGGGTGAGTGTTTGATTTTCTCAAATGCTCCGTCCATCATACCATTTGGTATCGCTTTGATTGCCCTAAGTTGGCAGGGTATGCCCAGACATGGGTCCCTTGCTCACTTTGCCACTGGATTCAAGATAGGCTGGCTGATGAGGGTTATGAACCCGAAATCAGTCCTAGGATGCTTGTTTCCAGTCCAGGGAAGACATGGCTTGGCAGTTCGGACTGGACTGTTCCCATGAGGCACAGGGTCAGACTGATTTGCATAAGGCCATGTCTGAACTGGGGTGGTGGAGTGAGCTAAAGAATGGTGATGAATTAAACCCAGATCAGTTGACTGGGGGGGAGTGTTGATTTGCTCAAACACTACGTTCATCATCCCCTATGGTATTGCGTTAAATTGATGATGGCACCTCCTCCACTCTTAAGATGTCAGATGGTCGTCATTGATGTCTGCACCTGTTTTCTGTTATGCAGTGTATTGTGGCTGTCAAGCCTGCCTAAACTGGACCATGTAGCAGATCAAGCGAATTAAGCTCAGTAGTAAATGAGTTGCAGTGAGGTCCAATATGCAGACAGTATCTCTTCCACAGCGGGTGACACAACCAACCTCAATTTGAGCCCTTCGTCGACAGCCCCAGTAAACAGCATGCATGACCATGAAGAAAGAAAGAAAAAGAAAGAGAGAAAAAGAATGAGAGAAGGAAAAAGAGAGATGGAAAATAGGTAAGGAAGAGAAGGGGAAGGGAAAAAAGGAAGGAAAGAGAAAGAAAGAAGGAATTAAAAAGGCAAAAATGAAAGCAGGCTAGAAGGTAAGAGAAAAAAGAATGAGGAAAAAGGATAAAAAGAAAGAACAGCAGAAAGAAAGTAAAGGAAAAAAGAGGAAAATACAAAATAAATAAAAGAAGGCAAAAAGGAAGGAACAAAGGAAAGAAAAAAGAAACGAGAGAAAGAGAAAAAATGATTAAAGGAAAGAGAGAAAAAAATTAAAGTTCAAATGGACACAATTTGATCTGGTATGCTGTGAAATAACAGCAGTGAGAAAAGTAAAACATTCCAAAAGGAATTTAAAGCAGCATTGGCAGGAGATGAGATCTGATAAAGATGGAATGTGCATCAGAAGCGTCCTGTTATCACAACAGGCTCTAAACAGAAAGGCAACCCTAAAGTAACTATAAACAAGCATTTACAATGCAACGGTCTCGCCTTTGTAAAAGTTAGAGCTATTGTCATTGTAAATGACACATTTTTTATTTATGTGTTGGTTTTGAAAACAGATAAATAAACGGCACTGTCATTTACAATGCCAATAGCTTACTCTCTCGCGAATAAGAGACCTATTGCATTTGCACCCACACACACATACAGAGCCACACACACACACACACACACACACACAGAACCACACACACAGAGCCCCACAGACACACACAGCCACACACACAGAGCCACACACAGAGCCACACATACACACACAGAGTCACACACACAGAGCCCCACACACACAGAGCCACACACGCACAGAGTCACACACACAGAGCCACGCACACAGAGCCACATACACACAGAGCCACACTCACACAGAGCCACACACACAGAGCCACACACACACACAGAGCCACACACACACACACACACACACACACACACACAGAGCCACACACACACACCCACCCACACACACACACACAGAGCTACACACACAGAGCCACACTCACACACACAGAGCCAAACACACAGAGCCACACACACAGACATAGAGCCACACACACACATAGCCACACCCACACCCACACACACACACACTTTGCATGTTTTGGTGCAGAACACAGTGAAGAATCGACATGGCACACATCCCTGTGTGCCATGCCTGCAACCCACTGCCCTGGCATAGATCAGTCACCCCTCTAGCTGGGCGCCCTATTCCAGTGGTGAGGGTACAGGTGCATGAGCCCTGTACCCCTAAAGTGTCTAAGTCCATTCTTAGACATTGTAAGTGCAGTGCTGCCATTAAGAGTATATGGTGTTGGGAGCTTGTCATTACGAACTCAACAGCACGATAATGGCTACACTGAAAACTGAGAAGTTTGGTATCAAACCTCGCAGCACTTTAAACCCACACTGATGCCAGTGTGGGATTTAATGAAAAATGCACACAGAGGGCATCTCTGAGATACCCCCTGAAAACGAACCCACCATTAGTGTCCAGGCTGAGTGGCTGCATTCAGCTGCCACCACCAGACACGTTTCTGAACCCCTGGGTCGAGAGCCTGCAGCTCTCTGGCGCCTGAAACAATGCACATCCTGGGACGAGGTGTCAATCCTTCTCCCCCTGAACTGGCAGGGTTCACTAAGGGGAAGCTTCAAAGGCATGCCGCATTTGTGAGCCTCCCCAGACCATTTGCAGCTTTCAGCAACTGGTCCCCACTGGTTCTGCCCCCCACTTTGGGCGGGAGAACTGGCGGGAAAAACAAGTGAGGGAGAAAGGTGTGCCACCCTTTGCCAACTCCGCCCCTCAGGTGGGGGAGGCAAGGTGAAGCACAACACTGAGTCCCCGCCATCTTGAGGATGGGTGGACCCAATCAACCAGGGACAGGCTCCTGCCCCTCTCCAACTGGAGGGTGGCACAATAGGGGGTGTACCCACCCCAGGGAAGGGACGCATTGGTCTCAGCCTTTTACCTACCTGTAACGCCCCTAAATCTAGTATTTAGGGGCACCCTGAACCTTGCTTCCTCAGATCCAGAAACGACAAGAAAGAAGATAAGAAGGACTGAAAAGCTGTGCAGAGTTAACAAGAGGACGACGCCCACTGACTTGGCCCTAGCCCTACAGGTCCGTCTCCCCTCCTACCAGTTCCTGCAAAACCCCGGTTTGTCCTGCAGCCAGCAACCTCAAAAACTCTGAGGGACCTGCCTGCCTTCACTTCCAAAGACGGTCTCTCCTGTGAACTCCGGATTTGTTCAACTGCAAACTCTGGCAGCAGCCGGAAACCGCAAATCCAGCCTACTCTGAACACGGCCCGGGCTTGAGTGGGAAAAAACCATGAGGAGGTCACCACAGCAATCCTAAACCCAGATTCAGCAACCCCTGACCTGCCTCAAGCCTCCAGCAGACGCCTGCAACCTAAATCCAGAAGGCCCCCCTAACCGCGACCAGGAGCTGGTAAAAAGATCCGACCCCAAAAGGCACCCGGGCATCCGACGCCCCACGGCCGTGTGTGCCCAAACTAACGGTGCCTAACCAACCCTTAACTTCCTAACTTACCTCTCGAAGTGGTGGTTGCACCCAGAAGTCATTTGTCTCCCTGCCTGCAGTGCTTTTGCAAACTGGAGGTTCTTCATTGGAAACCACAGGGTGCCAGACGTCGAAACAGCACTCTGCACCTGGCCGCCTCAGTGCTGCTGAGGGTGCACCTTTTGTGCTTTTTTGTTTCACCATTTGCCCTGACCTAAACCCTAGTAGCTTTGCTCCCACAGCCCAGCGGCCTGCTCGTTAGCAGCCACCAACCAGAGGCTCCCTATCCCCGGTTGGATATCATTGGGCCTCACACTCTGCACCCGGCAGCACTAGTGCCGCAGAGGGCTTAACAAGAGTGCATCACTGACCCTGGGGCATCTCGGAGTCTAACCCCAGAAGTTTACTCCCACAGTCGATAACTTACTTGTGAACCGATAACCTGTTTTTCCTCCATAGGATACCATTGACAATTTTCTCCCAAACAGTTTCTATTTGTAGAGTTTTGAAATCTAAACATATTCTTCAAAATTTGCACGAATGACCAAAACGTTTTTAATTGCCTGTTTTCAGGAGATGTCCCAGTGCTGAATCTAGGTCCCCAGCACTGAGTTAGAAAAGTAACGTGAAAAGTAACTTACCTGTAATTTACTCAAAAGCCCGTTCATTTCAATATACTGTATTTGCTAAGTATTGCAACTTACTGCATCCCCTGTAAATCAAACAAAGTACAATTCCTATTCCATTTTCAAACTGTTCTACATTCAGCAACCTATTACTGTAAATTATTTAATGCTTATCTGTGCCAGGCTTGCTTGGTTCTAAAATAAAATTGGGACAAGAAGCATAGAGACCAGAACTAATTGTCCTTTGCCTTGTTTACATTTGCTTCAAATTAACTTTGTAAAGGCTCCTTCCATGTGGTGCTGTGTTGCTTTTTCAATTATGAGATGTCTATTGTAGAAATCATATTGTTTCAATTTGTTTTTTAATCTCCGGAGGGCACTCCATTACCCTTTGTAATATTTTTATTCTGTATTTTAATGTGATTTAATTCTGTGATTCTTATTTTTGATATATTAATAAATCCCCCTTTTTTTAACATGAGGACTGCTGTATTCTGAATGGGTTTGTTCCAAGTGTGACAGTGCTGATTGAGTGTGATGACAGTCGGTGTCTTGAGTTAAACGTATAACATTAGTTCAAAGGGAATCTTTACAACTGCATTCTAAAATAAAACAACAGTATATTTTTTAATATTCTAAAACAATTGGCCTAGAGTTCAGTTCTTGAGTGTGTGAATTAATTTGCTGATTGAGTGTGTAAATCAAAAGCTTAACACTGTCCTCTGATACTGCCTTTTCCTGACACAGGGAGGTGTAATCACTGTCCAGAGAGGACTTGTTGTATTGAGCTAGGGTAGGATAGCTTGCCAGCGCCACCAGCCTGCTCTGAAGGGCACATTTGGTGCCCTTCTCGCATACTCCAGTTGGCACCAGTTCAGGGAGCCGTTGGCTCCCACTATGGCGCGAAACTGGACATAGGACATGAGAGTATCGTCCCCTCTGTCTAGTCACTCCTCTGGGAGGGACCCCTGAATCGTCCAAACCCTTTCCTTAGGGTACTTAAGGGCTTACATGTGGGTGGCTCTTCAGATCATTGTAGGACAAGATTAAGATTCAAAACCACTTCATCTTCAACTGTCTGGGGACGTTCGACTTAGCTCTGGGAACCGAGACTGCATCTGGAAGACTCTTGCTGCTCCTGGTCTTGTCGTTCTGCCAGTCTTCTGCGTCATCTGTGCCTGTGCTCCATCCAGGTTCTTCCCCAGGCCTGTGGGCATCAAAGACACCTGAAGGAATATCCCTTGGAGTGAAGGAGTCACTCACCTGCAGACACTGCAAATAAGCTGAGTGGTCTGCTGCTCCTGACGTCCTGCGGACTACAAAAGGCTCAGCAACACAGGTGGTGGTTCTTCAACTCCCTCGAGGCCTGCAATGTCTAGTCTGTAAGTTTGAAGCCAGTATCCCTTGTCGTAACCGCTGGAGCAGTACTCCTGTGCACAATGTCAACTTGTTGTTGCCAAGGCTTGTTGACTCTCTTCTTCAGAGATCTCCAGGCTCCAAGAAGCTCCAGCCTCCAGTATATCCTGCTACCAAGATCTTTGTGCTCACTGCATCCTCTGCACCATGAGCCAGCATTCTTGGTGAGCTGCTCGAGGTCCTCATGAGACGTCTGTGCCTTCAGCCTGTTGGTCCTCTTGAGGGTCTTCTTTGGCTCCAGTGGGCTCCCCTGCTTGCTCAGGGCCTGATCAGGTTCTCGTATGTTTGGTGAATCCCTTGGACCTTGCTAGTCCTGACACTGCACCTTCTTCGCTTTTGTCTGTTGCTGCTTGTGAGAAGTTGGCCTGATATATGATGTTCACTAGTTCTAGTGACCACCTTGTATCAGTCCAAACAACCCTTATGGTGATTGGTTGTAAGTCAACCTTATAGACCAGCTATCCTAGTAGCGTGGACAAAAGCAGTCTTTAGGCTAAACTCTTTATGGCATGTGAAGCCAGCTGTTTTACCACATATAACCTTTGAATACCAAATGAACAAGGGCACCACACAGGTTGTTATGAAAATAAACAGTTATTTATTAATTAACATACACCTCTGAACTCTATATTAGGTCAGAGGGCTAAGCACATGACAAACTCTTAGGAAAAATACGTTTAAGTTGCATGATTTACAATGGTGCCCTAGGGGCACGACAAACCATATACTAAATAAATGGAATGCGAAAGTCAATTAAAGGAATGGAGCTTTCCAGATGTTGTAGGATCGCTGGGACCACGCTATACTAACTTGAGGTAAGTAATAGGAGGCCCACGGAGAGCGTGTGCAGAGTGTGAACTCACACACGAGATGCGTACAAACATCTATGGACAGTACAGTTTAAAGAAAAGGTGAGTACGGACGTTCCTGACTAGATAGGACTGAAACGACAATGGAACTGGACACTAGGAGAGTCAAGCTACCCTTGAGCACCGAAATGCTCGTGTTACCTCACCCACAGGCTGCGGGTGCATAGATGCGAAGTCGTGTCGGGTTTCCGCGTCAAAGTCTATGGAGCCTTGAAGAAAGATGCTGCAGGAGACCAGGAGGAAGATGTCCGGTGCAATCCAAGGGTGGATTGGTGAAGAGAGGAACCTGAAAGCAGAGGGGACAATGTTCAAAATCACTAGCCAGTGACTGGAGTGGAACCAGATGTCATCGTCACGATCAGATGAAGGTGGACGCTTGTCTCTGCAGCCACGTGGACCAGGTGGTGTCTTCGACTACCAGGATGGAGGCATGAGCTGTCCCACGCAGGCTCTCGCTGTCGGCGGTGTCGTCTCCGGATTCGGGTTCAACAGGCCTTGGCAAAGGCAACCCAAGCGGTGAGTGGAAACGGCATCTGGAGTGGACCAGGAGGGTCCGGGGTGCTCCTCTTATGGAAGGGAGCAAGGGCCAGTCTGGAGCAACCAGACCAGCAGCAAAGTTGTCGGTGTTCGTCGTCTAGGAGGTCACTAGCCAGCCAGCAAGTGACCAGACAACGCGTCAAGCAGCAACCAGGCAGAAGGGCCCCACGCAGATCTCGTGGATGCTGGAGGGCGGATCTTCGATGCAGGAGCCGCTCGGGGTCGGGGCTTCTCAGTCCCCAAAGCACTTGGACGAGGAGACCTCGGAATTCGTGCTGGAGCGAAGTGCTGCTTCTTTCAAGATGGCCGGTCCCACGTGTCTCGTCGCATCCACGGGTCTCAGCTCGGCTGCAGATGTGGGTTGAGGTCGGAGGGGTCTGGGAATCCGGGTCTCGTCGGGCTCTGAAGTCTGGATCCTTTGCAGGAAGACGACAAAGGGAAGTCGCGGTACGCTGATGGTGCCTGCAGTTGCAGGGTGGACACTCCTTGCCTACAAGGGAGATTCCTTCTGTCTACTGTGGAGCAGAACGTCGAGGTCCAGAGTTTCTTCTTGTGAAGTTGATCAGGATAATCTGATTTGGAATGGGCCCAGCTCCAACCTTTATTCTCCTAAAGGGGGCTGCACTACGACTAGGTTCCTCCTCTGGGTGGAACCAGAAAGGGGGGTGGTTACACCCCCTTTCCTTTGTCCGGTCTTGCGCCAGCTCTGGGGCTGGAGTGCCCCAGGAACTGGTTCTGACCGGTGTCAGCACAGGGACATCTTGTGTGCCCCAGGCATGTCTCATTCCTTTCAGCCCTGTCCTACCTAATACACAAAATCCTGTCTGGGGTGGTGCTAGCACCTCCCAAGGCAGGAAACCCTTTGTCCAAGCCTCCCTTGCTGGAAGGACTCCCAGCAGCAGGAGGTCAGACTTGTGTCTGTGGTGGCAGCATCCATTTTGTGATGCTGAGGCTCAAGTTAACTTTAACCGGGGTTCACAGTTACATACATGTTGTGTCCCTCTAGAAGGGTGGAATGCTACCCCCGTCGCCAGAATTGGCGAGGGGGTAGTATTCCAATTCGTATGACACCTTACTCGACATGTTTTGATAATGCTATACCAAAGTTAGCATTTGACCGCAAGGTTCATAATGCACTTAAGAGTATATGGTATACCGTTATCATGGAACAGCTATTAGGACTTGGTTCTGCAAGCTGCAAATGGGCTCAGCTCATGCCAGGGCACCATCTCACATAATTCCAAGCACTCTGCCTTCAGGATTGATAAGGCCTGCCATAGGAGTGGCTGATAGGAATATATGTGTCCATTTTAGGGTTAGATATAGGAATACTGTAGGAGAGTAGGGTCTGCAATCCTATGATCACCCAGACTTTTTGCTTTTGTTTCACTGGTTTACGACTTTCTCGGGCTGTGGGCCTGCCAATCAGACCCACAGCCTAGCTGTTCTCTCACTAAATTGAAGTGTGTACCTTAGGTACATTACCCAATTGGAACTGGGTCACCCTGTCAGACCCTGTAACTCAGGGCATCGGTGTACCCAGGGCCTACCAGGGGCTGAAGCATGTATTATGCCACCCCTGGATGGCCATCTAAATCTGACACAACTGGCTGCACGACAGCTGGGGCAACGTAGCGTACCCGCTCGTTGCTTTAGGTATAGTAGCCCTATATCTAACCGTACAATGGACACCCGAGTTCCTATCAGTCACTCCTATGGCAGGCCTTGACAATCCTGAAGGCAGAGTACATGGGACCATGTGAATTGGGCTCTGGCACGAACTGAGCCCGGTTGCAGCTTGCGGAACCAAGACCCAATGGCTGTTCCATGATAACGCGTATCATATCGGTAACTTCGGTATCGCGTTATCAAGACATGTCGAGTAAGGTGTCATACGAATCGGGATGTTGCCCCCTCACCAATTCTGGCGACGAGGTTGGCATTCCGCCCTTCTAGAGGGACACGACATGTACGTAACTGTGAACCCCGGTTAAAGTTAACTGAAGCCTCAGTTCCACAAAATGGACGCTGCCACCACAGACACAATTCTGACCTCCTGCTGCTGGGAGTCCTTCCAGCGAGGAGAGCTCGGACAAAGGGTTTCCTGTCAAGGGCGGTGTTCGCACCGTCCCAGACAGGGTTTGTGTATTCTGGGTAGGTAGGGCTTTGCGAGAAGGTGACTGCGGAGTGGCACCCCGGTGCTCACTACGCATCTGCCGGCTAGAACCAGTTCCAGGGGCGCGCAGCCCCTGACCTGGGGAAAGTCCAGCAGGGGAGAGGGGTGTAACTACCCCCCTTCCTGGTCCCACCCTTAGGGCAGGACCTAGTCATGTACCCACCCCTTTCTTTAGGATAAAGGCCGGAGCGGGGACCCTTCCAAATTAGATCATCTTTGAATCAAGAATACTTTCTACGAAAGGACTTCGAGACTCTTCTCAAGATTTCTCCCTTGTGGCTAAGGAGTAGTCACCCTGCACCAGCGGGCACCATCTAAGAACTCTGCGGTTTGCTGCAAGTCCTTCCTCAAGGAATCCGACGGCCCAGCTCGACGAGAACCGGCTTCCCTGGCACCTCTGACCTCTACCCACGTCGTCAGCTCAGCTGAGATCTGTGGGTGCGACGAGACCTCGAGGGACCGGCCATCATCAAAACCGGCACGCTTTCTTAATCAGCACGACCATCGAAGTGATTCCCTGGTGAGTGCTCTGGGGTCCGAGAAGCCCCGACCCTGAGCAGCTCCAGCACCGAAGTGCAGTCTCCCAGCATCTCCACGATCTGCGTGGGGCCCTTCTGCTCGCTGCTCAGCACGTTGTCTGGTCACTAGCCGCTGGCTTGTGCCCTTCTTTGACGACATCCGACAACCAACGCTGCTGGTCTGGTTGCTCCAGACTGGCCTTTGCTTCCATCTTTGAGAGAAGCACCCCGGACCCTCCTGGTCCACTCAAGACGCCATTTTAGGCCCACCACGTGGCCCTGAAATCTGCCAAGGCTTGTTGCCCCAATCCTGGGCCCAGCGACGCCGACAGCATCAACCTTCGTGGGACAGTTCGCACCTCCATCCTGGTCGCCGACAACGCCTCCTGGTCCGTGAGACTGCAGAGCCTAACGTCGCCCACTCACCTAGTCGAGGTGACGGCCAACCGGTGCCTTCCTGGTACCCTCTGACTACTGGCTAGTAGTACGAACTTGGTCCCCTCTGCTTTCAGGTATCAACGATCTCTGATCCAGGCTTGGATCTCTACGAACTATTCAGCACTGGTCGCCGGCCAGCAACTCCTTTTCTTCCGGCTCCTGGCTCGTCAGCGAAGACCCCGACGCCTGTAAGACTTGTGCAGCCGCAGCCCTCATGGCTAGGTAACTTCGGCATTTCGGTGCCTGCATAGCCTCCTTACTCTAGGGTCCCGAGTCCCTCGCTTCCGACTTGCCTTATCGGGTTCGCCCAAGACCACTAAACTTTCCGTGTCCTCGGACACCTGTTTTAATTGTGCACTTGAAGTATTTTCCTAAGAGTTTTGGTTTGTGCTTAGTACCCTGTCCTCATAAAGAGTCCAGGGCTGTTGTGATTCTTAATAAATATTCTGTTTATTTTCATAACACTTGTGTGGTGTCCTTTCACTTGGGGTTCAAGGGGTATGTGATGGTATAACAGCTGGCTTAACACGCCCTCTAGAGTTTAGCCCGAAGACTGCTCGTATCCACGCTACTAGGATAGCTGGTCTAAGGTTGACTTACAACCAATCACCATAAGGGTCGTTTGGAACGATACATAGCGGTCGCTAGAATAGCGAACGCTGCATATCGGGCCAACTTCTCACATTGGTGAGCAGCGGTTGGGATTTGAGCTTGCTGTTGTTTTACCACGCGTATCCTAAGAACATCTTGTGAAAGATCGCATAAGTACTCCAGGTACATATAACCTAGCTTAGAATACTCTGAGTTCTACTGAACCAGCTGTTGTAGCTCTTCAAGGCTTAGCACACCTTGGCTGCAACTCTTAGCAAGGGCTCAGTAGGTAAACCCATAGTGTAGGTAGGTGCATCACTTACACCACACTAGAAACAGCATGTCGGACAAAGGCGGAAACTCTGAGTCTCCCCTCGTGTCAGTCGACCTTCCACAGGTCACCTCCAGATATGCTGCGCTTAGCTTTCATGAGATGCGACAGATCTGTACGTCTCGAAAGATAAAGCAGGGTGCAAACCCTACCATTCCGTTTCTGATTGGTCTCTTGGAGACTTATGATGCCAGGAAGGCGGGTAACACCGACCCTTCTCATCCCGAAATGGAAATGCCTCCCCTCGAGGGAACCCGAGGTGACCCTGACCTTATCCATCTCTCTGCCGAGGGCGAAGAGGAGGACGAGGAACCAGAGACATCTGGGGACGAGGCAGACAAAGGTCCAGTCATAGTTAGTCAGCTAACGCAGGACAACTTAAGCCGGCACGAGATTGGTACTAGGAGACCCCTGGGGCCTCTCTCGGGCCAGCTTAACATTGGGAACGGACGAGTTAGGTCTCTCTCAAGAGGCTCTAACAGATCTGTTCGAACCAATGGCTCTCGAGGCTCTGCTCGAAGAGGGATGACATCGCCTCAGAGAAGAGTGTACGAAGCAAAGGAGCGGGAAGTCAATCTGCGGATCGAAAGGGAAGAACTTGCCCTAGCCAAAGAGAGACTCGCCTTTGCTCGAGAGCAAGAGTTGAGTGGGACAATTCCCACTGGTGGCAGCATTCCCCCACGGGAACCCAGGAGTTTAGACACTAAGCACCTGAATAAGATAGTGCCCCCCTTTAAGCAAGGGGACGACATCCACAAGTGGATTACTGCTTTGGAGCGGGCCTGCACTGTACAGTGCGTCCCCCAGAGTCAGTGGGCAGCTATCTTGTGGCTCTCCTTTGAAGGTAAAGGTAGAGATAAGCTCCTCACCACAAGGGTCGAGGACGCTAACAATTACCAGATCCTGAAGAACACACTGATTGATGGGTTCGGCCTAACCACTGAGCAGTACAGGTTGCTGTTCAGGGATACCCAGAAAACTCAGTCTCAGGACTGGTCTGATTTCGTTGATTGTGCCACTAAGGCTTTTGAGGGCTGGTTGCTGGGCAGTAAGGTTACTGATTACCAAGGATTGTATAATTTGATCATGCGAGAACAGATTTTAAACAATTTTCAGAACCAGTTGTTGCATCAGCACCTTGTCGACTCGGATCTGACCTCTCCCCAAGAATTGGGAAAGAAGGCAGACAGATGGGTCAGAACAAGGGTTAAGCAAAACCAGGGCCAGAACCAGGGTGGTCAGAAGAAAGCAGACCAGAAGGGTAAAGATTCGAAAGGGGAACAAACTGACCAGAAGTCTTCGACAGGTCCCCAACAACCCAAAGAGGGGGGGGGGGTCAGGCTTCCCAGAAAAAGAAGAATCAAGAAGGTCAATCGAAAAGGTGGTGCCAATACTGTAAAAGTAAAACTCACTGGTTTAGTGAGTGCACCAAGAAAGGAGGGCAGACTCCTGCTACTGCAGCCCCTACGGCACCTGTGCCCCCTAGTACAACCATCAGTAGTAGTGCGCCTCCCAAGGGACTAGTTGGGTTAACCTTGGGTTCTGAGGGGTGTGACGGCTTAGCTGGTACACTCACTCAGGCTGTCCTTGTCTGTACCGGGGATGTGGATATATCCCCTGATATCAGTCCCAATACTTTGGGCAAATACCGACAGACGCCTTTAATAAATGGAAGAATGGCTCAGGCCTATAGGGACACTTGTGCCAGCGTCACCATGGTGACGCCTAACTTCGTGGACCCTGGACAGATCATGCCAGGTACAGAATTCCTGGTGACCAATGCCAGCAACGTCACTACCAGTCATAGTATGGCGATTGTTGCTTTCTCCTGGGGAGGGGTAAATGGCCAGAAGAAAAAGGTTGTTGTTAGTTCAGACCTCCCAGTGGATTGTTTGTTGGGCAATGATTTGGAGTCATCACGATGGTCAGAAGTGGAGCAACGGACTCACATGGAGATGTTAGGCTTGCCAGCACACGTGTTTGCTGTGACCAGGTCACAGGTCAGACGATGCCCCACTGAACAGGTGCTGGATCCTGGAACAACGGACCAGACACCTTCCAAGAAGAGGAGCACTCGGGTTAAGGCTTCGCCTTCCCCCTTGCCCCAGGTCGAGGATCAGGACTCAGAGGAGGCTGACCTCCAAGAATTGCGGGAAACTGAACCTAAAGAACTCGAACTTGATCAAGTTGAGTTTCTGGGCTCAGGGGGACCCACACGAGAGGACCTGGGGAAGGACCAGTTAGGCTGCCCTTCTCTTGAACCCCTCAGACAGCAGGCTGCTGCTGAGGCTGCTGGGGACGCCACAGGTACCCACAAGGTATACTGGGAAGATGGACTCCTGTACACTGAGGCAAGAGACCCCAAGCCTGGCATGACCAGGAGGCTGGTCGTCCCCTTGTCTCAGCGTGGTTTCCTCCTTACCTTGGCCCACGAGATTCCCTTAGCAGGACACTTAGGCCAGACGAAGACGTGGGACAGGCTTGTCTCACACTTTCACTGGCCTCACATGAACGAAGATACCAAGGAGTTTTGCCGCTCCTGTGTCACTTGCCAAGCCAGTGGTAAGTCAGGTGGCACGACAAAGGCCCCCCTTATACCAATGCCTGTGGTGGAGGTGCCCTTTGAACGGGTGGGGATTGACATCGTCGGTCCCATGGAACCACCAACAGCATCAGGGCACAAGTTTATACTGGTGGTAGTGGATCATGCCACCAGGTATCCTGAAGCTATTCCCCTTAGGACCACTACAGCGCCTGTTGTGGCAAGAGCCCTAGTTGGAGTATTCTCCAGAGTGGGCTTCCCTAAGGAGGTCGTCTCCGACAGAGGTGCAAACTTTATGTCGAGCTACTTAACTGCTATGTGGAAGGAATGTGGTGTCAACTACAAATTCACTACACCCTATCATCCACAATGCAATGGGCTTGTTGAGAGATTCAACAGGACCCTGAAAGGGATGATTCACGGACTACCTGAAAAGCTTCGGCGTAGATGGGACGTCCTGATCCCCTGCCTTTTATTCGCTTACAGAGAAGTCCCACAGAAGGGGGTTGGCTACAGCCCTTTTGAACTTTTGTACGGGCATCCTGTGAGAGGACCCCTGTGTTTGGTGAAGGAAGGATGGGAGAGACCTCTCAAAAAGCCTGCAACCAGCATAGTGGACTATGTGCTGGGCCTCCCCTCGCGGATGGCTGAGTACATGGAGAAGGCATCCGAAAACCTTAAGGCCAGCCAAGAACTCCAAAAAGCTTGGCATGACCAAAAGGCTGTCTTGACTGTTTATCAGCCCGGACAGAAGGTGTGGGTGCTGGAGCCAGTGGCCCCGGCAGCACTCAAGGACAAATGGTCCGGGCCCTACACCATCCTGGAGAAAAAGGGAGAGGTCACCTACCTGGTAGACCTGGGAACTCCCCGGAGCCCCCACAGGGTGCTCCATGTCAACAGGCTCAAGGCATATGTCGACAGGAAGGACATGAGTTTGCTCATGGCCATGGATGAGGGACAGGAGGAGGAGAGTGACCCTCTCCCCGACCTGCTCACTCAGAATCCTGACGATGGATCGGTAGATGGTGTTGTCTTTTGTGGCAGCCTCTCCGAACATCAACAGGAGGATTGTAAACAGGTTCTTCAATCCTTCCGGCATATGTTCTCTCTAACACCCAGTCAGACCAATTGGTGCACCCATGAGGTCGACACTGGTGACAGCTTGCCCGTGAAGAGTAAGATCTATCGGCAGCCAGATCACGTTAGAGACTGCATCAAGAACGAAGTGCAGAAAATGTTGGAGCTGGGAGTCATTGAACCCTCGGACAGCCCCTGGGCTAGTCCCGTAGTTCTAGTGCCGAAACCTCACACCCCGGGCGGTAAGAAAGAGATGAGGTTCTGCGTAGACTACAGAGGTCTCAATGCAGTCACTAAGACTGATGCCCACCCAATACCAAGGGCAGACGAGCTTATCGATAGATTGGCTTCGGCCAACTACTTAAGTACGTTTGACCTGACAGCTGGGTATTGGCAAATCAGGTTAGCTGAGGACGCCAAGCCTTAGACCGCATTTTCTACCCCTGGTGGGCATTACCAGTTCGTGGTGATGCCCTTTGGTTTGAAAAATGCACCTGCCACCTTCCAACGGTTGGTGAATCACGTTCTCACTGGGCTGGATGACTTCTGTGCGGCGTATCTTGACGATATTGCTGTCTTTAGCTCCACCTGGGAGGATCACCTGGTCCACCTGCGGAAAGTGTTAGAGGCTCTGCAAGCAGCAGGTCTCACTATCAAGGCTACCAAGTGCCAGATAGGGCAGACACAGGTTGTATACTTGGGCCACCTCGTCGGGGGAGGCCAAGTTCAGCCACTGGAGAGCAAGATACAGTCAATCAGGGACTGGGCTCCTCCAACCACCCAGACTCAGGTTTGAGCTTTCTTGGGCCTGACTGGTTACTACCGGAAGTTTGTCAGAAATTACGGATCGATTGTGACTCCGCTCAATGAACTGACGAGTAAGAAAATGCCAAAAAAGGTTCAGTGGACAGCGAGCTGTCAAAAAGCATTCGATGACCTAAAACAGGCCATGTGCACGGCACCTATCCTCAAGAGTCCAGACTACTCCAAACCATTCATTGTCCAAACAGATGCTTCTGAGTTGGGTGTGGGAGCTGTTCTATCTCAACTGAATTTTGATGGTAATGACCAGCCCATTGCTTTTATAAGCAGACGGCTGACCCCCAGAGAGAAAAATTGGTCAGCTATAGAGAGGGAGGCCTTCGCTGTGGTGTGGGCCCTGAAGAAACTGAGGCCATACTTGTTTGGCACTCATTTCAAAATTCAGACCGACCATAAGCCCCTCTTATGGCTAAATCAGATGAAGGGTGAAAACCCCAAACTGCTTAGGTGGTCCATTTCCCTACAGGGGATGGACTTCACAGTGGAGCATAGACCTGGCACTGATCATGGCAATGCAGATGGGCTCTCCAGGTATTTCCACTTAGAACAAGAAGACTCACCTGGTCAAGGTTAGCTTATTGTCCCAACGTTTGGGGGGGGTCATGTAGGAGAGTAGGGTCTGCAATCCTATGATCACCCGGACTTTTTGCTTTTGTTTCACTGGTTTACGACTTTCTCGGGCTGTGGGCCTGCCAATCAGACCCACAGCCTAGCTGTTCTCTCACTAAATTGAAGTGTGTACCTTAGGTACATTACCCAATTAGAACTGGGTCACCCTGTCAGACCCTGTAACTCAGGGCATCGGTGTACCCAGGGCCTACCAGGGGCTGAAGCATGTATTATGCCACCCCTGGATGGCCATCTAAATCTGACACAACTGGCTGCACGACAGCTGGGGCAACGTAGCGTACCCGCTCGTTGCTTTAGGTATAGTAGCCCTATATCTAACCGTACAATGGACACCCGAGTTCCTATCAGTCACTCCTATGGCAGGCCTTGACAATCCTGAAGGCAGAGTGCATGGGACCGTGTGAATTGGGCTCTGGCACGAGCTGAGCCCGGTTGCAGCTTGCGGAACCAAGACCCAATGGCTGTTCCATGATAACGCGTATCATATCGGTAACTTCGGTATCGCGTTATCAAGACATGTCGAGTAAGGTGTCATACGAATCGGGATGTTGCCCCCTCACCAATTCTGGTGACGAGGTTGGTATTCCGCCCTTCTAGAGGGACACGACATGTACGTAACTGTGAACCCCGGTTAAAGTTAACTGAAGCCTCAGTTCCACAAAATGGACGCTGCCACCACAGACACAAGTCTGACCTCCTGCTGCTGGGAGTCCTTCCAGCGAGGAGAGCTCGGACAAAGGGTTTCCTGTCAAGGGCGGTGTTCGCACCGTCCCAGACAGGGTTTGTGTATTCTGGGTAGGTAGGGCTTTGTGAGAAGGTGACTGCGGAGTGGCACCCCGGTGCTCACTACGCATCTGCCGGCTAGAACCAGTTCCAGGGGCGCGCAGCCCCTGACCTGGGGAAAGTCCAGCAGGGGAGAGGGGTGTAACTACCCCCCTTCCTGGTCCCACCCTTAGGGCAGGACCTAGTCATGTACCCACCCCTTTCTTTAGGATAAAGGCCGGAGCGGGGACCCTTCCAAATTAGATCATCTTTGAATCAAGAATACTTTCTACGAAAGGACTTCGAGACTCTTCTCAAGATTTCTCCCTTGTGGCTAAGGAGTAGTCACCCTGCACCAGCGGGCACCATCTAAGAACTCTGCGGTTTGCTGCAAGTCCTTCCTCAAGGAATCCGACGGCCCAGCTCGACGAGAACCGGCTTCCCTGGCACCTCTGACCTCTACCCACGTCGTCAGCTCAGCTGAGATCTGTGGGTGCGACGAGACCTCGAGGGACCGGCCATCATCAAAACCAGCACGCTTTCTTAATCAGCACGACCATCGAAGTGATTCCCTGGTGAGTGCTCTGGGGTCCGAGAAGCCCCGACCCTGAGCAGCTCCAGCACCGAAGTGCAGTCTCCCAGCATCTCCACGATCTGCGTGGGGCCCTTCTGCTCGCTGCTCAGCACGTTGTCTGGTCACTAGCCGCTGGCTTGTGCCCTTCTTTGACGACATCCGACAACCAACGCTGCTGGTCTGGTTGCTCCAGACTGGCCTTTGCTTCCATCTTTGAGAGAAGCACCCCGGACCCTCCTGGTCCACTCAAGACGCCATTTTAGGCCCACCACGTGGCCCTGAAATCTGCCAAGGCTTGTTGCCCCAATCCTGGGCCCAGCGACGCCGACAGCATCAACCTTCGTGGGACAGCTCGCACCTCCATCCTGATCGCCGACAACGCCTCCTGGTCCGTGAGACTGCAGAGCCTAACATCGCCCACTCACCTAGTCGAGGTGACGGCCAACCGGTGCCTTCCTGGTACCCTCTGACTACTGGCTAGTAGTACGAACTTGGTCCCCTCTGCTTTCAGGTATCAACGATCTCTGATCCAGGCTTGGATCTCTACGAACTATTCAGAACTGGTCGCCGGCCAGCAACTCCTTTTCTTCCGGCTCCTGGCTCGTCAGCGAAGACCCCGACGCCTGTAAGACTTGTGCAGCCGCAGCCCTCATGGCTAGGTAACTTCGGCATTTCGGTGCCTGCATAGCCTCCTTACTCTAGGGTCCCGAGTCCCTCGCTTCCGACTTGCCTTATCGGGTTCGCCCAAGACCACTAAACTTTCCGTGTCCTCGGACACCTGTTTTAATTGTGCACTTGAAGTATTTTCCTAAGAGTTTTGGTTTGTGCTTAGTACCCTGTCCTCATAAAGAGTCCAGGGCTGTTGTGATTCTTAATAAATATTCTGTTTATTTTCATAACACTTGTGTGGTGTCCTTTCACTTGGGGTTCAAGGGGTATGTGATGGTATAACAGCTGGCTTAACACGCCCTCTAGAGTTTAGCCCGAAGACTGCTCGTATCCACGCTACTAGGATAGCTGGTCTAAGGTTGACTTACAACCAATCACCATAAGGGTCGTTTGGAACGATACATAGCGGTCGCTAGAATAGCGAACGCTGCATATCGGGCCAACTTCTCACATTGGTGAGCAGCGGTTGGGATTTGAGCTTGCTGTTGTTTTACCACGCGTATCCTAAGAACATCTTGTGAAAGATCGCATAAGTACTCCAGGTACATATAACCTAGCTTAGAATACTCTGAGTTCTACTGAACCAGCTGTTGTAGCTCTTCAAGGCTTAGCACACCTTGGCTGCAACTCTTAGCAAGGGCTCAGTAGGTAAACCCATAGTGTAGGTAGGTGCATCACTTACACCACACTAGAAACAGCATGTCGGACAAAGGCGGAAACTCTGAGTCTCCCCTCGTGTCAGTCGACCTTCCACAGGTCACCTCCAGATATGCTGCGCTTAGCTTTCATGAGATGCGACAGATCTGTACGTCTCGAAAGATAAAGCAGGGTGCAAACCCTACCATTCCGTTTCTGATTGGTCTCTTGGAGACTTATGATGCCAGGAAGGCGGGTAACACCGACCCTTCTCATCCCGAAATGGAAATGCCTCCCCTCGAGGGAACCCGAGGTGACCCTGACCTTATCCATCTCTCTGCCGAGGGCGAAGAGGAGGACGAGGAACCAGAGACATCTGGGGACGAGGCAGACAAAGGTCCAGTCATAGTTAGTCAGCTAACGCAGGACAACTTAAGCCGGCACGAGATTGGTACTAGGAGACCCCTGGGGCCTCTCTCGGGCCAGCTTAACATTGGGAACGGACGAGTTAGGTCTCTCTCAAGAGGCTCTAACAGATCTGTTCGAACCAATGGCTCTCGAGGCTCTGCTCGAAGAGGGATGACATCGCCTCAGAGAAGAGTGTACGAAGCAAAGGAGCGGGAAGTCAATCTGCGGATCGAAAGGGAAGAACTTGCCCTAGCCAAAGAGAGACTCGCCTTTGCTCGAGAGCAAGAGTTGAGTGGGACAATTCCCACTGGTGGCAGCATTCCCCCACGGGAACCCAGGAGTTTAGACACTAAGCACCTGAATAAGATAGTGCCCCCCTTTAAGCAAGGGGACGACATCCACAAGTGGATTACTGCTTTGGAGCGGGCCTGCACTGTACAGTGCGTCCCCCAGAGTCAGTGGGCAGCTATCTTGTGGCTCTCCTTTGAAGGTAAAGGTAGAGATAAGCTCCTCACCACAAGGGTCGAGGACGCTAACAATTACCAGATCCTGAAGAACACACTGATTGATGGGTTCGGCCTAACCACTGAGCAGTACAGGTTGCTGTTCAGGGATACCCAGAAAACTCAGTCTCAGGACTGGTCTGATTTCGTTGATTGTGCCACTAAGGCTTTTGAGGGCTGGTTGCTGGGCAGTAAGGTTACTGATTACCAAGGATTGTATAATTTGATCATGCGAGAACAGATTTTAAACAATTGTCAGAACCAGTTGTTGCATCAGCACCTTGTCGACTCGGATCTGACCTCTCCCCAAGAATTGGGAAAGAAGGCAGACAGATGGGTCAGAACAAGGGTTAAGCAAAACCAGGGCCAGAACCAGGGTGGTCAGAAGAAAGCAGACCAGAAGGGTAAAGATTCGAAAGGGGAACAAACTGACCAGAAGTCTTCGACAGGTCCCCAACAACCCAAAGAGGGGGGGGGGGTCAGGCTTCCCAGAAAAAGAAGAATCAAGAAGGTCAATCGAAAAGGTGGTGCCAATACTGTAAAAGTAAAACTCACTGGTTTAGTGAGTGCACCAAGAAAGGAGGGCAGACTCCTGCTACTGCAGCCCCTACGGCACCTGTGCCCCCTAGTACAACCATCAGTAGTAGTGCGCCTCCCAAGGGACTAGTTGGGTTAACCTTGGGTTCTGAGGGGTGTGACGGCTTAGCTGGTACACTCACTCAGGCTGTCCTTGTCTGTACCGGGGATGTGGATATATCCCCTGATATCAGTCCCAATACTTTGGGCAAATACCGACAGACGCCTTTAATAAATGGAAGAATGGCTCAGGCCTATAGGGACACTTGTGCCAGCGTCACCATGGTGACGCCTAACTTCGTGGACCCTGGACAGATCATGCCAGGTACAGAATTCCTGGTGACCAATGCCAGCAACGTCACTACCAGTCATAGTATGGCGATTGTTGCTTTCTCCTGGGGAGGGGTAAATGGCCAGAAAAAGGTTGTTGTTAGTTCAGACCTCCCAGTGGATTGTTTGTTGGGCAATGATTTGGAGTCATCACGATGGTCAGAAGTGGAGCAACGGACTCACATGGAGATGTTAGGCTTGCCAGCACACGTGTTTGCTGTGACCAGGTCACAGGTCAGACGATGCCCCACTGAACAGGTGCTGGATCCTGGAACAACGGACCAGACACCTTCCAAGAAGAGGAGCACTCGGGTTAAGGCTTCGCCTTCCCCCTTGCCCCAGGTCGAGGATCAGGACTCAGAGGAGGCTGACCTCCAAGAATTGCGGGAAACTGAACCTAAAGAACTCAAACTTGATCAAGTTGAGTTTCTGGGCTCAGGGGGACCCACACGAGAGGACCTGAGGAAGGACCAGTTAGGCTGCCCTTCTCTTGAACCCCTCAGACAGCAGGCTGCTGCTGAGGCTGCTGGGGACGCCACAGGTACCCACAAGGTATACTGGGAAGATGGACTCCTGTACACTGAGGCAAGAGACCCCAAGCCTGGCATGACCAGGAGGCTGGTCGTCCCCTTGTCTCAGCGTGGTTTCCTCCTTACCTTGGCCCACGAGATTCCCTTAGCAGGACACTTAGGCCAGACGAAGACGTGGGACAGGCTTGTCTCACACTTTCACTGGCCTCACATGAACGAAGATACCAAGGAGTTTTGCCGCTCCTGTGTCACTTGCCAAGCCAGTGGTAAGTCAGGTGGCACGACAAAGGCCCCCCTTATACCAATGCCTGTGGTGGGGGTGCCCTTTGAACGGGTGGGGATTGACATCGTCGGTCCCATGGAACCACCAACAGCATCAGGGCACAAGTTTATACTGGTGGTAGTGGATCATGCCACCAGGTATCCTGAAGCTATTCCCCTTAGGACCACTACAGCGCCTGTTGTGGCAAGAGCCCTAGTTGGAGTATTCTCCAGAGTGGGCTTCCCTAAGGAGGTCGTCTCCGACAGAGGTGCAAACTTTATGTCGAGCTACTTAACTGCTATGTGGAAGGAATGTGGTGTCAACTACAAATTCACTACACCCTATCATCCACAATGCAATGGGCTTGTTGAGAGATTCAACAGGACCCTGAAAGGGATGATTCACGGACTACCTGAAAAGCTTCGGCGTAGATGGGACGTCCTGATCCCCTGCCTTTTATTCGCTTACAGAGAAGTCCCACAGAAGGGGGTTGGCTACAGCCCTTTTGAACTTTTGTACGGGCATCCTGTGAGAGGACCCCTGTGTTTGGTGAAGGAAGGATGGGAGAGACCTCTCAAAAAGCCTGCAACCAGCATAGTGGACTATGTGCTGGGCCTCCCCTCGCGGATGGCTGAGTACATGGAGAAGGCATCCGAAAACCTTAAGGCCAGCCAAGAACTCCAAAAAGCTTGGCATGACCAAAAGGCTGTCTTGACTGTTTATCAGCCCGGACAGAAGGTGTGGGTGCTGGAGCCAGTGGCCCCGGCAGCACTCAAGGACAAATGGTCCGGGCCCTACACCATCCTGGAGAAAAAGGGAGAGGTCACCTACCTGGTAGACCTGGGAACTCCCCGGAGCCCCCACAGGGTGCTCCATGTCAACAGGCTCAAGGCATATGTCGACAGGAAGGACATGAGTTTGCTCATGGCCATGGATGAGGGACAGGAGGAGGAGAGTGACCCTCTCCCCGACCTGCTCACTCAGAATCCTGACGATGGATCGGTAGATGGTGTTGTCTTTTGTGGCAGCCTCTCCGAACATCAACAGGAGGATTGTAAACAGGTTCTTCAATCCTTCCGGCATATGTTCTCTCTAACACCCAGTCAGACCAATTGGTGCACCCATGAGGTCGACACTGGTGACAGCTTGCCCGTGAAGAGTAAGATCTATCGGCAGCCAGATCACGTTAGAGACTGCATCAAGAACGAAGTGCAGAAAATGTTGGAGCTGGGAGTCATTGAACCCTCGGACAGCCCCTGGGCTAGTCCCGTAGTTCTAGTGCCGAAACCTCACACCCCGGGCGGTAAGAAAGAGATGAGGTTCTGCGTAGACTACAGAGGTCTCAATGCAGTCACTAAGACTGATGCCCACCCAATACCAAGGGCAGACGAGCTTATCGATAGATTGGCTTCGGCCAACTACTTAAGTACGTTTGACCTGACAGCTGGGTATTGGCAAATCAGGTTAGCTGAGGACGCCAAGCCTTAGACCGCATTTTCTACCCCTGGTGGGCATTACCAGTTCGTGGTGATGCCCTTTGGTTTGAAAAATGCACCTGCCACCTTCCAACGGTTGGTGAATCACGTTCTCACTGGGCTGGATGACTTCTGTGCGGCGTATCTTGACGATATTGCTGTCTTTAGCTCCACCTGGGAGGATCACCTGGTCCACCTGCGGAAAGTGTTAGAGGCTCTGCAAGCAGCAGGTCTCACTATCAAGGCTACCAAGTGCCAGATAGGGCAGACACAGGTTGTATACTTGGGCCACCTCGTCGGGGGAGGCCAAGTTCAGCCACTGGAGAGCAAGATACAGTCAATCAGGGACTGGGCTCCTCCAACCACCCAGACTCAGGTTTGAGCTTTCTTGGGCCTGACTGGTTACTACCGGAAGTTTGTCAGAAATTACGGATCGATTGTGACTCCGCTCAATGAACTGACGAGTAAGAAAATGCCAAAAAAGGTTCAGTGGACAGCGAGCTGTCAAAAAGCATTCGATGACCTAAAACAGGCCATGTGCACGGCACCTATCCTCAAGAGTCCAGACTACTCCAAACCATTCATTGTCCAAACAGATGCTTCTGAGTTGGGTGTGGGAGCTGTTCTATCTCAACTGAATTTTGATGGTAATGACCAGCCCATTGCTTTTATAAGCAGACGGCTGACCCCCAGAGAGAAAAATTGGTCAGCTATAGAGAGGGAGGCCTTCGCTGTGGTGTGGGCCCTGAAGAAACTGAGGCCATACTTGTTTGGCACTCATTTCAAAATTCAGACCGACCATAAGCCCCTCTTATGGCTAAATCAGATGAAGGGTGAAAACCCCAAACTGCTTAGGTGGGCCATTTCCCTACAGGGGATGGACTTCACAGTGGAGCATAGACCTGGCACTGATCATGGCAATGCAGATGGGCTCTCCAGGTATTTCCACTTAGAACAAGAAGACTCACCTGGTCAAGGTTAGCTTATTGTCCCAACGTTTGGGGGGGGGTCATGTAGGAGAGTAGGGTCTGCAATCCTATGATCACCCGGACTTTTTGCTTTTGTTTCACTGGTTTACGACTTTCTCGGGCTGTGGGCCTGCCAATCAGACCCACAGCCTAGCTGTTCTCTCACTAAATTGAAGTGTGTACCTTAGGTACATTACCCAATTGGAACTGGGTCACCCTGTCAGACCCTGTAACTCAGGGCATCGGTGTACCCAGGGCCTACCAGGGGCTGAAGCATGTATTATGCCACCCCTGGATGGCCATCTAAATCTGACACAACTGGCTGCACGACAGCTGGGGCAACGTAGCGTACCCGCTCGTTGCTTTAGGTATAGTAGCCCTATATCTAACCGTACAATGGACACCCGAGTTCCTATCAGTCACTCCTATGGCAGGCCTTGACAATCCTGAAGGCAGAGTGCATGGGACCGTGTGAATTGGGCTCTGGCACGAGCTGAGCCCGGTTGCAGCTTGCGGAACCAAGACCCAATGGCTGTTCCATGATAACGCGTATCATATCGGTAACTTCGGTATCGCGTTATCAAGACATGTCGAGTAAGGTGTCATACGAATCGGGATGTTGCCCCCTCACCAATTCTGGTGACGAGGTTGGTATTCCGCCCTTCTAGAGGGACACGACATGTACGTAACTGTGAACCCCGGTTAAAGTTAACTGAAGCCTCAGTTCCACAAAATGGACGCTGCCACCACAGACACAAGTCTGACCTCCTGCTGCTGGGAGTCCTTCCAGCGAGGAGAGCTCGGACAAAGGGTTTCCTGTCAAGGGCGGTGTTCGCACCGTCCCAGACAGGGTTTGTGTATTCTGGGTAGGTAGGGCTTTGTGAGAAGGTGACTGCGGAGTGGCACCCCGGTGCTCACTACGCATCTGCCGGCTAGAACCAGTTCCAGGGGCGCGCAGCCCCTGACCTGGGGAAAGTCCAGCAGGGGAGAGGGGTGTAACTACCCCCCTTCCTGGTCCCACCCTTAGGGCAGGACCTAGTCATGTACCCACCCCTTTCTTTAGGATAAAGGCCGGAGCGGGGACCCTTCCAAATTAGATCATCTTTGAATCAAGAATACTTTCTACGAAAGGACTTCGAGACTCTTCTCAAGATTTCTCCCTTGTGGCTAAGGAGTAGTCACCCTGCACCAGCGGGCACCATCTAAGAACTCTGCGGTTTGCTGCAAGTCCTTCCTCAAGGAATCCGACGGCCCAGCTCGACGAGAACCGGCTTCCCTGGCACCTCTGACCTCTACCCACGTCGTCAGCTCAGCTGAGATCTGTGGGTGCGACGAGACCTCGAGGGACCGGCCATCATCAAAACCAGCACGCTTTCTTAATCAGCACGACCATCGAAGTGATTCCCTGGTGAGTGCTCTGGGGTCCGAGAAGCCCCGACCCTGAGCAGCTCCAGCACCGAAGTGCAGTCTCCCAGCATCTCCACGATCTGCGTGGGGCCCTTCTGCTCGCTGCTCAGCACGTTGACTGGTCACTAGCCGCTGGCTTGTGCCCTTCTTTGACGACATCCGACAACCAACGCTGCTGGTCTGGTTGCTCCAGACTGGCCTTTGCTTCCATCTTTGAGAGAAGCACCCCGGACCCTCCTGGTCCACTCAAGACGCCATTTTAGGCCCACCACGTGGCCCTGAAATCTGCCAAGGCTTGTTGCCCCAATCCTGGGCCCAGCGACGCCGACAGCATCAACCTTCGTGGGACAGCTCGCACCTCCATCCTGATCGCCGACAACGCCTCCTGGTCCGTGAGACTGCAGAGCCTAACATCGCCCACTCACCTAGTCGAGGTGACGGCCAACCGGTGCCTTCCTGGTACCCTCTGACTACTGGCTAGTAGTACGAACTTGGTCCCCTCTGCTTTCAGGTATCAACGATCTCTGATCCAGGCTTGGATCTCTACGAACTATTCAGAACTGGTCGCCGGCCAGCAACTCCTTTTCTTCCGGCTCCTGGCTCGTCAGCGAAGACCCCGACGCCTGTAAGACTTGTGCAGCCGCAGCCCTCATGGCTAGGTAACTTCGGCATTTCGGTGCCTGCATAGCCTCCTTACTCTAGGGTCCCGAGTCCCTCGCTTCCGACTTGCCTTATCGGGTTCGCCCGAGACCACTAAACTTTCCGTGTCCTCGGACACCTGTTTTAATTGTGCACTTGAAGTATTTTCCTAAGAGTTTTGGTTTGTGCTTAGTACCCTGTCCTCATAAAGAGTCCAGGGCTGTTGTGATTCTTAATAAATATTCTGTTTATTTTCATAACACTTGTGTGGTGTCCTTTCACTTGGGGTTCAAGGGGTATGTGATGGTATAACAGCTGGCTTAACACGCCCTCTAGAGTTTAGCCCGAAGACTGCTCGTATCCACGCTACTAGGATAGCTGGTCTAAGGTTGACTTACAACCAATCACCATAAGGGTCGTTTGGAACGATACATAGCGGTAGCTAGAATAGCGAACGCTGCATATCGGGCCAACTTCTCACAAATACTATATCTAAAGCAAAGGGTGATTACACCACCTTGCCCCAGCTGTCATGCAGCCAGTTGTGTCTGTTTAGATGGCCAGCCAGGGGTGGCATAATACATGCTTCAGCCCCTGGTAGGCCCTGGGTGCACCTATGCCCTGGGTACCTAAGGTACACTGTACAGGGGCTGATAAGGTGACTCGGTATCCAATTAGATATGTACCTAAGGTACATGGAATACATTTTACAGAGAGAGCAGTGGGCCTGGGGTCCTGAATAGCAGGGTCCCAGATCAACTAAGTCGAAAAACCAGCAAAACACTAGGCAAAAAGTTGGGGGCAACCATAGTCAGATATCCACCTTCCTACACTGCTGACAAGGCTTGTTGGTGCTCACGCCGGACACCAATTCCCTGGCTCTCGACTTCCAACGTGGTACAACTTGTGAATGGCTCCTGGTCTTCCACAGAATCCCCTGGTCCTCACAGCTGCAGGTACAAGGTCACTGTCAACTTTCCTGCATCTTCATTTATCTGTGGTCATTTGTCTTCCATGCTTTCTGGACACTAGTGAGTAGCATAGACTGTCCCCCTCTGCTTGCAGGTACCCTCTTTAGGAATCCACCCTTGGATTCCACCAGACTATTTCACCTTCTTCGCCAGCCGCATCTTCACTGAAGTCCTCTACTGTGGTCTACAGTGGTTTCCGGCGTCACTTCACATCTATGCACCTGGCTTCCCTGGTGTAGCTATCCTGGTTCCTGGTGTATCAACGGGTGGGCTGACTCTACAACCTTCTGTCTTCGACTGGGTTTCTTCAGGGTCCACTGGGAAGGGTCCTTCTTCAAAACTGCAAACGCAACTTTCCCGTTGACTTTATTGAGTACATGGCGGTGTGTCCACTCTGCACACAGGATCCGTGGGGTTACTGGGTACCTACCTTGGGTGGTTCCTTAAAACCCAAGCTATACTGGCCCGAGTCCTGACTTCAGTCGCAGTTCGCATTCCATTTCTTTAGTATATGGTTTGGTCTCCCCCTGGGGACCACTGTGTATTGTGCTTGCGTACCTGCTGCAATTAAAGTATTCTTGTGTATTTGTGTTTTTATCTCTGGGTAGAAGATAAACCAATATGTTGGTGAGTATTGTGTAATAAATAGATTTTTATTATATATATATATATATATATATATATATATATATATATATATATATATATATATATATATATATATATATATATATATATATATATATATATATATATATATATATATATATATATATATATCTGCGTGGTTCTTTTTCGTTTAGCCTACACTACATGATAAGATCTGGTAAAACAAGCTGCTTAACACTCCTTCGGGATAAGCCTGAAGGCTGCTCTCCACAGCTACCACTTAGAGAGCTTTCTAAGGTTTCTAAGACCACTAAAATCACCATAAGGCTTTTCTGGATTAGTGCAAGGTGCTTCAATTAAATAAGTGTGCACCATATTCTAAGCTAGCCTCCTTCACACATGGCCTCCTGCATCCTGCTGCTGCATCATGCCAGATGGCATATGCGGACTCTGCAGTGGGACCTGAAGTTCCAGTGGGCGCAGCATCATGGAATCTTTCTGACTATGTCCAGATCTCTGAGGGAACTGTACAACAACTACAGTGGTGGCTATTGAACCAAGAGTGGGTCAGAGGCAGATCCCTCTCCCATCCCCAACCAGATCTAACGTTGGTGACAGATGCATCACTCCTGGGATTGGGCGACCACCTGGGAGAGGAAGAGATCAGAGGATCAGACTGGCACTGAAGGCATTCCTTTCCTCTCTCAAAGGGAAAGTGGTGCAGGTGTTCACACACAATACCACCATGTGGTACTGCAAAAAACAGGGCGGTGGGATCAGGTACCCTTTGTCTGGAGGCTCTCTGCCGCTGGACATGGCTGGAACATCAGGGCATAACCCTAGTGGTTCAATACCTGGTGGGTTCTCTGAACACCAAAGCAGAAAAACTCAGTAGTTGGTGCCTGGTCGATCACAATGGCTTCTCCGTCCAGAGGTGGCGCAAGGTCTCTTTCAGCAGTAGGGACAGCCTTGGTTACATCGGTTCAGCTCCGAAAAGAATGTGTAATGCCAGCAGTATTGCGTATTGGAGTTTCCAAGGCGGTGCTCGCGATGCTTTTTGTGGCAAATGGAGCTTTGGCCTCCACTACGCCTTTCCGCCTATACCCCTTCTGCACAGAGTGCTCAGGAAGATCAAGCACAACCAGGCTCAAGTCATTTTTGTGGATCTGGATTGGGCACGAATATTCTGGTATTCCGACCTTCTGAGCCTGGCCATCGATCCTACAATCAGACTGCCCCTTTGAGAAGATCTTCTGTTGCAGCAGCAGGGGGACAGTTCTTCACCCGAACCTGTCCAGTCTCCACCTCCTTGCGTTGAGATTGAGTGGCAGCAGTTGACAGTATTCGACCTTTCACCTGAAGTCTATGATGTCATCTTGGCAGCCAGGCGTCACTCCAATAAATCGACTGGGTATACACCTATAGATGGAACAAATTTGTAGCATGGTGCACTGCAATGGCTGTTGATCCCCTTTTTGCCACGCTTTCAGAGGTTCTCTTGTCTATACTTTCTTTGGCCCAGCAGGGCTATGCTTTGGGCAACCTTAAAGTTTATCTTGCAGATATTTCTGCCTTTCTGAGACTTCCAGATCAGCCTTCCTTGTTCAAGTCTCCCATTGTATATAGGTTCCTTAAGGGCCTTACTTACTTGTTTCCTCCGTCCCCTTGCATAATGCTCCAGTGGGATTTGAATTCAGTCTTGACTTTTCTCAGGTGCGCTCCCTTAGAGCCTCTTCATAATTGCCCTCTCAGGCTTCTCACTTTTAAAACTGCTTTCCTGGTTGCCATTACCTCTGCTCATAGAGTTAATGACCTTCAGGCTCTATCTTTCAAGACTCCTTATCTGTCTGTCCATCAAGATAAAGTGGTGCTTCAAATGTAAGTTGTGTTCCTCCCTAAAGTGGTCACGCCCTTTCATGTGAGACAATCCATCAATTTGTCCACCTGCCCCTGCATTCCTCCAAAGAGGAGGAGAGACGTCTGGATCCAAAACGTGTGTTGTCTTTCTATCTTGATCGTATCAAAGACTTCCAGGTGGATGATCATCTCTTCATTGGCTATGTAGGCACCAAAACAGAATGGGCTGTGCTATTTATTAGTGAAGAAGGAACCTCCTATGGGGTTGTGTGCTCACTCCACTAGAGCAACAGCGGCAACTACTGTGTTAACACGCAGAGTACCAGTCCTTGATATCTGTCAGGCAGCAACATGGTTGTAGGAAGGTGGATATCTGACTATATGGTTACCCCAACTTGTTGCCTAGTGTGTTGCTGGTTTTCGACTTAGTTGGCCTGAGTCCCTGCTAATCAGGGCCCCAGACTGTCTGCCTTCTCTATAAAATGGACTCCATGTACTTTAGGTACATACCAGACTAGTTACTGGGTCACCCTTGTGAGTCCCTGTATAGTGTACCATAGGTACCCAGGGCATAAGTGCACCCAAGGCCCACCAGGGGCTGCAGCATGTATTATGCCACCCCTGGTTGGGCCTCCAAACTGACACCACAGGTCTGTTCACACCCCTTACTGGGATATAGTATACCAATACCCACCTATATATGTGTGTATGTGTATGTATGTGTGTGTATATATATATATATATATATATATATATATATATATATATATGTGTGTATGTATGTATGTATGTATGTATATATATATATATATATATATGTGTGTATGTATGTATGTATGTATGTGTATATATATATATATATATATATATATATACACATATACACATAGTAACCTATAAGTCACTCCTATGGCAGGCCTTATCAATCCTGGAGGCAGAGTGCTTGGTTTTATGTGAGAGGGTGCCCTAGCATGAGCTGAGCCCCTCTGCAGCTTTCGGAACCATCTCCTTATAGCTGTTCTATGATATAGCCATAATATATACTCTTAAGTGCATTACAATCCTTGCGGTTAATGCTAACTTTGGAATGGCTTTATCAAAACATGTTGTGTAAGGTGTCAAACACT